>NW_026988635.1:0-600000 GCF_030222135.1 Aotus nancymaae | reverse complement strand
TCAGGGTTTCAGAATTCCGGCATCACAGGGATTCTAGAACTCAGCCACATTCCGGTTCTAGAATGCAGACGTCTTATGATTCTGGAAGGCAGGCACCCTCACTTCCGGAATGCAGAAGTTTAACGATTCTAGTGGTCAGCTCTACAAGGATTGTAGAATTCAGTCTTCCTGACATTCCGGATTTCAGCCGTCCTGCACATTCTAGAACACAGACTCGTTTAGGGCTGTGGAATGGAGACATAGTGGCATTCTGGACGTCAGACACCTTCACTTGCGGCCAGCAGACATTTCAGGGTTTCAGAATTCCGGCATCCCAGGGATTCTGGAACTCAGCCCCATTCCGGTTCTGGAATGCATACGTCTTATGATTGTGGAAGGCAGAAACTCTCATTTCCGGAATGTAGACATTTAACGATTCTAGAGGTCAGCCATGCCAGGATTCTACAATTCAGCCATCCTGACATCCCAGAACTCAGCCGTCCTGCACATTCTAGAACACAGACTCGTTTAGGACGGCGGAATGCAGACAAAGTAGCATTCCGGATGTCAGACACCTTCACTTCTGGCCAGCAGACATTTCAGGGTTTCAGAATTACGACATCCCACGGATTCTAGAATTCAGCCAAATTCCGCTTCTAGAATGCAGACGTCTTATGATTCTGGAAGGCAGGCAGCCTCACTACCAGAATGTAGACGTTTGACGATTCTAGAAGTCAGCCACGCCAGGATTCTAGAATTCAGCCGACCTGACATTCCGGAACAAAGCCGTTCTGCACATTCTAGAACACAGACTCGTTTAGGACAGTGGAATGCAGACATAGTAGCTTTCCGGACGTCAGACACTTTCAATTCCGGCCAGCAGACACTTCAGGGTTTCAGAATACTGGCATCCCAGGGATTCTAGAACTCAGCCTCATTCCGGTTCTAGAATGCAGACGTCTTATGATTCTGGGAGGGAGGCACCCTCACTTCTGGAATGTAGACGTTTAACGATTCTAGAGGTCAGCCATGAGAGGATTCTAGAATTCAGTCATCCTGACATTCCGGAACTCAGCCGTCCTCCACGTTCTAGAACACAGACTCGTTTTAGAAGATGGAATGCAGACAGGGCAACATTCCGGACACCAGACACCTTCACTTCCGGCTAGCAGACATTTCAGGGTTTCACAATTCCAGCATCCCAGGGATTCTAGAACTCAGCCACATTCTGGTTCTAGAATGCAGACTTCTTATGATTCTGGAAGGCAGGCACCCTCACTTCAGGAATGTAGACGTTCAATGATTCTGGAGGTCAGCCATGCCAGGATTCTAGAATTCTGCCATCCTGACATTCCGGAACTCAGCCGTCCAGCACATTCTAGAAGAGAGACTCACATAGGTCGGTGGAATGCAGGCATAGTAGCATTCCGGACGTCAGACATCTTGACTTCCAGCTAGCAGACATTTCAGGGCTTCAGAATTCCGGCATCCCAGGGATTCTAGAACTCAGCCACATTCTGGTTCTAGAATGCAGACGTCTTATGATTCTGGAAGGCAGGCACCCTCACCTCCGCAATATAGACATTTAACGTTTCTAGAGGTCAGCCATGCCAGGATTCTAGAATTCAGCCACCCTGACATTCTTCAACTCAGCCGTCCAGCACATTCTAGAACACAGACTCGTTTAGTACGGTGGAATGCAGACATAGTAGCATTCCAGATGTCAGACACCTTCACGTCCGGCTAGAAGACATTTCAGGGTATGAGAATTCCGGAATCCCAGGAATTCTACAACTCAGCCACTTTCCGGTTGTAGAATACAGATGTCTTATCATTCTGGAAGGCAGTAACCCTCCCTTCCGGAATGTAGACGTTTAACGATTCTAGAGGTGAGCCATGCCAGGATTGTAGAATTCAGCCATCCTGACATTCCAAAACACAGCCGTTCTGCACGTTCTAGAACACAGACTCGTTTAGCATGGTGGAATGCAGACACAGTAGCATTCCGGACCTCAGACACCTTCCCTTCCAGCTAGCAGACATTTCAGGGTTACAGAATTCTGGCATCTCAGGGATTCTAGAACTCAGTCACATTCCGGTTCTAGAATACAGACGTCTTATGATTCTGGAAGGCAGGCACCCTCACTTCCAGAATGTAGACTTTTAATCATTCTACAGGTCAGCCATGCCAGGATTCTAGAATTCAGCCATCCTGACTTTCCGGAACTCAGACGTCCTACACATTCTAGAACACAGCCTCGATTAGGACGGTGAAATGCAGACATAGTAGCATTGCGGAAGTCAGACACGTTCACTTCCGGGTAGCAGACATTTCAGGGTTTCAGATTCCGGCATCCCAGGGAATCTAGAACTCCGCCACATTCTGGTTGTAGAATGCAGACGTCTTATGATCCTGGAAGGCAGGCTCCCTCACTTCTGGAATGTAGACGTTTAACGATTCTAGAGGTCAGCCATGCAAGGATTCTAGAATTCAGCCATCCTGACATCCCGGAACTCAGCCGTCCTGCAGATTCTAGAACACAGACTCGTTTAGGACAGTGGAATACAGACATAGTAGCATCCCGCACATCAGACACCTTGACTTCCGGCTAGGAGGCATTTCAGGGTTTCAGAATTCCGGCATCACAGGGATTCTAGAACTCAGCCACATTCCGGTTCTAGAATGCAGACGTCTTATGATTCTGGAAGGCAGGCACCCTCACTTCCGGAATGCAGAAGTTTAACGATTCTAGTGGTCAGCTCTACAAGGATTGTAGAATTCAGTCTTCCTGACATTCCGGATTTCAGCCGTCCTGCACATTCTAGAACACAGACTCGTTTAGGGCTGTGGAATGGAGACATAGTGGCATTCTGGACGTCAGACACCTTCACTTGCGGCCAGCAGACATTTCAGGGTTTCAGAATTCCGGCATCCCAGGGATTCTGGAACTCAGCCCCATTCCGGTTCTGGAATGCATACGTCTTATGATTGTGGAAGGCAGAAACTCTCATTTCCGGAATGTAGACATTTAACGATTCTAGAGGTCAGCCATGCCAGGATTCTACAATTCAGCCATCCTGACATCCCAGAACTCAGCCGTCCTGCACATTCTAGAACACAGACTCGTTTAGGACGGCGGAATGCAGACAAAGTAGCATTCCGGATGTCAGACACCTTCACTTCTGGCCAGCAGACATTTCAGGGTTTCAGAATTACGACATCCCACGGATTCTAGAATTCAGCCAAATTCCGCTTCTAGAATGCAGACGTCTTATGATTCTGGAAGGCAGGCATCCTCACTACCAGAATGTAGATGTTTGACGATTCTAGAAGTCAGCCATGCCAGGATTCTAGAATTCAGCCGACCTGACATTCCGGAACAAAGCCGTTCTGCACATTCTAGAACACAGACTCGTTTAGGACAGTGGAATGCAGACATAGTAGCTTTCCGGACGTCAGACACTTTCAATTCCGGCCAGCAGACACTTCAGGGTTTCAGAATACTGGCATCCCAGGGATTCTAGAACTCAGCCTCATTCCGGTTCTAGAATGCAGACGTCTTATGATTCTGGGAGGGAGGCACCCTCACTTCTGGAATGTAGACGTTTAACGATTCTAGAGGTCAGCCATGAGAGGATTCTAGAATTCAGTCATCCTGACATTCCGGAACTCAGCCGTCCTCCACGTTCTAGAACACAGACTCGTTTTAGAAGATGGAATGCAGACAGGGCAACATTCCGGACACCAGACACCTTCACTTCCGGCTAGCAGACATTTCAGGGTTTCACAATTCCGGCATCCCAGGGATTCTAGAACTCAGCCACATTCTGGTTCTAGAATGCAGACTTCTTATGATTCTGGAAGGCAGGCACCCTCACTTCAGGAATGTAGACGTTCAATGATTCTGGAGGTCAGCCATGCCAGGATTCTAGAATTCTGCCATCCTGACATTCCGGAACTCAGCCGTCCAGCACATTCTAGAAGAGAGACTCACATAGGTCGGTGGAATGCAGACATAGTAGCATTCCGGACGTCAGACATCTTGACTTCCAGCTAGCAGACATTTCAGGGCTTCAGAATTCCGGCATCCCAGGGATTCTAGAACTCAGCCACATTCTTGTTCTAGAATGCAGACGTCTTATGATTCTGGAAGGCAGGCACCCTCACCTCCGCAATATAGACATTTAACGTTTCTAGAGGTCAGCCATGCCAGGATTCTAGAATTCAGCCACCCTGACATTCTGGAACTCAGCCATCCAGCACATTCTAGAACACAGACTCGTTTAGTACGGTGGAATGCAGACATAGTAGCATTCCGGATGTCAGACACCTTCACGTCCGGCTAGAAGACATTTCAGGGTACGAGAATTCCGGAATCCCAGGAATTCTACAACTCAGCCACTTTCCGGTTGTAGAATACAGATGTCTTATCATTCTGGAAGGCGGTAACCCTCCCTTCCGGAATGTAGACGTTTAACGATTCTAGAGGTGAGCCATGCCAGGATTGTAGAATTCAGCCATCCTGACATTCCAAAACACAGCCGTTCTGCACGTTCTAGAACACAGACTCGTTTAGCATGGTGGAATGCAGACACAGTAGCATTCCGGACCTCAGACACCTTCCCTTCCAGCTAGCAGACATTTCAGGGTTACAGAATTCTGGCATCCCAGGGATTCTAGAACTCAGCCACATTCCGGTTCTAGAATACAGACGTCTTATGATTCTGGAAGGCAGGCACCCTCACTTCCAGAATGTAGACTTTTAATCATTCTAGAGGTCAGCCATGCCAGGATTCTAGAATTCAGCCATCCTGACTTTCCGGAACTCAGCCGTCCTACACATTCTAGAACACAGCCTCGATTAGGACGGTGAAATGCAGACATAGTAGCATTGCGGAAGTCAGACACGTTCACTTCCGGGTAGCAGACATTTCAGGGTTTCAGATTCCGGCATCCCAGGGAATCTAGAACTCCGCCACATTCTGGTTGTAGAATGCAGACGTCTTATGATCCTGGAAGGCAGGCTCCCTCACTTCTGGAATGTAGACGTTTAACGATTCTAGAGGTCAGCCATGCAAGGATTCTAGAATTCAGCCATCCTGACATCCCGGAACTCAGCCGTCCTGCAGATTCTAGAACACAGACTCGTTTAGGACAGTGGAATACAGACATAGTAGCATCCCGCACATCAGACACCTTGACTTCCGGCTAGGAGGCATTTCAGGGTTTCAGAATTCCGGCATCACAGGGATTCTAGAACTCAGCCACATTCCGGTTCTAGAATGCAGACGTCTTATGATTCTGGAAGGCAGGCACCCTCACTTCCGGAATGCAGAAGTTTAACGATTCTAGTGGTCAGCTCTACAAGGATTGTAGAATTCAGTCTTCCTGACATTCCGGATTTCAGCCGTCCTGCACATTCTAGAACACAGACTCGTTTAGGGCTGTGGAATGGAGACATAGTGGCATTCTGGACGTCAGACACCTTCACTTCCGGCCAGCAGACATTTCAGGGTTTCAGAATTCCGGCATCCCAGGGATTCTGGAACTCAGCCCCATTCCGGTTCTGGAATGCATACGTCTTATGATTGTGGAAGGCAGAAACTCTCATTTCCGGAATGTAGACATTTAACGACTCTGGAGGTCAGCCATGCCAGGATTCTACAATTCAGCCATCCTGACATCCCAGAACTCAGCCGTCCTGCACATTCTAGAACACAGACTCGTTTAGGACGGCGGAATGCAGACATAGTAGCATTCCGGATGTCAGACACCTTCACTTCCGGCCAGCAGACATTTCAGGGTTTCAGAATTACGGCATCCCACGGATTCTAGAATTCAGCCAAATTCCGCTTCTAGAATGCAGACGTCTTATGATTCTGGAAGGCAGGCAGCCTCACTACCAGAATGTAGACGTTTGACGATTCTAGAAGTCAGCCATGCCAGGATTCTAGAATTCAGCCGACCTGACATTCCGGAACTAAGCCGTTCTGCACATTCTAGAACACAGACTCGTTTAGGACAGTGGAATGCAGACATAGTAGCTTTCCGGACGTCAGACACTTTCAATTCCGGCCAGCAGACACTTCAGGGTTTTAGAATTCTGGCATCCCAGGGATTCTAGAACTCAGCCTCATTCCGGTTCTAGAATGCAGACGTCTTATGATTCTGGGAGGGAGGCACCCTCACTTCTGGAATGTAGACGTTTAACGATTCTAGAGGTCAGCCATGAGAGGATTCTAGAATTCAGTCATCCTGACATTCCGGAACTCAGCCGTCCTCCACGTTCTAGAACACAGACTCGTTTTAGAAGATGGAATGCAGACAGGGCAACATTCCGGACACCAGACACCTTCACTTCCGGCTAGCAGACATTTCAGGGTTTCACAATTCCGGCATCCCAGGGATTCTAGAACTCAGCCACATTCTGGTTCTAGAACGCAGACTACTTATGATTCTGGAAGGCAAGCACCCTCACTTCCGGAATGTAGACGTTTAATGATTCTGGAGGTCAGCCATGCCAGGATTCTAGAATTCTGCCATCCTGACATTCCGGAACTCAGCCGTCCAGCACATTCTAGAAGAGAGACTCACATAGGTCGGTGGAATGCAGACATAGTAGCATTCCGGACGTCAGACATCTTGACTTCCAGCTAGCAGACATTTCAGGGCTTCAGAATTCCGGCATCCCAGGGATTCTAGAACTCAGCCACATTCTGGTTCTAGAATGCAGACGTCTTATGATTCTGGAAGGCAGGCACCCTCACTTCCGGAATGCAGAAGTTTAACGATTCTAGTGGTCAGCTCTACAAGGATTGTAGAATTCAGTCTTCCTGACATTCCGGATTTCAGCCGTCCTGCACATTCTAGAACACAGACTCGTTTAGGGCGGTGGAATGGAGACATAGTGGCATTCTGGACGTCAGACACCTTCACTTGCGGCCAGCAGACATTTCAGGGTTTCAGAATTCCGGCATCCCAGGGATTCTGGAACTCAGCCCCATTCCGGTTCTGGAATGCATACGTCTTATGATTGTGGAAGGCAGAAACTCTCATTTCCGGAATGTAGACATTTAACGATTCTAGAGGTCAGCCATGCCAGGATTCTACAATTCAGCCATCCTGACATCCCAGAACTCAGCCGTCCTGCACATTCTAGAACACAGACTCGTTTAGGACGGCGGAATGCAGACAAAGTAGCATTCCGGATGTCAGACACCTTCACTTCTGGCCAGCAGACATTTCAGGGTTTCAGAATTACGACATCCCACGGATTCTAGAATTCAGCCAAATTCCGCTTCTAGAATGCAGACGTCTTATGATTCTGGAAGGCAGGCAGCCTCACTACCAGAATGTAGACGTTTGACGATTCTAGAAGTCAGCCATGCCAGGATTCTAGAATTCAGCCGACCTGACATTCCGGAACAAAGCCGTTCTGCACATTCTAGAACACAGACTCGTTTAGGACAGTGGAATGCAGACATAGTAGCTTTCCGGACGTCAGACACTTTCAATTCCGGCCAGCAGACACTTCAGGGTTTCAGAATACTGGCATTCCAGGGATTCTAGAACTCAGCCTCATTCCGGTTCTAGAATGCAGACGTCTTATGATTCTGGGAGGGAGGCACCCTCACTTCTGGAATGTAGACGTTTAACGATTCTAGAGGTCAGCCATGAGAGGATTCTAGAATTCAGTCATCCTGACATTCCGGAACTCAGCCGTCCTCCACGTTCTAGAACACAGACTCGTTTTAGAAGATGGAATGCAGACAGGGCAACATTCCGGACACCAGACACCTTCACTTCCGGCTAGCAGACATTTCAGGGTTTCACAATTCCAGCATCCCAGGGATTCTAGAACTCAGCCACATTCTGGTTCTAGAATGCAGACTTCTTATGATTCTGGAAGGCAAGCACCCTCACTTCAGGAATGTAGACGTTCAATGATTCTGGAGGTCAGCCATGCCAGGATTCTAGAATTCTGCCATCCTGACATTCCGGAACTCAGCCGTCCAGCACATTCTAGAAGAGAGACTCACATAGGTCGGTGGAATGCAGGCATAGTAGCATTCCGGACGTCAGACATCTTGACTTCCAGCTAGCAGACATTTCAGGGCTTCAGAATTCCGGCATCCCAGGGATTCTAGAACTCAGCCACATTCTGGTTCTAGAATGCAGACGTCTTATGATTCTGGAAGGCAGGCACCCTCACCTCCGCAATATAGACATTTAACGTTTCTAGAGGTCAGCCATGCCAGGATTCTAGAATTCAGCCACCCTGACATTCTGGAACTCAGCCGTCCAGCACATTCTAGAACACAGACTCGTTTAGTACGGTGGAATGCAGACATAGTAGCATTCCAGATGTCAGACACCTTCACGTCCGGCTAGAAGACATTTCAGGGTATGAGAATTCCGGAAATCCAGGAATTCTACAACTCAGCCACTTTCCGGTTGTAGAATACAGATGTCTTATCATTCTGGAAGGCAGTAACCCTCCCTTCCGGAATGTAGACGTTTAACGATTCTAGAGGTGAGCCATGCCAGGATTGTAGAATTCAGCCATCCTGACATTCCAAAACACAGCCGTTCTGCACGTTCTAGAACACAGACTCGTTTAGCATGGTGGAATGCAGACACAGTAGCATTCCGGACCTCAGACACCTTCCCTTCCAGCTAGCAGACATTTCAGGATTACAGAATTCTGGCATCTCAGGGATTCTAGAACTCAGTCACATTCCGGTTCTAGAATACAGACGTCTTATGATTCTGGAAGTCAGGCACCCTCACTTCCAGAATGTAGACTTTTAATCATTCTACAGGTCAGCCATGCCAGGATTCTAGAATTCAGCCATCCTGACTTTCCGGAACTCAGACGTCCTACACATTCTAGAACACAGCCTCGATTAGGACGGTGAAATGCAGACATAGTAGCATTGCGGAAGTCAGACACGTTCACTTCCGGGTAGCAGACATTTCAGGGTTTCAGATTCCGGCATCCCAGGGAATCTAGAACTCCGCCACATTCTGGTTGTAGAATGCAGACGTCTTATGATCCTGGAAGGCAGGCTCCCTCACTTCTGGAATGTAGACGTTTAACGATTCTAGAGGTCAGCCATGCAAGGATTCTAGAATTCAGCCATCCTGACATCCCGGAACTCAGCCGTCCTGCAGATTCTAGAACACAGACTCGTTTAGGACAGTGGAATACAGACATAGTAGCATCCCGGACATCAGACACCTTGACTTCCGCCTAGGAGGCATTTCAGGGTTTCAGAATTCCGGCATCACAGGGATTCTAGAACTCAGCCACATTCCGGTTCTAGAATGCAGACGTCTTATGATTCTGGAAGGCAGGCACCCTCACTTCCGGAATGCAGAAGTTTAACGATTCTAGTGGTCAGCTCTACAAGGATTGTAGAATTCAGTCTTCCTGACATTCCGGATTTCAGCCGTACTGCACATTCTAGAACACAGACTCGTTTAGGGCGGTGGAATGGAGACATAGTGGCATTCTGGACGTCAGACACCTTCACTTCCGGCCAGCATACATTTCAGGGTTTCAGAATTCCGGCATCCCAGGGATTCTGGAACTCAGCCCTATTCCGGTTCTGGAATGAATACGTCTTATGATTGTGGAAGGCAGAAACTCTCATTTCCGGAATGTAGACATTTAACGATTCTAGAGGTCAGCCATGCCAGGATTCTACAATTCAGCCATCCTGACATCCCAGAACTCAGCCGTCCTGCAGATTCTAGAACACAGACTCGTTTAGGACGGCGGAATGCAGACATAGTAGCATTCCGGATGTCAGACACCTTCACTTCCGGCCAGCAGACATTTCAGGGTTTCAGAATTACGGCATCCCACGGATTCTAGAATTCAGCCAAATTCCGCTTCTAGAATGCAGACGTCTTATGATTCTGGAAGGCAGGCAGCCTCACTACCGGAATGTAGATGTTTGACGATTCTAGAAGTCAGCCATGCCAGGATTCTAGAATTCAGCCGACCTGACATTCCGGAACTAAGCCGTTCTGCACATTCTAGAACACAGACTCGTTTAGGACAGTGGAATGCAGACATAGTAGCTTTCCGGACGTCAGACACTTTCAATTCCGGCCAGCAGACACTTCAGGGTTTCAGAATTCTGGCATCCCAGGGATTCTAGAACTCAGCCTCATTCCGGTTCTAGAATGCAGACGTCTTATGATTCTGGAAGGCAGGCACCCTCACTTCCGGAATGCAGAAGTTTAACGATTCTAGTGGTCAGCTCTACAAGGATTGTAGAATTCAGTCTTCCTGACATTCCGGATTTCAGCCGTCCTGCACATTCTAGAACACAGACTCGTTTAGGGCGGTGGAATGGAGACATAGTGGCATTCTGGACGTCAGACACCTTCACTTCCGGCCAGCAGACATTTCAGGGTTTCAGAATTCCGGCATCCCAGGGATTCTGGAACTCAGCCCCATTCCGGTTCTGGAATGCATACGTCTTATGATTGTGGAAGGCAGAAACTCTCATTTCCGGAATGTAGACATTTAACGATTCTAGAGGTCAGCCATGCCAGGATTCTACAATTCAGCCATCCTGACATCCCAGAACTCAGCCGTCCTGCACATTCTAGAACACAGACTCGTTTAGGACGGCGGAATGCAGACATAGTAGCATTCCGGATGTCAGACACCTTCACTTCCGGCCAGCAGACATTTCAGGGTTTCAGAATTACGGCATCCCACGGATTCTAGAATTCAGCCAAATTCCGCTTCTAGAATGCAGACGTCTTATGATTCTGGAAGGCAGGCAGCCTCACTACCGGAATGTAGACGTTTGACGATTCTAGAAGTCAGCCATGCCAGGATTCTAGAATTCAGCCGACCTGAGATTCCGGAACTAAGCCGTTCTGCACATTCTAGAACACAGACTCGTTTAGGACAGTGGAATGCAGACATAGTAGCTTTCCGGACGTCAGACACTTTCAATTCCGGCCAGCAGACACTTCAGGGTTTCAGAATTCTGGCATCCCAGGGATTCTAGAACTCAGCCTCATTCCGGTTCTAGAATGCAGACGTCTTATGATTCTGGGAGGGAGGCACCCTCACTTCTGGAATGTAGACGTTTAACGATTCTAGAGGTCAGCCATGATAGGATTCTAGAATTCAGTCATCCTGACATTCCGGAACTCAGCCGTCCTCCACGTTCTAGAACACAGACTCGTTTTAGAAGATGGAATGCAGACAGGGCAACATTCCGGACACCAGACACCTTCACTTCCGGCTAGCAGACATTTCAGGGTTTCACAATTCCGGCATCCCAGGGATTCTAGAACTCAGCCACATTCTGGTTCTAGAATGCAGACTTCTTATGATTCTGGAAGGCAGGCACCCTCACTTCAGGAATGTAGACGTTCAATGATTCTGGAGGTCAGCCATGCCAGGATTCTAGAATTCTGCCATCCTGACATTCCGGAACTCAGCCGTCCAGCACATTCTAGAAGAGAGACTCACATAGGTCGGTGGAATGCAGGCATAGTAGCATTCCGGACGTCAGACATCTTGACTTCCAGCTAGCAGACATTTCAGGGCTTCAGAATTCCGGCATCCCAGGGATTCTAGAACTCAGCCACATTCCGGTTCTAGAATGCAGACGTCTTATGATTCTGGAAGGCAGGCACCCTCACCTCCGCAATATAGACATTTAACGTTTCTAGAGGTCAGCCATGCCAGGATTCTAGAATTCAGCCACCCTGACATTCTGGAACTCAGCCGTCCAGCACATTCTAGAACACAGACTCGTTTAGTACGGTGGAATGCAGACATAGTAGCATTCCGGATGTCAGACACCTTCACGTCCGGCTAGAAGACATTTCAGGGTATGAGAATTCCGGAATCCCAGGAATTCTACAACTCA
The DNA here is from genome assembly GCF_030222135.1 of Aotus nancymaae. Lineage (NCBI taxonomy): Eukaryota > Metazoa > Chordata > Mammalia > Primates > Aotidae > Aotus > Aotus nancymaae. Next base: position 588,111 of record NW_026988635.1, on the reverse strand, counting down.
GCCACTTTCCGGTTGTAGAATACAGATGTCTTATCATTCTGGAAGGCAGTAACCCTCCCTTCCGGAATGTAGACGTTTAACGATTCTAGAGGTGAGCCATGCCAGGATTGTAGAATTCAGCCATCCTGACATTCCAAAACACAGCCGTTCTGCACGTTCTAGAACACAGACTCGTTTAGCATGGTGGAATGCAGACACAGTAGCATTCCGGACCTCAGACACCTTCCCTTCCAGCTAGCAGACATTTCAGGGTTACAGAATTCTGGCATCTCAGGGATTCTAGAACTCAGCCACATTCCGGTTCTAGAATACAGACGTCTTATGATTCTGGAAGGCAGGCACCCTCACTTCCAGAATGTAGACTTTTAATCATTCTAGAGGTCAGCCATGCCAGGATTCTAGAATTCAGCCATCCTGACTTTCCGGAACTCAGCCGTCCTACACATTCTAGAACACAGCCTCGATTAGGACGGTGAAATGCAGACATAGTAGCATTGCGGAAGTCAGACACGTTCACTTCCGGGTAGCAGACATTTCAGGGTTTCAGATTCCGGCATCCCAGGGAATCTAGAACTCCGCCACATTCTGGTTGTAGAATGCAGACGTCTTATGATCCTGGAAGGCAGGCTCCCTCACTTCTGGAATGTAGACGTTTAACGATTCTAGAGGTCAGCCATGCAAGGATTCTAGAATTCAGCCATCCTGACATCCCGGAACTCAGCCGTCCTGCAGATTCTAGAACACAGACTCGTTTAGGACAGTGGAATACAGACATAGTAGCATCCCGGACATCAGACACCTTGACTTCCGCCTAGGAGGCATTTCAGGGTTTCAGAATTCCGGCATCACAGGGATTCTAGAACTCAGCCACATTCCGGTTCTAGAATGCAGACGTCTTATGATTCTGGAAGGCAGGCACCCTCACTTCCGGAATGCAGAAGTTTAACGATTCTAGTGGTCAGCTCTACAAGGATTGTAGAATTCAGTCTTCCTGACATTCCGGATTTCAGCCGTCCTGCACATTCTAGAACACAGACTCGTTTAGGGCGGTGGAATGGAGACATAGTGGCATTCTGGACGTCAGACACCTTCACTTCCGGCCAGCAGACATTTCAGGGTTTCAGAATTCCGGCATCCCAGGGATTCTGGAACTCAGCCCTATTCCGGTTCTGGAATGAATACGTCTTATGATTGTGGAAGGCAGAAACTCTCATTTCCGGAATGTAGACATTTAACGATTCTAGAGGTCAGCCATGCCAGGATTCTACAATTCAGCCATCCTGACATCCCAGAACTCAGCCGTCCTGCAGATTCTAGAACACAGACTCGTTTAGGACGGCGGAATGCAGACATAGTAGCATTCCGGATGTCAGACACCTTCACTTCCGGCCAGCAGACATTTCAGGGTTTCAGAATTACGGCATCCCACGGATTCTAGAATTCAGCCAAATTCCGCTTCTAGAATGCAGACGTCTTATGATTCTGGAAGGCAGGCAGCCTCACTACCGGAATGTAGATGTTTGACGATTCTAGAAGTCAGCCATGCCAGGATTCTAGAATTCAGCCGACCTGACATTCCGGAACTAAGCCGTTCTGCACATTCTAGAACACAGACTCGTTTAGGACAGTGGAATGCAGACATAGTAGCTTTCCGGACGTCAGACACTTTCAATTCCGGCCAGCAGACACTTCAGGGTTTCAGAATTCTGGCATCCCAGGGATTCTAGAACTCAGCCTCATTCCGGTTCTAGAATGCAGACGTCTTATGATTCTGGAAGGCAGGCACCCTCACTTCCGGAATGCAGAAGTTTAACGATTCTAGTGGTCAGCTCTACAAGGATTGTAGAATTCAGTCTTCCTGACATTCCGGATTTCAGCCGTCCTGCACATTCTAGAACACAGACTCGTTTAGGGTGGTGGAATGGAGACATAGTGGCATTCTGGACGTCAGACACCTTCACTTCCGGCCAGCAGACATTTCAGGGTTTCAGAATTCCGGCATCCCAGGGATTCTGGAACTCAGCCCCATTCCGGTTCTGGAATGCATACGTCTTATGATTGTGGAAGGCAGAAACTCTCATTTCCGGAATGTAGACATTTAACGATTCTAGAGGTCAGCCATGCCAGGATTCTACAATTCAGCCATCCTGACATCCCAGAACTCAGCCGTCCTGCACATTCTAGAACACAGACTCGTTTAGGACGGCGGAATGCAGACATAGTAGCATTCCGGATGTCAGACACCTTCACTTCCGGCCAGCAGACATTTCAGGGTTTCAGAATTACGGCATCCCACGGATTCTAGAATTCAGCCAAATTCCGCTTCTAGAATGCAGACGTCTTATGATTCTGGAAGGCAGGCAGCCTCACTACCGGAATGTAGACGTTTGACGATTCTAGAAGTCAGCCATGCCAGGATTCTAGAATTCAGCCGACCTGAGATTCCGGAACTAAGCCGTTCTGCACATTCTAGAACACAGACTCGTTTAGGACAGTGGAATGCAGACATAGTAGCTTTCCGGACGTCAGACACTTTCAATTCCGGCCAGCAGACACTTCAGGGTTTCAGAATTCTGGCATCCCAGGGATTCTAGAACTCAGCCTCATTCCGGTTCTAGAATGCAGACGTCTTATGATTCTGGGAGGGAGGCACCCTCACTTCTGGAATGTAGACGTTTAACGATTCTAGAGGTCAGCCATGAGAGGATTCTAGAATTCAGTCATCCTGACATTCCGGAACTCAGCCGTCCTCCACGTTCTAGAACACAGACTCGTTTTAGAAGATGGAATGCAGACAGGGCAACATTCCGGACACCAGACACCTTCACTTCCGGCTAGCAGACATTTCAGGGTTTCACAATTCCGGCATCCCAGGGATTCTAGAACTCAGCCACATTCTGGTTCTAGAATGCAGACTTCTTATGATTCTGGAAGGCAGGCACCCTCACTTCCGGAATGTAGACGTTTAATGATTCTGGAGGTCAGCCATGCCAGGATTCTAGAATTCTGCCATCCTGACATTCCGGAACTCAGCCGTCCAGCACATTCTAGAAGAGAGACTCACATAGGTCGGTGGAATGCAGGCATAGTAGCATTCCGGACGTCAGACATCTTGACTTCCAGCTAGCAGACATTTCAGGGCTTCAGAATTCCGGCATCCCAGGGATTCTAGAACTCAGCCACATTCCGGTTCTAGAATGCAGACGTCTTATGATTCTGGAAGGCAGGCACCCTCACCTCCGCAATATAGACATTTAACGTTTCTAGAGGTCAGCCATGCCAGGATTCTAGAATTCAGCCACCCTGACATTCTGGAACTCAGCCGTCCAGCACATTCTAGAACACAGACTCGTTTAGTACGGTGGAATGCAGACATAGTAGCATTCCGGATGTCAGACACCTTCACGTCCGGCTAGAAGACATTTCAGGGTATGAGAATTCCGGAATCCCAGGAATTCTACAACTCAGCCACTTTCCGGTTGTAGAATACAGATGTCTTATCATTCTGGAAGGCAGTAACCCTCCCTTCCGGAATGTAGACGTTTAACGATTCTAGAGGTGAGCCATGCCAGGATTGTAGAATTCAGCCATCCTGACATTCCAAAACACAGCCGTTCTGCACGTTCTAGAACACAGACTCGTTTAGCATGGTGGAATGCAGACACAGTAGCATTCCGGACCTCAGACACCTTCCCTTCCAGCTAGCAGACATTTCAGGGTTACAGAATTCTGGCATCTCAGGGATTCTAGAACTCAGCCACATTCCGGTTCTAGAATACAGACGTCTTATGATTCTGGAAGGCAGGCACCCTCACTTCCAGAATGTAGACTTTTAATCATTCTAGAGGTCAGCCATGCCAGGATTCTAGAATTCAGCCATCCTGACTTTCCGGAACTCAGCCGTCCTACACATTCTAGAACACAGCCTCGATTAGGACGGTGAAATGCAGACATAGTAGCATTGCGGAAGTCAGACACGTTCACTTCCGGGTAGCAGACATTTCAGGGTTTCAGATTCCGGCATCCCAGGGAATCTAGAACTCCGCCACATTCTGGTTGTAGAATGCAGACGTCTTATGATCCTGGAAGGCAGGCTCCCTCACTTCTGGAATGTAGACGTTTAACGATTCTAGAGGTCAGCCATGCAAGGATTCTAGAATTCAGCCATCCTGACATCCCGGAACTCAGCCGTCCTGCAGATTCTAGAACACAGACTCGTTTAGGACAGTGGAATACAGACATAGTAGCATCCCGGACATCAGACACCTTGACTTCCGCCTAGGAGGCATTTCAGGGTTTCAGAATTCCGGCATCACAGGGATTCTAGAACTCAGCCACATTCCGGTTCTAGAATGCAGACGTCTTATGATTCTGGAAGGCAGGCACCCTCACTTCCGGAATGCAGAAGTTTAACGATTCTAGTGGTCAGCTCTACAAGGATTGTAGAATTCAGTCTTCCTGACATTCCGGATTTCAGCCGTCCTGCACATTCTAGAACACAGACTCGTTTAGGGCGGTGGAATGGAGACATAGTGGCATTCTGGACGTCAGACACCTTCACTTCCGGCCAGCAGACATTTCAGGGTTTCAGAATTCCGGCATCCCAGGGATTCTGGAACTCAGCCCTATTCCGGTTCTGGAATGAATACGTCTTATGATTGTGGAAGGCAGAAACTCTCATTTCCGGAATGTAGACATTTAACGATTCTAGAGGTCAGCCATGCCAGGATTCTACAATTCAGCCATCCTGACATCCCAGAACTCAGCCGTCCTGCAGATTCTAGAACACAGACTCGTTTAGGACGGCGGAATGCAGACATAGTAGCATTCCGGATGTCAGACACCTTCACTTCCGGCCAGCAGACATTTCAGGGTTTCAGAATTACGGCATCCCACGGATTCTAGAATTCAGCCAAATTCCGCTTCTAGAATGCAGACGTCTTATGATTCTGGAAGGCAGGCAGCCTCACTACCGGAATGTAGATGTTTGACGATTCTAGAAGTCAGCCATGCCAGGATTCTAGAATTCAGCCGACCTGACATTCCGGAACTAAGCCGTTCTGCACATTCTAGAACACAGACTCGTTTAGGACAGTGGAATGCAGACATAGTAGCTTTCCGGACGTCAGACACTTTCAATTCCGGCCAGCAGACACTTCAGGGTTTCAGAATTCTGGCATCCCAGGGATTCTAGAACTCAGCCTCATTCCGGTTCTAGAATGCAGACGTCTTATGATTCTGGAAGGCAGGCACCCTCACTTCCGGAATGCAGAAGTTTAACGATTCTAGTGGTCAGCTCTACAAGGATTGTAGAATTCAGTCTTCCTGACATTCCGGATTTCAGCCGTCCTGCACATTCTAGAACACAGACTCGTTTAGGGTGGTGGAATGGAGACATAGTGGCATTCTGGACGTCAGACACCTTCACTTCCGGCCAGCAGACATTTCAGGGTTTCAGAATTCCGGCATCCCAGGGATTCTGGAACTCAGCCCCATTCCGGTTCTGGAATGCATACGTCTTATGATTGTGGAAGGCAGAAACTCTCATTTCCGGAATGTAGACATTTAACGATTCTAGAGGTCAGCCATGCCAGGATTCTACAATTCAGCCATCCTGACATCCCAGAACTCAGCCGTCCTGCACATTCTAGAACACAGACTCGTTTAGGACGGCGGAATGCAGACATAGTAGCATTCCGGATGTCAGACACCTTCACTTCCGGCCAGCAGACATTTCAGGGTTTCAGAATTACGGCATCCCACGGATTCTAGAATTCAGCCAAATTCCGCTTCTAGAATGCAGACGTCTTATGATTCTGGAAGGCAGGCAGCCTCACTACCGGAATGTAGACGTTTGACGATTCTAGAAGTCAGCCATGCCAGGATTCTAGAATTCAGCCGACCTGAGATTCCGGAACTAAGCCGTTCTGCACATTCTAGAACACAGACTCGTTTAGGACAGTGGAATGCAGACATAGTAGCTTTCCGGACGTCAGACACTTTCAATTCCGGCCAGCAGACACTTCAGGGTTTCAGAATTCTGGCATCCCAGGGATTCTAGAACTCAGCCTCATTCCGGTTCTAGAATGCAGACGTCTTATGATTCTGGGAGGGAGGCACCCTCACTTCTGGAATGTAGACGTTTAACGATTCTAGAGGTCAGCCATGAGAGGATTCTAGAATTCAGTCATCCTGACATTCCGGAACTCAGCCGTCCTCCACGTTCTAGAACACAGACTCGTTTTAGAAGATGGAATGCAGACAGGGCAACATTCCGGACACCAGACACCTTCACTTCCGGCTAGCAGACATTTCAGGGTTTCACAATTCCGGCATCCCAGGGATTCTAGAACTCAGCCACATTCTGGTTCTAGAATGCAGACTTCTTATGATTCTGGAAGGCAGGCACCCTCACTTCCGGAATGTAGACGTTTAATGATTCTGGAGGTCAGCCATGCCAGGATTCTAGAATTCTGCCATCCTGACATTCCGGAACTCAGCCGTCCAGCACATTCTAGAAGAGAGACTCACATAGGTCGGTGGAATGCAGGCATAGTAGCATTCCGGACGTCAGACATCTTGACTTCCAGCTAGCAGACATTTCAGGGCTTCAGAATTCCGGCATCCCAGGGATTCTAGAACTCAGCCACATTCCGGTTCTAGAATGCAGACGTCTTATGATTCTGGAAGGCAGGCACCCTCACCTCCGCAATATAGACATTTAACGTTTCTAGAGGTCAGCCATGCCAGGATTCTAGAATTCAGCCACCCTGACATTCTGGAACTCAGCCGTCCAGCACATTCTAGAACACAGACTCGTTTAGTACGGTGGAATGCAGACATAGTAGCATTCCGGATGTCAGACACCTTCACGTCCGGCTAGAAGACATTTCAGGGTATGAGAATTCCGGAATCCCAGGAATTCTACAACTCAGCCACTTTCCGGTTGTAGAATACAGATGTCTTATCATTCTGGAAGGCAGTAACCCTCCCTTCCGGAATGTAGACGTTTAACGATTCTAGAGGTGAGCCATGCCAGGATTGTAGAATTCAGCCATCCTGACATTCCAAAACACAGCCGTTCTGCACGTTCTAGAACACAGACTCGTTTAGCATGGTGGAATGCAGACACAGTAGCATTCCGGACCTCAGACACCTTCCCTTCCAGCTAGCAGACATTTCAGGGTTACAGAATTCTGGCATCTCAGGGATTCTAGAACTCAGCCACATTCCGGTTCTAGAATACAGACGTCTTATGATTCTGGAAGGCAGGCACCCTCACTTCCAGAATGTAGACTTTTAATCATTCTAGAGGTCAGCCATGCCAGGATTCTAGAATTCAGCCATCCTGACTTTCCGGAACTCAGCCGTCCTACACATTCTAGAACACAGCCTCGATTAGGACGGTGAAATGCAGACATAGTAGCATTGCGGAAGTCAGACACGTTCACTTCCGGGTAGCAGACATTTCAGGGTTTCAGATTCCGGCATCCCAGGGAATCTAGAACTCCGCCACATTCTGGTTGTAGAATGCAGACGTCTTATGATCCTGGAAGGCAGGCTCCCTCACTTCTGGAATGTAGACGTTTAACGATTCTAGAGGTCAGCCATGCAAGGATTCTAGAATTCAGCCATCCTGACATCCCGGAACTCAGCCGTCCTGCAGATTCTAGAACACAGACTCGTTTAGGACAGTGGAATACAGACATAGTAGCATCCCGGACATCAGACACCTTGACTTCCGGCTAGGAGGCATTTCAGGGTTTCAGAATTCCGGCATCACAGGGATTCTAGAACTCAGCCACATTCCGGTTCTAGAATGCAGACGTCTTATGATTCTGGAAGGCAGGCACCCTCACTTCCGGAATGCAGAAGTTTAACGATTCTAGTGGTCAGCTCTACAAGGATTGTAGAATTCAGTCTTCCTGACATTCCGGATTTCAGCCGTCCTGCACATTGTAGAACACAGACTCGTTTAGGGCGGTGGAATGGAGACATAGTGGCATTCTGGACGTCAGACACCTTCACTTCCGGCCAGCAGACATTTCAGGGTTTCAGAATTCCGGCATCCCAGGGATTCTGGAACTCAGCCCCATTCCGGTTCTGGAATGCATACGTCTTATGATTGTGGAAGGCAGAAACTCTCATTTCCGGAATGTAGACATTTAACGATTCTAGAGGTCAGCCATGCCAGGATTCTACAATTCAGCCATCCTGACATCCCAGAACTCAGCCGTCCTGCACATTCTAGAACACAGACTCGTTTAGGACGGCGGAATGCAGACATAGTAGCATTCCGGATGTCAGACACCTTCACTTCCGGCCAGCAGACATTTCAGGGTTTCAGAATTACGGCATCCCACGGATTCTAGAATTCAGCCAAATTCCGCTTCTAGAATGCAGACGTCTTATGATTCTGGAAGGCAGGCAGCCTCACTACCGGAATGTAGACGTTTGACGATTCTAGAAGTCAGCCATGCCAGGATTCTAGAATTCAGCCGACCTGACATTCCGGAACTAAGCCGTTCTGCACATTCTAGAACACAGACTCGTTTAGGACAGTGGAATGCAGACATAGTAGCTTTCCGGACGTCAGACACTTTCAATTCCGGCCAGCAGACACTTCAGGGTTTCAGAATTCTGGCATCCCAGGGATTCTAGAACTCAGCCTCATTCCGGTTCTAGAATGCAGACGTCTTATGATTCTGGAAGGCAGGCACCCTCACTTCCGGAATGCAGAAGTTTAACGATTCTAGTGGTCAGCTCTACAAGGATTGTAGAATTCAGTCTTCCTGACATTCCGGATTTCAGCCGTCCTGCACATTCTAGAACACAGACTCGTTTAGGGCGGTGGAATGGAGACATAGTGGCATTCTGGACGTCAGACACCTTCACTTCCGGCCAGCAGACATTTCAGGGTTTCAGAATTCCGGCATCCCAGGGATTCTGGAACTCAGCCCCATTCCGGTTCTGGAATGCATACGTCTTATGATTGTGGAAGGCAGAAACTCTCATTTCCGGAATGTAGACATTTAACGATTCTAGAGGTCAGCCATGCCAGGATTCTACAATTCAGCCATCCTGACATCCCAGAACTCAGCCGTCCTGCACATTCTAGAACACAGACTCGTTTAGGACGGCGGAATGCAGACATAGTAGCATTCCGGATGTCAGACACCTTCACTTCCGGCCAGCAGACATTTCAGGGTTTCAGAATTACGGCATCCCACGGATTCTAGAATTCAGCCAAATTCCGCTTCTAGAATGCAGACGTCTTATGATTCTGGAAGGCAGGCAGCCTCACTACCGGAATGTAGACGTTTGACGATTCTAGAAGTCAGCCATGCCAGGATTCTAGAATTCAGCCGACCTGAGATTCCGGAACTAAGCCGTTCTGCACATTCTAGAACACAGACTCGTTTAGGACAGTGGAATGCAGACATAGTAGCTTTCCGGACGTCAGACACTTTCAATTCCGGCCAGCAGACACTTCAGGGTTTCAGAATTCTGGCATCCCAGGGATTCTAGAACTCAGCCTCATTCCGGTTCTAGAATGCAGACGTCTTATGATTCTGGGAGGGAGGCACCCTCACTTCTGGAATGTAGACGTTTAACGATTCTAGAGGTCAGCCATGAGAGGATTCTAGAATTCAGTCATCCTGACATTCCGGAACTCAGCCGTCCTCCACGTTCTAGAACACAGACTCGTTTTAGAAGATGGAATGCAGACAGGGCAACATTCCGGACACCAGACACCTTCACTTCCGGCTAGCAGACATTTCAGGGTTTCACAATTCCGGCATCCCAGGGATTCTAGAACTCAGCCACATTCTGGTTCTAGAATGCAGACTTCTTATGATTCTGGAAGGCAGGCACCCTCACTTCAGGAATGTAGACGTTCAATGATTCTGGAGGTCAGCCATGCCAGGATTCTAGAATTCTGCCATCCTGACATTCCGGAACTCAGCCGTCCAGCACATTCTAGAAGAGAGACTCACATAGGTCGGTGGAATGCAGGCATAGTAGCATTCCGGACGTCAGACATCTTGACTTCCAGCTAGCAGACATTTCAGGGCTTCAGAATTCCGGCATCCCAGGGATTCTAGAACTCAGCCACATTCCGGTTCTAGAATGCAGACGTCTTATGATTCTGGAAGGCAGGCACCCTCACCTCCGCAATATAGACATTTAACGTTTCTAGAGGTCAGCCATGCCAGGATTCTAGAATTCAGCCACCCTGACATTCTGGAACTCAGCCGTCCAGCACATTCTAGAACACAGACTCGTTTAGTACGGTGGAATGCAGACATAGTAGCATTCCGGATGTCAGACACCTTCACGTCCGGCTAGAAGACATTTCAGGGTATGAGAATTCCGGAATCCCAGGAATTCTACAACTCAGCCACTTTCCGGTTGTAGAATACAGATGTCTTATCATTCTGGAAGGCAGTAACCCTCCCTTCCGGAATGTAGACGTTTAACGATTCTAGAGGTGAGCCATGCCAGGATTGTAGAATTCAGCCATCCTGACATTCCAAAACACAGCCGTTCTGCACGTTCTAGAACACAGACTCGTTTAGCATGGTGGAATGCAGACACAGTAGCATTCCGGACCTCAGACACCTTCCCTTCCAGCTAGCAGACATTTCAGGGTTACAGAATTCTGGCATCTCAGGGATTCTAGAACTCAGCCACATTCCGGTTCTAGAATACAGACGTCTTATGATTCTGGAAGGCAGGCACCCTCACTTCCAGAATGTAGACTTTTAATCATTCTAGAGGTCAGCCATGCCAGGATTCTAGAATTCAGCCATCCTGACTTTCCGGAACTCAGCCGTCCTACACATTCTAGAACACAGCCTCGATTAGGACGGTGAAATGCAGACATAGTAGCATTGCGGAAGTCAGACACGTTCACTTCCGGGTAGCAGACATTTCAGGGTTTCAGATTCCGGCATCCCAGGGAATCTAGAACTCCGCCACATTCTGGTTGTAGAATGCAGACGTCTTATGATCCTGGAAGGCAGGCTCCCTCACTTCTGGAATGTAGACGTTTAACGATTCTAGAGGTCAGCCATGCAAGGATTCTAGAATTCAGCCATCCTGACATCCCGGAACTCAGCCGTCCTGCAGATTCTAGAACACAGACTCGTTTAGGACAGTGGAATACAGACATAGTAGCATCCCGGACATCAGACACCTTGACTTCCGGCTAGGAGGCATTTCAGGGTTTCAGAATTCCGGCATCACAGGGATTCTAGAACTCAGCCACATCCCGGTTCTAGAATGCAGACGTCTTATGATTCTGGAAGGCAGGCACCCTCACTTCCGGAATGCAGAAGTTTAACGATTCTAGTGGTCAGCTCTACAAGGATTGTAGAATTCAGTCTTCCTGACATTCCGGATTTCAGCCGTCCTGCACATTGTAGAACACAGACTCGTTTAGGGCGGTGGAATGGAGACATAGTGGCATTCTGGACGTCAGACACCTTCACTTCCGGCCAGCAGACATTTCAGGGTTTCAGAATTCCGGCATCCCAGGGATTCTGGAACTCAGCCCCATTCCGGTTCTGGAATGCATACGTCTTATGATTGTGGAAGGCAGAAACTCTCATTTCCGGAATGTAGACATTTAACGATTCTAGAGGTCAGCCATGCCAGGATTCTACAATTCAGCCATCCTGACATCCCAGAACTCAGCCGTCCTGCACATTCTAGAACACAGACTCGTTTAGGACGGCGGAATGCAGACATAGTAGCATTCCGGATGTCAGACACCTTCACTTCCGGCCAGCAGACATTTCAGGGTTTCAGAATTACGGCATCCCACGGATTCTAGAATTCAGCCAAATTCCGCTTCTAGAATGCAGACGTCTTATGATTCTGGAAGGCAGGCAGCCTCACTACCGGAATGTAGACGTTTGACGATTCTAGAAGTCAGCCATGCCAGGATTCTAGAATTCAGCCGACCTGACATTCCGGAACTAAGCCGTTCTGCACATTCTAGAACACAGACTCGTTTAGGACAGTGGAATGCAGACATAGTAGCTTTCCGGATGTCAGACACTTTCAATTCCGGCCAGCAGACACTTCAGGGTTTCAGAATTCTGGCATCCCAGGGATTCTAGAACTCAGCCTCATTCCGGTTCTAGAATGCAGACGTCTTATGATTCTGGAAGGCAGGCACCCTCACTTCCGGAATGCAGAAGTTTAACGATTCTAGTGGTCAGCTCTACAAGGATTGTAGAATTCAGTCTTCCTGACATTCCGGATTTCAGCCGTCCTGCACATTCTAGAACACAGACTCGTTTAGGGCGGTGGAATGGAGACATAGTGGCATTCTGGACGTCAGACACCTTCACTTCCGGCCAGCAGACATTTCAGGGTTTCAGAATTCCGGCATCCCAGGGATTCTGGAACTCAGCCCCATTCCGGTTCTGGAATGCATACGTCTTATGATTGTGGAAGGCAGAAACTCTCATTTCCGGAATGTAGACATTTAACGATTCTAGAGGTCAGCCATGCCAGGATTCTACAATTCAGCCATCCTGACATCCCAGAACTCAGCCGTCCTGCACATTCTAGAACACAGACTCGTTTAGGACGGCGGAATGCAGACAAAGTAGCATTCCGGATGTCAGACACTTTCACTTCCGGCCAGCAGACATTTCAGGGTTTCAGAATTACGGCATCCCACGGATTCTAGAATTCAGCCAAATTCCGCTTCTAGAATGCAGACGTCTTATGATTCTGGAAGGCAGGCAGCCTCACTACCGGAATGTAGACGTTTGATGATTCTAGAAGTCAGCCATGCCAGGATTCTAGAATTCAGCCGACCTGACATTCCGGAACTAAGCCGTTCTGCACATTCTAGAACACAGACTCGTTTAGGACAGTGGAATGCAGACATAGTAGCTTTCCGGACGTCAGACACTTTCAATTCCGGCCAGCAGACACTTCAGGGTTTCAGAATTCTGGCATCCCAGGGATTCTAGAACTCAGCCTCATTCCGGTTCTAGAATGCAGACGTCTTATGATTCTGGGAGGGAGGCACCCTCACTTCTGGAATGTAGACGTTTAACGATTCTAGAGGTCAGCCATGAGAGGATTCTAGAATTCAGTCATCCTGACATTCCGGAACTCAGCCGTCCTCCACGTTCTAGAACACAGACTCGTTTTAGAAGATGGAATGCAGACAGGGCAACATTCCGGACACCAGACACCTTCACTTCCGGCTAGCAGACATTTCAGGGTTTCACAATTCCGGCATCCCAGGGATTCTAGAACTCAGCCACATTCTGGTTCTAGAATGCAGACTTCTTATGATTCTGGAAGGCAGGCATCCTCACTTCAGGAATGTAGACGTTTAATGATTCTGGAGGTCAGCCATGCCAGGATTCTAGAATTCTGCCATCCTGACATTCCGGAACTCAGCCGTCCAGCACATTCTAGAAGAGAGACTCACATAGGTCGGTGGAATGCAGACATAGTAGCATTCTGGACGTCAGACATCTTGACTTCCAGCTAGCAGACATTTCAGGGCTTCAGAATTCCGGCATCCCAGGGATTCTAGAACTCAGCCACATTCTTGTTCTAGAATGCAGACGTCTTATGATTCTGGAAGGCAGGCACCCTCACCTCCGCAATATAGACATTTAACGTTTCTAGAGGTCAGCCATGCCAGGATTCTAGAATTCAGCCACCCTGACATTCTGGAACTCAGCCGTCCAGCACATTCTAGAACACAGACTCGTTTAGTACGGTGGAATGCAGACATAGTAGCATTCCGGATGTCAGACACCTTCACGTCCGGCTAGAAGACATTTCAGGGTACGAGAATTCCGGAATCCAAGGAATTCTACAACTCAGCCACTTTCCGGTTGTAGAATACAGATGTCTTATCATTCTGGAAGGCAGTAACCCTCCCTTCCGGAATGTAGACGTTTAACGATTCTAGAGGTGAGCCATGCCAGGATTGTAGAATTCAGCCATCCTGACATTCCAAAACACAGCCGTTCTGCACGTTCTAGAACACAGACTCGTTTAGCATGGTGGAATGCAGACACAGTAGCATTCCGGACCTCAGACACCTTCCCTTCCAGCTAGCAGACATTTCAGGGTTACAGAATTCTGGCATCTCAGGGATTCTAGAACTCAGCCACATTCCGGTTCTAGAATACAGACGTCTTATGATTCTGGAAGGCAGGCACCCTCACTTCCAGAATGTAGACTTTTAATCATTCTAGAGGTCAGCCATGCCAGGATTCTAGAATTCAGCCATCCTGACTTTCCGGAACTCAGCCGTCCTACACATTCTAGAACACAGCCTCGATTAGGACGGTGAAATGCAGACATAGTAGCATTGTGGAAGTCAGACACGTTCACTTCCGGGTAGCAGACATTTCAGGGTTTCAGATTCCGGCATCCCAGGGAATCTAGAACTCCGCCACATTCTGGTTGTAGAATGCAGACGTCTTATGATCCTGGAAGGCAGGCTCCCTCACTTCTGGAATGTAGACGTTTAACGATTCTAGAGGTCAGCCATGCAAGGATTCTAGAATTCAGCCATCCTGACATCCCGGAACTCAGCCGTCCTGCAGATTCTAGAACACAGACTCGTTTAGGACAGTGGAATACAGACATAGTAGCATCCCGCACATCAGACACCTTGACTTCCGGCTAGGAGGCATTTCAGGGTTTCAGAATTCCGGCATCACAGGGATTCTAGAACTCAGCCACATTCCGGTTCTAGAATGCAGACGTCTTATGATTCTGGAAGGCAGGCACCCTCACTTCCGGAATGCAGAAGTTTAACGATTCTAGTGGTCAGCTCTACAAGGATTGTAGAATTCAGTCTTCCTGACATTCCGGATTTCAGCCGTCCTGCACATTCTAGAACACAGACTCGTTTAGGGCGGTGGAATGGAGACATAGTGGCATTCTGGACGTCAGACACCTTCACTTCCGGCCAGCAGACATTTCAGGGTTTCAGAATTCCGGCATCCCAGGGATTCTGGAACTCAGCCCCATTCCGGTTCTGGAATGCATACGTCTTATGATTGTGGAAGGCAGAAACTCTCATTTCCGGAATGTAGACATTTAACGATTCTAGAGGTCAGCCATGCCAGGATTCTACAATTCAGCCATCCTGACATCCCAGAACTCAGCCGTCCTGCACATTCTAGAACACAGACTCGTTTAGGACGGCGGAATGCAGACATAGTAGCATTCCGGATGTCAGACACCTTCACTTCCGGCCAGCAGACATTTCAGGGTTTCAGAATTACGGCATCCCACGGATTCTAGAATTCAGCCAAATTCCGCTTCTAGAATGCAGACGTCTTATGATTCTGGAAGGCAGGCAGCCTCACTACCGGAATGTAGACGTTTGACGATTCTAGAAGTCAGCCATGCCAGGATTCTAGAATTCAGCCGACCTGAGATTCCGGAACTAAGCCGTTCTGCACATTCTAGAACACAGACTCGTTTAGGACAGTGGAATGCAGACATAGTAGCTTTCCGGACGTCAGACACTTTCAATTCCGGCCAGCAGACACTTCAGGGTTTCAGAATTCTGGCATCCCAGGGATTCTAGAACTCAGCCTCATTCCGGTTCTAGAATGCAGACGTCTTATGATTCTGGGAGGGAGGCACCCTCACTTCTGGAATGTAGACGTTTAACGATTCTAGAGGTCAGCCATGAGAGGATTCTAGAATTCAGTCATCCTGACATTCCGGAACTCAGCCGTCCTCCACGTTCTAGAACACAGACTCGTTTTAGAAGATGGAATGCAGACAGGGCAACATTCCGGACACCAGACACCTTCACTTCCGGCTAGCAGACATTTCAGGGTTTCACAATTCCGGCATCCCAGGGATTCTAGAACTCAGCCACATTCTGGTTCTAGAATGCAGACTTCTTATGATTCTGGAAGGCAGGTACCCTCACTTCCGGAATGTAGACGTTTAATGATTCTGGAGGTCAGCCATGCCAGGATTCTAGAATTCTGCCATCCTGACATTCCGGAACTCAGCCGTCCAGCACATTCTAGAAGAGAGACTCACATAGGTCGGTGGAATGCAGACATAGTAGCATTCCGGACGTCAGACATCTTGACTTCCAGCTAGCAGACATTTCAGGGCTTCAGAATTCCGGCATCCCAGGGATTCTAGAACTCAGCCACATTCTGGTTCTAGAATGCAGACGTCTTATGATTCTGGAAGGCAGGCACCCTCACCTCCGCAATATAGACATTTAACGTTTCTAGAGGTCAGCCATGCCAGGATTCTAGAATTCAGCCACCCTGACATTCTGGAACTCAGCCGTCCAGCACATTCTAGAACACAGACTCGTTTAGTACGGTGGAATGCAGACATCGTAGCATTCCGGATGTCAGACACCTTCACGTCCGGCTAGAAGACATTTCAGGGTATGAGAATTCCGGAATCCCAGGAATTCTACAACTCAGCCACTTTCCGGTTGTAGAATACAGATGTCTTATCATTCTGGAAGGCGGTAACCCTCCCTTCCGGAATGTAGACGTTTAACGATTCTAGAGGTGAGCCATGCCAGGATTGTAGAATTCAGCCATCCTGACATTCCAAAACACAGCCGTTCTGCACGTTCTAGAACACAGACTCGTTTAGCATGGTGGAATGCAGACACAGTAGCATTCCGGACCTCAGACACCTTCCCTTCCAGCTAGCAGACATTTCAGGGTTACAGAATTCTGGCATCCCAGGGATGCTAGAACTCAGCCACATTCCGGTTCTAGAATACAGACGTCTTATGATTCTGGAAGGCAGGCACCCTCACTTCCAGAATGTAGACTTTTAATCATTCTACAGGTCAGCCATGCCAGGATTCTAGAATTCAGCCATCCTGACTTTCCGGAACTCAGCCGTCCTACACATTCTAGAACACAGCCTCGATTAGGACGGTGAAATGTAGACATAGTAGCATTGCGGAAGTCAGACACGTTCACTTCCGGGTAGCAGACATTTCAGGGTTTCAGATTCCGGCATCCCAGGGAATCTAGAACTCCGCCACATTCTGGTTGTAGAATGCAGACGTCTTATGATCCTGGAAGGCAGGCTCCCTCACTTCTGGAATGTAGACGTTTAACGATTCTAGAGGTCAGCCATGCAAGGATTCTAGAATTCAGCCATCCTGACATCCCGGAACTCAGCCGTCCTGCAGATTCTAGAACACAGACTCGTTTAGGACAGTGGAATACAGACATAGTAGCATCCCGCACATCAGACACCTTGACTTCCGGCTAGGAGGCATTTCAGGGTTTCAGAATTCCGGCATCACAGGGATTCTAGAACTCAGCCACATTCCGGTTCTAGAATGCAGACGTCTTATGATTCTGGAAGGCAGGCACCCTCACTTCCGGAATGCAGAAGTTTAACGATTCTAGTGGTCAGCTCTACAAGGATTGTAGAATTCAGTCTTCCTGACATTCCGGATTTCAGCCGTCCTGCACATTCTAGAACACAGACTCGTTTAGGGCGGTGGAATGGAGACATAGTGGCATTCTGGACGTCAGACACCTTCACTTCCGGCCAGCAGACATTTCAGGGTTTCAGAATTCCGGCATCCCAGGGATTCTGGAACTCAGCCCCATTCCGGTTCTGGAATGCATACGTCTTATGATTGTGGAAGGCAGAAACTCTCATTTCCGGAATGTAGACATTTAACGACTCTGGAGGTCAGCCATGCCAGGATTCTACAATTCAGCCATCCTGACATCCCAGAACTCAGCCGTCCTGCACATTCTAGAACACAGACTCGTTTAGGACGGCGGAATGCAGACATAGTAGCATTCCGGATGTCAGACACCTTCACTTCCGGCCAGCAGACATTTCAGGGTTTCAGAATTACGGCATCCCACGGATTCTAGAATTCAGCCAAATTCCGCTTCTAGAATGCAGACGTCTTATGATTCTGGAAGGCAGGCAGCCTCACTACCGGAATGTAGACGTTTGACGATTCTAGAAGTCAGCCATGCCAGGATTCTAGAATTCAGCCGACCTGACATTCCGGAACTAAGCCGTTCTGCACATTCTAGAACACAGACTCGTTTAGGACAGTGGAATGCAGACATAGTAGCTTTCCGGACGTCAGACACTTTCAATTCCGGCCAGCAGACACTTCAGGGTTTCAGAATTCTGGCATCCCAGGGATTCTACAACTCAGCCTCATTCCGGTTCTAGAATGCAGACGTCTTATGATTCTGGGAGGGAGGCACCCTCACTTCTGGAATGTAGACGTTTAACGATTCTAGAGGTCAGCCATGAGAGGATTCTAGAATTCAGTCATCCTGACATTCTGGAACTCAGCCGTCCTCCACGTTCTAGAACACAGACTCGTTTTAGAAGATGGAATGCAGAGAGGACAACATTCCGGACACCAGACACCTTCACTTCCGGCTAGCAGACATTTCAGGGTTTCACAATTCCGGCATCCCAGGGATTCTAGAACTCAGCCACATTCTGGTTCTAGAATGCAGACTTCTTATGATTCTGGAAGGCAGGCACCCTCACTTCCGGAATGTAGACGTTTAATGATTCTGGAGGTCAGCCATGCCAGGATTCTAGAATTCTGCCATCCTGACATTCCGGAACTCAGCCGTCCAGCACATTCTAGAAGAGAGACTCACATAGGTCGGTGGAATGCAGACATAGTAGCATTCCGGACGTCAGACATCTTGACTTCCAGCTAGCAGACATTTCAGGGCTTCAGAATTCCGGCATCCCAGGGATTCTAGAACTCAGCCACATTCTGGTTCTAGAATGCAGACGTCTTATGATTCTGGAAGGCAGGCACCCTCACCTCCGCAATATAGACATTTAACGTTTCTAGAGGTCAGCCATGCCAGGATTCTAGAATTCAGCCACCCTGACATTCTGGAACTCAGCCATCCAGCACATTCTAGAACACAGACTCGTTTAGTACGGTGGAATGCAGACATAGTAGCATTCCGGATGTCAGACACCTTCACGTCTGGCTAGAAGACATTTCAGGGTACGAGAATTCCGGAATCCCAGGAATTCTACAACTCAGCCACTTTCCGGTTGTAGAATACAGATGTCTTATCATTCTGGAAGGCGGTAACCCTCCCTTCCGGAATGTAGACGTTTAACGATTCTAGAGGTGAGCCATGCCAGGATTGTAGAATTCAGCCATCCTGACATTCCAAAACACAGCCGTTCTGCACGTTCTAGAACACAGACTCGTTTAGCATGGTGGAATGCAGACACAGTAGCATTCCGGACCTCAGACACCTTCCCTTCCAGCTAGCAGACATTTCAGGGTTACAGAATTCTGGCATCCCAGGGATGCTAGAACTCAGCCACATTCCGGTTCTAGAATACAGACGTCTTATGATTCTGGAAGGCAGGCACCCTCACTTCCAGAATGTAGACTTTTAATCATTCTACAGGTCAGCCATGCCAGGATTCTAGAATTCAGCCATCCTGACTTTCCGGAACTCAGACGTCCTACACATTCTAGAACACAGCCTCGATTAGGACGGTGAAATGCAGACATAGTAGCATTGCGGAAGTCAGACACGTTCACTTCCGGGTAGCAGACATTTCAGGGTTTCAGATTCCGGCATCCCAGGGAATCTAGAACTCCGCCACATTCTGGTTGTAGAATGCAGACGTCTTATGATCCTGGAAGGCAGGCTCCCTCACTTCTGGAATGTAGACGTTTAACGATTCTAGAGGTCAGCCATGCAAGGATTCTAGAATTCAGCCATCCTGACATCCCGGAACTCAGCCGTCCTGCAGATTCTAGAACACAGACTCGTTTAGGACAGTGGAATACAGACATAGTAGCATCCCGCACATCAGACACCTTGACTTCCGGCTAGGAGGCATTTCAGGGTTTCAGAATTCCGGCATCACAGGGATTCTAGAACTCAGCCACATTCCGGTTCTAGAATGCAGACGTCTTATGATTCTGGAAGGCAGGCACCCTCACTTCCGGAATGCAGAAGTTTAACGATTCTAGTGGTCAGCTCTACAAGGATTGTAGAATTCAGTCTTCCTGACATTCCGGATTTCAGCCGTCCTGCACATTCTAGAACACAGACTCGTTTAGGGCTGTGGAATGGAGACATAGTGGCATTCTGGACGTCAGACACCTTCACTTCCGGCCAGCAGACATTTCAGGGTTTCAGAATTCCGGCATCCCAGGGATTCTGGAACTCAGCCCCATTCCGGTTCTGGAATGCATACGTCTTATGATTGTGGAAGGCAGAAACTCTCATTTCTGGAATGTAGACATTTAACGATTCTGGAGGTCAGCCATGCCAGGATTCTACAATTCAGCCATCCTGACATCCCAGAACTCAGCCGTCCTGCACATTCTAGAACACAGACTCGTTTAGGACGGCGGAATGCAGACATAGTAGCATTCCGGATGTCAGACACCTTCACTTCCGGCCAGCAGACATTTCAGGGTTTCAGAATTACGGCATCCCACGGATTCTAGAATTCAGCCAAATTCCGCTTCTAGAATGCAGACGTCTTATGATTCTGGAAGGCAGGCAGCCTCACTACCGGAATGTAGACGTTTGACGATTCTAGAAGTCAGCCATGCCAGGATTCTAGAATTCAGCCGACCTGACATTTCGGAACTAAGCCGTTCTGCACATTCTAGAACACAGACTCGTTTAGGACAGTGGAATGCAGACATAGTAGCTTTCCGGACGTCAGACACTTTCAATTCCGGCCAGCAGACACTTCAGGGTTTCAGAATTCTGGCATCCCAGGGATTCTAGAACTCAGCCTCATTCCGGTTCTAGAATGCAGACGTCTTATGATTCTGGGAGGGAGGCACCCTCACTTCTGGAATGTAGACGTTTAACGATTCTAGAGGTCAGCCATGAGAGGATTCTAGAATTCAGTCATCCTGACATTCCGGAACTCAGCCGTCCTCCACGTTCTAGAACACAGACTCGTTTTAGAAGATGGAATGCAGACAGGGCAACATTCCGGACACCAGACACCTTCACTTCCGGCTAGCAGACATTTCAGGGTTTCACAATTCCGGCATCCCAGGGATTCTAGAACTCAGCCACATTCTGGTTCTAGAATGCAGACTTCTTATGATTCTGGAAGGCAGGCACCCTCACTTCAGGAATGTAGACGTTTAATGATTCTGGAGGTCAGCCATGCCAGGATTCTAGAATCCTGCCATCCTGACATTCCGGAACTCAGCCGTCCAGCACATTCTAGAAGAGAGACTCACATAGGTCGGTGGAATGCAGGCATAGTAGCATTCCGGACGTCAGACATCTTGACTTCCAGCTAGCAGACATTTCAGGGCTTCAGAATTCCGGCATCCCAGGGATTCTAGAACTCAGCCACATTCTGGTTCTAGAATGCAGACGTCTTATGATTCTGGAAGGCAGGCACCCTCACCTCCGCAATATAGACATTTAACGTTTCTAGAGGTCAGCCATGCCAGGATTCTAGAATTCAGCCACCCTGACATTCTGGAACTCAGCCATCCAGCACATTCTAGAACACAGACTCGTTTAGTACGGTGGAATGCAGACATAGTAGCATTCCGGATGTCAGACACCTTCACGTCCGGCTAGAAGACATTTCAGGGTACGAGAATTCCGGAATCCCAGGAATTCTACAACTCAGCCACTTTCCGGTTGTAGAATACAGATGTCTTATCATTCTGGAAGGCGGTAACCCTCCCTTCCGGAATGTAGACGTTTAACGATTCTAGAGGTGAGCCATGCCAGGATTGTAGAATTCAGCCATCCTGACATTCCAAAACACAGCCGTTCTGCACGTTCTAGAACACAGACTCGTTTAGCATGGTGGAATGCAGACACAGTAGCATTCCGGACCTCAGACACCTTCCCTTCCAGCTAGCAGACATTTCAGGGTTACAGAATTCTGGCATCCCAGGGATTCTAGAACTCAGCCACATTCCGATTCTAGAATACAGACGTCTTATGATTCTGGAAGGCAGGCACCCTCACTTCCAGAATGTAGACTTTTAATCATTCTACAGGTCAGCCATGCCAGGATTCTAGAATTCAGCCATCCTGACTTTCCGGAACTCAGCCGTCCTACACATTCTAGAACACAGCCTCGATTAGGACGGTGAAATGCAGACATAGTAGCATTGCGGAAGTCAGACACGTTCACTTCCGGGTAGCAGACATTTCAGGGTTTCAGATTCCGGCATCCCAGCTAATCTAGAACTCCGCCACAATCTGGTTGTAGAATGCAGACGTCTTATGATCCTGGAAGGCAGGCTCCCTCACTTCTGGAATGTAGACGTTTAACGATTCTAGAGGTCAGCCATGCAAGGATTCTAGAATTCAGCCATCCTGACATCCCGGAACTCAGCCGTCCTGCAGATTCTAGAACACAGACTCGTTTAGGACAGTGGAATACAGACATAGTAGCATCCCGCACATCAGACACCTTGACTTCCGCCTAGGAGGCATTTCAGGGTTTCAGAATTCCGGCATCACAGGGATTCTAGAACTCAGCCACATTCCGGTTCTAGAATGCAGACGTCTTATGATTCTGGAAGGCAGGCACCCTCACTTCCGGAATGCAGAAGTTTAACGATTCTAGTGGTCAGCTCTACAAGGATTGTAGAATTCAGTCTTCCTGACATTCCGGATTTCAGCCGTCCTGCACATTCTAGAACACAGACTCGTTTAGGGCGGTGGAATGGAGACATAGTGGCATTCTGGACGTCAGACACCTTCACTTCCGGCCAGCAGACATTTCAGGGTTTCAGAATTCCGGCATCCCAGGGATTCTGGAACTCAGCCCCATTCCGGTTCTGGAATGCATACGTCTTATGATTGTGGAAGGCAGAAACTCTCATTTCCGGAATGTAGACATTTAACGATTCTAGAGGTCAGCCATGCCAGGATTCTACAATTCAGCCATCCTGACATCCCAGAACTCAGCCGTCCTGCACATTCTAGAACACAGACTCGTTTAGGACGGCGGAATGCAGACAAAGTAGCATTCCGGATGTCAGACACCTTCACTTCTGGCCAGCAGACATTTCAGGGTTTCAGAATTACGACATCTCACGGATTCTAGAATTCAGCCAAATTCCGCTTCTAGAATGCAGACGTCTTATGATTCTGGAAGGCAGGCAGCCTCACTACCAGAATGTAGACGTTTGACGATTCTAGAAGTCAGCCATGCCAGGATTCTAGAATTCAGCCGACCTGACATTCCGGAACAAAGCCGTTCTGCACATTCTAGAACACAGACTCGTTTAGGACAGTGGAATGCAGACATAGTAGCTTTCCGGACGTCAGACACTTTCAATTCCGGCCAGCAGACACTTCAGGGTTTCAGAATACTGGCATCCCAGGGATTCTAGAACTCAGCCTCATTCCGGTTCTAGAATGCAGACGTCTTATGATTCTGGGAGGGAGGCACCCTCACTTCTGGAATGTAGACGTTTAACGATTCTAGAGGTCAGCCATGAGAGGATTCTAGAATTCAGTCATCCTGACATTCCGGAACTCAGCCGTCCTCCACGTTCTAGAACACAGACTCGTTTTAGAAGATGGAATGCAGACAGGGCAACATTCCGGACACCAGACACCTTCACTTCCGGCTAGCAGACATTTCAGGGTTTCACAATTCCGGCATCCCAGGGATTCTAGAACTCAGCCACATTCTGGTTCTAGAATGCAGACTTCTTATGATTCTGGAAGGCAGGCACCCTCACTTCAGGAATGTAGACGTTCAATGATTCTGGAGGTCAGCCATGCCAGGATTCTAGAATTCTGCCATCCTGACATTCCGGAACTCAGCCGTCCAGCACATTCTAGAAGAGAGACTCACATAGGTCGGTGGAATGCAGACATAGTATCATTCCGGACGTCAGACATCTTGACTTCCAGCTAGCAGACATTTCAGGGCTTCAGAATTCCGGCATCCCAGGGATTCTAGAACTCAGCCACATTCTGGTTCTAGAATGCAGACGTCTTATGATTCTGGAAGGCAGGCACCCTCACCTCCGCAATATAGACATTTAACGTTTCTAGAGGTCAGCCATGCCAGGATTCTAGAATTCAGCCACCCTGACATTCTGGAACTCAGCCATCCAGCACATTCTAGAACACAGACTCGTTTAGTACGGTGGAATGCAGACATAGTAGCATTCCGGATGTCAGACACCTTCACGTCCGGCTAGAAGACATTTCAGGGTACGAGAATTCCGGAATCCCAGGAATTCTACAACTCAGCCACTTTCCGGTTGTAGAATACAGATGTCTTATCATTCTGGAAGGCGGTAACCCTCCCTTCCGGAATGTAGACGTTTAACGATTCTAGAGGTGAGCCATGCCAGGATTGTAGAATTCAGCCATCCTGACATTCCAAAACACAGCCGTTCTGCACGTTCTAGAACACAGACTCGTTTAGCATGGTGGAATGCAGACACAGTAGCATTCCGGACCTCAGACACCTTCCCTTCCAGCTAGCAGACATTTCAGGGTTACAGAATTCTGGCATCCCAGGGATTCTAGAACTCAGCCACATTCCGGTTCTAGAATACAGACGTCTTATGATTCTGGAAGGCAGGCACCCTCACTTCCAGAATGTAGACTTTTAATCATTCTACAGGTCAGCCATGCCAGGATTCTAGAATTCAGCCATCCTGACTTTCCGGAACTCAGCCGTCCTACACATTCTAGAACACAGCCTCGATTAGGACGGTGAAATGCAGACATAGTAGCATTGCGGAAGTCAGACACGTTCACTTCCGGGTAGCAGACATTTCAGGGTTTCAGATTCCGGCATCCCAGGGAATCTAGAACTCCGCCACATTCTGGTTGTAGAATGCAGACGTCTTATGATCCTGGAAGGCAGGCTCCCTCACTTCTGGAATGTAGACGTTTAACGATTCTAGAGGTCAGCCATGCAAGGATTCTAGAATTCAGCCATCCTGACATCCCGGAACTCAGCCGTCCTGCAGATTCTAGAACACAGACTCGTTTAGGACAGTGGAATACAGACATAGTAGCATCCCGCACATCAGACACCTTGACTTCCGGCTAGGAGGCATTTCAGGGTTTCAGAATTCCGGCATCACAGGGATTCTAGAACTCAGCCACATTCCGGTTCTAGAATGCAGACGTCTTATGATTCTGGAAGGCAGGCACCCTCACTTCCGGAATGCAGAAGTTTAACGATTCTAGTGGTCAGCTCTACAAGGATTGTAGAATTCAGTCTTCCTGACATTCCGGATTTCAGCCGTCCTGCACATTGTAGAACACAGACTCGTTTAGGGCGGTGGAATGGAGACATAGTGGCATTCTGGACGTCAGACACCTTCACTTCCGGCCAGCAGACATTTCAGGGTTTCAGAATTCCGGCATCCCAGGGATTCTGGAACTCAGCCCCATTCCGGTTCTGGAATGCATACGTCTTATGATTGTGGAAGGCAGAAACTCTCATTTCCGGAATGTAGACATTTAACGACTCTGGAGGTCAGCCATGCCAGGATTCTACAATTCAGCCATCCTGACATCCCAGAACTCAGCCGTCCTGCACATTCTAGAACACAGACTCGTTTAGGACGGCGGAATGCAGACATAGTAGCATTCCGGATGTCAGACACCTTCACTTCCGGCCAGCAGACATTTCAGGGTTTCAGAATTACGGCATCCCACGGATTCTAGAATTCAGCCAAATTCCGCTTCTAGAATGCAGACGTCTTATGATTCTGGAAGGCAGGCAGCCTCACTACCAGAATGTAGACGTTTGACGATTCTAGAAGTCAGCCATGCCAGGATTCTAGAATTCAGCCGACCTGAGATTCCGGAACTAAGCCGTTCTGCACATTCTAGAACACAGACTCGTTTAGGACAGTGGAATGCAGACATAGTAGCTTTCCGGACGTCAGACACTTTCAATTCCGGCCAGCAGACACTTCAGGGTTTTAGAATTCTGGCATCCCAGGGATTCTAGAACTCAGCCTCATTCCGGTTCTAGAATGCAGACGTCTTATGATTCTGGGAGGGAGGCACCCTCACTTCTGGAATGTAGACGTTTAACGATTCTAGAGGTCAGCCATGAGAGGATTCTAGAATTCAGTCATCCTGACATTCCGGAACTCAGCCGTCCTCCACGTTCTAGAACACAGACTCGTTTTAGAAGATGGAATGCAGACAGGGCAACATTCCGGACACCAGACACCTTCACTTCCGGCTAGCAGACATTTCAGGGTTTCACAATTCCGGCATCCCAGGGATTCTAGAACTCAGCCACATTCTGGTTCTAGAACGCAGACTACTTATGATTCTGGAAGGCAAGCACCCTCACTTCCGGAATGTAGACGTTTAATGATTCTGGAGGTCAGCCATGCCAGGATTCTAGAATTCTGCCATCCTGACATTCCGGAACTCAGCCGTCCAGCACATTCTAGAAGAGAGACTCACATAGGTCGGTGGAATGCAGACATAGTAGCATTCCGGACGTCAGACATCTTGACTTCCAGCTAGCAGACATTTCAGGGCTTCAGAATTCCGGCATCCCAGGGATTCTAGAACTCAGCCACATTCTGGTTCTAGAATGCAGACGTCTTATGATTCTGGAAGGCAGGCACCCTCACCTCCGCAATATAGACATTTAACGTTTCTAGAGGTCAGCCATGCCAGGATTCTAGAATTCAGCCACCCTGACATTCTGGAACTCAGCCATCCAGCACATTCTAGAACACAGACTCGTTTAGTACGGTGGAATGCAGACATAGTAGCATTCCGGATGTCAGACACCTTCACGTCCGGCTAGAAGACATTTCAGGGTACGAGAATTCCGGAATCCCAGGAATTCTACAACTCAGCCACTTTCCGGTTGTAGAATACAGATGTCTTATCATTCTGGAAGGCGGTAACCCTCCCTTCCGGAATGTAGACGTTTAACGATTCTAGAGGTGAGCCATGCCAGGATTGTAGAATTCAGCCATCCTGACATTCCAAAACACAGCCGTTCTGCACGTTCTAGAACACAGACTCGTTTAGCATGGTGGAATGCAGACACAGTAGCATTCCGGACCTCAGACACCTTCCCTTCCAGCTAGCAGACATTTCAGGGTTACAGAATTCTGGCATCCCAGGGATTCTAGAACTCAGCCACATTCCGGTTCTAGAATACAGACGTCTTATGATTCTGGAAGGCAGGCACCCTCACTTCCAGAATGTAGACTTTTAATCATTCTACAGGTCAGCCATGCCAGGATTCTAGAATTCAGCCATCCTGACTTTCCGGAACTCAGCCGTCCTACACATTCTAGAACACAGCCTCGATTAGGACGGTGAAATGCAGACATAGTAGCATTGCGGAAGTCAGACACGTTCACTTCCGGGTAGCAGACATTTCAGGGTTTCAGATTCCGGCATCCCAGGGAATCTAGAACTCCGCCACATTCTGGTTGTAGAATGCAGACGTCTTATGATCCTGGAAGGCAGGCTCCCTCACTTCTGGAATGTAGACGTTTAACGATTCTAGAGGTCAGCCATGCAAGGATTCTAGAATTCAGCCATCCTGACATCCCGGAACTCAGCCGTCCTGCAGATTCTAGAACACAGACTCGTTTAGGACAGTGGAATACAGACATAGTAGCATCCCGCACATCAGACACCTTGACTTCCGCCTAGGAGGCATTTCAGGGTTTCAGAATTCCGGCATCACAGGGATTCTAGAACTCAGCCACATTCCGGTTCTAGAATGCAGTCGTCTTATGATTCTGGAAGGCAGGCACCCTCACTTCCGGAATGCAGAAGTTTAACGATTCTAGTGGTCAGCTCTACAAGGATTGTAGAATTCAGTCTTCCTGACATTCCGGATTTCAGCCGTCCTGCACATTCTAGAACACAGACTCGTTTAGGGCGGTGGAATGGAGACATAGTGGCATTCTGGACGTCAGACACCTTCACTTCCGGCCAGCAGACATTTCAGGGTTTCAGAATTCCGGCATCCCAGGGATTCTGGAACTCAGCCCCATTCCGGTTCTGGAATGCATACGTCTTATGATTGTGGAAGGCAGAAACTCTCATTTCCGGAATGTAGACATTTAACGATTCTAGAGGTCAGCCATGCCAGGATTCTACAATTCAGCCATCCTGACATCCCAGAACTCAGCCGTCCTGCACATTCTAGAACACAGACTCGTTTAGGACGGCGGAATGCAGACATAGTAGCATTCCGGATGTCAGACACCTTCACTTCCGGCCAGCAGACATTTCAGGGTTTCAGAATTACGGCATCCCACGGATTCTAGAATTCAGCCAAATTCCGCTTCTAGAATGCAGACGTCTTATGATTCTGGAAGGCAGGCAGCCTCACTACCGGAATGTAGATGTTTGACGATTCTAGAAGTCAGCCATGCCAGGATTCTAGAATTCAGCCGACCTGACATTCCGGAACTAAGCCGTTCTGCACATTCTAGAACACAGACTCGTTTAGGACAGTGGAATGCAGACATAGTAGCTTTCCGGACGTCAGACACTTTCAATTCCGGCCAGCAGACACTTCAGGGTTTCAGAATTCTGGCATCCCAGGGATTCTAGAACTCAGCCTCATTCCGGTTCTAGAATGCAGACGTCTTATGATTCTGGAAGGCAGGCACCCTCACTTCCGGAATGCAGAAGTTTAACGATTCTAGTGGTCAGCTCTACAAGGATTGTAGAATTCAGTCTTCCTGACATTCCGGATTTCAGCCGTCCTGCACATTCTAGAACACAGACTCGTTTAGGGTGGTGGAATGGAGACATAGTGGCATTCTGGACGTCAGACACCTTCACTTCCGGCCAGCAGACATTTCAGGGTTTCAGAATTCCGGCATCCCAGGGATTCTGGAACTCAGCCCCATTCCGGTTCTGGAATGCATACGTCTTATGATTGTGGAAGGCAGAAACTCTCATTTCCGGAATGTAGACATTTAACGATTCTAGAGGTCAGCCATGCCAGGATTCTACAATTCAGCCATCCTGACATCCCAGAACTCAGCCGTCCTGCACATTCTAGAACACAGACTCGTTTAGGACGGCGGAATGCAGACATAGTAGCATTCCGGATGTCAGACACCTTCACTTCCGGCCAGCAGACATTTCAGGGTTTCAGAATTACGGCATCCCACGGATTCTAGAATTCAGCCAAATTCCGCTTCTAGAATGCAGACGTCTTATGATTCTGGAAGGCAGGCAGCCTCACTACCGGAATGTAGACGTTTGACGATTCTAGAAGTCAGCCATGCCAGGATTCTAGAATTCAGCCGACCTGAGATTCCGGAACTAAGCCGTTCTGCACATTCTAGAACACAGACTCGTTTAGGACAGTGGAATGCAGACATAGTAGCTTTCCGGACGTCAGACACTTTCAATTCCGGCCAGCAGACACTTCAGGGTTTCAGAATTCTGGCATCCCAGGGATTCTAGAACTCAGCCTCATTCCGGTTCTAGAATGCAGACGTCTTATGATTCTGGGAGGGAGGCACCCTCACTTCTGGAATGTAGACGTTTAACGATTCTAGAGGTCAGCCATGAGAGGATTCTAGAATTCAGTCATCCTGACATTCCGGAACTCAGCCGTCCTCCACGTTCTAGAACACAGACTCGTTTTAGAAGATGGAATGCAGACAGGGCAACATTCCGGACACCAGACACCTTCACTTCCGGCTAGCAGACATTTCAGGGTTTCACAATTCCGGCATCCCAGGGATTCTAGAACTCAGCCACATTCTGGTTCTAGAATGCAGACTTCTTATGATTCTGGAAGGCAGGCACCCTCACTTCCGGAATGTAGACGTTTAATGATTCTGGAGGTCAGCCATGCCAGGATTCTAGAATTCTGCCATCCTGACATTCCGGAACTCAGCCGTCCAGCACATTCTAGAAGAGAGACTCACATAGGTCGGTGGAATGCAGGCATAGTAGCATTCCGGACGTCAGACATCTTGACTTCCAGCTAGCAGACATTTCAGGGCTTCAGAATTCCGGCATCCCAGGGATTCTAGAACTCAGCCACATTCCGGTTCTAGAATGCAGACGTCTTATGATTCTGGAAGGCAGGCACCCTCACCTCCGCAATATAGACATTTAACGTTTCTAGAGGTCAGCCATGCCAGGATTCTAGAATTCAGCCACCCTGACATTCTGGAACTCAGCCGTCCAGCACATTCTAGAACACAGACTCGTTTAGTACGGTGGAATGCAGACATAGTAGCATTCCGGATGTCAGACACCTTCACGTCCGGCTAGAAGACATTTCAGGGTATGAGAATTCCGGAATCCCAGGAATTCTACAACTCAGCCACTTTCCGGTTGTAGAATACAGATGTCTTATCATTCTGGAAGGCAGTAACCCTCCCTTCCGGAATGTAGACGTTTAACGATTCTAGAGGTGAGCCATGCCAGGATTGTAGAATTCAGCCATCCTGACATTCCAAAACACAGCCGTTCTGCACGTTCTAGAACACAGACTCGTTTAGCATGGTGGAATGCAGACACAGTAGCATTCCGGACCTCAGACACCTTCCCTTCCAGCTAGCAGACATTTCAGGGTTACAGAATTCTGGCATCTCAGGGATTCTAGAACTCAGCCACATTCCGGTTCTAGAATACAGACGTCTTATGATTCTGGAAGGCAGGCACCCTCACTTCCAGAATGTAGACTTTTAATCATTCTAGAGGTCAGCCATGCCAGGATTCTAGAATTCAGCCATCCTGACTTTCCGGAACTCAGCCGTCCTACACATTCTAGAACACAGCCTCGATTAGGACGGTGAAATGCAGACATAGTAGCATTGCGGAAGTCAGACACGTTCACTTCCGGGTAGCAGACATTTCAGGGTTTCAGATTCCGGCATCCCAGGGAATCTAGAACTCCGCCACATTCTGGTTGTAGAATGCAGACGTCTTATGATCCTGGAAGGCAGGCTCCCTCACTTCTGGAATGTAGACGTTTAACGATTCTAGAGGTCAGCCATGCAAGGATTCTAGAATTCAGCCATCCTGACATCCCGGAACTCAGCCGTCCTGCAGATTCTAGAACACAGACTCGTTTAGGACAGTGGAATACAGACATAGTAGCATCCCGGACATCAGACACCTTGACTTCCGCCTAGGAGGCATTTCAGGGTTTCAGAATTCCGGCATCACAGGGATTCTAGAACTCAGCCACATTCCGGTTCTAGAATGCAGACGTCTTATGATTCTGGAAGGCAGGCACCCTCACTTCCGGAATGCAGAAGTTTAACGATTCTAGTGGTCAGCTCTACAAGGATTGTAGAATTCAGTCTTCCTGACATTCCGGATTTCAGCCGTCCTGCACATTCTAGAACACAGACTCGTTTAGGGCGGTGGAATGGAGACATAGTGGCATTCTGGACGTCAGACACCTTCACTTCCGGCCAGCAGACATTTCAGGGTTTCAGAATTCCGGCATCCCAGGGATTCTGGAACTCAGCCCTATTCCGGTTCTGGAATGAATACGTCTTATGATTGTGGAAGGCAGAAACTCTCATTTCCGGAATGTAGACATTTAACGATTCTAGAGGTCAGCCATGCCAGGATTCTACAATTCAGCCATCCTGACATCCCAGAACTCAGCCGTCCTGCAGATTCTAGAACACAGACTCGTTTAGGACGGCGGAATGCAGACATAGTAGCATTCCGGATGTCAGACACCTTCACTTCCGGCCAGCAGACATTTCAGGGTTTCAGAATTACGGCATCCCACGGATTCTAGAATTCAGCCAAATTCCGCTTCTAGAATGCAGACGTCTTATGATTCTGGAAGGCAGGCAGCCTCACTACCGGAATGTAGATGTTTGACGATTCTAGAAGTCAGCCATGCCAGGATTCTAGAATTCAGCCGACCTGACATTCCGGAACTAAGCCGTTCTGCACATTCTAGAACACAGACTCGTTTAGGACAGTGGAATGCAGACATAGTAGCTTTCCGGACGTCAGACACTTTCAATTCCGGCCAGCAGACACTTCAGGGTTTCAGAATTCTGGCATCCCAGGGATTCTAGAACTCAGCCTCATTCCGGTTCTAGAATGCAGACGTCTTATGATTCTGGAAGGCAGGCACCCTCACTTCCGGAATGCAGAAGTTTAACGATTCTAGTGGTCAGCTCTACAAGGATTGTAGAATTCAGTCTTCCTGACATTCCGGATTTCAGCCGTCCTGCACATTCTAGAACACAGACTCGTTTAGGGTGGTGGAATGGAGACATAGTGGCATTCTGGACGTCAGACACCTTCACTTCCGGCCAGCAGACATTTCAGGGTTTCAGAATTCCGGCATCCCAGGGATTCTGGAACTCAGCCCCATTCCGGTTCTGGAATGCATACGTCTTATGATTGTGGAAGGCAGAAACTCTCATTTCCGGAATGTAGACATTTAACGATTCTAGAGGTCAGCCATGCCAGGATTCTACAATTCAGCCATCCTGACATCCCAGAACTCAGCCGTCCTGCACATTCTAGAACACAGACTCGTTTAGGACGGCGGAATGCAGACATAGTAGCATTCCGGATGTCAGACACCTTCACTTCCGGCCAGCAGACATTTCAGGGTTTCAGAATTACGGCATCCCACGGATTCTAGAATTCAGCCAAATTCCGCTTCTAGAATGCAGACGTCTTATGATTCTGGAAGGCAGGCAGCCTCACTACCGGAATGTAGACGTTTGACGATTCTAGAAGTCAGCCATGCCAGGATTCTAGAATTCAGCCGACCTGAGATTCCGGAACTAAGCCGTTCTGCACATTCTAGAACACAGACTCGTTTAGGACAGTGGAATGCAGACATAGTAGCTTTCCGGACGTCAGACACTTTCAATTCCGGCCAGCAGACACTTCAGGGTTTCAGAATTCTGGCATCCCAGGGATTCTAGAACTCAGCCTCATTCCGGTTCTAGAATGCAGACGTCTTATGATTCTGGGAGGGAGGCACCCTCACTTCTGGAATGTAGACGTTTAACGATTCTAGAGGTCAGCCATGAGAGGATTCTAGAATTCAGTCATCCTGACATTCCGGAACTCAGCCGTCCTCCACGTTCTAGAACACAGACTCGTTTTAGAAGATGGAATGCAGACAGGGCAACATTCCGGACACCAGACACCTTCACTTCCGGCTAGCAGACATTTCAGGGTTTCACAATTCCGGCATCCCAGGGATTCTAGAACTCAGCCACATTCTGGTTCTAGAATGCAGACTTCTTATGATTCTGGAAGGCAGGCACCCTCACTTCCGGAATGTAGACGTTTAATGATTCTGGAGGTCAGCCATGCCAGGATTCTAGAATTCTGCCATCCTGACATTCCGGAACTCAGCCGTCCAGCACATTCTAGAAGAGAGACTCACATAGGTCGGTGGAATGCAGGCATAGTAGCATTCCGGACGTCAGACATCTTGACTTCCAGCTAGCAGACATTTCAGGGCTTCAGAATTCCGGCATCCCAGGGATTCTAGAACTCAGCCACATTCCGGTTCTAGAATGCAGACGTCTTATGATTCTGGAAGGCAGGCACCCTCACCTCCGCAATATAGACATTTAACGTTTCTAGAGGTCAGCCATGCCAGGATTCTAGAATTCAGCCACCCTGACATTCTGGAACTCAGCCGTCCAGCACATTCTAGAACACAGACTCGTTTAGTACGGTGGAATGCAGACATAGTAGCATTCCGGATGTCAGACACCTTCACGTCCGGCTAGAAGACATTTCAGGGTATGAGAATTCCGGAATCCCAGGAATTCTACAACTCAGCCACTTTCCGGTTGTAGAATACAGATGTCTTATCATTCTGGAAGGCAGTAACCCTCCCTTCCGGAATGTAGACGTTTAACGATTCTAGAGGTGAGCCATGCCAGGATTGTAGAATTCAGCCATCCTGACATTCCAAAACACAGCCGTTCTGCACGTTCTAGAACACAGACTCGTTTAGCATGGTGGAATGCAGACACAGTAGCATTCCGGACCTCAGACACCTTCCCTTCCAGCTAGCAGACATTTCAGGGTTACAGAATTCTGGCATCTCAGGGATTCTAGAACTCAGCCACATTCCGGTTCTAGAATACAGACGTCTTATGATTCTGGAAGGCAGGCACCCTCACTTCCAGAATGTAGACTTTTAATCATTCTAGAGGTCAGCCATGCCAGGATTCTAGAATTCAGCCATCCTGACTTTCCGGAACTCAGCCGTCCTACACATTCTAGAACACAGCCTCGATTAGGACGGTGAAATGCAGACATAGTAGCATTGCGGAAGTCAGACACGTTCACTTCCGGGTAGCAGACATTTCAGGGTTTCAGATTCCGGCATCCCAGGGAATCTAGAACTCCGCCACATTCTGGTTGTAGAATGCAGACGTCTTATGATCCTGGAAGGCAGGCTCCCTCACTTCTGGAATGTAGACGTTTAACGATTCTAGAGGTCAGCCATGCAAGGATTCTAGAATTCAGCCATCCTGACATCCCGGAACTCAGCCGTCCTGCAGATTCTAGAACACAGACTCGTTTAGGACAGTGGAATACAGACATAGTAGCATCCCGGACATCAGACACCTTGACTTCCGGCTAGGAGGCATTTCAGGGTTTCAGAATTCCGGCATCACAGGGATTCTAGAACTCAGCCACATTCCGGTTCTAGAATGCAGACGTCTTATGATTCTGGAAGGCAGGCACCCTCACTTCCGGAATGCAGAAGTTTAACGATTCTAGTGGTCAGCTCTACAAGGATTGTAGAATTCAGTCTTCCTGACATTCCGGATTTCAGCCGTCCTGCACATTGTAGAACACAGACTCGTTTAGGGCGGTGGAATGGAGACATAGTGGCATTCTGGACGTCAGACACCTTCACTTCCGGCCAGCAGACATTTCAGGGTTTCAGAATTCCGGCATCCCAGGGATTCTGGAACTCAGCCCCATTCCGGTTCTGGAATGCATACGTCTTATGATTGTGGAAGGCAGAAACTCTCATTTCCGGAATGTAGACATTTAACGATTCTAGAGGTCAGCCATGCCAGGATTCTACAATTCAGCCATCCTGACATCCCAGAACTCAGCCGTCCTGCACATTCTAGAACACAGACTCGTTTAGGACGGCGGAATGCAGACATAGTAGCATTCCGGATGTCAGACACCTTCACTTCCGGCCAGCAGACATTTCAGGGTTTCAGAATTACGGCATCCCACGGATTCTAGAATTCAGCCAAATTCCGCTTCTAGAATGCAGACGTCTTATGATTCTGGAAGGCAGGCAGCCTCACTACCGGAATGTAGACGTTTGACGATTCTAGAAGTCAGCCATGCCAGGATTCTAGAATTCAGCCGACCTGACATTCCGGAACTAAGCCGTTCTGCACATTCTAGAACACAGACTCGTTTAGGACAGTGGAATGCAGACATAGTAGCTTTCCGGACGTCAGACACTTTCAATTCCGGCCAGCAGACACTTCAGGGTTTCAGAATTCTGGCATCCCAGGGATTCTAGAACTCAGCCTCATTCCGGTTCTAGAATGCAGACGTCTTATGATTCTGGAAGGCAGGCACCCTCACTTCCGGAATGCAGAAGTTTAACGATTCTAGTGGTCAGCTCTACAAGGATTGTAGAATTCAGTCTTCCTGACATTCCGGATTTCAGCCGTCCTGCACATTCTAGAACACAGACTCGTTTAGGGCGGTGGAATGGAGACATAGTGGCATTCTGGACGTCAGACACCTTCACTTCCGGCCAGCAGACATTTCAGGGTTTCAGAATTCCGGCATCCCAGGGATTCTGGAACTCAGCCCCATTCCGGTTCTGGAATGCATACGTCTTATGATTGTGGAAGGCAGAAACTCTCATTTCCGGAATGTAGACATTTAACGATTCTAGAGGTCAGCCATGCCAGGATTCTACAATTCAGCCATCCTGACATCCCAGAACTCAGCCGTCCTGCACATTCTAGAACACAGACTCGTTTAGGACGGCGGAATGCAGACATAGTAGCATTCCGGATGTCAGACACCTTCACTTCCGGCCAGCAGACATTTCAGGGTTTCAGAATTACGGCATCCCACGGATTCTAGAATTCAGCCAAATTCCGCTTCTAGAATGCAGACGTCTTATGATTCTGGAAGGCAGGCAGCCTCACTACCGGAATGTAGACGTTTGACGATTCTAGAAGTCAGCCATGCCAGGATTCTAGAATTCAGCCGACCTGAGATTCCGGAACTAAGCCGTTCTGCACATTCTAGAACACAGACTCGTTTAGGACAGTGGAATGCAGACATAGTAGCTTTCCGGACGTCAGACACTTTCAATTCCGGCCAGCAGACACTTCAGGGTTTCAGAATTCTGGCATCCCAGGGATTCTAGAACTCAGCCTCATTCCGGTTCTAGAATGCAGACGTCTTATGATTCTGGGAGGGAGGCACCCTCACTTCTGGAATGTAGACGTTTAACGATTCTAGAGGTCAGCCATGAGAGGATTCTAGAATTCAGTCATCCTGACATTCCGGAACTCAGCCGTCCTCCACGTTCTAGAACACAGACTCGTTTTAGAAGATGGAATGCAGACAGGGCAACATTCCGGACACCAGACACCTTCACTTCCGGCTAGCAGACATTTCAGGGTTTCACAATTCCGGCATCCCAGGGATTCTAGAACTCAGCCACATTCTGGTTCTAGAATGCAGACTTCTTATGATTCTGGAAGGCAGGCACCCTCACTTCAGGAATGTAGACGTTCAATGATTCTGGAGGTCAGCCATGCCAGGATTCTAGAATTCTGCCATCCTGACATTCCGGAACTCAGCCGTCCAGCACATTCTAGAAGAGAGACTCACATAGGTCGGTGGAATGCAGGCATAGTAGCATTCCGGACGTCAGACATCTTGACTTCCAGCTAGCAGACATTTCAGGGCTTCAGAATTCCGGCATCCCAGGGATTCTAGAACTCAGCCACATTCCGGTTCTAGAATGCAGACGTCTTATGATTCTGGAAGGCAGGCACCCTCACCTCCGCAATATAGACATTTAACGTTTCTAGAGGTCAGCCATGCCAGGATTCTAGAATTCAGCCACCCTGACATTCTGGAACTCAGCCGTCCAGCACATTCTAGAACACAGACTCGTTTAGTACGGTGGAATGCAGACATAGTAGCATTCCGGATGTCAGACACCTTCACGTCCGGCTAGAAGACATTTCAGGGTATGAGAATTCCGGAATCCCAGGAATTCTACAACTCAGCCACTTTCCGGTTGTAGAATACAGATGTCTTATCATTCTGGAAGGCAGTAACCCTCCCTTCCGGAATGTAGACGTTTAACGATTCTAGAGGTGAGCCATGCCAGGATTGTAGAATTCAGCCATCCTGACATTCCAAAACACAGCCGTTCTGCACGTTCTAGAACACAGACTCGTTTAGCATGGTGGAATGCAGACACAGTAGCATTCCGGACCTCAGACACCTTCCCTTCCAGCTAGCAGACATTTCAGGGTTACAGAATTCTGGCATCTCAGGGATTCTAGAACTCAGCCACATTCCGGTTCTAGAATACAGACGTCTTATGATTCTGGAAGGCAGGCACCCTCACTTCCAGAATGTAGACTTTTAATCATTCTAGAGGTCAGCCATGCCAGGATTCTAGAATTCAGCCATCCTGACTTTCCGGAACTCAGCCGTCCTACACATTCTAGAACACAGCCTCGATTAGGACGGTGAAATGCAGACATAGTAGCATTGCGGAAGTCAGACACGTTCACTTCCGGGTAGCAGACATTTCAGGGTTTCAGATTCCGGCATCCCAGGGAATCTAGAACTCCGCCACATTCTGGTTGTAGAATGCAGACGTCTTATGATCCTGGAAGGCAGGCTCCCTCACTTCTGGAATGTAGACGTTTAACGATTCTAGAGGTCAGCCATGCAAGGATTCTAGAATTCAGCCATCCTGACATCCCGGAACTCAGCCGTCCTGCAGATTCTAGAACACAGACTCGTTTAGGACAGTGGAATACAGACATAGTAGCATCCCGGACATCAGACACCTTGACTTCCGGCTAGGAGGCATTTCAGGGTTTCAGAATTCCGGCATCACAGGGATTCTAGAACTCAGCCACATTCCGGTTCTAGAATGCAGACGTCTTATGATTCTGGAAGGCAGGCACCCTCACTTCCGGAATGCAGAAGTTTAACGATTCTAGTGGTCAGCTCTACAAGGATTGTAGAATTCAGTCTTCCTGACATTCCGGATTTCAGCCGTCCTGCACATTGTAGAACACAGACTCGTTTAGGGCGGTGGAATGGAGACATAGTGGCATTCTGGACGTCAGACACCTTCACTTCCGGCCAGCAGACATTTCAGGGTTTCAGAATTCCGGCATCCCAGGGATTCTGGAACTCAGCCCCATTCCGGTTCTGGAATGCATACGTCTTATGATTGTGGAAGGCAGAAACTCTCATTTCCGGAATGTAGACATTTAACGATTCTAGAGGTCAGCCATGCCAGGATTCTACAATTCAGCCATCCTGACATCCCAGAACTCAGCCGTCCTGCACATTCTAGAACACAGACTCGTTTAGGACGGCGGAATGCAGACATAGTAGCATTCCGGATGTCAGACACCTTCACTTCCGGCCAGCAGACATTTCAGGGTTTCAGAATTACGGCATCCCACGGATTCTAGAATTCAGCCAAATTCCGCTTCTAGAATGCAGACGTCTTATGATTCTGGAAGGCAGGCAGCCTCACTACCGGAATGTAGACGTTTGACGATTCTAGAAGTCAGCCATGCCAGGATTCTAGAATTCAGCCGACCTGACATTCCGGAACTAAGCCGTTCTGCACATTCTAGAACACAGACTCGTTTAGGACAGTGGAATGCAGACATAGTAGCTTTCCGGATGTCAGACACTTTCAATTCCGGCCAGCAGACACTTCAGGGTTTCAGAATTCTGGCATCCCAGGGATTCTAGAACTCAGCCTCATTCCGGTTCTAGAATGCAGACGTCTTATGATTCTGGAAGGCAGGCACCCTCACTTCCGGAATGCAGAAGTTTAACGATTCTAGTGGTCAGCTCTACAAGGATTGTAGAATTCAGTCTTCCTGACATTCCGGATTTCAGCCGTCCTGCACATTCTAGAACACAGACTCGTTTAGGGCGGTGGAATGGAGACATAGTGGCATTCTGGACGTCAGACACCTTCACTTCCGGCCAGCAGACATTTCAGGGTTTCAGAATTCCGGCATCCCAGGGATTCTGGAACTCAGCCCCATTCCGGTTCTGGAATGCATACGTCTTATGATTGTGGAAGGCAGAAACTCTCATTTCCGGAATGTAGACATTTAACGATTCTAGAGGTCAGCCATGCCAGGATTCTACAATTCAGCCATCCTGACATCCCAGAACTCAGCCGTCCTGCACATTCTAGAACACAGACTCGTTTAGGACGGCGGAATGCAGACATAGTAGCATTCCGGATGTCAGACACCTTCACTTCCGGCCAGCAGACATTTCAGGGTTTCAGAATTACGGCATCCCACGGATTCTAGAATTCAGCCAAATTCCGCTTCTAGAATGCAGACGTCTTATGATTCTGGAAGGCAGGCAGCCTCACTACCGGAATGTAGACGTTTGACGATTCTAGAAGTCAGCCATGCCAGGATTCTAGAATTCAGCCGACCTGAGATTCCGGAACTAAGCCGTTCTGCACATTCTAGAACACAGACTCGTTTAGGACAGTGGAATGCAGACATAGTAGCTTTCCGGACGTCAGACACTTTCAATTCCGGCCAGCAGACACTTCAGGGTTTCAGAATTCTGGCATCCCAGGGATTCTAGAACTCAGCCTCATTCCGGTTCTAGAATGCAGACGTCTTATGATTCTGGGAGGGAGGCACCCTCACTTCTGGAATGTAGACGTTTAACGATTCTAGAGGTCAGCCATGAGAGGATTCTAGAATTCAGTCATCCTGACATTCCGGAACTCAGCCGTCCTCCACGTTCTAGAACACAGACTCGTTTTAGAAGATGGAATGCAGACAGGGCAACATTCCGGACACCAGACACCTTCACTTCCGGCTAGCAGACATTTCAGGGTTTCACAATTCCGGCATCCCAGGGATTCTAGAACTCAGCCACATTCTGGTTCTAGAATGCAGACTTCTTATGATTCTGGAAGGCAGGCACCCTCACTTCAGGAATGTAGACGTTCAATGATTCTGGAGGTCAGCCATGCCAGGATTCTAGAATTCTGCCATCCTGACATTCCGGAACTCAGCCGTCCAGCACATTCTAGAAGAGAGACTCACATAGGTCGGTGGAATGCAGGCATAGTAGCATTCCGGACGTCAGACATCTTGACTTCCAGCTAGCAGACATTTCAGGGCTTCAGAATTCCGGCATCCCAGGGATTCTAGAACTCAGCCACATTCCGGTTCTAGAATGCAGACGTCTTATGATTCTGGAAGGCAGGCACCCTCACCTCCGCAATATAGACATTTAACGTTTCTAGAGGTCAGCCATGCCAGGATTCTAGAATTCAGCCACCCTGACATTCTGGAACTCAGCCGTCCAGCACATTCTAGAACACAGACTCGTTTAGTACGGTGGAATGCAGACATAGTAGCATTCCGGATGTCAGACACCTTCACGTCCGGCTAGAAGACATTTCAGGGTATGAGAATTCCGGAATCCCAGGAATTCTACAACTCAGCCACTTTCCGGTTGTAGAATACAGATGTCTTATCATTCTGGAAGGCAGTAACCCTCCCTTCCGGAATGTAGACGTTTAACGATTCTAGAGGTGAGCCATGCCAGGATTGTAGAATTCAGCCATCCTGACATTCCAAAACACAGCCGTTCTGCACGTTCTAGAACACAGACTCGTTTAGCATGGTGGAATGCAGACACAGTAGCATTCCGGACCTCAGACACCTTCCCTTCCAGCTAGCAGACATTTCAGGGTTACAGAATTCTGGCATCTCAGGGATTCTAGAACTCAGCCACATTCCGGTTCTAGAATACAGACGTCTTATGATTCTGGAAGGCAGGCACCCTCACTTCCAGAATGTAGACTTTTAATCATTCTAGAGGTCAGCCATGCCAGGATTCTAGAATTCAGCCATCCTGACTTTCCGGAACTCAGCCGTCCTACACATTCTAGAACACAGCCTCGATTAGGACGGTGAAATGCAGACATAGTAGCATTGCGGAAGTCAGACACGTTCACTTCCGGGTAGCAGACATTTCAGGGTTTCAGATTCCGGCATCCCAGGGAATCTAGAACTCCGCCACATTCTGGTTGTAGAATGCAGACGTCTTATGATCCTGGAAGGCAGGCTCCCTCACTTCTGGAATGTAGACGTTTAACGATTCTAGAGGTCAGCCATGCAAGGATTCTAGAATTCAGCCATCCTGACATCCCGGAACTCAGCCGTCCTGCAGATTCTAGAACACAGACTCGTTTAGGACAGTGGAATACAGACATAGTAGCATCCCGGACATCAGACACCTTGACTTCC
Organism: Aotus nancymaae; assembly: GCF_030222135.1. Lineage (NCBI taxonomy): Eukaryota > Metazoa > Chordata > Mammalia > Primates > Aotidae > Aotus > Aotus nancymaae. The sequence goes on along the minus strand of NW_026988635.1, from coordinate 546,566 downwards.
GGCTAGGAGGCATTTCAGGGTTTCAGAATTCCGGCATCACAGGGATTCTAGAACTCAGCCACATTCCGGTTCTAGAATGCAGACGTCTTATGATTCTGGAAGGCAGGCACCCTCACTTCCGGAATGCAGAAGTTTAACGATTCTAGTGGTCAGCTCTACAAGGATTGTAGAATTCAGTCTTCCTGACATTCCGGATTTCAGCCGTCCTGCACATTGTAGAACACAGACTCGTTTAGGGCGGTGGAATGGAGACATAGTGGCATTCTGGACGTCAGACACCTTCACTTCCGGCCAGCAGACATTTCAGGGTTTCAGAATTCCGGCATCCCAGGGATTCTGGAACTCAGCCCCATTCCGGTTCTGGAATGCATACGTCTTATGATTGTGGAAGGCAGAAACTCTCATTTCCGGAATGTAGACATTTAACGATTCTAGAGGTCAGCCATGCCAGGATTCTACAATTCAGCCATCCTGACATCCCAGAACTCAGCCGTCCTGCACATTCTAGAACACAGACTCGTTTAGGACGGCGGAATGCAGACATAGTAGCATTCCGGATGTCAGACACCTTCACTTCCGGCCAGCAGACATTTCAGGGTTTCAGAATTACGGCATCCCACGGATTCTAGAATTCAGCCAAATTCCGCTTCTAGAATGCAGACGTCTTATGATTCTGGAAGGCAGGCAGCCTCACTACCGGAATGTAGACGTTTGACGATTCTAGAAGTCAGCCATGCCAGGATTCTAGAATTCAGCCGACCTGACATTCCGGAACTAAGCCGTTCTGCACATTCTAGAACACAGACTCGTTTAGGACAGTGGAATGCAGACATAGTAGCTTTCCGGATGTCAGACACTTTCAATTCCGGCCAGCAGACACTTCAGGGTTTCAGAATTCTGGCATCCCAGGGATTCTAGAACTCAGCCTCATTCCGGTTCTAGAATGCAGACGTCTTATGATTCTGGAAGGCAGGCACCCTCACTTCCGGAATGCAGAAGTTTAACGATTCTAGTGGTCAGCTCTACAAGGATTGTAGAATTCAGTCTTCCTGACATTCCGGATTTCAGCCGTCCTGCACATTCTAGAACACAGACTCGTTTAGGGCGGTGGAATGGAGACATAGTGGCATTCTGGACGTCAGACACCTTCACTTCCGGCCAGCAGACATTTCAGGGTTTCAGAATTCCGGCATCCCAGGGATTCTGGAACTCAGCCCCATTCCGGTTCTGGAATGCATACGTCTTATGATTGTGGAAGGCAGAAACTCTCATTTCCGGAATGTAGACATTTAACGATTCTAGAGGTCAGCCATGCCAGGATTCTACAATTCAGCCATCCTGACATCCCAGAACTCAGCCGTCCTGCACATTCTAGAACACAGACTCGTTTAGGACGGCGGAATGCAGACAAAGTAGCATTCCGGATGTCAGACACTTTCACTTCCGGCCAGCAGACATTTCAGGGTTTCAGAATTACGGCATCCCACGGATTCTAGAATTCAGCCAAATTCCGCTTCTAGAATGCAGACGTCTTATGATTCTGGAAGGCAGGCAGCCTCACTACCGGAATGTAGACGTTTGATGATTCTAGAAGTCAGCCATGCCAGGATTCTAGAATTCAGCCGACCTGACATTCCGGAACTAAGCCGTTCTGCACATTCTAGAACACAGACTCGTTTAGGACAGTGGAATGCAGACATAGTAGCTTTCCGGACGTCAGACACTTTCAATTCCGGCCAGCAGACACTTCAGGGTTTCAGAATTCTGGCATCCCAGGGATTCTAGAACTCAGCCTCATTCCGGTTCTAGAATGCAGACGTCTTATGATTCTGGGAGGGAGGCACCCTCACTTCTGGAATGTAGACGTTTAACGATTCTAGAGGTCAGCCATGAGAGGATTCTAGAATTCAGTCATCCTGACATTCCGGAACTCAGCCGTCCTCCACGTTCTAGAACACAGACTCGTTTTAGAAGATGGAATGCAGACAGGGCAACATTCCGGACACCAGACACCTTCACTTCCGGCTAGCAGACATTTCAGGGTTTCACAATTCCGGCATCCCAGGGATTCTAGAACTCAGCCACATTCTGGTTCTAGAATGCAGACTTCTTATGATTCTGGAAGGCAGGCATCCTCACTTCAGGAATGTAGACGTTTAATGATTCTGGAGGTCAGCCATGCCAGGATTCTAGAATTCTGCCATCCTGACATTCCGGAACTCAGCCGTCCAGCACATTCTAGAAGAGAGACTCACATAGGTCGGTGGAATGCAGACATAGTAGCATTCTGGACGTCAGACATCTTGACTTCCAGCTAGCAGACATTTCAGGGCTTCAGAATTCCGGCATCCCAGGGATTCTAGAACTCAGCCACATTCTTGTTCTAGAATGCAGACGTCTTATGATTCTGGAAGGCAGGCACCCTCACCTCCGCAATATAGACATTTAACGTTTCTAGAGGTCAGCCATGCCAGGATTCTAGAATTCAGCCACCCTGACATTCTGGAACTCAGCCGTCCAGCACATTCTAGAACACAGACTCGTTTAGTACGGTGGAATGCAGACATAGTAGCATTCCGGATGTCAGACACCTTCACGTCCGGCTAGAAGACATTTCAGGGTACGAGAATTCCGGAATCCAAGGAATTCTACAACTCAGCCACTTTCCGGTTGTAGAATACAGATGTCTTATCATTCTGGAAGGCAGTAACCCTCCCTTCCGGAATGTAGACGTTTAACGATTCTAGAGGTGAGCCATGCCAGGATTGTAGAATTCAGCCATCCTGACATTCCAAAACACAGCCGTTCTGCACGTTCTAGAACACAGACTCGTTTAGCATGGTGGAATGCAGACACAGTAGCATTCCGGACCTCAGACACCTTCCCTTCCAGCTAGCAGACATTTCAGGGTTACAGAATTCTGGCATCTCAGGGATTCTAGAACTCAGCCACATTCCGGTTCTAGAATACAGACGTCTTATGATTCTGGAAGGCAGGCACCCTCACTTCCAGAATGTAGACTTTTAATCATTCTAGAGGTCAGCCATGCCAGGATTCTAGAATTCAGCCATCCTGACTTTCCGGAACTCAGCCGTCCTACACATTCTAGAACACAGCCTCGATTAGGACGGTGAAATGCAGACATAGTAGCATTGTGGAAGTCAGACACGTTCACTTCCGGGTAGCAGACATTTCAGGGTTTCAGATTCCGGCATCCCAGGGAATCTAGAACTCCGCCACATTCTGGTTGTAGAATGCAGACGTCTTATGATCCTGGAAGGCAGGCTCCCTCACTTCTGGAATGTAGACGTTTAACGATTCTAGAGGTCAGCCATGCAAGGATTCTAGAATTCAGCCATCCTGACATCCCGGAACTCAGCCGTCCTGCAGATTCTAGAACACAGACTCGTTTAGGACAGTGGAATACAGACATAGTAGCATCCCGGACATCAGACACCTTGACTTCCGGCTAGGAGGCATTTCAGGGTTTCAGAATTCCGGCATCACAGGGATTCTAGAACTCAGCCACATTCCGGTTCTAGAATGCAGACGTCTTATGATTCTGGAAGGCAGGCACCCTCACTTCCGGAATGCAGAAGTTTAACGATTCTAGTGGTCAGCTCTACAAGGATTGTAGAATTCAGTCTTCCTGACATTCCGGATTTCAGCCGTCCTGCACATTCTAGAACACAGACTCGTTTAGGGCGGTGGAATGGAGACATAGTGGCATTCTGGACGTCAGACACCTTCACTTCCGGCCAGCAGACATTTCAGGGTTTCAGAATTCCGGCATCCCAGGGATTCTGGAACTCAGCCCCATTCCGGTTCTGGAATGCATACGTCTTATGATTGTGGAAGGCAGAAACTCTCATTTCCGGAATGTAGACATTTAACGATTCTAGAGGTCAGCCATGCCAGGATTCTACAATTCAGCCATCCTGACATCCCAGAACTCAGCCGTCCTGCACATTCTAGAACACAGACTCGTTTAGGACGGCGGAATGCAGACATAGTAGCATTCCGGATGTCAGACACCTTCACTTCCGGCCAGCAGACATTTCAGGGTTTCAGAATTACGGCATCCCACGGATTCTAGAATTCAGCCAAATTCCGCTTCTAGAATGCAGACGTCTTATGATTCTGGAAGGCAGGCAGCCTCACTACCGGAATGTAGACGTTTGACGATTCTAGAAGTCAGCCATGCCAGGATTCTAGAATTCAGCCGACCTGAGATTCCGGAACTAAGCCGTTCTGCACATTCTAGAACACAGACTCGTTTAGGACAGTGGAATGCAGACATAGTAGCTTTCCGGACGTCAGACACTTTCAATTCCGGCCAGCAGACACTTCAGGGTTTCAGAATTCTGGCATCCCAGGGATTCTAGAACTCAGCCTCATTCCGGTTCTAGAATGCAGACGTCTTATGATTCTGGGAGGGAGGCACCCTCACTTCTGGAATGTAGACGTTTAACGATTCTAGAGGTCAGCCATGAGAGGATTCTAGAATTCAGTCATCCTGACATTCCGGAACTCAGCCGTCCTCCACGTTCTAGAACACAGACTCGTTTTAGAAGATGGAATGCAGACAGGGCAACATTCCGGACACCAGACACCTTCACTTCCGGCTAGCAGACATTTCAGGGTTTCACAATTCCGGCATCCCAGGGATTCTAGAACTCAGCCACATTCTGGTTCTAGAATGCAGACTTCTTATGATTCTGGAAGGCAGGTACCCTCACTTCCGGAATGTAGACGTTTAATGATTCTGGAGGTCAGCCATGCCAGGATTCTAGAATTCTGCCATCCTGACATTCCGGAACTCAGCCGTCCAGCACATTCTAGAAGAGAGACTCACATAGGTCGGTGGAATGCAGACATAGTAGCATTCCGGACGTCAGACATCTTGACTTCCAGCTAGCAGACATTTCAGGGCTTCAGAATTCCGGCATCCCAGGGATTCTAGAACTCAGCCACATTCTGGTTCTAGAATGCAGACGTCTTATGATTCTGGAAGGCAGGCACCCTCACCTCCGCAATATAGACATTTAACGTTTCTAGAGGTCAGCCATGCCAGGATTCTAGAATTCAGCCACCCTGACATTCTGGAACTCAGCCGTCCAGCACATTCTAGAACACAGACTCGTTTAGTACGGTGGAATGCAGACATCGTAGCATTCCGGATGTCAGACACCTTCACGTCCGGCTAGAAGACATTTCAGGGTATGAGAATTCCGGAATCCCAGGAATTCTACAACTCAGCCACTTTCCGGTTGTAGAATACAGATGTCTTATCATTCTGGAAGGCGGTAACCCTCCCTTCCGGAATGTAGACGTTTAACGATTCTAGAGGTGAGCCATGCCAGGATTGTAGAATTCAGCCATCCTGACATTCCAAAACACAGCCGTTCTGCACGTTCTAGAACACAGACTCGTTTAGCATGGTGGAATGCAGACACAGTAGCATTCCGGACCTCAGACACCTTCCCTTCCAGCTAGCAGACATTTCAGGGTTACAGAATTCTGGCATCCCAGGGATGCTAGAACTCAGCCACATTCCGGTTCTAGAATACAGACGTCTTATGATTCTGGAAGGCAGGCACCCTCACTTCCAGAATGTAGACTTTTAATCATTCTACAGGTCAGCCATGCCAGGATTCTAGAATTCAGCCATCCTGACTTTCCGGAACTCAGCCGTCCTACACATTCTAGAACACAGCCTCGATTAGGACGGTGAAATGTAGACATAGTAGCATTGCGGAAGTCAGACACGTTCACTTCCGGGTAGCAGACATTTCAGGGTTTCAGATTCCGGCATCCCAGGGAATCTAGAACTCCGCCACATTCTGGTTGTAGAATGCAGACGTCTTATGATCCTGGAAGGCAGGCTCCCTCACTTCTGGAATGTAGACGTTTAACGATTCTAGAGGTCAGCCATGCAAGGATTCTAGAATTCAGCCATCCTGACATCCCGGAACTCAGCCGTCCTGCAGATTCTAGAACACAGACTCGTTTAGGACAGTGGAATACAGACATAGTAGCATCCCGCACATCAGACACCTTGACTTCCGGCTAGGAGGCATTTCAGGGTTTCAGAATTCCGGCATCACAGGGATTCTAGAACTCAGCCACATTCCGGTTCTAGAATGCAGACGTCTTATGATTCTGGAAGGCAGGCACCCTCACTTCCGGAATGCAGAAGTTTAACGATTCTAGTGGTCAGCTCTACAAGGATTGTAGAATTCAGTCTTCCTGACATTCCGGATTTCAGCCGTCCTGCACATTCTAGAACACAGACTCGTTTAGGGCTGTGGAATGGAGACATAGTGGCATTCTGGACGTCAGACACCTTCACTTCCGGCCAGCAGACATTTCAGGGTTTCAGAATTCCGGCATCCCAGGGATTCTGGAACTCAGCCCCATTCCGGTTCTGGAATGCATACGTCTTATGATTGTGGAAGGCAGAAACTCTCATTTCCGGAATGTAGACATTTAACGACTCTGGAGGTCAGCCATGCCAGGATTCTACAATTCAGCCATCCTGACATCCCAGAACTCAGCCGTCCTGCACATTCTAGAACACAGACTCGTTTAGGACGGCGGAATGCAGACATAGTAGCATTCCGGATGTCAGACACCTTCACTTCCGGCCAGCAGACATTTCAGGGTTTCAGAATTACGGCATCCCACGGATTCTAGAATTCAGCCAAATTCCGCTTCTAGAATGCAGACGTCTTATGATTCTGGAAGGCAGGCAGCCTCACTACCGGAATGTAGACGTTTGACGATTCTAGAAGTCAGCCATGCCAGGATTCTAGAATTCAGCCGACCTGACATTCCGGAACTAAGCCGTTCTGCACATTCTAGAACACAGACTCGTTTAGGACAGTGGAATGCAGACATAGTAGCTTTCCGGACGTCAGACACTTTCAATTCCGGCCAGCAGACACTTCAGGGTTTCAGAATTCTGGCATCCCAGGGATTCTACAACTCAGCCTCATTCCGGTTCTAGAATGCAGACGTCTTATGATTCTGGGAGGGAGGCACCCTCACTTCTGGAATGTAGACGTTTAACGATTCTAGAGGTCAGCCATGAGAGGATTCTAGAATTCAGTCATCCTGACATTCTGGAACTCAGCCGTCCTCCACGTTCTAGAACACAGACTCGTTTTAGAAGATGGAATGCAGAGAGGACAACATTCCGGACACCAGACACCTTCACTTCCGGCTAGCAGACATTTCAGGGTTTCACAATTCCGGCATCCCAGGGATTCTAGAACTCAGCCACATTCTGGTTCTAGAATGCAGACTTCTTATGATTCTGGAAGGCAGGCACCCTCACTTCCGGAATGTAGACGTTTAATGATTCTGGAGGTCAGCCATGCCAGGATTCTAGAATTCTGCCATCCTGACATTCCGGAACTCAGCCGTCCAGCACATTCTAGAAGAGAGACTCACATAGGTCGGTGGAATGCAGACATAGTAGCATTCCGGACGTCAGACATCTTGACTTCCAGCTAGCAGACATTTCAGGGCTTCAGAATTCCGGCATCCCAGGGATTCTAGAACTCAGCCACATTCTGGTTCTAGAATGCAGACGTCTTATGATTCTGGAAGGCAGGCACCCTCACCTCCGCAATATAGACATTTAACGTTTCTAGAGGTCAGCCATGCCAGGATTCTAGAATTCAGCCACCCTGACATTCTGGAACTCAGCCATCCAGCACATTCTAGAACACAGACTCGTTTAGTACGGTGGAATGCAGACATAGTAGCATTCCGGATGTCAGACACCTTCACGTCTGGCTAGAAGACATTTCAGGGTACGAGAATTCCGGAATCCCAGGAATTCTACAACTCAGCCACTTTCCGGTTGTAGAATACAGATGTCTTATCATTCTGGAAGGCGGTAACCCTCCCTTCCGGAATGTAGACGTTTAACGATTCTAGAGGTGAGCCATGCCAGGATTGTAGAATTCAGCCATCCTGACATTCCAAAACACAGCCGTTCTGCACGTTCTAGAACACAGACTCGTTTAGCATGGTGGAATGCAGACACAGTAGCATTCCGGACCTCAGACACCTTCCCTTCCAGCTAGCAGACATTTCAGGGTTACAGAATTCTGGCATCCCAGGGATGCTAGAACTCAGCCACATTCCGGTTCTAGAATACAGACGTCTTATGATTCTGGAAGGCAGGCACCCTCACTTCCAGAATGTAGACTTTTAATCATTCTACAGGTCAGCCATGCCAGGATTCTAGAATTCAGCCATCCTGACTTTCCGGAACTCAGACGTCCTACACATTCTAGAACACAGCCTCGATTAGGACGGTGAAATGCAGACATAGTAGCATTGCGGAAGTCAGACACGTTCACTTCCGGGTAGCAGACATTTCAGGGTTTCAGATTCCGGCATCCCAGGGAATCTAGAACTCCGCCACATTCTGGTTGTAGAATGCAGACGTCTTATGATCCTGGAAGGCAGGCTCCCTCACTTCTGGAATGTAGACGTTTAACGATTCTAGAGGTCAGCCATGCAAGGATTCTAGAATTCAGCCATCCTGACATCCCGGAACTCAGCCGTCCTGCAGATTCTAGAACACAGACTCGTTTAGGACAGTGGAATACAGACATAGTAGCATCCCGCACATCAGACACCTTGACTTCCGGCTAGGAGGCATTTCAGGGTTTCAGAATTCCGGCATCACAGGGATTCTAGAACTCAGCCACATTCCGGTTCTAGAATGCAGACGTCTTATGATTCTGGAAGGCAGGCACCCTCACTTCCGGAATGCAGAAGTTTAACGATTCTAGTGGTCAGCTCTACAAGGATTGTAGAATTCAGTCTTCCTGACATTCCGGATTTCAGCCGTCCTGCACATTCTAGAACACAGACTCGTTTAGGGCTGTGGAATGGAGACATAGTGGCATTCTGGACGTCAGACACCTTCACTTCCGGCCAGCAGACATTTCAGGGTTTCAGAATTCCGGCATCCCAGGGATTCTGGAACTCAGCCCCATTCCGGTTCTGGAATGCATACGTCTTATGATTGTGGAAGGCAGAAACTCTCATTTCTGGAATGTAGACATTTAACGATTCTGGAGGTCAGCCATGCCAGGATTCTACAATTCAGCCATCCTGACATCCCAGAACTCAGCCGTCCTGCACATTCTAGAACACAGACTCGTTTAGGACGGCGGAATGCAGACATAGTAGCATTCCGGATGTCAGACACCTTCACTTCCGGCCAGCAGACATTTCAGGGTTTCAGAATTACGGCATCCCACGGATTCTAGAATTCAGCCAAATTCCGCTTCTAGAATGCAGACGTCTTATGATTCTGGAAGGCAGGCAGCCTCACTACCGGAATGTAGACGTTTGACGATTCTAGAAGTCAGCCATGCCAGGATTCTAGAATTCAGCCGACCTGACATTTCGGAACTAAGCCGTTCTGCACATTCTAGAACACAGACTCGTTTAGGACAGTGGAATGCAGACATAGTAGCTTTCCGGACGTCAGACACTTTCAATTCCGGCCAGCAGACACTTCAGGGTTTCAGAATTCTGGCATCCCAGGGATTCTAGAACTCAGCCTCATTCCGGTTCTAGAATGCAGACGTCTTATGATTCTGGGAGGGAGGCACCCTCACTTCTGGAATGTAGACGTTTAACGATTCTAGAGGTCAGCCATGAGAGGATTCTAGAATTCAGTCATCCTGACATTCCGGAACTCAGCCGTCCTCCACGTTCTAGAACACAGACTCGTTTTAGAAGATGGAATGCAGACAGGGCAACATTCCGGACACCAGACACCTTCACTTCCGGCTAGCAGACATTTCAGGGTTTCACAATTCCGGCATCCCAGGGATTCTAGAACTCAGCCACATTCTGGTTCTAGAATGCAGACTTCTTATGATTCTGGAAGGCAGGCACCCTCACTTCAGGAATGTAGACGTTTAATGATTCTGGAGGTCAGCCATGCCAGGATTCTAGAATCCTGCCATCCTGACATTCCGGAACTCAGCCGTCCAGCACATTCTAGAAGAGAGACTCACATAGGTCGGTGGAATGCAGGCATAGTAGCATTCCGGACGTCAGACATCTTGACTTCCAGCTAGCAGACATTTCAGGGCTTCAGAATTCCGGCATCCCAGGGATTCTAGAACTCAGCCACATTCTGGTTCTAGAATGCAGACGTCTTATGATTCTGGAAGGCAGGCACCCTCACCTCCGCAATATAGACATTTAACGTTTCTAGAGGTCAGCCATGCCAGGATTCTAGAATTCAGCCACCCTGACATTCTGGAACTCAGCCATCCAGCACATTCTAGAACACAGACTCGTTTAGTACGGTGGAATGCAGACATAGTAGCATTCCGGATGTCAGACACCTTCACGTCCGGCTAGAAGACATTTCAGGGTACGAGAATTCCGGAATCCCAGGAATTCTACAACTCAGCCACTTTCCGGTTGTAGAATACAGATGTCTTATCATTCTGGAAGGCGGTAACCCTCCCTTCCGGAATGTAGACGTTTAACGATTCTAGAGGTGAGCCATGCCAGGATTGTAGAATTCAGCCATCCTGACATTCCAAAACACAGCCGTTCTGCACGTTCTAGAACACAGACTCGTTTAGCATGGTGGAATGCAGACACAGTAGCATTCCGGACCTCAGACACCTTCCCTTCCAGCTAGCAGACATTTCAGGGTTACAGAATTCTGGCATCCCAGGGATTCTAGAACTCAGCCACATTCCGATTCTAGAATACAGACGTCTTATGATTCTGGAAGGCAGGCACCCTCACTTCCAGAATGTAGACTTTTAATCATTCTACAGGTCAGCCATGCCAGGATTCTAGAATTCAGCCATCCTGACTTTCCGGAACTCAGCCGTCCTACACATTCTAGAACACAGCCTCGATTAGGACGGTGAAATGCAGACATAGTAGCATTGCGGAAGTCAGACACGTTCACTTCCGGGTAGCAGACATTTCAGGGTTTCAGATTCCGGCATCCCAGCTAATCTAGAACTCCGCCACAATCTGGTTGTAGAATGCAGACGTCTTATGATCCTGGAAGGCAGGCTCCCTCACTTCTGGAATGTAGACGTTTAACGATTCTAGAGGTCAGCCATGCAAGGATTCTAGAATTCAGCCATCCTGACATCCCGGAACTCAGCCGTCCTGCAGATTCTAGAACACAGACTCGTTTAGGACAGTGGAATACAGACATAGTAGCATCCCGCACATCAGACACCTTGACTTCCGCCTAGGAGGCATTTCAGGGTTTCAGAATTCCGGCATCACAGGGATTCTAGAACTCAGCCACATTCCGGTTCTAGAATGCAGACGTCTTATGATTCTGGAAGGCAGGCACCCTCACTTCCGGAATGCAGAAGTTTAACGATTCTAGTGGTCAGCTCTACAAGGATTGTAGAATTCAGTCTTCCTGACATTCCGGATTTCAGCCGTCCTGCACATTCTAGAACACAGACTCGTTTAGGGCGGTGGAATGGAGACATAGTGGCATTCTGGACGTCAGACACCTTCACTTCCGGCCAGCAGACATTTCAGGGTTTCAGAATTCCGGCATCCCAGGGATTCTGGAACTCAGCCCCATTCCGGTTCTGGAATGCATACGTCTTATGATTGTGGAAGGCAGAAACTCTCATTTCCGGAATGTAGACATTTAACGATTCTAGAGGTCAGCCATGCCAGGATTCTACAATTCAGCCATCCTGACATCCCAGAACTCAGCCGTCCTGCACATTCTAGAACACAGACTCGTTTAGGACGGCGGAATGCAGACAAAGTAGCATTCCGGATGTCAGACACCTTCACTTCTGGCCAGCAGACATTTCAGGGTTTCAGAATTACGACATCTCACGGATTCTAGAATTCAGCCAAATTCCGCTTCTAGAATGCAGACGTCTTATGATTCTGGAAGGCAGGCAGCCTCACTACCAGAATGTAGACGTTTGACGATTCTAGAAGTCAGCCATGCCAGGATTCTAGAATTCAGCCGACCTGACATTCCGGAACAAAGCCGTTCTGCACATTCTAGAACACAGACTCGTTTAGGACAGTGGAATGCAGACATAGTAGCTTTCCGGACGTCAGACACTTTCAATTCCGGCCAGCAGACACTTCAGGGTTTCAGAATACTGGCATCCCAGGGATTCTAGAACTCAGCCTCATTCCGGTTCTAGAATGCAGACGTCTTATGATTCTGGGAGGGAGGCACCCTCACTTCTGGAATGTAGACGTTTAACGATTCTAGAGGTCAGCCATGAGAGGATTCTAGAATTCAGTCATCCTGACATTCCGGAACTCAGCCGTCCTCCACGTTCTAGAACACAGACTCGTTTTAGAAGATGGAATGCAGACAGGGCAACATTCCGGACACCAGACACCTTCACTTCCGGCTAGCAGACATTTCAGGGTTTCACAATTCCGGCATCCCAGGGATTCTAGAACTCAGCCACATTCTGGTTCTAGAATGCAGACTTCTTATGATTCTGGAAGGCAGGCACCCTCACTTCAGGAATGTAGACGTTCAATGATTCTGGAGGTCAGCCATGCCAGGATTCTAGAATTCTGCCATCCTGACATTCCGGAACTCAGCCGTCCAGCACATTCTAGAAGAGAGACTCACATAGGTCGGTGGAATGCAGACATAGTATCATTCCGGACGTCAGACATCTTGACTTCCAGCTAGCAGACATTTCAGGGCTTCAGAATTCCGGCATCCCAGGGATTCTAGAACTCAGCCACATTCTGGTTCTAGAATGCAGACGTCTTATGATTCTGGAAGGCAGGCACCCTCACCTCCGCAATATAGACATTTAACGTTTCTAGAGGTCAGCCATGCCAGGATTCTAGAATTCAGCCACCCTGACATTCTGGAACTCAGCCATCCAGCACATTCTAGAACACAGACTCGTTTAGTACGGTGGAATGCAGACATAGTAGCATTCCGGATGTCAGACACCTTCACGTCCGGCTAGAAGACATTTCAGGGTACGAGAATTCCGGAATCCCAGGAATTCTACAACTCAGCCACTTTCCGGTTGTAGAATACAGATGTCTTATCATTCTGGAAGGCGGTAACCCTCCCTTCCGGAATGTAGACGTTTAACGATTCTAGAGGTGAGCCATGCCAGGATTGTAGAATTCAGCCATCCTGACATTCCAAAACACAGCCGTTCTGCACGTTCTAGAACACAGACTCGTTTAGCATGGTGGAATGCAGACACAGTAGCATTCCGGACCTCAGACACCTTCCCTTCCAGCTAGCAGACATTTCAGGGTTACAGAATTCTGGCATCCCAGGGATTCTAGAACTCAGCCACATTCCGGTTCTAGAATACAGACGTCTTATGATTCTGGAAGGCAGGCACCCTCACTTCCAGAATGTAGACTTTTAATCATTCTACAGGTCAGCCATGCCAGGATTCTAGAATTCAGCCATCCTGACTTTCCGGAACTCAGCCGTCCTACACATTCTAGAACACAGCCTCGATTAGGACGGTGAAATGCAGACATAGTAGCATTGCGGAAGTCAGACACGTTCACTTCCGGGTAGCAGACATTTCAGGGTTTCAGATTCCGGCATCCCAGGGAATCTAGAACTCCGCCACATTCTGGTTGTAGAATGCAGACGTCTTATGATCCTGGAAGGCAGGCTCCCTCACTTCTGGAATGTAGACGTTTAACGATTCTAGAGGTCAGCCATGCAAGGATTCTAGAATTCAGCCATCCTGACATCCCGGAACTCAGCCGTCCTGCAGATTCTAGAACACAGACTCGTTTAGGACAGTGGAATACAGACATAGTAGCATCCCGCACATCAGACACCTTGACTTCCGGCTAGGAGGCATTTCAGGGTTTCAGAATTCCGGCATCACAGGGATTCTAGAACTCAGCCACATTCCGGTTCTAGAATGCAGACGTCTTATGATTCTGGAAGGCAGGCACCCTCACTTCCGGAATGCAGAAGTTTAACGATTCTAGTGGTCAGCTCTACAAGGATTGTAGAATTCAGTCTTCCTGACATTCCGGATTTCAGCCGTCCTGCACATTGTAGAACACAGACTCGTTTAGGGCGGTGGAATGGAGACATAGTGGCATTCTGGACGTCAGACACCTTCACTTCCGGCCAGCAGACATTTCAGGGTTTCAGAATTCCGGCATCCCAGGGATTCTGGAACTCAGCCCCATTCCGGTTCTGGAATGCATACGTCTTATGATTGTGGAAGGCAGAAACTCTCATTTCCGGAATGTAGACATTTAACGACTCTGGAGGTCAGCCATGCCAGGATTCTACAATTCAGCCATCCTGACATCCCAGAACTCAGCCGTCCTGCACATTCTAGAACACAGACTCGTTTAGGACGGCGGAATGCAGACATAGTAGCATTCCGGATGTCAGACACCTTCACTTCCGGCCAGCAGACATTTCAGGGTTTCAGAATTACGGCATCCCACGGATTCTAGAATTCAGCCAAATTCCGCTTCTAGAATGCAGACGTCTTATGATTCTGGAAGGCAGGCAGCCTCACTACCAGAATGTAGACGTTTGACGATTCTAGAAGTCAGCCATGCCAGGATTCTAGAATTCAGCCGACCTGAGATTCCGGAACTAAGCCGTTCTGCACATTCTAGAACACAGACTCGTTTAGGACAGTGGAATGCAGACATAGTAGCTTTCCGGACGTCAGACACTTTCAATTCCGGCCAGCAGACACTTCAGGGTTTTAGAATTCTGGCATCCCAGGGATTCTAGAACTCAGCCTCATTCCGGTTCTAGAATGCAGACGTCTTATGATTCTGGGAGGGAGGCACCCTCACTTCTGGAATGTAGACGTTTAACGATTCTAGAGGTCAGCCATGAGAGGATTCTAGAATTCAGTCATCCTGACATTCCGGAACTCAGCCGTCCTCCACGTTCTAGAACACAGACTCGTTTTAGAAGATGGAATGCAGACAGGGCAACATTCCGGACACCAGACACCTTCACTTCCGGCTAGCAGACATTTCAGGGTTTCACAATTCCGGCATCCCAGGGATTCTAGAACTCAGCCACATTCTGGTTCTAGAACGCAGACTACTTATGATTCTGGAAGGCAAGCACCCTCACTTCCGGAATGTAGACGTTTAATGATTCTGGAGGTCAGCCATGCCAGGATTCTAGAATTCTGCCATCCTGACATTCCGGAACTCAGCCGTCCAGCACATTCTAGAAGAGAGACTCACATAGGTCGGTGGAATGCAGACATAGTAGCATTCCGGACGTCAGACATCTTGACTTCCAGCTAGCAGACATTTCAGGGCTTCAGAATTCCGGCATCCCAGGGATTCTAGAACTCAGCCACATTCTGGTTCTAGAATGCAGACGTCTTATGATTCTGGAAGGCAGGCACCCTCACCTCCGCAATATAGACATTTAACGTTTCTAGAGGTCAGCCATGCCAGGATTCTAGAATTCAGCCACCCTGACATTCTGGAACTCAGCCATCCAGCACATTCTAGAACACAGACTCGTTTAGTACGGTGGAATGCAGACATAGTAGCATTCCGGATGTCAGACACCTTCACGTCCGGCTAGAAGACATTTCAGGGTACGAGAATTCCGGAATCCCAGGAATTCTACAACTCAGCCACTTTCCGGTTGTAGAATACAGATGTCTTATCATTCTGGAAGGCGGTAACCCTCCCTTCCGGAATGTAGACGTTTAACGATTCTAGAGGTGAGCCATGCCAGGATTGTAGAATTCAGCCATCCTGACATTCCAAAACACAGCCGTTCTGCACGTTCTAGAACACAGACTCGTTTAGCATGGTGGAATGCAGACACAGTAGCATTCCGGACCTCAGACACCTTCCCTTCCAGCTAGCAGACATTTCAGGGTTACAGAATTCTGGCATCCCAGGGATTCTAGAACTCAGCCACATTCCGGTTCTAGAATACAGACGTCTTATGATTCTGGAAGGCAGGCACCCTCACTTCCAGAATGTAGACTTTTAATCATTCTACAGGTCAGCCATGCCAGGATTCTAGAATTCAGCCATCCTGACTTTCCGGAACTCAGCCGTCCTACACATTCTAGAACACAGCCTCGATTAGGACGGTGAAATGCAGACATAGTAGCATTGCGGAAGTCAGACACGTTCACTTCCGGGTAGCAGACATTTCAGGGTTTCAGATTCCGGCATCCCAGGGAATCTAGAACTCCGCCACATTCTGGTTGTAGAATGCAGACGTCTTATGATCCTGGAAGGCAGGCTCCCTCACTTCTGGAATGTAGACGTTTAACGATTCTAGAGGTCAGCCATGCAAGGATTCTAGAATTCAGCCATCCTGACATCCCGGAACTCAGCCGTCCTGCAGATTCTAGAACACAGACTCGTTTAGGACAGTGGAATACAGACATAGTAGCATCCCGCACATCAGACACCTTGACTTCCGCCTAGGAGGCATTTCAGGGTTTCAGAATTCCGGCATCACAGGGATTCTAGAACTCAGCCACATTCCGGTTCTAGAATGCAGTCGTCTTATGATTCTGGAAGGCAGGCACCCTCACTTCCGGAATGCAGAAGTTTAACGATTCTAGTGGTCAGCTCTACAAGGATTGTAGAATTCAGTCTTCCTGACATTCCGGATTTCAGCCGTCCTGCACATTCTAGAACACAGACTCGTTTAGGGCGGTGGAATGGAGACATAGTGGCATTCTGGACGTCAGACACCTTCACTTCCGGCCAGCAGACATTTCAGGGTTTCAGAATTCCGGCATCCCAGGGATTCTGGAACTCAGCCCCATTCCGGTTCTGGAATGCATACGTCTTATGATTGTGGAAGGCAGAAACTCTCATTTCCGGAATGTAGACATTTAACGATTCTAGAGGTCAGCCATGCCAGGATTCTACAATTCAGCCATCCTGACATCCCAGAACTCAGCCGTCCTGCACATTCTAGAACACAGACTCGTTTAGGACGGCGGAATGCAGACAAAGTAGCATTCCGGATGTCAGACACCTTCACTTCTGGCCAGCAGACATTTCAGGGTTTCAGAATTACGACATCCCACAGATTCTAGAATTCAGCCAAATTCCGCTTCTAGAATGCAGACGTCTTATGATTCTGGAAGGCAGGCAGCCTCACTACCAGAATGTAGACGTTTGACGATTCTAGAAGTCAGCCATGCCAGGATTCTAGAATTCAGCCGACCTGACATTCCGGAACTAAGCCGTTCTGCACATTCTAGAACACAGACTCGTTTAGGACAGTGGAATGCAGACATAGTAGCTTTCCGGACGTCAGACACTTTCAATTCCGGCCAGCAGACACTTCAGGGTTTCAGAATACTGGCATCCCAGGGATTCTAGAACTCAGCCTCATTCCGGTTCTAGAATGCAGACGTCTTATGATTCTGGGAGGGAGGCACCCTCACTTCTGGAATGTAGACGTTTAACGATTCTAGAGGTCAGCCATGAGAGGATTCTAGAATTCAGTCATCCTGACATTCCGGAACTCAGCCGTCCTCCACGTTCTAGAACACAGACTCGTTTTAGAAGATGGAATGCAGACAGGGCAACATTCCGGACACCAGACACCTTCACTTCCGGCTAGCAGACATTTCAGGGTTTCACAATTCCGGCATCCCAGGGATTCTAGAACTCAGCCACATTCTGGTTCTAGAATGCAGACTTCTTATGATTCTGGAAGGCAGGCACCCTCACTTCAGGAATGTAGACGTTTAATGATTCTGGAGGTCAGCCATGCCAGGATTCTAGAATTCTGCCATCCTGACATTCCGGAACTCAGCCGTCCAGCACATTCTAGAAGAGAGACTCACATAGGTCGGTGGAATGCAGGCATAGTAGCATTCCGGACGTCAGACATCTTGACTTCCAGCTAGCAGACATTTCAGGGCTTCAGAATTCCGGCATCCCAGGGATTCTAGAACTCAGCCACATTCCGGTTCTAGAATGCAGACGTCTTATGATTCTGGAAGGCAGGCACCCTCACCTCCGCAATATAGACATTTAACGTTTCTAGAGGTCAGCCATGCCAGGATTCTAGAATTCAGCCACCCTGACATTCTGGAACTCAGCCGTCCAGCACATTCTAGAACACAGACTCGTTTAGTACGGTGGAATGCAGACATAGTAGCATTCCGGATGTCAGACACCTTCACGTCTGGCTAGAAGACATTTCAGGGTACGAGAATTCCTGAATCCCAGGAATTCTACAACTCAGCCACTTTCCGGTTGTAGAATACAGATGTCTTATCATTCTGGAAGGCGGTAACCCTCCCTTCCGGAATGTAGACGTTTAACGATTCTAGAGGTGAGCCATGCCAGGATTGTAGAATTCAGCCATCCTGACATTCCAAAACACAGCCGTTCTGCACGTTCTAGAACACAGACTCGTTTAGCATGGTGGAATGCAGACACAGTAGCATTCCGGACCTCAGACACCTTCCCTTCCAGCTAGCAGACATTTCAGGGTTACAGAATTCTGGCATCCCAGGGATGCTAGAACTCAGCCACATTCCGGTTCTAGAATACAGACGTCTTATGATTCTGGAAGGCAGGCACCCTCACTTCCAGAATGTAGACTTTTAATCATTCTACAGGTCAGCCATGCCAGGATTCTAGAATTCAGCCATCCTGACTTTCCGGAACTCAGCCGTCCTACACATTCTAGAACACAGCCTCGATTAGGACGGTGAAATGCAGACATAGTAGCATTGCGGAAGTCAGACACGTTCACTTCCGGGTAGCAGACATTTCAGGGTTTCAGATTCCGGCATCCCAGGGAATCTAGAACTCCGCCACATTCTGGTTGTAGAATGCAGACGTCTTATGATCCTGGAAGGCAGGCTCCCTCACTTCTGGAATGTAGACGTTTAACGATTCTAGAGGTCAGCCATGCAAGGATTCTAGAATTCAGCCATCCTGACATCCCGGAACTCAGCCGTCCTGCAGATTCTAGAACACAGACTCGTTTAGGACAGTGGAATACAGACATAGTAGCATCCCGCACATCAGACACCTTGACTTCCGGCTAGGAGGCATTTCAGGGTTTCAGAATTCCGGCATCACAGGGATTCTAGAACTCAGCCACATTCCGGTTCTAGAATGCAGACGTCTTATGATTCTGGAAGGCAGGCACCCTCACTTCCGGAATGCAGAAGTTTAACGATTCTAGTGGTCAGCTCTACAAGGATTGTAGAATTCAGTCTTCCTGACATTCCGGATTTCAGCCGTCCTGCACATTCTAGAACACAGACTCGTTTAGGGCTGTGGAATGGAGACATAGTGGCATTCTGGACGTCAGACACCTTCACTTCCGGCCAGCAGACATTTCAGGGTTTCAGAATTCCGGCATCCCAGGGATTCTGGAACTCAGCCCCATTCCGGTTCTGGAATGCATACGTCTTATGATTGTGGAAGGCAGAAACTCTCATTTCTGGAATGTAGACATTTAACGATTCTAGAGGTCAGCCATGCCAGGATTCTACAATTCAGCCATCCTGACATCCCAGAACTCAGCCGTCCTGCACATTCTAGAACACAGACTCGTTTAGGACGGCGGAATGCAGACATAGTAGCATTCCGGATGTCAGACACCTTCACTTCCGGCCAGCAGACATTTCAGGGTTTCAGAATTACGGCATCCCACGGATTCTAGAATTCAGCCAAATTCCGCTTCTAGAATGCAGACGTCTTATGATTCTGGAAGGCAGGCAGCCTCACTAGCGGAATGTAGACGTTTGACGATTCTAGAAGTCAGCCATGCCAGGATTCTAGAATTCAGCCGACCTGACATTCCGGAACTAAGCCGTTCTGCACATTCTAGAACACAGACTCGTTTAGGACAGTGGAATGCAGACATAGTAGCTTTCCGGACGTCAGACACTTTCAATTCCGGCCAGCAGACACTTCAGGGTTTCAGAATTCTGGCATCCCAGGGATTCTAGAACTCAGCCTCATTCCGGTTCTAGAATGCAGACGTCTTATGATTCTGGGAGGGAGGCACCCTCACTTCTGGAATGTAGACGTTTAACGATTCTAGAGGTCAGCCATGAGAGGATTCTAGAATTCAGTCATCCTGACATTCCGGAACTCAGCCGTCCTCCACGTTCTAGAACACAGACTCGTTTTAGAAGATGGAATGCAGACAGGGCAACATTCCGGACACCAGACACCTTCACTTCCGGCTAGCAGACATTTCAGGGTTTCACAATTCCGGCATCCCAGGGATTCTAGAACTCAGCCACATTCTGGTTCTAGAATGCAGACTTCTTATGATTCTGGAAGGCAGGCACCCTCACTTCCGGAATGTAGACGTTTAATGATTCTGGAGGTCAGCCATGCCAGGATTCTAGAATCCTGCCATCCTGACATTCCAGAACTCAGCCGTCCAGCACATTCTAGAAGAGAGACTCACATAGGTCGGTGGAATGCAGACATAGTAGCATTCCGGACGTCAGACATCTTGACTTCCAGCTAGCAGACATTTCAGGGCTTCAGAATTCCGGCATCCCAGGGATTCTAGAACTCAGCCACATTCTGGTTCTAGAATGCAGACGTCTTATGATTCTGGAAGGCAGGCACCCTCACCTCCGCAATATAGACATTTAACGTTTCTAGAGGTCAGCCATGCCAGGATTCTAGAATTCAGCCACCCTGACATTCTGGAACTCAGCCATCCAGCACATTCTAGAACACAGACTCGTTTAGTACGGTGGAATGCAGACATAGTAGCATTCCGGATGTCAGACACCTTCACGTCCGGCTAGAAGACATTTCAGGGTACGAGAATTCCGGAATCCCAGGAATTCTACAACTCAGCCACTTTCCGGTTGTAGAATACAGATGTCTTATCATTCTGGAAGGCGGTAACCCTCCCTTCCGGAATGTAGACGTTTAACGATTCTAGAGGTGAGCCATGCCAGGATTGTAGAATTCAGCCATCCTGACATTCCAAAACACAGCCGTTCTGCACGTTCTAGAACACAGACTCGTTTAGCATGGTGGAATGCAGACACAGTAGCATTCCGGACCTCAGACACCTTCCCTTCCAGCTAGCAGACATTTCAGGGTTACAGAATTCTGGCATCCCAGGGATGCTAGAACTCAGCCACATTCCGGTTCTAGAATACAGACGTCTTATGATTCTGGAAGGCAGGCACCCTCACTTCCAGAATGTAGACTTTTAATCATTCTAGAGGTCAGCCATGCCAGGATTCTAGAATTCAGCCATCCTGACTTTCCGGAACTCAGCCGTCCTACACATTCTAGAACACAGCCTCGATTAGGACGGTGAAATGCAGACATAGTAGCATTGCGGAAGTCAGACACGTTCACTTCCGGGTAGCAGACATTTCAGGGTTTCAGATTCCGGCATCCCAGCTAATCTAGAACTCCGCCACATTCTGGTTGTAGAATGCAGACGTCTTATGATCCTGGAAGGCAGGCTCCCTCAATTCTGGAATGTAGACGTTTAACGATTCTAGAGGTCAGCCATGCAAGGATTCTAGAATTCAGCCATCCTGACATCCCGGAACTCAGCCGTCCTGCAGATTCTAGAACACAGACTCGTTTAGGACAGTGGAATACAGACATAGTAGCATCCCGCACATCAGACACCTTGACTTCCGGCTAGGAGGCATTTCAGGGTTTCAGAATTCCGGCATCACAGGGATTCTAGAACTCAGCCACATTCCGGTTCTAGAATGCAGACGTCTTATGATTCTGGAAGGCAGGCACCCTCACTTCCGGAATGCAGAAGTTTAACGATTCTAGTGGTCAGCTCTACAAGGATTGTAGAATTCAGTCTTCCTGACATTCCGGATTTCAGCCGTCCTGCACATTCTAGAACACAGACTCGTTTAGGGCTGTGGAATGGAGACATAGTGGCATTCTGGACGTCAGACACCTTCACTTCCGGCCAGCAGACATTTCAGGGTTTCAGAATTCCGGCATCCCAGGGATTCTGGAACTCAGCCCCATTCCGGTTCTGGAATGCATACGTCTTATGATTGTGGAAGGCAGAAACTCTCATTTCCGGAATGTAGACATTTAACGACTCTGGAGGTCAGCCATGCCAGGATTCTACAATTCAGCCATCCTGACATCCCAGAACTCAGCCGTCCTGCACATTCTAGAACACAGACTCGTTTAGGACGGCGGAATGCAGACATAGTAGCATTCCGGATGTCAGACACCTTCACTTCCGGCCAGCAGACATTTCAGGGTTTCAGAATTACGGCATCCCACGGATTCTAGAATTCAGCCAAATTCCGCTTCTAGAATGCAGACGTCTTATGATTCTGGAAGGCAGGCAGCCTCACTACCAGAATGTAGACGTTTGACGATTCTAGAAGTCAGCCATGCCAGGATTCTAGAATTCAGCCGACCTGACAATCCGGAACTAAGCCGTTCTGCACATTCTAGAACACAGACTCGTTTAGGACAGTGGAATGCAGACATAGTAGCTTTCCGGACGTCAGACACTTTCAATTCCGGCCAGCAGACACTTCAGGGTTTTAGAATTCTGGCATCCCAGGGATTCTAGAACTCAGCCTCATTCCGGTTCTAGAATGCAGACGTCTTATGATTCTGGGAGGGAGGCACCCTCACTTCTGGAATGTAGACGTTTAACGATTCTAGAGGTCAGCCATGAGAGGATTCTAGAATTCAGTCATCCTGACATTCCGGAACTCAGCCGTCCTCCACGTTCTAGAACACAGACTCGTTTTAGAAGATGGAATGCAGACAGGGCAACATTCCGGACACCAGACACCTTCACTTCCGGCTAGCAGACATTTCAGGGTTTCACAATTCCGGCATCCCAGGGATTCTAGAACTCAGCCACATTCTGGTTCTAGAACGCAGACTACTTATGATTCTGGAAGGCAAGCACCCTCACTTCCGGAATGTAGACGTTTAATGATTCTGGAGGTCAGCCATGCCAGGATTCTAGAATTCTGCCATCCTGACATTCCGGAACTCAGCCGTCCAGCACATTCTAGAAGAGAGACTCACATAGGTCGGTGGAATGCAGACATAGTAGCATTCCGGACGTCAGACATCTTGACTTCCAGCTAGCAGACATTTCAGGGCTTCAGAATTCCGGCATCCCAGGGATTCTAGAACTCAGCCACATTCTTGTTCTAGAATGCAGACGTCTTATGATTCTGGAAGGCAGGCACCCTCACCTCCGCAATATAGACATTTAACGTTTCTAGAGGTCAGCCATGCCAGGATTCTAGAATTCAGCCACCCTGACATTCTGGAACTCAGCCATCCAGCACATTCTAGAACACAGACTCGTTTAGTACGGTGGAATGCAGACATAGTAGCATTCCGGATGTCAGACACCTTCACGTCCGGCTAGAAGACATTTCAGGGTACGAGAATTCCGGAATCCCAGGAATTCTACAACTCAGCCACTTTCCGGTTGTAGAATACAGATGTCTTATCATTCTGGAAGGCGGTAACCATCCCTTCCGGAATGTAGACGTTTAACGATTCTAGAGGTGAGCCATGCCAGGATTGTAGAATTCAGCCATCCTGACATTCCAAAACACAGCCGTTCTGCACGTTCTAGAACACAGACTCGTTTAGCATGGTGGAATGCAGACACAGTAGCATTCCGGACCTCAGACACCTTCCCTTCCAGCTAGCAGACATTTCAGGGTTACAGAATTCTGGCATCCCAGGGATTCTAGAACTCAGCCACATTCCGGTTCTAGAATACAGACGTCTTATGATTCTGGAAGGCAGGCACCCTCACTTCCAGAATGTAGACTTTTAATCATTCTAGAGGTCAGCCATGCCAGGATTCTAGAATTCAGCCATCCTGACTTTCCGGAACTCAGCCGTCCTACACATTCTAGAACACAGCCTCGATTAGGACGGTGAAATGCAGACATAGTAGCATTGCGGAAGTCAGACACGTTCACTTCCGGGTAGCAGACATTTCAGGGTTTCAGATTCCGGCATCCCAGGGAATCTAGAACTCCGCCACATTCTGGTTGTAGAATGCAGACGTCTTATGATCCTGGAAGGCAGGCTCCCTCACTTCTGGAATGTAGACGTTTAACGATTCTAGAGGTCAGCCATGCAAGGATTCTAGAATTCAGCCATCCTGACATCCCGGAACTCAGCCGTCCTGCAGATTCTAGAACACAGACTCGTTTAGGACAGTGGAATACAGACATAGTAGCATCCCGCACATCAGACACCTTGACTTCCGCCTAGGAGGCATTTCAGGGTTTCAGAATTCCGGCATCACAGGGATTCTAGAACTCAGCCACATTCCGGTTCTAGAATGCAGACGTCTTATGATTCTGGAAGGCAGGCACCCTCACTTCCGGAATGCAGAAGTTTAACGATTCTAGTGGTCAGCTCTACAAGGATTGTAGAATTCAGTCTTCCTGACATTCCGGATTTCAGCCGTCCTGCACATTCTAGAACACAGACTCGTTTAGGGCGGTGGAATGGAGACATAGTGGCATTCTGGACGTCAGACACCTTCACTTGCGGCCAGCAGACATTTCAGGGTTTCAGAATTCCGGCATCCCAGGGATTCTGGAACTCAGCCCCATTCCGGTTCTGGAATGCATACGTCTTATGATTGTGGAAGGCAGAAACTCTCATTTCCGGAATGTAGACATTTAACGATTCTAGAGGTCAGCCATGCCAGGATTCTACAATTCAGCCATCCTGACATCCCAGAACTCAGCCGTCCTGCACATTCTAGAACACAGACTCGTTTAGGACGGCGGAATGCAGACAAAGTAGCATTCCGGATGTCAGACACCTTCACTTCTGGCCAGCAGACATTTCAGGGTTTCAGAATTACGACATCCCACGGATTCTAGAATTCAGCCAAATTCCGCTTCTAGAATGCAGACGTCTTATGATTCTGGAAGGCAGGCAGCCTCACTACCAGAATGTAGACGTTTGACGATTCTAGAAGTCAGCCATGCCAGGATTCTAGAATTCAGCCGACCTGACATTCCGGAACAAAGCCGTTCTGCACATTCTAGAACACAGACTCGTTTAGGACAGTGGAATGCAGACATAGTAGCTTTCCGGACGTCAGACACTTTCAATTCCGGCCAGCAGACACTTCAGGGTTTCAGAATACTGGCATCCCAGGGATTCTAGAACTCAGCCTCATTCCGGTTCTAGAATGCAGACGTCTTATGATTCTGGGAGGGAGGCACCCTCACTTCTGGAATGTAGACGTTTAACGATTCTAGAGGTCAGCCATGAGAGGATTCTAGAATTCAGTCATCCTGACATTCCGGAACTCAGCCGTCCTCCACGTTCTAGAACACAGACTCGTTTTAGAAGATGGAATGCAGACAGGGCAACATTCCGGACACCAGACACCTTCACTTCCGGCTAGCAGACATTTCAGGGTTTCACAATTCCGGCATCCCAGGGATTCTAGAACTCAGCCACATTCTGGTTCTAGAATGCAGACTTCTTATGATTCTGGAAGGCAGGCACCCTCACTTCAGGAATGTAGACGTTCAATGATTCTGGAGGTCAGCCATGCCAGGATTCTAGAATTCTGCCATCCTGACATTCCGGAACTCAGCCGTCCAGCACATTCTAGAAGAGAGACTCACATAGGTCGGTGGAATGCAGACATAGTATCATTCCGGACGTCAGACATCTTGACTTCCAGCTAGCAGACATTTCAGGGCTTCAGAATTCCGGCATCCCAGGGATTCTAGAACTCAGCCACATTCCGGTTCTAGAATGCAGACGTCTTATGATTCTGGAAGGCAGGCACCCTCACCTCCGCAATATAGACATTTAACGTTTCTAGAGGTCAGCCATGCCAGGATTCTAGAATTCAGCCACCCTGACATTCTGGAACTCAGCCATCCAGCACATTCTAGAACACAGACTCGTTTAGTACGGTGGAATGCAGACATAGTAGCATTCCGGATGTCAGACACCTTCACGTCCGGCTAGAAGACATTTCAGGGTACGAGAATTCCTGAATCCCAGGAATTCTACAACTCAGCCACTTTCCGGTTGTAGAATACAGATGTCTTATCATTCTGGAAGGCGGTAACCCTCCCTTCCGGAATGTAGACGTTTAACGATTCTAGAGGTGAGCCATGCCAGGATTGTAGAATTCAGCCATCCTGACATTCCAAAACACAGCCGTTCTGCACGTTCTAGAACACAGACTCGTTTAGCATGGTGGAATGCAGACACAGTAGCATTCCGGACCTCAGACACCTTCCCTTCCAGCTAGCAGACATTTCAGGGTTACAGAATTCTGGCATCCCAGGGATTCTAGAACTCAGCCACATTCCGGTTCTAGAATACAGACGTCTTATGATTCTGGAAGGCAGGCACCCTCACTTCCAGAATGTAGACTTTTAATCATTCTACAGGTCAGCCATGCCAGGATTCTAGAATTCAGCCATCCTGACTTTCCGGAACTCAGCCGTCCTACACATTCTAGAACACAGCCTCGATTAGGACGGTGAAATGCAGACATAGTAGCATTGCGGAAGTCAGACACGTTCACTTCCGGGTAGCAGACATTTCAGGGTTTCAGATTCCGGCATCCCAGGGAATCTAGAACTCCGCCACATTCTGGTTGTAGAATGCAGACGTCTTATGATCCTGGAAGGCAGGCTCCCTCACTTCTGGAATGTAGACGTTTAACGATTCTAGAGGTCAGCCATGCAAGGATTCTAGAATTCAGCCATCCTGACATCCCGGAACTCAGCCGTCCTGCAGATTCTAGAACACAGACTCGTTTAGGACAGTGGAATACAGACATAGTAGCATCCCGCACATCAGACACCTTGACTTCCGGCTAGGAGGCATTTCAGGGTTTCAGAATTCCGGCATCACAGGGATTCTAGAACTCAGCCACATTCCGGTTCTAGAATGCAGACGTCTTATGATTCTGGAAGGCAGGCACCCTCACTTCCGGAATGCAGAAGTTTAACGATTCTAGTGGTCAGCTCTACAAGGATTGTAGAATTCAGTCTTCCTGACATTCCGGATTTCAGCCGTCCTGCACATTGTAGAACACAGACTCGTTTAGGGCGGTGGAATGGAGACATAGTGGCATTCTGGACGTCAGACACCTTCACTTCCGGCCAGCAGACATTTCAGGGTTTCAGAATTCCGGCATCCCAGGGATTCTGGAACTCAGCCCCATTCCGGTTCTGGAATGCATACGTCTTATGATTGTGGAAGGCAGAAACTCTCATTTCCGGAATGTAGACATTTAACGACTCTGGAGGTCAGCCATGCCAGGATTCTACAATTCAGCCATCCTGACATCCCAGAACTCAGCCGTCCTGCACATTCTAGAACACAGACTCGTTTAGGACGGCGGAATGCAGACATAGTAGCATTCCGGATGTCAGACACCTTCACTTCCGGCCAGCAGACATTTCAGGGTTTCAGAATTACGGCATCCCACGGATTCTAGAATTCAGCCAAATTCCGCTTCTAGAATGCAGACGTCTTATGATTCTGGAAGGCAGGCAGCCTCACTACCAGAATGTAGACGTTTGACGATTCTAGAAGTCAGCCATGCCAGGATTCTAGAATTCAGCCGACCTGAGATTCCGGAACTAAGCCGTTCTGCACATTCTAGAACACAGACTCGTTTAGGACAGTGGAATGCAGACATAGTAGCTTTCCGGACGTCAGACACTTTCAATTCCGGCCAGCAGACACTTCAGGGTTTTAGAATTCTGGCATCCCAGGGATTCTAGAACTCAGCCTCATTCCGGTTCTAGAATGCAGACGTCTTATGATTCTGGGAGGGAGGCACCCTCACTTCTGGAATGTAGACGTTTAACGATTCTAGAGGTCAGCCATGAGAGGATTCTAGAATTCAGTCATCCTGACATTCCGGAACTCAGCCGTCCTCCACGTTCTAGAACACAGACTCGTTTTAGAAGATGGAATGCAGACAGGGCAACATTCCGGACACCAGACACCTTCACTTCCGGCTAGCAGACATTTCAGGGTTTCACAATTCCGGCATCCCAGGGATTCTAGAACTCAGCCACATTCTGGTTCTAGAACGCAGACTACTTATGATTCTGGAAGGCAAGCACCCTCACTTCCGGAATGTAGACGTTTAATGATTCTGGAGGTCAGCCATGCCAGGATTCTAGAATTCTGCCATCCTGACATTCCGGAACTCAGCCGTCCAGCACATTCTAGAAGAGAGACTCACCTAGGTCGGTGGAATGCAGACATAGTAGCATTCCGGACGTCAGACATCTTGACTTCCAGCTAGCAGACATTTCAGGGCTTCAGAATTCCGGCATCCCAGGGATTCTAGAACTCAGCCACATTCTGGTTCTAGAATGCAGACGTCTTATGATTCTGGAAGGCAGGCACCCTCACCTCCGCAATATAGACATTTAACGTTTCTAGAGGTCAGCCATGCCAGGATTCTAGAATTCAGCCACCCTGACATTCTGGAACTCAGCCATCCAGCACATTCTAGAACACAGACTCGTTTAGTACGGTGGAATGCAGACATAGTAGCATTCCGGATGTCAGACACCTTCACGTCCGGCTAGAAGACATTTCAGGGTACGAGAATTCCGGAATCCCAGGAATTCTACAACTCAGCCACTTTCCGGTTGTAGAATACAGATGTCTTATCATTCTGGAAGGCGGTAACCATCCCTTCCGGAATGTAGACGTTTAACGATTCTAGAGGTGAGCCATGCCAGGATTGTAGAATTCAGCCATCCTGACATTCCAAAACACAGCCGTTCTGCACGTTCTAGAACACAGACTCGTTTAGCATGGTGGAATGCAGACACAGTAGCATTCCGGACCTCAGACACCTTCCCTTCCAGCTAGCAGACATTTCAGGGTTACAGAATTCTGGCATCCCAGGGATTCTAGAACTCAGCCACATTCCGGTTCTAGAATACAGACGTCTTATGATTCTGGAAGGCAGGCACCCTCACTTCCAGAATGTAGACTTTTAATCATTCTAGAGGTCAGCCATGCCAGGATTCTAGAATTCAGCCATCCTGACTTTCCGGAACTCAGCCGTCCTACACATTCTAGAACACAGCCTCGATTAGGACGGTGAAATGCAGACATAGTAGCATTGCGGAAGTCAGACACGTTCACTTCCGGGTAGCAGACATTTCAGGGTTTCAGATTCCGGCATCCCAGGGAATCTAGAACTCCGCCACATTCTGGTTGTAGAATGCAGACGTCTTATGATCCTGGAAGGCAGGCTCCCTCACTTCTGGAATGTAGACGTTTAACGATTCTAGAGGTCAGCCATGCAAGGATTCTAGAATTCAGCCATCCTGACATCCCGGAACTCAGCCGTCCTGCAGATTCTAGAACACAGACTCGTTTAGGACAGTGGAATACAGACATAGTAGCATCCCGCACATCAGACACCTTGACTTCCGGCTAGGAGGCATTTCAGGGTTTCAGAATTCCGGCATCACAGGGATTCTAGAACTCAGCCACATTCCGGTTCTAGAATGCAGACGTCTTATGATTCTGGAAGGCAGGCACCCTCACTTCCGGAATGCAGAAGTTTAACGATTCTAGTGGTCAGCTCTACAAGGATTGTAGAATTCAGTCTTCCTGACATTCCGGATTTCAGCCGTCCTGCACATTCTAGAACACAGACTCGTTTAGGGCTGTGGAATGGAGACATAGTGGCATTCTGGACGTCAGACACCTTCACTTGCGGCCAGCAGACATTTCAGGGTTTCAGAATTCCGGCATCCCAGGGATTCTGGAACTCAGCCCCATTCCGGTTCTGGAATGCATACGTCTTATGATTGTGGAAGGCAGAAACTCTCATTTCCGGAATGTAGACATTTAACGATTCTAGAGGTCAGCCATGCCAGGATTCTACAATTCAGCCATCCTGACATCCCAGAACTCAGCCGTCCTGCACATTCTAGAACACAGACTCGTTTAGGACGGCGGAATGCAGACAAAGTAGCATTCCGGATGTCAGACACCTTCACTTCTGGCCAGCAGACATTTCAGGGTTTCAGAATTACGACATCCCACAGATTCTAGAATTCAGCCAAATTCCGCTTCTAGAATGCAGACGTCTTATGATTCTGGAAGGCAGGCAGCCTCACTACCAGAATGTAGACGTTTGACGATTCTAGAAGTCAGCCATGCCAGGATTCTAGAATTCAGCCGACCTGACATTCCGGAACAAAGCCGTTCTGCACATTCTAGAACACAGACTCGTTTAGGACAGTGGAATGCAGACATAGTAGCTTTCCGGACGTCAGACACTTTCAATTCCGGCCAGCAGACACTTCAGCGTTTCAGAATTCTGGCATCCCAGGGATTCTAGAACTCAGCCTCATTCCGGTTCTAGAATGCAGACGTCTTATGATTCTGGGAGGGAGGCACCCTCACTTCTGGAATGTAGACGTTTAACGATTCTAGAGGTCAGCCATGAGAGGATTCTAGAATTCAGTCATCCTGACATTCCGGAACTCAGCCGTCCTCCACGTTCTAGAACACAGACTCGTTTTAGAAGATGGAATGCAGACAGGGCAACATTCCGGACACCAGACACCTTCACTTCCGGCTAGCAGACATTTCAGGGTTTCACAATTCCGGCATCCCAGGGATTCTAGAACTCAGCCACATTCTGGTTCTAGAATGCAGACTTCTTATGATTCTGGAAGGCAGGCACCCTCACTTCAGGAATGTAGACGTTTAATGATTCTGGAGGTCAGCCATGCCAGGATTCTAGAATTCTGCCATCCTGACATTCCGGAACTCAGCCGTCCAGCACATTCTAGAAGAGAGACTCACATAGGTCGGTGGAATGCAGGCATAGTAGCATTCCGGACGTCAGACATCTTGACTTCCAGCTAGCAGACATTTCAGGGCTTCAGAATTCCGGCATCCCAGGGATTCTAGAACTCAGCCACATTCCGGTTCTAGAATGCAGACGTCTTATGATTCTGGAAGGCAGGCACCCTCACCTCCGCAATATAGACATTTAACGTTTCTAGAGGTCAGCCATGCCAGGATTCTAGAATTCAGCCACCCTGACATTCTGGAACTCAGCCGTCCTGCACATTCTAGAACACAGACTCGTTTAGTACGGTGGAATGCAGACATAGTAGCATTCCGGATGTCAGACACCTTCACGTCCGGCTAGAAGACATTTCAGGGTATGAGAATTCCGGAATCCCAGGAATTCTACAACTCAGCCACTTTCCGGTTGTAGAATACAGATGTCTTATCATTCTGGAAGGCAGTAACCCTCCCTTCCGGAATGTAGACGTTTAACGATTCTAGAGGTGAGCCATGCCAGGATTGTAGAATTCAGCCATCCTGACATTCCAAAACACAGCCGTTCTGCACGTTCTAGAACACAGACTCGTTTAGCATGGTGGAATGCAGACACAGTAGCATTCCGGACCTCAGACACCTTCCCTTCCAGCTAGCAGACATTTCAGGGTTACAGAATTCTGGCATCTCAGGGATTCTAGAACTCAGTCACATTCCGGTTCTAGAATACAGACGTCTTATGATTCTGGAAGGCAGGCACCCTCACTTCCAGAATGTAGACTTTTAATCATTCTACAGGTCAGCCATGCCAGGATTCTAGAATTCAGCCATCCTGACTTTCCGGAACTCAGACGTCCTACACATTCTAGAACACAGCCTCGATTAGGACGGTGAAATGCAGACATAGTAGCATTGCGGATGTCAGACACGTTCACTTCCGGGTAGCAGACATTTCAGGGTTTCAGATTCCGGCATCCCAGGGAATCTAGAACTCCGCCACATTCTGGTTGTAGAATGCAGACGTCTTATGATCCTGGAAGGCAGGCTCCCTCACTTCTGGAATGTAGACGTTTAACGATTCTAGAGGTCAGCCATGCAAGGATTCTAGAATTCAGCCATCCTGACATCCCGGAACTCAGCCGTCCTGCAGATTCTAGAACACAGACTCGTTTAGGACAGTGGAATACAGACATAGTAGCATCCCGCACATCAGACACCTTGACTTCCGGCTAGGAGGCATTTCAGGGTTTCAGAATTCCGGCATCACAGGGATTCTAGAACTCAGCCACATTCCGGTTCTAGAATGCAGACGTCTTATGATTCTGGAAGGCAGGCACCCTCACTTCCGGAATGCAGAAGTTTAACGATTCTAGTGGTCAGCTCTACAAGGATTGTAGAATTCAGTCTTCCTGACATTCCGGATTTCAGCCGTCCTGCACATTCTAGAACACAGACTCGTTTAGGGCGGTGGAATGGAGACATAGTGGCATTCTGGACGTCAGACACCTTCACTTGCGGCCAGCAGACATTTCAGGGTTTCAGAATTCCGGCATCCCAGGGATTCTGGAACTCAGCCCCATTCCGGTTCTGGAATGCATACGTCTTATGATTGTGGAAGGCAGAAACTCTCATTTCCGGAATGTAGACATTTAACGATTCTAGAGGTCAGCCATGCCAGGATTCTACAATTCAGCCATCCTGACATCCCAGAACTCAGCCGTCCTGCACATTCTAGAACACAGACTCGTTTAGGACGGCGGAATGCAGACAAAGTAGCATTCCGGATGTCAGACACCTTCACTTCTGGCCAGCAGACATTTCAGGGTTTCAGAATTACGACATCCCACGGATTCTAGAATTCAGCCAAATTCCGCTTCTAGAATGCAGACGTCTTATGATTCTGGAAGGCAGGCAGCCTCACTACCAGAATGTAGACGTTTGACGATTCTAGAAGTCAGCCATGCCAGGATTCTAGAATTCAGCCGACCTGACATTCCGGAACAAAGCCGTTCTGCACATTCTAGAACACAGACTCGTTTAGGACAGTGGAATGCAGACATAGTAGCTTTCCGGACGTCAGACACTTTCAATTCCGGCCAGCAGACACTTCAGGGTTTCAGAATTCTGGCATCCCAGGGATTCTAGAACTCAGCCTCATTCCGGTTCTAGAATGCAGACGTCTTATGATTCTGGGAGGGAGGCACCCTCACTTCTGGAATGTAGACGTTTAACGATTCTAGAGGTCAGCCATGATAGGATTCTAGAATTCAGTCATCCTGACATTCCGGAACTCAGCCGTCCTCCACGTTCTAGAACACAGACTCGTTTTAGAAGATGGAATGCAGACAGGGCAACATTCCGGACACCAGACACCTTCACTTCCGGCTAGCAGACATTTCAGGGTTTCACAATTCCGGCATCCCAGGGATTCTAGAACTCAGCCACATTCTGGTTCTAGAATGCAGACTTCTTATGATTCTGGAAGGCAGGCACCCTCACTTCAGGAATGTAGACGTTTAATGATTCTGGAGGTCAGCCATGCCAGGATTCTAGAATTCTGCCATCCTGACATTCCGGAACTCAGCCGTCCAGCACATTCTAGAAGAGAGACTCACATAGGTCGGTGGAATGCAGGCATAGTAGCATTCCGGACGTCAGACATCTTGACTTCCAGCTAGCAGACATTTCAGGGCTTCAGAATTCCGGCATCCCAGGGATTCTAGAACTCAGCCACATTCCGGTTCTAGAATGCAGACGTCTTATGATTCTGGAAGGCAGGCACCCTCACCTCCGCAATATAGACATTTAACGTTTCTAGAGGTCAGCCATGCCAGGATTCTAGAATTCAGCCACCCTGACATTCTGGAACTCAGCCGTCCAGCACATTCTAGAACACAGACTCGTTTAGTACGGTGGAATGCAGACATAGTAGCATTCCGGATGTCAGACACCTTCACGTCCGGCTAGAAGACATTTCAGGGTATGAGAATTCCGGAATCCCAGGGATTCTACAACTCAGCCACTTTCCGGTTGTAGAATACAGATGTCTTATCATTCTGGAAGGCAGTAACCCTCCCTTCCGGAATGTAGACGTTTAACGATTCTAGAGGTGAGCCATGCCAGGATTGTAGAATTCAGCCATCCTGACATTCCAAAACACAGCCGTTCTGCACGTTCTAGAACACAGACTCGTTTAGCATGGTGGAATGCAGACACAGTAGCATTCCGGACCTCAGACACCTTCCCTTCCAGCTAGCAGACATTTCAGGGTTACAGAATTCTGGCATCTCAGGGATTCTAGAACTCAGTCACATTCCGGTTCTAGAATACAGACGTCTTATGATTCTGGAAGGCAGGCACCCTCACTTCCAGAATGTAGACTTTTAATCATTCTACAGGTCAGCCATGCCAGGATTCTAGAATTCAGCCATCCTGACTTTCCGGAACTCAGACGTCCTACACATTCTAGAACACAGCCTCGATTAGGACGGTGAAATGCAGACATAGTAGCATTGCGGAAGTCAGACACGTTCACTTCCGGGTAGCAGACATTTCAGGGTTTCAGATTCCGGCATCCCAGGGAATCTAGAACTCCGCCACATTCTGGTTGTAGAATGCAGACGTCTTATGATCCTGGAAGGCAGGCTCCCTCACTTCTGGAATGTAGACGTTTAACGATTCTAGAGGTCAGCCATGCAAGGATTCTAGAATTCAGCCATCCTGACATCCCGGAACTCAGCCGTCCTGCAGATTCTAGAACACAGACTCGTTTAGGACAGTGGAATACAGACATAGTAGCATCCCGCACATCAGACACCTTGACTTCCGGCTAGGAGGCATTTCAGGGTTTCAGAATTCCGGCATCACAGGGATTCTAGAACTCAGCCACATTCCGGTTCTAGAATGCAGACGTCTTATGATTCTGGAAGGCAGGCACCCTCACTTCCGGAATGCAGAAGTTTAACGATTCTAGTGGTCAGCTCTACAAGGATTGTAGAATTCAGTCTTCCTGACATTCCGGATTTCAGCCGTCCTGCACATTCTAGAACACAGACTCGTTTAGGGCGGTGGAATGGAGACATAGTGGCATTCTGGACGTCAGACACCTTCACTTGCGGCCAGCAGACATTTCAGGGTTTCAGAATTCCGGCATCCCAGGGATTCTGGAACTCAGCCCCATTCCGGTTCTGGAATGCATACGTCTTATGATTGTGGAAGGCAGAAACTCTCATTTCCGGAATGTAGACATTTAACGATTCTAGAGGTCAGCCATGCCAGGATTCTACAATTCAGCCATCCTGACATCCCAGAACTCAGCCGTCCTGCACATTCTAGAACACAGACTCGTTTAGGACGGCGGAATGCAGACAAAGTAGCATTCCGGATGTCAGACACCTTCACTTCTGGCCAGCAGACATTTCAGGGTTTCAGAATTACGACATCCCACGGATTCTAGAATTCAGCCAAATTCCGCTTCTAGAATGCAGACGTCTTATGATTCTGGAAGGCAGGCAGCCTCACTACCAGAATGTAGACGTTTGACGATTCTAGAAGTCAGCCATGCCAGGATTCTAGAATTCAGCCGACCTGACATTCCGGAACAAAGCCGTTCTGCACATTCTAGAACACAGACTCGTTTAGGACAGTGGAATGCAGACATAGTAGCTTTCCGGACGTCAGACACTTTCAATTCCGGCCAGCAGACACTTCAGGGTTTCAGAATTCTGGCATCCCAGGGATTCTAGAACTCAGCCTCATTCCGGTTCTAGAATGCAGACGTCTTATGATTCTGGGAGGGAGGCACCCTCACTTCTGGAATGTAGACGTTTAACGATTCTAGAGGTCAGCCATGATAGGATTCTAGAATTCAGTCATCCTGACATTCCGGAACTCAGCCGTCCTCCACGTTCTAGAACACAGACTCGTTTTAGAAGATGGAATGCAGACAGGGCAACATTCCGGACACCAGACACCTTCACTTCCGGCTAGCAGACATTTCAGGGTTTCACAATTCCGGCATCCCAGGGATTCAAGAACTCAGCCACATTCTGGTTCTAGAATGCAGACTTCTTATGATTCTGGAAGGCAGGCACCCTCACTTCAGGAATGTAGACGTTCAATGATTCTGGAGGTCAGCCATGCCAGGATTCTAGAATTCTGCCATCCTGACATTCCGGAACTCAGCCGTCCAGCACATTCTAGAAGAGAGACTCACATAGGTCGGTGGAATGCAGGCATAGTAGCATTCCGGACGTCAGACATCTTGACTTCCAGCTAGCAGACATTTCAGGGCTTCAGAATTCCGGCATCCCAGGGATTCTAGAACTCAGCCACATTCCGGTTCTAGAATGCAGACGTCTTATGATTCTGGAAGGCAGGCACCCTCACCTCCGCAATATAGACATTTAACGTTTCTAGAGGTCAGCCATGCCAGGATTCTAGAATTCAGCCACCCTGACATTCTGGAACTCAGCCGTCCAGCACATTCTAGAACACAGACTCGTTTAGTACGGTGGAATGCAGACATAGTAGCATTCCGGATGTCAGACACCTTCACGTCCGGCTAGAAGACATTTCAGGGTATGAGAATTCCGGAATCCCAGGAATTCTACAACTCAGCCACTTTCCGGTTGTAGAATACAGATGTCTTATCATTCTGGAAGGCAGTAACCCTCCCTTCCGGAATGTAGACGTTTAACGATTCTAGAGGTGAGCCATGCCAGGATTGTAGAATTCAGCCATCCTGACATTCCAAAACACAGCCGTTCTGCACGTTCTAGAACACAGACTCGTTTAGCATGGTGGAATGCAGACACAGTAGCATTCCGGACCTCAGACACCTTCCCTTCCAGCTAGCAGACATTTCAGGGTTACAGAATTCTGGCATCTCAGGGATTCTAGAACTCAGTCACATTCCGGTTCTAGAATACAGACGTCTTATGATTCTGGAAGGCAGGCACCCTCACTTCCAGAATGTAGACTTTTAATCATTCTACAGGTCAGCCATGCCAGGATTCTAGAATTCAGCCATCCTGACTTTCCGGAACTCAGACGTCCTACACATTCTAGAACACAGCCTCGATTAGGACGGTGAAATGCAGACATAGTAGCATTGCGGAAGTCAGACACGTTCACTTCCGGGTAGCAGACATTTCAGGGTTTCAGATTCCGGCATCCCAGGGAATCTAGAACTCCGCCACATTCTGGTTGTAGAATGCAGACGTCTTATGATCCTGGAAGGCAGGCTCCCTCACTTCTGGAATGTAGACGTTTAACGATTCTAGAGGTCAGCCATGCAAGGATTCTAGAATTCAGCCATCCTGACATCCCGGAACTCAGCCGTCCTGCAGATTCTAGAACACAGACTCGTTTAGGACAGTGGAATACAGACATAGTAGCATCCCGCACATCAGACACCTTGACTTCCGGCTAGGAGGCATTTCAGGGTTTCAGAATTCCGGCATCACAGGGATTCTAGAACTCAGCCACATTCCGGTTCTAGAATGCAGACGTCTTATGATTCTGGAAGGCAGGCACCCTCACTTCCGGAATGCAGAAGTTTAACGATTCTAGTGGTCAGCTCTACAAGGATTGTAGAATTCAGTCTTCCTGACATTCCGGATTTCAGCCGTCCTGCACATTCTAGAACACAGACTCGTTTAGGGCGGTGGAATGGAGACATAGTGGCATTCTGGACGTCAGACACCTTCACTTCCGGCCAGCAGACATTTCAGGGTTTCAGAATTCCGGCATCCCAGGGATTCTGGAACTCAGCCCCATTCCGGTTCTGGAATGCATACGTCTTATGATTGTGGAAGGCAGAAACTCTCATTTCCGGAATGTAGACATTTAACGATTCTAGAGGTCAGCCATGCCAGGATTCTACAATTCAGCCATCCTGACATCCCAGAACTCAGCCGTCCTGCACATTCTAGAACACAGACTCGTTTAGGACGGCGGAATGCAGACAAAGTAGCATTCCGGATGTCAGACACCTTCACTTCTGGCCAGCAGACATTTCAGGGTTTCAGAATTACGACATCCCACGGATTCTAGAATTCAGCCAAATTCCGCTTCTAGAATGCAGACGTCTTATGATTCTGGAAGGCAGGCAGCCTCACTACCAGAATGTAGACGTTTGACGATTCTAGAAGTCAGCCATGCCAGGATTCTAGAATTCAGCCGACCTGACATTCCGGAACAAAGCCGTTCTGCACATTCTAGAACACAGACTCGTTTAGGACAGTGGAATGCAGACATAGTAGCTTTCCGGACGTCAGACACTTTCAATTCCGGCCAGCAGACACTTCAGGGTTTCAGAATACTGGCATCCCAGGGATTCTAGAACTGAGCCTCATTCCGGTTCTAGAATGCAGACGTCTTATGATTCTGGGAGGGAGGCACCCTCACTTCTGGAATGTAGACGTTTAACGATTCTAGAGGTCAGCCATGAGAGGATTCTAGAATTCAGTCATCCTGACATTCCGGAACTCAGCCGTCCTACACGTTCTAGAACACAGACTCGTTTTAGAAGATGGAATGCAGACAGGGCAACATTCCGGACACCAGACACCTTCACTTCCGGCTAGCAGACATTTCAGGGTTTCACAATTCCGGCATCCCAGGGATTCTAGAACTCAGCCACATTCTGGTTCTAGAATGCAGACTTCTTATGATTCTGGAAGGCAGGCACCCTCACTTCAGGAATGTAGACGTTCAATGATTCTGGAGGTCAGCCATGCCAGGATTCTAGAATTCTGCCATCCTGACATTCCGGAACTCAGCCGTCCAGCACATTCTAGAAGAGAGACTCACATAGGTCGGTGGAATGCAGGCATAGTAGCATTCCGGACGTCAGACATCTTGACTTCCAGCTAGCAGACATTTCAGGGCTTCAGAATTCCGGCATCCCAGGGATTCTAGAACTCAGCCACATTCCGGTTCTAGAATGCAGACGTCTTATGATTCTGGAAGGCAGGCACCCTCACCTCCGCAATATAGACATTTAACGTTTCTAGAGGTCAGCCATGCCAGGATTCTAGAATTCAGCCACCCTGACATTCTGGAACTCAGCCGTCCAGCACATTCTAGAACACAGACTCGTTTAGTACGGTGGAATGCAGACATAGTAGCATTCCGGATGTCAGACACCTTCACGTCCGGCTAGAAGACATTTCAGGGTATGAGAATTCCGGAATCCCAGGAATTCTACAACTCAGCCACTTTCCGGTTGTAGAATACAGATGTCTTATCATTCTGGAAGGCAGTAACCCTCCCTTCCGGAATGTAGACGTTTAACGATTCTAGAGGTGAGCCATGCCATGATTGTAGAATTCAGCCATCCTGACATTCCAAAACACAGCCGTTCTGCACGTTCTAGAACACAGACTCGTTTAGCATGGTGGAATGCAGACACAGTAGCATTCCGGACCTCAGACACCTTCCCTTCCAGCTAGCAGACATTTCAGGGTTACAGAATTCTGGCATCTCAGGGATTCTAGAACTCAGTCACATTCCGGTTCTAGAATACAGACGTCTTATGATTCTGGAAGGCAGGCACCCTCACTTCCAGAATGTAGACTTTTAATCATTCTACAGGTCAGCCATGCCAGGATTCTAGAATTCAGCCATCCTGACTTTCCGGAACTCAGACGTCCTACACATTCTAGAACACAGTCTCGATTAGGACGGTGAAATGCAGACATAGTAGCATTGCGGAAGTCAGACACGTTCACTTCCGGGTAGCAGACATTTCAGGGTTTCAGATTCCGGCATCCCAGGGAATCTAGAACTCCGCCACATTCTGGTTGTAGAATGCAGACGTCTTATGATCCTGGAAGGCAGGCTCCCTCACTTCTGGAATGTAGACGTTTAACGATTCTAGAGGTCAGCCATGCAAGGATTCTAGAATTCAGCCATCCTGACATCCCGGAACTCAGCCGTCCTGCAGATTCTAGAACACAGACTCGTTTAGGACAGTGGAATACAAACATAGTAGCATCCCGCACATCAGACACCTTGACTTCCGCCTAGGAGGCATTTCAGGGTTTCAGAATTCCGGCATCACAGGGATTCTAGAACTCAGCCACATTCCGGTTCTAGAATGCAGACGTCTTATGATTCTGGAAGGCAGGCACCCTCACTTCCGGAATGCAGAAGTTTAACGATTCTAGTGGTCAGCTCTACAAGGATTGTAGAATTCAGTCTTCCTGACATTCCGGATTTCAGCCGTCCTGCACATTCTAGAACACAGACTCGTTTAGGGCGGTGGAATGGAGACATAGTGGCATTCTGGACGTCAGACACCTTCACTTCCGGCCAGCAGACATTTCAGGGTTTCAGAATTACGGCATCCCACGGATTCTAGAATTCAGCCAAATTCCGCTTCTAGAATGCAGACGTCTTATGATTCTGGAAGGCAGGCAGCCTCACTACCGGAATGTAGATGTTTGACGATTCTAGAAGTCAGCCATGCCAGGATTCTAGAATTCAGCCGACCTGACATTCCGGAACTAAGCCGTTCTGCACATTCTAGAACACAGACTCGTTTAGGACAGTGGAATGCAGACATAGTAGCTTTCCGGACGTCAGACACTTTCAATTCCGGCCAGCAGACACTTCAGGGTTTCAGAATTCTGGCATCCCAGGGATTCTAGAACTCAGCATCATTCCGGTTCTAGAATGCAGACGTCTTATGATTCTGGAAGGCAGGCACCCTCACTTCCGGAATGCAGAAGTTTAACGATTCTAGTGGTCAGCTCTACAAGGATTGTAGAATTCAGTCTTCCTGACATTCCGGATTTCAGCCGTCCTGCACATTCTAGAACACAGACTCGTTTAGGGCGGTGGAATGGAGACATAGTGGCATTCTGGACGTCAGACACCTTCACTTGCGGCCAGCAGACATTTCAGGGTTTCAGAATTCCGGCATCCCAGGGATTCTGGAACTCAGCCCCATTCCGGTTCTGGAATGCATACGTCTTATGATTGTGGAAGGCAGAAACTCTCATTTCCGGAATGTAGACATTTAACGATTCTAGAGGTCAGCCATGCCAGGATTCTACAATTCAGCCATCCTGACATCCCAGAACTCAGCCGTCCTGCACATTCTAGAACACAGACTCGTTTAGGACGGCGGAATGCAGACAAAGTAGCATTCCGGATGTCAGACACCTTCACTTCTGGCCAGCAGACATTTCAGGGTTTCAGAATTACGACATCCCACGGATTCTAGAATTCAGCCAAATTCCGCTTCTAGAATGCAGACGTCTTATGATTCTGGAAGGCAGGCAGCCTCACTACCAGAATGTAGACGTTTGACGATTCTAGAAGTCAGCCATGCCAGGATTCTAGAATTCAGCCGACCTGACATTCCGGAACAAAGCCGTTCTGCACATTCTAGAACACAGACTCGTTTAGGACAGTGGAATGCAGACATAGTAGCTTTCCGGACGTCAGACACTTTCAATTCCGGCCAGCAGACACTTCAGGGTTTCAGAATACTGGCATCCCAGGGATTCTAGAACTGAGCCTCATTCCGGTTCTAGAATGCAGACGTCTTATGATTCTGGGAGGGAGGCACCCTCACTTCTGGAATGTAGACGTTTAACGATTCTAGAGGTCAGCCATGAGAGGATTCTAGAATTCAGTCATCCTGACATTCCGGAACTCAGCCGTCCTCCACGTTCTAGAACACAGACTCGTTTTAGAAGATGGAATGCAGACAGGGCAACATTCCGGACACCAGACACCTTCACTTCCGGCTAGCAGACATTTCAGGGTTTCACAATTCCGGCATCCCAGGGATTCTAGAACTCAGCCACATTCTGGTTCTAGAATGCAGACTTCTTATGATTCTGGAAGGCAGGCACCCTCACTTCCGGAATGTAGACGTTCAATGATTCTGGAGGTCAGCCATGCCAGGATTCTAGAATTCTGCCATCCTGACATTCCGGAACTCAGCCGTCCAGCACATTCTAGAAGAGAGACTCACATAGGTCGGTGGAATGCAGACATAGTAGCATTCCGGACGTCAGACATCTTGACTTCCAGCTAGCAGACATTTCAGGGCTTCAGAATTCCGGCATCCCAGGGATTCTAGAACTCAGCCACATTCTGGTTCTAGAATGCAGACGTCTTATGATTCTGGAAGGCAGGCACCCTCACCTCCGCAATATAGACATTTAACGTTTCTAGAGGTCAGCCATGCCAGGATTCTAGAATTCAGCCACCCTGACATTCTGGAACTCAGCCATCCAGCACATTCTAGAACACAGACTCGTTTAGTACGGTGGAATGCAGACATAGTAGCATTCCGGATGTCAGACACCTTCACGTCCGGCTAGAAGACATTTCAGGGTATGAGAATTCCGGAATCCCAGGAATTCTACAACTCAGCCATTTTCCGGTTGTAGAATACAGATGTCTTCTCATTCTGGAAGGCGGTAACCCTCCCTTCCGGAATGTAGACGTTTAATGATTCTAGAGGTGAGCCATGCCATGATTGTAGAATTCAGCCATCCTGACATTCCAAAACACAGCCGTTCTGCA
Source organism: Aotus nancymaae (assembly GCF_030222135.1). Taxonomy (NCBI): domain Eukaryota; kingdom Metazoa; phylum Chordata; class Mammalia; order Primates; family Aotidae; genus Aotus; species Aotus nancymaae. The sequence continues at coordinate 504,176 of NW_026988635.1, read as the reverse complement.
CGTTCTAGAACACAGACTCGTTTAGCATGGTGGAATGCAGACACAGTAGCATTCCGGACCTCAGACACCTTCCCTTCCAGCTAGCAGACATTTCAGGGTTACAGAATTCTGGCATCCCAGGGATGCTAGAACTCAGCCACATTCCGGTTCTAGAATACAGACGTCTTATGATTCTGGAAGGCAGGCACCCTCACTTCCAGAATGTAGACTTTTAATCATTCTACAGGTCAGCCATGCCAGGATTCTAGAATTCAGCCATCCTGACTTTCCGGAACTCAGCCGTCCTACACATTCTAGAACACAGCCTCGATTAGGACGGTGAAATGCAGACATAGTAGCATTGCGGAAGTCAGACACGTTCACTTCCGGGTAGCAGACATTTCAGGGTTTCAGATTCCGGCATCCCAGGGAATCTAGAACTCCGCCACATTCTGGTTGTAGAATGCAGACGTCTTATGATCCTGGAAGGCAGGCTCCCTCACTTCTGGAATGTAGACGTTTAACGATTCTAGAGGTCAGCCATGCAAGGATTCTAGAATTCAGCCATCCTGACATCCCGGAACTCAGCCGTCCTGCAGATTCTAGAACACAGACTCGTTTAGGACAGTGGAATACAGACATAGTAGCATCCCGCACATCAGACACCTTGACTTCCGGCTAGGAGGCATTTCAGGGTTTCAGAATTCCGGCATCACAGGGATTCTAGAACTCAGCCACATTCCGGTTCTAGAATGCAGACGTCTTATGATTCTGGAAGGCAGGCACCCTCACTTCCGGAATGCAGAAGTTTAACGATTCTAGTGGTCAGCTCTACAAGGATTGTAGAATTCAGTCTTCCTGACATTCCGGATTTCAGCCGTCCTGCACATTCTAGAACACAGACTCGTTTAGGGCTGTGGAATGGAGACATAGTGGCATTCTGGACGTCAGACACCTTCACTTCCGGCCAGCAGACATTTCAGGGTTTCAGAATTCCGGCATCCCAGGGATTCTGGAACTCAGCCCCATTCCGGTTCTGGAATGCATACGTCTTATGATTGTGGAAGGCAGAAACTCTCATTTCCGGAATGTAGACATTTAACGATTCTAGAGGTCAGCCATGCCAGGATTCTACAATTCAGCCATCCTGACATCCCAGAACTCAGCCGTCCTGCACATTCTAGAACACAGACTCGTTTAGGACGGCGGAATGCAGACATAGTAGCATTCCGGATGTCAGACACCTTCACTTCCGGCCAGCAGACATTTCAGGGTTTCAGAATTACGGCATCCCACGGATTCTAGAATTCAGCCAAATTCCGCTTCTAGAATGCAGACGTCTTATGATTCTGGAAGGCAGGCAGCCTCACTAGCGGAATGTAGACGTTTGACGATTCTAGAAGTCAGCCATGCCAGGATTCTAGAATTCAGCCGACCTGACATTCCGGAACTAAGCCGTTCTGCACATTCTAGAACACAGACTCGTTTAGGACAGTGGAATGCAGACATAGTAGCTTTCCGGACGTCAGACACTTTCAATTCCGGCCAGCAGACACTTCAGGGTTTCAGAATTCTGGCATCCCAGGGATTCTAGAACTCAGCCTCATTCCGGTTCTAGAATGCAGACGTCTTATGATTCTGGGAGGGAGGCACCCTCACTTCTGGAATGTAGACGTTTAAAGATTCTAGAGGTCAGCCATGAGAGGATTCTAGAATTCAGTCACCCTGACATTCCGGAACTCAGCCGTCCTCCACGTTCTAGAACACAGACTCGTTTTAGAAGATGGAATGCAGACAGGGCAACATTCCGGACACCAGACACCTTCACTTCCGGCTAGCAGACATTTCAGGGTTTCACAATTCCGGCATCCCAGGGATTCTAGAACTCAGCCACATTCTGGTTCTAGAATGCAGACTTCTTATGATTCTGGAAGGCAGGCACCCTCACTTCCGGAATGTAGACGTTTAATGATTCTGGAGGTCAGCCATGCCAGGATTCTAGAATTCTGCCATCCTGACATTCCGGAACTCAGCCGTCCAGCACATTCTAGAGGAGAGACTCACATAGGTCGGTGGAATGCAGACATAGTATCATTCCGGACGTCAGACATCTTGACTTCCAGCTAGCAGACATTTCAGGGCTTCAGAATTCCGGCATCCCAGGGATTCTAGAACTCAGCCACATTCTGGTTCTAGAATGCAGACGTCTTATGATTCTGGAAGGCAGGCACCCTCACCTCCGCAATATAGACATTTAACGTTTCTAGAGGTCAGCCATGCCAGGATTCTAGAATTCAGCCACCCTGACATTCTGGAACTCAGCCATCCAGCACATTCTAGAACACAGACTCGTTTAGTACGGTGGAATGCAGACATAGTAGCATTCCGGATGTCAGACACCTTCACGTCCGGCTAGAAGACATTTCAGGGTATGAGAATTCCGGAATCCCAGGAATTCTACAACTCAGCCACTTTCCGGTTGTAGAATACAGATGTCTTATCATTCTGGAAGGCGGTAACCCTCCCTTCCGGAATGTAGACGTTTAACGATTCTAGAGGTGAGCCATGCCAGGATTGTAGAATTCAGCCATCCTGACATTCCAAAACACAGCCGTTCTGCACGTTCTAGAACACAGACTCGTTTAGCATGGTGGAATGCAGACACAGTAGCATTCCGGACCTCAGACACCTTCCCTTCCAGCTAGCAGACATTTCAGGGTTACAGAATTCTGGCATCCCAGGGATGCTAGAACTCAGCCACATTCCGGTTCTAGAATACAGACGTCTTATGATTCTGGAAGGCAGGCACCCTCACTTCCAGAATGTAGACTTTTAATCATTCTACAGGTCAGCCATGCCAGGATTCTAGAATTCAGCCATCCTGACTTTCCGGAACTCAGCCGTCCTACACATTCTAGAACACAGCCTCGATTAGGACGGTGAAATGCAGACATAGTAGCATTGCGGAAGTCAGACACGTTCACTTCCGGGTAGCAGACATTTCAGGGTTTCAGATTCCGGCATCCCAGGGAATCTAGAACTCCGCCACATTCTGGTTGTAGAATGCAGACGTCTTATGATCCTGGAAGGCAGGCTCCCTCACTTCTGGAATGTAGACGTTTAACGATTCTAGAGGTCAGCCATGCAAGGATTCTAGAATTCAGCCATCCTGACATCCCGGAACTCAGCCGTCCTGCAGATTCTAGAACACAGACTCGTTTAGGACAGTGGAATACAGACATAGTAGCATCCCGCACATCAGACACCTTGACTTCCGGCTAGGAGGCATTTCAGGGTTTCAGAATTCCGGCATCACAGGGATTCTAGAACTCAGCCACATTCCGGTTCTAGAATGCAGACGTCTTATGATTCTGGAAGGCAGGCACCCTCACTTCCGGAATGCAGAAGTTTAACGATTCTAGTGGTCAGCTCTACAAGGATTGTAGAATTCAGTCTTCCTGACATTCCGGATTTCAGCCGTCCTGCACATTCTAGAACACAGACTCGTTTAGGGCTGTGGAATGGAGACATAGTGGCATTCTGGACGTCAGACACCTTCACTTCCGGCCAGCAGACATTTCAGGGTTTCAGAATTCCGGCATCCCAGGGATTCTGGAACTCAGCCCCATTCCGGTTCTGGAATGCATACGTCTTATGATTGTGGAAGGCAGAAACTCTCATTTCCGGAATGTAGACATTTAACGACTCTGGAGGTCAGCCATGCCAGGATTCTACAATTCAGCCATCCTGACATCCCAGAACTCAGCCGTCCTGCACATTCTAGAACACAGACTCGTTTAGGACGGCGGAATGCAGACATAGTAGCATTCCGGATGTCAGACACCTTCACTTCCGGCCAGCAGACATTTCAGGGTTTCAGAATTACGGCATCCCACGGATTCTAGAATTCAGCCAAATTCCGCTTCTAGAATGCAGACGTCTTATGATTCTGGAAGGCAGGCAGCCTCACTACCAGAATGTAGACGTTTGACGATTCTAGAAGTCAGCCATGCCAGGATTCTAGAATTCAGCCGACCTGACAATCCGGAACTAAGCCGTTCTGCACATTCTAGAACACAGACTCGTTTAGGACAGTGGAATGCAGACATAGTAGCTTTCCGGACGTCAGACACTTTCAATTCCGGCCAGCAGACACTTCAGGGTTTTAGAATTCTGGCATCCCAGGGATTCTAGAACTCAGCCTCATTCCGGTTCTAGAATGCAGACGTCTTATGATTCTGGGAGGGAGGCACCCTCACTTCTGGAATGTAGACGTTTAACGATTCTAGAGGTCAGCCATGAGAGGATTCTAGAATTCAGTCATCCTGACATTCCGGAACTCAGCCGTCCTCCACGTTCTAGAACACAGACTCGTTTTAGAAGATGGAATGCAGACAGGGCAACATTCCGGACACCAGACACCTTCACTTCCGGCTAGCAGACATTTCAGGGTTTCACAATTCCGGCATCCCAGGGATTCTAGAACTCAGCCACATTCTGGTTCTAGAACGCAGACTACTTATGATTCTGGAAGGCAAGCACCCTCACTTCCGGAATGTAGACGTTTAATGATTCTGGAGGTCAGCCATGCCAGGATTCTAGAATTCTGCCATCCTGACATTCCGGAACTCAGCCGTCCAGCACATTCTAGAAGAGAGACTCACATAGGTCGGTGGAATGCAGACATAGTAGCATTCCGGACGTCAGACATCTTGACTTCCAGCTAGCAGACATTTCAGGGCTTCAGAATTCCGGCATCCCAGGGATTCTAGAACTCAGCCACATTCTTGTTCTAGAATGCAGACGTCTTATGATTCTGGAAGGCAGGCACCCTCACCTCCGCAATATAGACATTTAACGTTTCTAGAGGTCAGCCATGCCAGGATTCTAGAATTCAGCCACCCTGACATTCTGGAACTCAGCCATCCAGCACATTCTAGAACACAGACTCGTTTAGTACGGTGGAATGCAGACATAGTAGCATTCCGGATGTCAGACACCTTCACGTCCGGCTAGAAGACATTTCAGGGTACGAGAATTCCGGAATCCCAGGAATTCTACAACTCAGCCACTTTCCGGTTGTAGAATACAGATGTCTTATCATTCTGGAAGGCAGTAACCCTCCCTTCCGGAATGTAGACGTTTAACGATTCTAGAGGTGAGCCATGCCAGGATTGTAGAATTCAGCCATCCTGACATTCCAAAACACAGCCGTTCTGCACGTTCTAGAACACAGACTCGTTTAGCATGGTGGAATGCAGACACAGTAGCATTCCGGACCTCAGACACCTTCCCTTCCAGCTAGCAGACATTTCAGGGTTACAGAATTCTGGCATCCCAGGGATTCTAGAACTCAGCCACATTCCGGTTCTAGAATACAGACGTCTTATGATTCTGGAAGGCAGGCACCCTCACTTCCAGAATGTAGACTTTTAATCATTCTAGAGGTCAGCCATGCCAGGATTCTAGAATTCAGCCATCCTGACTTTCCGGAACTCAGCCGTCCTACACATTCTAGAACACAGCCTCGATTAGGACGGTGAAATGCAGACATAGTAGCATTGCGGAAGTCAGACACGTTCACTTCCGGGTAGCAGACATTTCAGGGTTTCAGATTCCGGCATCCCAGGGAATCTAGAACTCCGCCACATTCTGGTTGTAGAATGCAGACGTCTTATGATCCTGGAAGGCAGGCTCCCTCACTTCTGGAATGTAGACGTTTAACGATTCTAGAGGTCAGCCATGCAAGGATTCTAGAATTCAGCCATCCTGACATCCCGGAACTCAGCCGTCCTGCAGATTCTAGAACACAGACTCGTTTAGGACAGTGGAATACAGACATAGTAGCATCCCGCACATCAGACACCTTGACTTCCGCCTAGGAGGCATTTCAGGGTTTCAGAATTCCGGCATCACAGGGATTCTAGAACTCAGCCACATTCCGGTTCTAGAATGCAGACGTCTTATGATTCTGGAAGGCAGGCACCCTCACTTCCGGAATGCAGAAGTTTAACGATTCTAGTGGTCAGCTCTACAAGGATTGTAGAATTCAGTCTTCCTGACATTCCGGATTTCAGCCGTCCTGCACATTCTAGAACACAGACTCGTTTAGGGCGGTGGAATGGAGACATAGTGGCATTCTGGACGTCAGACACCTTCACTTGCGGCCAGCAGACATTTCAGGGTTTCAGAATTCCGGCATCCCAGGGATTCTGGAACTCAGCCCCATTCCGGTTCTGGAATGCATACGTCTTATGATTGTGGAAGGCAGAAACTCTCATTTCCGGAATGTAGACATTTAACGATTCTAGAGGTCAGCCATGCCAGGATTCTACAATTCAGCCATCCTGACATCCCAGAACTCAGCCGTCCTGCACATTCTAGAACACAGACTCGTTTAGGACGGCGGAATGCAGACAAAGTAGCATTCCGGATGTCAGACACCTTCACTTCTGGCCAGCAGACATTTCAGGGTTTCAGAATTACGACATCCCACGGATTCTAGAATTCAGCCAAATTCCGCTTCTAGAATGCAGACGTCTTATGATTCTGGAAGGCAGGCAGCCTCACTACCAGAATGTAGACGTTTGACGATTCTAGAAGTCAGCCATGCCAGGATTCTAGAATTCAGCCGACCTGACATTCCGGAACAAAGCCGTTCTGCACATTCTAGAACACAGACTCGTTTAGGACAGTGGAATGCAGACATAGTAGCTTTCCGGACGTCAGACACTTTCAATTCCGGCCAGCAGACACTTCAGGGTTTCAGAATACTGGCATCCCAGGGATTCTAGAACTGAGCCTCATTCCGGTTCTAGAATGCAGACGTCTTATGATTCTGGGAGGGAGGCACCCTCACTTCTGGAATGTAGACGTTTAACGATTCTAGAGGTCAGCCATGAGAGGATTCTAGAATTCAGTCATCCTGACATTCCGGAACTCAGCCGTCCTCCACGTTCTAGAACACAGACTCGTTTTAGAAGATGGAATGCAGACAGGGCAACATTCCGGACACCAGACACCTTCACTTCCGGCTAGCAGACATTTCAGGGTTTCACAATTCCGGCATCCCAGGGATTCTAGAACTCAGCCACATTCTGGTTCTAGAATGCAGACTTCTTATGATTCTGGAAGGCAGGCACCCTCACTTCAGGAATGTAGACGTTCAATGATTCTGGAGGTCAGCCATGCCAGGATTCTAGAATTCTGCCATCCTGACATTCCGGAACTCAGCCGTCCAGCACATTCTAGAAGAGAGACTCACATAGGTCGGTGGAATGCAGACATAGTATCATTCCGGACGTCAGACATCTTGACTTCCAGCTAGCAGACATTTCAGGGCTTCAGAATTCCGGCATCCCAGGGATTCTAGAACTCAGCCACATTCTGGTTCTAGAATGCAGACGTCTTATGATTCTGGAAGGCAGGCACCCTCACCTCCGCAATATAGACATTTAACGTTTCTAGAGGTCAGCCATGCCAGGATTCTAGAATTCAGCCACCCTGACATTCTGGAACTCAGCCATCCAGCACATTCTAGAACACAGACTCGTTTAGTACGGTGGAATGCAGACATAGTAGCATTCCGGATGTCAGACACCTTCACGTCCGGCTAGAAGACATTTCAGGGTACGAGAATTCCTGAATCCCAGGAATTCTACAACTCAGCCACTTTCCGGTTGTAGAATACAGATGTCTTATCATTCTGGAAGGCGGTAACCCTCCCTTCCGGAATGTAGACGTTTAACGATTCTAGAGGTGAGCCATGCCAGGATTGTAGAATTCAGCCATCCTGACATTCCAAAACACAGCCGTTCTGCACGTTCTAGAACACAGACTCGTTTAGCATGGTGGAATGCAGACACAGTAGCATTCCGGACCTCAGACACCTTCCCTTCCAGCTAGCAGACATTTCAGGGTTACAGAATTCTGGCATCCCAGGGATTCTAGAACTCAGCCACATTCCGGTTCTAGAATACAGACGTCTTATGATTCTGGAAGGCAGGCACCCTCACTTCCAGAATGTAGACTTTTAATCATTCTAGAGGTCAGCCATGCCAGGATTCTAGAATTCAGCCATCCTGACTTTCCGGAACTCAGCCGTCCTACACATTCTAGAACACAGCCTCGATTAGGACGGTGAAATGCAGACATAGTAGCATTGCGGAAGTCAGACACGTTCACTTCCGGGTAGCAGACATTTCAGGGTTTCAGATTCCGGCATCCCAGGGAATCTAGAACTCCGCCACATTCTGGTTGTAGAATGCAGACGTCTTATGATCCTGGAAGGCAGGCTCCCTCACTTCTGGAATGTAGACGTTTAACGATTCTAGAGGTCAGCCATGCAAGGATTCTAGAATTCAGCCATCCTGACATCCCGGAACTCAGCCGTCCTGCAGATTCTAGAACACAGACTCGTTTAGGACAGTGGAATACAGACATAGTAGCATCCCGCACATCAGACACCTTGACTTCCGCCTAGGAGGCATTTCAGGGTTTCAGAATTCCGGCATCACAGGGATTCTAGAACTCAGCCACATTCCGGTTCTAGAATGCAGACGTCTTATGATTCTGGAAGGCAGGCACCCTCACTTCCGGAATGCAGAAGTTTAACGATTCTAGTGGTCAGCTCTACAAGGATTGTAGAATTCAGTCTTCCTGACATTCCGGATTTCAGCCGTCCTGCACATTCTAGAACACAGACTCGTTTAGGGCGGTGGAATGGAGACATAGTGGCATTCTGGACGTCAGACACCTTCACTTGCGGCCAGCAGACATTTCAGGGTTTCAGAATTCCGGCATCCCAGGGATTCTGGAACTCAGCCCCATTCCGGTTCTGGAATGCATACGTCTTATGATTGTGGAAGGCAGAAACTCTCATTTCCGGAATGTAGACATTTAACGATTCTAGAGGTCAGCCATGCCAGGATTCTACAATTCAGCCATCCTGACATCCCAGAACTCAGCCGTCCTGCACATTCTAGAACACAGACTCGTTTAGGACGGCGGAATGCAGACAAAGTAGCATTCCGGATGTCAGACACCTTCACTTCTGGCCAGCAGACATTTCAGGGTTTCAGAATTACGACATCCCACGGATTCTAGAATTCAGCCAAATTCCGCTTCTAGAATGCAGACGTCTTATGATTCTGGAAGGCAGGCAGCCTCACTACCAGAATGTAGACGTTTGACGATTCTAGAAGTCAGCCATGCCAGGATTCTAGAATTCAGCCGACCTGACATTCCGGAACAAAGCCGTTCTGCACATTCTAGAACACAGACTCGTTTAGGACAGTGGAATGCAGACATAGTAGCTTTCCGGACGTCAGACACTTTCAATTCCGGCCAGCAGACACTTCAGGGTTTCAGAATACTGGCATCCCAGGGATTCTAGAACTGAGCCTCATTCCGGTTCTAGAATGCAGACGTCTTATGATTCTGGGAGGGAGGCACCCTCACTTCTGGAATGTAGACGTTTAACGATTCTAGAGGTCAGCCATGAGAGGATTCTAGAATTCAGTCATCCTGACATTCCGGAACTCAGCCGTCCTACACGTTCTAGAACACAGACTCGTTTTAGAAGATGGAATGCAGACAGGGCAACATTCCGGACACCAGACACCTTCACTTCCGGCTAGCAGACATTTCAGGGTTTCACAATTCCGGCATCCCAGGGATTCTAGAACTCAGCCACATTCTGGTTCTAGAATGCAGACTTCTTATGATTCTGGAAGGCAGGCACCCTCACTTCAGGAATGTAGACGTTCAATGATTCTGGAGGTCAGCCATGCCAGGATTCTAGAATTCTGCCATCCTGACATTCCGGAACTCAGCCGTCCAGCACATTCTAGAAGAGAGACTCACATAGGTCGGTGGAATGCAGACATAGTATCATTCCGGACGTCAGACATCTTGACTTCCAGCTAGCAGACATTTCAGGGCTTCAGAATTCCGGCATCCCAGGGATTCTAGAACTCAGCCACATTCTGGTTCTAGAATGCAGACGTCTTATGATTCTGGAAGGCAGGCACCCTCACCTCCGCAATATAGACATTTAACGTTTCTAGAGGTCAGCCATGCCAGGATTCTAGAATTCAGCCACCCTGACATTCTGGAACTCAGCCATCCAGCACATTCTAGAACACAGACTCGTTTAGTACGGTGGAATGCAGACATAGTAGCATTCCGGATGTCAGACACCTTCACGTCCGGCTAGAAGACATTTCAGGGTACGAGAATTCCTGAATCCCAGGAATTCTACAACTCAGCCACTTTCCGGTTGTAGAATACAGATGTCTTATCATTCTGGAAGGCGGTAACCCTCCCTTCCGGAATGTAGACGTTTAACGATTCTAGAGGTGAGCCATGCCAGGATTGTAGAATTCAGCCATCCTGACATTCCAAAACACAGCCGTTCTGCACGTTCTAGAACACAGACTCGTTTAGCATGGTGGAATGCAGACACAGTAGCATTCCGGACCTCAGACACCTTCCCTTCCAGCTAGCAGACATTTCAGGGTTACAGAATTCTGGCATCCCAGGGATTCTAGAACTCAGCCACATTCCGGTTCTAGAATACAGACGTCTTATGATTCTGGAAGGCAGGCACCCTCACTTCCAGAATGTAGACTTTTAATCATTCTAGAGGTCAGCCATGCCAGGATTCTAGAATTCAGCCATCCTGACTTTCCGGAACTCAGCCGTCCTACACATTCTAGAACACAGCCTCGATTAGGACGGTGAAATGCAGACATAGTAGCATTGCGGAAGTCAGACACGTTCACTTCCGGGTAGCAGACATTTCAGGGTTTCAGATTCCGGCATCCCAGGGAATCTAGAACTCCGCCACATTCTGGTTGTAGAATGCAGACGTCTTATGATCCTGGAAGGCAGGCTCCCTCACTTCTGGAATGTAGACGTTTAACGATTCTAGAGGTCAGCCATGCAAGGATTCTAGAATTCAGCCATCCTGACATCCCGGAACTCAGCCGTCCTGCAGATTCTAGAACACAGACTCGTTTAGGACAGTGGAATACAGACATAGTAGCATCCCGCACATCAGACACCTTGACTTCCGGCTAGGAGGCATTTCAGGGTTTCAGAATTCCGGCATCACAGGGATTCTAGAACTCAGCCACATTCCGGTTCTAGAATGCAGACGTCTTATGATTCTGGAAGGCAGGCACCCTCACTTCCGGAATGCAGAAGTTTAACGATTCTAGTGGTCAGCTCTACAAGGATTGTAGAATTCAGTCTTCCTGACATTCCGGATTTCAGCCGTCCTGCACATTCTAGAACACAGACTCGTTTAGGGCTGTGGAATGGAGACATAGTGGCATTCTGGACGTCAGACACCTTCACTTCCGGCCAGCAGACATTTCAGGGTTTCAGAATTCCGGCATCCCAGGGATTCTGGAACTCAGCCCCATTCCGGTTCTGGAATGCATACGTCTTATGATTGTGGAAGGCAGAAACTCTCATTTCCGGAATGTAGACATTTAACGACTCTGGAGGTCAGCCATGCCAGGATTCTACAATTCAGCCATCCTGACATCCCAGAACTCAGCCGTCCTGCACATTCTAGAACACAGACTCGTTTAGGACGGCGGAATGCAGACATAGTAGCATTCCGGATGTCAGACACCTTCACTTCCGGCCAGCAGACATTTCAGGGTTTCAGAATTACGGCATCCCACGGATTCTAGAATTCAGCCAAATTCCGCTTCTAGAATGCAGACGTCTTATGATTCTGGAAGGCAGGCAGCCTCACTACCAGAATGTAGACGTTTGACGATTCTAGAAGTCAGCCATGCCAGGATTCTAGAATTCAGCCGACCTGACATTCCAGAACTAAGCCGTTCTGCACATTCTAGAACACAGACTCGTTTAGGACAGTGGAATGCAGACATAGTAGCTTTCCGGACGTCAGACACTTTCAATTCCGGCCAGCAGACACTTCAGGGTTTTAGAATTCTGGCATCCCAGGGATTCTAGAACTCAGCCTCATTCCGGTTCTAGAATGCAGACGTCTTATGATTCTGGGAGGGAGGCACCCTCACTTCTGGAATGTAGACGTTTAACGATTCTAGAGGTCAGCCATGAGAGGATTCTAGAATTCAGTCATCCTGACATTCCGGAACTCAGCCGTCCTCCACGTTCTAGAACACAGACTCGTTTTAGAAGATGGAATGCAGACAGGGCAACATTCCGGACACCAGACACCTTCACTTCCGGCTAGCAGACATTTCAGGGTTTCACAATTCCGGCATCCCAGGGATTCTAGAACTCAGCCACACTCTGGTTCTAGAACGCAGACTACTTATGATTCTGGAAGGCAAGCACCCTCACTTCCGGAATGTAGACGTTTAATGATTCTGGAGGTCAGCCATGCCAGGATTCTAGAATTCTGCCATCCTGACATTCCGGAACTCAGCCGTCCAGCACATTCTAGAAGAGAGACTCACATAGGTCGGTGGAATGCAGACATAGTAGCATTCCGGACGTCAGACATCTTGACTTCCAGCTAGCAGACATTTCAGGGCTTCAGAATTCCGGCATCCCAGGGATTCTAGAACTCAGCCACATTCTGGTTCTAGAATGCAGACGTCTTATGATTCTGGAAGGCAGGCACCCTCACCTCCGCAATATAGACATTTAACGTTTCTAGAGGTCAGCCATGCCAGGATTCTAGAATTCAGCCACCCTGACATTCTGGAACTCAGCCATCCAGCACATTCTAGAACACAGACTCGTTTAGTACGGTGGAATGCAGACATAGTAGCATTCCGGATGTCAGACACCTTCACGTCCGGCTAGAAGACATTTCAGGGTACGAGAATTCCGGAATCCCAGGAATTCTACAACTCAGCCACTTTCCGGTTGTAGAATACAGATGTCTTATCATTCTGGAAGGCGGTAACCATCCCTTCCGGAATGTAGACGTTTAACGATTCTAGAGGTGAGCCATGCCAGGATTGTAGAATTCAGCCATCCTGACATTCCAAAACACAGCCGTTCTGCACGTTCTAGAACACAGACTCGTTTAGCATGGTGGAATGCAGACACAGTAGCATTCCGGACCTCAGACACCTTCCCTTCCAGCTAGCAGACATTTCAGGGTTACAGAATTCTGGCATCCCAGGGATTCTAGAACTCAGCCACATTCCGGTTCTAGAATACAGACGTCTTATGATTCTGGAAGGCAGGCACCCTCACTTCCAGAATGTAGACTTTTAATCATTCTAGAGGTCAGCCATGCCAGGATTCTAGAATTCAGCCATCCTGACTTTCCGGAACTCAGCCGTCCTACACATTCTAGAACACAGCCTCGATTAGGACGGTGAAATGCAGACATAGTAGCATTGCGGAAGTCAGACACGTTCACTTCCGGGTAGCAGACATTTCAGGGTTTCAGATTCCGGCATCCCAGGGAATCTAGAACTCCGCCACATTCTGGTTGTAGAATGCAGACGTCTTATGATCCTGGAAGGCAGGCTCCCTCACTTCTGGAATGTAGACGTTTAACGATTCTAGAGGTCAGCCATGCAAGGATTCTAGAATTCAGCCATCCTGACATCCCGGAACTCAGCCGTCCTGCAGATTCTAGAACACAGACTCGTTTAGGACAGTGGAATACAGACATAGTAGCATCCCGCACATCAGACACCTTGACTTCCGGCTAGGAGGCATTTCAGGGTTTCAGAATTCCGGCATCACAGGGATTCTAGAACTCAGCCACATTCCGGTTCTAGAATGCAGACGTCTTATGATTCTGGAAGGCAGGCACCCTCACTTCCGGAATGCAGAAGTTTAACGATTCTAGTGGTCAGCTCTACAAGGATTGTAGAATTCAGTCTTCCTGACATTCCGGATTTCAGCCGTCCTGCACATTCTAGAACACAGACTCGTTTAGGGCTGTGGAATGGAGACATAGTGGCATTCTGGACGTCAGACACCTTCACTTGCGGCCAGCAGACATTTCAGGGTTTCAGAATTCCGGCATCCCAGGGATTCTGGAACTCAGCCCCATTCCGGTTCTGGAATGCATACGTCTTATGATTGTGGAAGGCAGAAACTCTCATTTCCGGAATGTAGACATTTAACGATTCTAGAGGTCAGCCATGCCAGGATTCTACAATTCAGCCATCCTGACATCCCAGAACTCAGCCGTCCTGCACATTCTAGAACACAGACTCGTTTAGGACGGCGGAATGCAGACAAAGTAGCATTCCGGATGTCAGACACCTTCACTTCTGGCCAGCAGACATTTCAGGGTTTCAGAATTACGACATCCCACAGATTCTAGAATTCAGCCAAATTCCGCTTCTAGAATGCAGACGTCTTATGATTCTGGAAGGCAGGCAGCCTCACTACCAGAATGTAGACGTTTGACGATTCTAGAAGTCAGCCATGCCAGGATTCTAGAATTCAGCCGACCTGACATTCCGGAACAAAGCCGTTCTGCACATTCTAGAACACAGACTCGTTTAGGACAGTGGAATGCAGACATAGTAGCTTTCCGGACGTCAGACACTTTCAATTCCGGCCAGCAGACACTTCAGGGTTTCAGAATTCTGGCATCCCAGGGATTCTAGAACTCAGCCTCATTCCGGTTCTAGAATGCAGACGTCTTATGATTCTGGGAGGGAGGCACCCTCACTTCTGGAATGTAGACGTTTAACGATTCTAGAGGTCAGCCATGAGAGGATTCTAGAATTCAGTCATCCTGACATTCCGGAACTCAGCCGTCCTCCACGTTCTAGAACACAGACTCGTTTTAGAAGATGGAATGCAGACAGGGCAACATTCCGGACACCAGACACCTTCACTTCCGGCTAGCAGACATTTCAGGGTTTCACAATTCCGGCATCCCAGGGATTCTAGAACTCAGCCACATTCTGGTTCTAGAATGCAGACTTCTTATGATTCTGGAAGGCAGGCACCCTCACTTCAGGAATGTAGACGTTTAATGATTCTGGAGGTCAGCCATGCCAGGATTCTAGAATTCTGCCATCCTGACATTCCGGAACTCAGCCGTCCAGCACATTCTAGAAGAGAGACTCACATAGGTCGGTGGAATGCAGGCATAGTAGCATTCCGGACGTCAGACATCTTGACTTCCAGCTAGCAGACATTTCAGGGCTTCAGAATTCCGGCATCCCAGGGATTCTAGAACTCAGCCACATTCCGGTTCTAGAATGCAGACGTCTTATGATTCTGGAAGGCAGGCACCCTCACCTCCGCAATATAGACATTTAACGTTTCTAGAGGTCAGCCATGCCAGGATTCTAGAATTCAGCCACCCTGACATTCTGGAACTCAGCCGTCCAGCACATTCTAGAACACAGACTCGTTTAGTACGGTGGAATGCAGACATAGTAGCATTCCGGATGTCAGACACCTTCACGTCCGGCTAGAAGACATTTCAGGGTATGAGAATTCCGGAATCCCAGGAATTCTACAACTCAGCCACTTTCCGGTTGTAGAATACAGATGTCTTATCATTCTGGAAGGCAGTAACCCTCCCTTCCGGAATGTAGACGTTTAACGATTCTAGAGGTGAGCCATGCCAGGATTGTAGAATTCAGCCATCCTGACATTCCAAAACACAGCCGTTCTGCACGTTCTAGAACACAGACTCGTTTAGCATGGTGGAATGCAGACACAGTAGCATTCCGGACCTCAGACACCTTCCCTTCCAGCTAGCAGACATTTCAGGGTTACAGAATTCTGGCATCTCAGGGATTCTAGAACTCAGTCACATTCCGGTTCTAGAATACAGACGTCTTATGATTCTGGAAGGCAGGCACCCTCACTTCCAGAATGTAGACTTTTAATCATTCTAGAGGTCAGCCATGCCAGGATTCTAGAATTCAGCCATCCTGACTTTCCGGAACTCAGCCGTCCTACACATTCTAGAACACAGCCTCGATTAGGACGGTGAAATGCAGACATAGTAGCATTGCGGAAGTCAGACACGTTCACTTCCGGGTAGCAGACATTTCAGGGTTTCAGATTCCGGCATCCCAGGGAATCTAGAACTCCGCCACATTCTGGTTGTAGAATGCAGACGTCTTATGATCCTGGAAGGCAGGCTCCCTCACTTCTGGAATGTAGACGTTTAACGATTCTAGAGGTCAGCCATGCAAGGATTCTAGAATTCAGCCATCCTGACATCCCGGAACTCAGCCGTCCTGCAGATTCTAGAACACAGACTCGTTTAGGACAGTGGAATACAGACATAGTAGCATCCCGCACATCAGACACCTTGACTTCCGGCTAGGAGGCATTTCAGGGTTTCAGAATTCCGGCATCACAGGGATTCTAGAACTCAGCCACATTCCGGTTCTAGAAT
Source organism: Aotus nancymaae (assembly GCF_030222135.1). Lineage (NCBI taxonomy): Eukaryota > Metazoa > Chordata > Mammalia > Primates > Aotidae > Aotus > Aotus nancymaae. The sequence goes on along the minus strand of NW_026988635.1, from coordinate 487,843 downwards.
GCAGACGTCTTATGATTCTGGAAGGCAGGCACCCTCACTTCCGGAATGCAGAAGTTTAACGATTCTAGTGGTCAGCTCTACAAGGATTGTAGAATTCAGTCTTCCTGACATTCCGGATTTCAGCCGTCCTGCACATTCTAGAACACAGACTCGTTTAGGGCGGTGGAATGGAGACATAGTGGCATTCTGGACGTCAGACACCTTCACTTGCGGCCAGCAGACATTTCAGGGTTTCAGAATTCCGGCATCCCAGGGATTCTGGAACTCAGCCCCATTCCGGTTCTGGAATGCATACGTCTTATGATTGTGGAAGGCAGAAACTCTCATTTCCGGAATGTAGACATTTAACGATTCTAGAGGTCAGCCATGCCAGGATTCTACAATTCAGCCATCCTGACATCCCAGAACTCAGCCGTCCTGCACATTCTAGAACACAGACTCGTTTAGGACGGCGGAATGCAGACAAAGTAGCATTCCGGATGTCAGACACCTTCACTTCTGGCCAGCAGACATTTCAGGGTTTCAGAATTACGACATCCCACGGATTCTAGAATTCAGCCAAATTCCGCTTCTAGAATGCAGACGTCTTATGATTCTGGAAGGCAGGCAGCCTCACTACCAGAATGTAGACGTTTGACGATTCTAGAAGTCAGCCATGCCAGGATTCTAGAATTCAGCCGACCTGACATTCCGGAACAAAGCCGTTCTGCACATTCTAGAACACAGACTCGTTTAGGACAGTGGAATGCAGACATAGTAGCTTTCCGGACGTCAGACACTTTCAATTCCGGCCAGCAGACACTTCAGGGTTTCAGAATTCTGGCATCCCAGGGATTCTAGAACTCAGCCTCATTCCGGTTCTAGAATGCAGACGTCTTATGATTCTGGGAGGGAGGCACCCTCACTTCTGGAATGTAGACGTTTAACGATTCTAGAGGTCAGCCATGATAGGATTCTAGAATTCAGTCATCCTGACATTCCGGAACTCAGCCGTCCTCCACGTTCTAGAACACAGACTCGTTTTAGAAGATGGAATGCAGACAGGGCAACATTCCGGACACCAGACACCTTCACTTCCGGCTAGCAGACATTTCAGGGTTTCACAATTCCGGCATCCCAGGGATTCTAGAACTCAGCCACATTCTGGTTCTAGAATGCAGACTTCTTATGATTCTGGAAGGCAGGCACCCTCACTTCAGGAATGTAGACGTTCAATGATTCTGGAGGTCAGCCATGCCAGGATTCTAGAATTCTGCCATCCTGACATTCCGGAACTCAGCCATCCAGCACATTCTAGAAGAGAGACTCACATAGGTCGGTGGAATGCAGGCATAGTAGCATTCCGGACGTCAGACATCTTGACTTCCAGCTAGCAGACATTTCAGGGCTTCAGAATTCCGGCATCCCAGGGATTCTAGAACTCAGCCACATTCCGGTTCTAGAATGCAGACGTCTTATGATTCTGGAAGGCAGGCACCCTCACCTCCGCAATATAGACATTTAACGTTTCTAGAGGTCAGCCATGCCAGGATTCTAGAATTCAGCCACCCTGACATTCTGGAACTCAGCCGTCCAGCACATTCTAGAACACAGACTCGTTTAGTACGGTGGAATGCAGACATAGTAGCATTCCGGATGTCAGACACCTTCACGTCCGGCTAGAAGACATTTCAGGGTATGAGAATTCCGGAATCCCAGGAATTCTACAACTCAGCCACTTTCCGGTTGTAGAATACAGATGTCTTATCATTCTGGAAGGCAGTAACCCTCCCTTCCGGAATGTAGACGTTTAACGATTCTAGAGGTGAGCCATGCCAGGATTGTAGAATTCAGCCATCCTGACATTCCAAAACACAGCCGTTCTGCACGTTCTAGAACACAGACTCGTTTAGCATGGTGGAATGCAGACACAGTAGCATTCCGGACCTCAGACACCTTCCCTTCCAGCTAGCAGACATTTCAGGGTTACAGAATTCTGGCATCTCAGGGATTCTAGAACTCAGTCACATTCCGGTTCTAGAATACAGACGTCTTATGATTCTGGAAGGCAGGCACCCTCACTTCCAGAATGTAGACTTTTAATCATTCTAGAGGTCAGCCATGCCAGGATTCTAGAATTCAGCCATCCTGACTTTCCGGAACTCAGCCGTCCTACACATTCTAGAACACAGCCTCGATTAGGACGGTGAAATGCAGACATAGTAGCATTGCGGAAGTCAGACACGTTCACTTCCGGGTAGCAGACATTTCAGGGTTTCAGATTCCGGCATCCCAGGGAATCTAGAACTCTGCCACATTCTGGTTGTAGAATGCAGACGTCTTATGATCCTGGAAGGCAGGCTCCCTCACTTCTGGAATGTAGACGTTTAACGATTCTAGAGGTCAGCCATGCAAGGATTCTAGAATTCAGCCATCCTGACATCCCGGAACTCAGCCGTCCTGCAGATTCTAGAACACAGACTCGTTTAGGACAGTGGAATACAGACATAGTAGCATCCCGCACATCAGACACCTTGACTTCCGGCTAGGAGGCATTTCAGGGTTTCAGAATTCCGGCATCACAGGGATTCTAGAACTCAGCCACATTCCGGTTCTAGAATGCAGACGTCTTATGATTCTGGAAGGCAGGCACCCTCACTTCCGGAATGCAGAAGTTTAACGATTCTAGTGGTCAGCTCTACAAGGATTGTAGAATTCAGTCTTCCTGACATTCCGGATTTCAGCCGTCCTGCACATTCTAGAACACAGACTCGTTTAGGGCGGTGGAATGGAGACATAGTGGCATTCTGGACGTCAGACACCTTCACTTGCGGCCAGCAGACATTTCAGGGTTTCAGAATTCCGGCATCCCAGGGATTCTGGAACTCAGCCCCATTCCGGTTCTGGAATGCATACGTCTTATGATTGTGGAAGGCAGAAACTCTCATTTCCGGAATGTAGACATTTAACGATTCTAGAGGTCAGCCATGCCAGGATTCTACAATTCAGCCATCCTGACATCCCAGAACTCAGCCGTCCTGCACATTCTAGAACACAGACTCGTTTAGGACGGCGGAATGCAGACAAAGTAGCATTCCGGATGTCAGACACCTTCACTTCTGGCCAGCAGACATTTCAGGGTTTCAGAATTACGACATCCCACGGATTCTAGAATTCAGCCAAATTCCGCTTCTAGAATGCAGACGTCTTATGATTCTGGAAGGCAGGCAGCCTCACTACCAGAATGTAGACGTTTGACGATTCTAGAAGTCAGCCATGCCAGGATTCTAGAATTCAGCCGACCTGACATTCCGGAACTAAGCCGTTCTGCACATTCTAGAACACAGACTCGTTTAGGACAGTGGAATGCAGACATAGTAGCTTTCCGGACGTCAGACACTTTCAATTCCGGCCAGCAGACACTTCAGGGTTTCAGAATTCTGGCATCCCAGGGATTCTAGAACTCAGCCTCATTCCGGTTCTAGAATGCAGACGTCTTATGATTCTGGGAGGGAGGCACCCTCACTTCTGGAATGTAGACGTTTAACGATTCTAGAGGTCAGCCATGATAGGATTCTAGAATTCAGTCATCCTGACATTCCGGAACTCAGCCGTCCTCCACGTTCTAGAACACAGACTCGTTTTAGAAGATGGAATGCAGACAGGGCAACATTCCGGACACCAGACACCTTCACTTCCGGCTAGCAGACATTTCAGGGTTTCACAATTCCGGCATCCCAGGGATTCTAGAACTCAGCCACATTCTGGTTCTAGAATGCAGACTTCTTATGATTCTGGAATGCAGGCACCCTCACTTCAGGAATGTAGACGTTCAATGATTCTGGAGGTCAGCCATGCCAGGATTCTAGAATTCTGCCATCCTGACATTCCGGAACTCAGCCGTCCAGCACATTCTAGAAGAGAGACTCACATAGGTCGGTGGAATGCAGGCATAGTAGCATTCCGGACGTCAGACATCTTGACTTCCAGCTAGCAGACATTTCAGGGCTTCAGAATTCCGGCATCCCAGGGATTCTAGAACTCAGCCACATTCCGGTTCTAGAATGCAGACGTCTTATGATTCTGGAAGGCAGGCACCCTCACCTCCGAAATATAGACATTTAACGTTTCTAGAGGTCAGCCATGCCAGGATTCTAGAATTCAGCCACCCTGACATTCTGGAACTCAGCCGTCCAGCACATTCTAGAACACAGACTCGTTTAGTACGGTGGAATGCAGACATAGTAGCATTCCGGATGTCAGACACCTTCACGTCCGGCTAGAAGACATTTCAGGGTATGAGAATTCCGGAATCCCAGGAATTCTACAACTCAGCCACTTTCCGGTTGTAGAATACAGATGTCTTATCATTCTGGAAGGCAGTAACCCTCCCTTCCGGAATGTAGACGTTTAACGATTCTAGAGGTGAGCCATGCCATGATTGTAGAATTCAGCCATCCTGACATTCCAAAACACAGCCGTTCTGCACGTTCTAGAACACAGACTCGTTTAGCATGGTGGAATGCAGACACAGTAGCATTCCGGACCTCAGACACCTTCCCTTCCAGCTAGCAGACATTTCAGGGTTACAGAATTCTGGCATCTCAGGGATTCTAGAACTCAGTCACATTCCGGTTCTAGAATACAGACGTCTTATGATTCTGGAAGGCAGGCACCCTCACTTCCAGAATGTAGACTTTTAATCATTCTACAGGTCAGCCATGCCAGGATTCTAGAATTCAGCCATCCTGACTTTCCGGAACTCAGACGTCCTACACATTCTAGAACACAGTCTCGATTAGGACGGTGAAATGCAGACATAGTAGCATTGCGGAAGTCAGACACGTTCACTTCCGGGTAGCAGACATTTCAGGGTTTCAGATTCCGGCATCCCAGGGAATCTAGAACTCCGCCACATTCTGGTTGTAGAATGCAGACGTCTTATGATCCTGGAAGGCAGGCTCCCTCACTTCTGGAATGTAGACGTTTAACGATTCTAGAGGTCAGCCATGCAAGGATTCTAGAATTCAGCCATCCTGACAACCCGGAACTCAGCCGTCCTGCAGATTCTAGAACACAGACTCGTTTAGGACAGTGGAATACAAACATAGTAGCATCCCGCACATCAGACACCTTGACTTCCGCCTAGGAGGCATTTCAGGGTTTCAGAATTCCGGCATCACAGGGATTCTAGAACTCAGCCACATTCCGGTTCTAGAATGCAGACGTCTTATGATTCTGGAAGGCAGGCACCCTCACTTCCGGAATGCAGAAGTTTAACGATTCTAGTGGTCAGCTCTACAAGGATTGTAGAATTCAGTCTTCCTGACATTCCGGATTTCAGCCGTCCTGCACATTCTAGAACACAGACTCGTTTAGGGCGGTGGAAAGGAGACATAGTGGCATTCTGGACGTCAGACACCTTCACTTCCGGCCAGCAGACATTTCAGGGTTTCAGAATTACGGCATCCCACGGATTCTAGAATTCAGCCAAATTCCGCTTCTAGAATGCAGACGTCTTATGATTCTGGAAGGCAGGCAGCCTCACTACCGGAATGTAGATGTTTGACGATTCTAGAAGTCAGCCATGCCAGGATTCTAGAATTCAGCCGACCTGACATTCCGGAACTAAGCCGTTCTGCACATTCTAGAACACAGACTCGTTTAGGACAGTGGAATGCAGACATAGTAGCTTTCCGGACGTCAGACACTTTCAATTCCGGCCAGCAGACACTTCAGGGTTTCAGAATTCTGGCATCCCAGGGATTCTAGAACTCAGCATCATTCCGGTTCTAGAATGCAGACGTCTTATGATTCTGGAAGGCAGGCACCCTCACTTCCGGAATGCAGAAGTTTAACGATTCTAGTGGTCAGCTCTACAAGGATTGTAGAATTCAGTCTTCCTGACATTCCGGATTTCAGCCGTCCTGCACATTCTAGAACACAGACTCGTTTAGGGCGGTGGAATGGAGACATAGTGGCATTCTGGACGTCAGACACCTTCACTTGCGGCCAGCAGACATTTCAGGGTTTCAGAATTCCGGCATCCCAGGGATTCTGGAACTCAGCCCCATTCCGGTTCTGGAATGCATACGTCTTATGATTGTGGAAGGCAGAAACTCTCATTTCCGGAATGTAGACATTTAACGATTCTAGAGGTCAGCCATGCCAGGATTCTACAATTCAGCCATCCTGACATCCCAGAACTCAGCCGTCCTGCACATTCTAGAACACAGACTCGTTTAGGACGGCGGAATGCAGACAAAGTAGCATTCCGGATGTCAGACACCTTCACTTCTGGCCAGCAGACATTTCAGGGTTTCAGAATTACGACATCCCACGGATTCTAGAATTCAGCCAAATTCCGCTTCTAGAATGCAGACGTCTTATGATTCTGGAAGGCAGGCAGCCTCACTACCAGAATGTAGACGTTTGACGATTCTAGAAGTCAGCCATGCCAGGATTCTAGAATTCAGCCGACCTGACATTCCGGAACAAAGCCGTTCTGCACATTCTAGAACACAGACTCGTTTAGGACAGTGGAATGCAGACATAGTAGCTTTCCGGACGTCAGACACTTTCAATTCCGGCCAGCAGACACTTCAGGGTTTCAGAATACTGGCATCCCAGGGATTCTAGAACTCAGCCTCATTCCGGTTCTAGAATGCAGACGTCTTATGATTCTGGGAGGGAGGCACCCTCACTTCTGGAATGTAGACGTTTAACGATTCTAGAGGTCAGCCATGAGAGGATTCTAGAATTCAGTCATCCTGACATTCCGGAACTCAGCCGTCCTCCACGTTCTAGAACACAGACTCGTTTTAGAAGATGGAATGCAGACAGGGCAACATTCCGGACACCAGACACCTTCACTTCCGGCTAGCAGACATTTCAGGGTTTCACAATTCCGGCATCCCAGGGATTCTAGAACTCAGCCACATTCTGGTTCTAGAATGCAGACTTCTTATGATTCTGGAAGGCAGGCACCCTCACTTCAGGAATGTAGACGTTCAATGATTCTGGAGGTCAGCCATGCCAGGATTCTAGAATTCTGCCATCCTGACATTCCGGAACTCAGCCGTCCAGCACATTCTAGAAGAGAGACTCACATAGGTCGGTGGAATGCAGACATAGTAGCATTCCGGACGTCAGACATCTTGACTTCCAGCTAGCAGACATTTCAGGGCTTCAGAATTCCGGCATCCCAGGGATTCTAGAACTCAGCCACATTCCGGTTCTAGAATGCAGACGTCTTATGATTCTGGAAGGCAGGCACCCTCACCTCCGCAATATAGACATTTAACGTTTCTAGAGGTCAGCCATGCCAGGATTCTAGAATTCAGCCACCCTGACATTCTGGAACTCAGCCGTCCAGCTCATTCTAGAACACAGACTCGTTTAGTACGGTGGAATGCAGACATAGTAGCATTCCGGATGTCAGACACCTTCACGTCCGGCTAGAAGACATTTCAGGGTATGAGAATTCCGGAATCCCAGGAATTCTACAACTCAGCCACTTTCCGGTTGTAGAATACAGATGTCTTATCATTCTGGAAGGCAGTAACCCTCCCTTCCGGAATGTAGACGTTTAACGATTCTAGAGGTGAGCCATGCCAGGATTGTAGAATTCAGCCATCCTGACATTCCAAAACACAGCCGTTCTGCACGTTCTAGAACACAGACTCGTTTAGCATGGTGGAATGCAGACACAGTAGCATTCCGGACCTCAGACACCTTCCCTTCCAGCTAGCAGACATTTCAGGGTTACAGAATTCTGGCATCTCAGGGATTCTAGAACTCAGCCACATTCCGGTTCTAGAATACAGACGTCTTATGATTCTGGAAGGCAGGCACCCTCACTTCCAGAATGTAGACTTTTAATCATTCTAGAGGTCAGCCATGCCAGGATTCTAGAATTCAGCCATCCTGACTTTCCGGAACTCAGCCGTCCTACACATTCTAGAACACAGCCTCGATTAGGACGGTGAAATGCAGACATAGTAGCATTGCGGAAGTCAGACACGTTCACATCCGGGTAGCAGACATTTCAGGGTTTCAGATTCCGGCATCCCAGGGAATCTAGAACTCCGCCACATTCTGGTTGTAGAATGCAGACGTCTTATGATCCTGGAAGGCAGGCTCCCTCACTTCTGGAATGTAGACGTTTAACGATTCTAGAGGTCAGCCATGCAAGGATTCTAGAATTCAGCCATCCTGACATCCCGGAACTCAGCCGTCCTGCAGATTCTAGAACACAGACTCGTTTAGGACAGTGGAATACAGACATAGTAGCATCCCGCACATCAGACACCTTGACTTCCGGCTAGGAGGCATTTCAGGGTTTCAGAATTCCGGCATCACAGGGATTCTAGAACTCAGCCACATTCCGGTTCTAGAATGCAGACGTCTTATGATTCTGGAAGGCAGGCACCCTCACTTCCGGAATGCAGAAGTTTAACGATTCTAGTGGTCAGCTCTACAAGGATTGTAGAATTCAGTCTTCCTGACATTCCGGATTTCAGCCGTCCTGCACATTCTAGAACACAGACTCGTTTAGGGCGGTGGAATGGAGACATAGTGGCATTCTGGACGTCAGACACCTTCACTTCCGGCCAGCAGACATTTCAGGGTTTCAGAATTCCGGCATCCCAGGGATTCTGGAACTCAGCCCCATTCCGGTTCTGGAATGCATACGTCTTATGATTGTGGAAGGCAGAAACTCTCATTTCCGGAATGTAGACATTTAACGATTCTAGAGGTCAGCCATGCCAGGATTCTACAATTCAGCCATCCTGACATCCCAGAACTCAGCCGTCCTGCACATTCTAGAACACAGACTCGTTTAGGACGGCGGAATGCAGACATAGTAGCATTCCGGATGTCAGACACATTCACTTCCGGCCAGCAGACATTTCAGGGTTTCAGAATTACGGCATCCCACGGATTCTAGAATTCAGCCAAATTCCGCTTCTAGAATGCAGACGTCTTATGATTCTGGAAGGCAGGCAGCCTCACTAGCGGAATGTAGACGTTTGACGATTCTAGAAGTCAGCCATGCCAGGATTCTAGAATTCAGCCGACCTGACATTCCAGAACTAAGCCATTCTGCACATTCTAGAACACAGACTCGTTTAGGACAGTGGAATGCAGACATAGTAGCTTTCCGGACGTCAGACACTTTCAATTCCGGCCAGCAGACACTTCAGGGTTTCAGAATTCTGGCATCCCAGGGATTCTAGAACTCAGCCTCATTCCGGTTCTAGAATGCAGACGTCTTATGATTCTGGGAGGGAGGCACCCTCACTTCTGGAATGTAGACGTTTAACGATTCTAGAGGTCAGCCATGAGAGGATTCTAGAATTCAGTCATCCTGACATTCCGGAACTCAGCCGTCCTCCACGTTCTAGAACACAGACTCGTTTTAGAAGATGGAATGCAGACAGGGCAACATTCCGGACACCAGACACCTTCACTTCCGGCTAGCAGACATTTCAGGGTTTCACAATTCCGGCATCCCAGGGATTCTAGAACTCAGCCACATTCTGGTTCTAGAATGCAGACTTCTTATGATTCTGGAAGGCAGGCACCCTCACTTCCGGAATGTAGACGTTTAATGATTCTGGAGGTCAGCCATGCCAGGATTCTAGAATTCTGCCATCCTGACATTCCGGAACTCAGCCGTCCAGCACATTCTAGAAGAGAGACTCACATAGGTCGGTGGAATGCAGACATAGTAGCATTCCGGACGTCAGACATCTTGACTTCCAGCTAGCAGACATTTCAGGGCTTCAGAATTCCGGCATCCCAGGGATTCTAGAACTCAGCCACATTCTGGTTCTAGAATGCAGACGTCTTATGATTCTGGAAGGCAGGCACCCTCACCTCCGCAATATAGACATTTAACGTTTCTAGAGGTCAGCCATGCCAGGATTCTAGAATTCAGCCACCCTGACATTCTGGAACTCAGCCATCCAGCACATTCTAGAACACAGACTCGTTTAGTACGGTGGAATGCAGACATAGTAGCATTCCGGATGTCAGACACCTTCACGTCCGGCTAGAAGACATTTCAGGGTATGAGAATTCCGGAATCCCAGGAATTCTACAACTCAGCCATTTTCCGGTTGTAGAATACAGATGTCTTCTCATTCTGGAAGGCGGTAACCCTCCCTTCCGGAATGTAGACGTTTAACGATTCTAGAGGTGAGCCATGCCATGATTGTAGAATTCAGCCATCCTGACATTCCAAAACACAGCCGTTCTGCACGTTCTAGAACACAGACTCGTTTAGCATGGTGGAATGCAGACACAGTAGCATTCCGGAACTCAGACACCTTCCCTTCCAGCTAGCAGACATTTCAGGATTACAGAATTCTGGCATCCCAGGGATGCTAGAACTCAGCCACATTCCGGTTCTAGAATACAGACGTCTTATGATTCTGGAAGGCAGGCACCCTCACTTCCAGAATGTAGACTTTTAATCATTCTAGAGGTCAGCCATGCCAGGATTCTAGAATTCAGCCATCCTGACTTTCCGGAACTCAGCCGTCCTACACATTCTAGAACACAGCCTCGATTAGGACGGTGAAATGCAGACATAGTAGCATTGCGGAAGTCAGACACGTTCACTTCCGGGTAGCAGACATTTCAGGGTTTCAGATTCCGGCATCCCAGGGAATCTAGAACTCCGCCACATTCTGGTTGTAGAATGCAGACGTCTTATGATCCTGGAAGGCAGGCTCCCTCACTTCTGGAATGTAGACGTTTAACGATTCTAGAGGTCAGCCATGCAAGGATTCTAGAATTCAGCCATCCTGACATCCCGGAACTCAGCCGTCCTGCAGATTCTAGAACACAGACTCGTTTAGGACAGTGGAATACAGACATAGTAGCATCCCGCACATCAGACACCTTGACTTCCGGCTAGGAGGCATTTCAGGGTTTCAGAATTCCGGCATCACAGGGATTCTAGAACTCAGCCACATTCCGGTTCTAGAATGCAGACGTCTTATGATTCTGGAAGGCAGGCACCCTCACTTCCGGAATGCAGAAGTTTAACGATTCTAGTGCTCAGCTCTACAAGGATTGTAGAATTCAGTCTTCCTGACATTCCGGATTTCAGCCGTCCTGCACATTCTAGAACACAGACTCGTTTAGGGCGGTGGAATGGAGACATAGTGGCATTCTGGACGTCAGACACCTTCACTTCCGGCCAGCAGACATTTCAGGGTTTCAGAATTCCGGCATCCCAGGGATTCTGGAACTCAGCCCCATTCCGGTTCTGGAATGCATACGTCTTATGATTGTGGAAGGCAGAAACTCTCATTTCCGGAATGTAGACATTTAACGATTCTAGAGGTCAGCCATGCCAGGATTCTACAATTCAGCCATCCTGACATCCCAGAACTCAGCCGTCCTGCACATTCTAGAACACAGACTCGTTTAGGACGGCGGAATGCAGACATAGTAGCATTCCGGATGTCAGACACCTTCACTTCCGGCCAGCAGACATTTCAGGGTTTCAGAATTACGGCATCCCACGGATTCTAGAATTCAGCCAAATTCCGCTTCTAGAATGCAGACGTCTTATGATTCTGGAAGGCAGGCAGCCTCACTAGCGGAATGTAGACGTTTGACGATTCTAGAAGTCAGCCATGCCAGGATTCTAGAATTCAGCCGACCTGACATTCCGGAACTAAGCCGTTCTGCACATTCTAGAACACAGACTCATTTAGGACAGTGGAATGCAGACATAGTAGCTTTCCGGACGTCAGACACTTTCAATTCCGGCCAGCAGACACTTCAGGGTTTCAGAATTCTGGCATCCCAGGGATTCTAGAACTCAGCCTCATTCCGGTTCTAGAATGCAGACGTCTTATGATTCTGGGAGGGAGGCACCCTCACTTCTGGAATGTAGACGTTTAACGATTCTAGAGGTCAGCCATGAGAGGATTCTAGAATTCAGTCATCCTGACATTCCGGAACTCAGCCGTCCTCCACGTTCTAGAACACAGACTCGTTTTAGAAGATGGAATGCAGACAGGGCAACATTCCGGACACCAGACACCTTCACTTCCGGCTAGCAGACATTTCAGGGTTTCACAATTCCGGCATCCCAGGGATTCTAGAACTCAGCCACATTCTGGTTCTAGAATGCAGACTTCTTATGATTCTGGAAGGCAGGCACCCTCACTTCCGGAATGTAGACGTTTAATGATTCTGGAGGTCAGCCATGCCAGGATTCTAGAATTCTGCCATCCTGACATTCCGGAACTCAGCCGTCCAGCACATTCTAGAAGAGAGACTCACATAGGTCGGTGGAATGCAGACATAGTAGCATTCCGGACGTCAGACATCTTGACTTCCAGCTAGCAGACATTTCAGGGCTTCAGAATTCCGGCATCCCAGGGATTCTAGAACTCAGCCACATTCTGGTTCTAGAATGCAGACGTCTTATGATTCTGGAAGGCAGGCACCCTCACCTCCGCAATATAGACATTTAACGTTTCTAGAGGTCAGCCATGCCAGGATTCTAGAATTCAGCCACCCTGACATTCTGGAACTCAGCCATCCAGCACATTCTAGAACACAGACTCGTTTAGTACGGTGGAATGCAGACATAGTAGCATTCCGGATGTCAGACACCTTCACGTCCGGCTAGAAGACATTTCAGGGTATGAGAATTCCGGAATCCCAGGAATTCTACAACTCAGCCATTTTCCGGTTGTAGAATACAGATGTCTTCTCATTCTGGAAGGCGGTAACCCTCCCTTCCGGAATGTAGACGTTTAATGATTCTAGAGGTGAGCCATGCCAGGATTGTAGAATTCAGCCATCCTGACATTCCAAAACACAGCCGTTCTGCACGTTCTAGAACACAGACTCGTTTAGCATGGTGGAATGCAGACACAGTAGCATTCCGGACCTCAGACACCTTCCCTTCCAGCTAGCAGACATTTCAGGATTACAGAATTCTGGCATCCCAGGGATGCTAGAACTCAGCCACATTCCGGTTCTAGAATACAGACGTCTTATGATTCTGGAAGGCAGGCACCCTCACTTCCAGAATGTAGACTTTTAATCATTCTAGAGGTCAGCCATGCCAGGATTCTAGAATTCAGCCATCCTGACTTTCCGGAACTCAGCCGTCCTACACATTCTAGAACACAGCCTCGATTAGGACGGTGAAATGCAGACATAGTAGCATTGCGGAAGTCAGACACGTTCACTTCCGGGTAGCAGACATTTCAGGGTTTCAGATTCCGGCATCCCAGGGAATCTAGAACTCCGCCACATTCTGGTTGTAGAATGCAGACGTCTTATGATCCTGGAAGGCAGGCTCCCTCACTTCTGGAATGTAGACGTTTAACGATTCTAGAGGTCAGCCATGCAAGGATTCTAGAATTCAGCCATCCTGACATCCCGGAACTCAGCCGTCCTGCAGATTCTAGAACACAGACTCGTTTAGGACAGTGGAATACAGACATAGTAGCATCCCGCACATCAGACACCTTGACTTCCGGCTAGGAGGCATTTCAGGGTTTCAGAATTCCGGCATCACAGGGATTCTAGAACTCAGCCACATTCCGGTTCTAGAATGCAGACGTCTTATGATTCTGGAAGGCAGGCACCCTCACTTCCGGAATGCAGAAGTTTAACGATTCTAGTGGTCAGCTCTACAAGGATTGTAGAATTCAGTCTTCCTGACATTCCGGATTTCAGCCGTCCTGCACATTCTAGAACACAGACTCGTTTAGGGCGGTGGAATGGAGACATAGTGGCATTCTGGACGTCAGACACCTTCACTTCCGGCCAGCAGACATTTCAGGGTTTCAGAATTCCGGCATCCCAGGGATTCTGGAACTCAGCCCCATTCCGGTTCTGGAATGCATACGTCTTATGATTGTGGAAGGCAGAAACTCTCATTTCCGGAATGTAGACATTTAACGATTCTAGAGGTCAGCCATGCCAGGATTCTACAATTCAGCCATCCTGACATCCCAGAACTCAGCCGTCCTGCACATTCTAGAACACAGACTCGTTTAGGACGGCGGAATGCAGACATAGTAGCATTCCGGATGTCAGACACCTTCACTTCCGGCCAGCAGACATTTCAGGGTTTCAGAATTACGGCATCCCACGGATTCTAGAATTCAGTCAAATTCCGCTTCTAGAATGCAGACGTCTTATGATTCTGGAAGGCAGGCAGCCTCACTAGCGGAATGTAGACGTTTGACGATTCTAGAAGTCAGCCATGCCAGGATTCTAGAATTCAGCCGACCTGACATTCCGGAACTAAGCCGTTCTGCACATTCTAGAACACAGACTCATTTAGGACAGTGGAATGCAGACATAGTAGCTTTCCGGACGTCAGACACTTTCAATTCCGGCCAGCAGACACTTCAGGGTTTCAGAATTCTGGCATCCCAGGGATTCTAGAACTCAGCCTCATTCCGGTTCTAGAATGCAGACGTCTTATGATTCTGGGAGGGAGGCACCCTCACTTCTGGAATGTAGACGTTTAACGATTCTAGAGGTCAGCCATGAGAGGATTCTAGAATTCAGTCATCCTGACATTCCGGAACTCAGCCGTCCTCCACGTTCTAGAACACAGACTCGTTTTAGAAGATGGAATGCAGACAGGGCAACATTCCGGACACCAGACACCTTCACTTCCGGCTAGCAGACATTTCAGGGTTTCACAATTCCGGCATCCCAGGGATTCTAGAACTCAGCCACATTCTGGTTCTAGAATGCAGACTTCTTATGATTCTGGAAGGCAGGCACCCTCACTTCCGGAATGTAGACGTTTAATGATTCTGGAGGTCAGCCATGCCAGGATTCTAGAATTCTGCCATCCTGACATTCCGGAACTCAGCCGTCCAGCACATTCTAGAAGAGAGACTCACATAGGTCGGTGGAATGCAGACATAGTATCATTCCGGACGTCAGACATCTTGACTTCCAGCTAGCAGACATTTCAGGGCTTCAGAATTCCGGCATCCCAGGGATTCTAGAACTCAGCCACATTCTGGTTCTAGAATGCAGACGTCTTATGATTCTGGAAGGCAGGCACCCTCACCTCCGCAATATAGACATTTAACGTTTCTAGAGGTCAGCCATGCCAGGATTCTAGAATTCAGCCACCCTGACATTCTGGAACTCAGCCATCCAGCACATTCTAGAACACAGACTCGTTTAGTACGGTGGAATGCAGACATAGTAGCATTCCGGATGTCAGACACCTTCACGTCCGGCTAGAAGACATTTCAGGGTATGAGAATTCCGGAATCCCAGGAATTCTACAACTCAGCCACTTTCCGGTTGTAGAATACAGATGTCTTATCATTCTGGAAGGCGGTAACCCTCCCTTCCGGAATGTAGACGTTTAACGATTCTAGAGGTGAGCCATGCCAGGATTGTAGAATTCAGCCATCCTGACATTCCAAAACACAGCCGTTCTGCACGTTCTAGAACACAGACTCGTTTAGCATGGTGGAATGCAGACACAGTAGCATTCCGGACCTCAGACACCTTCCCTTCCAGCTAGCAGACATTTCAGGGTTACAGAATTCTGGCATCCCAGGGATGCTAGAACTCAGCCACATTCCGGTTCTAGAATACAGACGTCTTATGATTCTGGAAGGCAGGCACCCTCACTTCCAGAATGTAGACTTTTAATCATTCTACAGGTCAGCCATGCCAGGATTCTAGAATTCAGCCATCCTGACTTTCCGGAACTCAGCCGTCCTACACATTCTAGAACACAGCCTCGATTAGGACGGTGAAATGCAGACATAGTAGCATTGCGGAAGTCAGACACGTTCACTTCCGGGTAGCAGACATTTCAGGGTTTCAGATTCCGGCATCCCAGGGAATCTAGAACTCCGCCACATTCTGGTTGTAGAATGCAGACATCTTATGATCCTGGAAGGCAGGCTCCCTCACTTCTGGAATGTAGACGTTTAACGATTCTAGAGGTCAGCCATGCAAGGATTCTAGAATTCAGCCATCCTGACATCCCGGAACTCAGCCGTCCTGCAGATTCTAGAACACAGACTCGTTTAGGACAGTGGAATACAGACATAGTAGCATCCCGCACATCAGACACCTTGACTTCCGGCTAGGAGGCATTTCAGGGTTTCAGAATTCCGGCATCACAGGGATTCTAGAACTCAGCCACATTCCGGTTCTAGAATGCAGACGTCTTATGATTCTGGAAGGCAGGCACCCTCACTTCCGGAATGCAGAAGTTTAACGATTCTAGTGGTCAGCTCTACAAGGATTGTAGAATTCAGTCTTCCTGACATTCCGGATTTCAGCCGTCCTGCACATTCTAGAACACAGACTCGTTTAGGGCTGTGGAATGGAGACATAGTGGCATTCTGGACGTCAGACACCTTCACTTCCGGCCAGCAGACATTTCAGGGTTTCAGAATTCCGGCATCCCAGGGATTCTGGAACTCAGCCCCATTCCGGTTCTGGAATGCATACGTCTTATGATTGTGGAAGGCAGAAACTCTCATTTCCGGAATGTAGACATTTAACGACTCTGGAGGTCAGCCATGCCAGGATTCTACAATTCAGCCATCCTGACATCCCAGAACTCAGCCGTCCTGCACATTCTAGAACACAGACTCGTTTAGGACGGCGGAATGCAGACATAGTAGCATTCCGGATGTCAGACACCTTCACTTCCGGCCAGCAGACATTTCAGGGTTTCAGAATTACGGCATCCCACGGATTCTAGAATTCAGCCAAATTCCGCTTCTAGAATGCAGACGTCTTATGATTCTGGAAGGCAGGCAGCCTCACTAGCGGAATGTAGACGTTTGACGATTCTAGAAGTCAGCCATGCCAGGATTCTAGAATTCAGCCGACCTGACATTCCGGAACTAAGCCGTTCTGCACATTCTAGAACACAGACTCATTTAGGACAGTGGAATGCAGACATAGTAGCTTTCCGGACGTCAGACACTTTCAATTCCGGCCAGCAGACACTTCAGGGTTTCAGAATTCTGGCATCCCAGGGATTCTAGAACTCAGCCTCATTCCGGTTCTAGAATGCAGACGTCTTATGATTCTGGGAGGGAGGCACCCTCACTTCTGGAATGTAGACGTTTAACGATTCTAGAGGTCAGCCATGAGAGGATTCTAGAATTCAGTCATCCTGACATTCCGGAACTCAGCCGTCCTCCACGTTCTAGAACACAGACTCGTTTTAGAAGATGGAATGCAGACAGGGCAACATTCCGGACACCAGACACCTTCACTTCCGGCTAGCAGACATTTCAGGGTTTCACAATTCCGGCATCCCAGGGATTCTAGAACTCAGCCACATTCTGGTTCTAGAATGCAGACTTCTTATGATTCTGGAAGGCAGGCACCCTCACTTCCGGAATGTAGACGTTTAATGATTCTGGAGGTCAGCCATGCCAGGATTCTAGAATTCTGCCATCCTGACATTCCGGAACTCAGCCGTCCAGCACATTCTAGAAGAGAGACTCACATAGGTCGGTGGAATGCAGACATAGTATCATTCCGGACGTCAGACATCTTGACTTCCAGCTAGCAGACATTTCAGGGCTTCAGAATTCCGGCATCCCAGGGATTCTAGAACTCAGCCACATTCTGGTTCTAGAATGCAGACGTCTTATGATTCTGGAAGGCAGTCACCCTCACCTCCGCAATATAGACATTTAACGTTTCTAGAGGTCAGCCATGCCAGGATTCTAGAATTCAGCCACCCTGACATTCTGGAACTCAGCCATCCAGCACATTCTAGAACACAGACTCGTTTAGTACGGTGGAATGCAGACATAGTAGCATTCCGGATGTCAGACACCTTCACGTCCGGCTAGAAGACATTTCAGGGTATGAGAATTCCGGAATCCCAGGAATTCTACAACTCAGCCACTTTCCGGTTGTAGAATACAGATGTCTTATCATTCTGGAAGGCGGTAACCCTCCCTTCCGGAATGTAGACGTTTAACGATTCTAGAGGTGAGCCATGCCAGGATTGTAGAATTCAGCCATCCTGACATTCCAAAACACAGCCGTTCTGCACGTTCTAGAACACAGACTCGTTTAGCATGGTGGAATGCAGACACAGTAGCATTCCGGACCTCAGACACCTTCCCTTCCAGCTAGCAGACATTTCAGGGTTACAGAATTCTGGCATCCCAGGGATGCTAGAACTCAGCCACATTCCGGTTCTAGAATACAGACGTCTTATGATTCTGGAAGGCAGGCACCCTCACTTCCAGAATGTAGACTTTTAATCATTCTACAGGTCAGCCATGCCAGGATTCTAGAATTCAGCCATCCTGACTTTCCGGAACTCAGCCGTCCTACACATTCTAGAACACAGCCTCGATTAGGACGGTGAAATGCAGACATAGTAGCATTGCGGAAGTCAGACACGTTCACTTCCGGGTAGCAGACATTTCAGGGTTTCAGATTCCGGCATCCCAGGGAATCTAGAACTCCGCCACATTCTGGTTGTAGAATGCAGACGTCTTATGATCCTGGAAGGCAGGCTCCCTCACTTCTGGAATGTAGACGTTTAACGATTCTAGAGGTCAGCCATGCAAGGATTCTAGAATTCAGCCATCCTGACATCCCGGAACTCAGCCGTCCTGCAGATTCTAGAACACAGACTCGTTTAGGACAGTGGAATACAGACATAGTAGCATCCCGCACATCAGACACCTTGACTTCCGGCTAGGAGGCATTTCAGGGTTTCAGAATTCCGGCATCACAGGGATTCTAGAACTCAGCCACATTCCGGTTCTAGAATGCAGACGTCTTATGATTCTGGAAGGCAGGCACCCTCACTTCCGGAATGCAGAAGTTTAACGATTCTAGTGGTCAGCTCTACAAGGATTGTAGAATTCAGTCTTCCTGACATTCCGGATTTCAGCCGTCCTGCACATTCTAGAACACAGACTCGTTTAGGGCGGTGGAATGGAGACATAGTGGCATTCTGGACGTCAGACACCTTCACTTCCGGCCAGCAGACATTTCAGGGTTTCAGAATTCCGGCATCCCAGGGATTCTGGAACTCAGCCCCATTCCGGTTCTGGAATGCATACGTCTTATGATTGTGGAAGGCAGAAACTCTCATTTCCGGAATGTAGACATTTAACGATTCTAGAGGTCAGCCATGCCAGGATTCTACAATTCAGCCATCCTGACATCCCAGAACTCAGCCGTCCTGCACATTCTAGAACACAGACTCGTTTAGGACGGCGGAATGCAGACATAGTAGCATTCCGGATGTCAGACACCTTCACTTCCGGCCAGCAGACATTTCAGGGTTTCAGAATTACGGCATCCCACGGATTCTAGAATTCAGCCAAATTCCGCTTCTAGAATGCAGACGTCTTATGATTCTGGAAGGCAGGCAGCCTCACTAGCGGAATGTAGACGTTTGACGATTCTAGAAGTCAGCCATGCCAGGATTCTAGAATTCAGCCGACCTGACATTCCGGAACTAAGCCGTTCTGCACATTCTAGAACACAGACTCGTTTAGGACAGTGGAATGCAGACATAGTAGCTTTCCGGACGTCAGACACTTTCAATTCCGGCCAGCAGACACTTCAGGGTTTCAGAATTCTGGCATCCCAGGGATTCTAGAACTCAGCCTCATTCCGGTTCTAGAATGCAGACGTCTTATGATTCTGGGAGGGAGGCACCCTCACTTCTGGAATGTAGACGTTTAACGATTCTAGAGGTCAGCCATGAGAGGATTCTAGAATTCAGTCATCCTGACATTCCGGAACTCAGCCGTCCTCCACGTTCTAGAACACAGACTCGTTTTAGAAGATGGAATGCAGACAGGGCAACATTCCGGACACCAGACACCTTCACTTCCGGCTAGCAGACATTTCAGGGTTTCACAATTCCGGCATCCCAGGGATTCTAGAACTCAGCCACATTCTGGTTCTAGAATGCAGACTTCTTATGATTCTGGAAGGCAGGCACCCTCACTTCCGGAATGTAGACGTTTAATGATTCTGGAGGTCAGCCATGCCAGGATTCTAGAATTCTGCCATCCTGACATTCCGGAACTCAGCCGTCCAGCACATTCTAGAAGAGAGACTCACATAGGTCGGTGGAATGCAGACATAGTATCATTCCGGACGTCAGACATCTTGACTTCCAGCTAGCAGACATTTCAGGGCTTCAGAATTCCGGCATCCCAGGGATTCTAGAACTCAGCCACATTCTGGTTCTAGAATGCAGACGTCTTATGATTCTGGAAGGCAGGCACCCTCACCTCCGCAATATAGACATTTAACGTTTCTAGAGGTCAGCCATGCCAGGATTCTAGAATTCAGCCACCCTGACATTCTGGAACTCAGCCATCCAGCACATTCTAGAACACAGACTCGTTTAGTACGGTGGAATGCAGACATAGTAGCATTCCGGATGTCAGACACCTTCACGTCCGGCTAGAAGACATTTCAGGGTATGAGAATTCCGGAATCCCAGGAATTCTACAACTCAGCCACTTTCCGGTTGTAGAATACAGATGTCTTATCATTCTGGAAGGCGGTAACCCTCCCTTCCGGAATGTAGACGTTTAACGATTCTAGAGGTGAGCCATGCCAGGATTGTAGAATTCAGCCATCCTGACATTCCAAAACACAGCCGTTCTGCACGTTCTAGAACACAGACTCGTTTAGCATGGTGGAATGCAGACACAGTAGCATTCCGGACCTCAGACACCTTCCCTTCCAGCTAGCAGACATTTCAGGGTTACAGAATTCTGGCATCCCAGGGATGCTAGAACTCAGCCACATTCCGGTTCTAGAATACAGACGTCTTATGATTCTGGAAGGCAGGCACCCTCACTTCCAGAATGTAGACTTTTAATCATTCTACAGGTCAGCCATGCCAGGATTCTAGAATTCAGCCATCCTGACTTTCCGGAACTCAGCCGTCCTACACATTCTAGAACACAGCCTCGATTAGGACGGTGAAATGCAGACATAGTAGCATTGCGGAAGTCAGACACGTTCACTTCCGGGTAGCAGACATTTCAGGGTTTCAGATTCCGGCATCCCAGGGAATCTAGAACTCCGCCACATTCTGGTTGTAGAATGCAGACGTCTTATGATCCTGGAAGGCAGGCTCCCTCACTTCTGGAATGTAGACGTTTAACGATTCTAGAGGTCAGCCATGCAAGGATTCTAGAATTCAGCCATCCTGACATCCCGGAACTCAGCCGTCCTGCAGATTCTAGAACACAGACTCGTTTAGGACAGTGGAATACAGACATAGTAGCATCCCGCACATCAGACACCTTGACTTCCGCCTAGGAGGCATTTCAGGGTTTCAGAATTCCGGCATCACAGGGATTCTAGAACTCAGCCACATTCCGGTTCTAGAATGCAGACGTCTTATGATTCTGGAAGGCAGGCACCCTCACTTCCGGAATGCAGAAGTTTAACGATTCTAGTGGTCAGCTCTACAAGGATTGTAGAATTCAGTCTTCCTGACATTCCGGATTTCAGCCGTCCTGCACATTCTAGAACACAGACTCGTTTAGGGCGGTGGAATGGAGACATAGTGGCATTCTGGACGTCAGACACCTTCACTTCCGGCCAGCAGACATTTCAGGGTTTCAGAATTCCGGCATCCCAGGGATTCTGGAACTCAGCCCCATTCCGGTTCTGGAATGCATACGTCTTATGATTGTGGAAGGCAGAAACTCTCATTTCCGGAATGTAGACATTTAACGATTCTAGAGGTCAGCCATGCCAGGATTCTACAATTCAGCCATCCTGACATCCCAGAACTCAGCCGTCCTGCACATTCTAGAACACAGACTCGTTTAGGACGGCGGAATGCAGACATAGTAGCATTCCGGATGTCAGACACCTTCACTTCCGGCCAGCAGACATTTCAGGGTTTCAGAATTACGGCATCCCACGGATTCTAGAATTCAGCCAAATTCCGCTTCTAGAATGCAGACGTCTTATGATTCTGGAAGGCAGGCAGCCTCACTAGCGGAATGTAGACGTTTGACGATTCTAGAAGTCAGCCATGCCAGGATTCTAGAATTCAGCCGACCTGACATTCCGGAACTAAGCCGTTCTGCACATTCTAGAACACAGACTCGTTTAGGACAGTGGAATGCAGACATAGTAGCTTTCCGGACGTCAGACACTTTCAATTCCGGCCAGCAGACACTTCAGGGTTTCAGAATTCTGGCATCCCAGGGATTCTAGAACTCAGCCTCATTCCGGTTCTAGAATGCAGACGTCTTATGATTCTGGGAGGGAGGCACCCTCACTTCTGGAATGTAGACGTTTAACGATTCTAGAGGTCAGCCATGAGAGGATTCTAGAATTCAGTCATCCTGACATTCCGGAACTCAGCCGTCCTCCACGTTCTAGAACACAGACTCGTTTTAGAAGATGGAATGCAGACAGGACAACATTCCGGACACCAGACACCTTCACTTCCGGCTAGCAGACATTTCAGGGTTTCACAATTCCGGCATCCCAGGGATTCTAGAACTCAGCCACATTCTGGTTCTAGAATGCAGACTTCTTATGATTCTGGAAGGCAGGCACCCTCACTTCCGGAATGTAGACGTTTAATGATTCTGGAGGTCAGCCATGCCAGGATTCTAGAATCCTGCCATCCTGACATTCCGGAACTCAGCCGTCCAGCACATTCTAGAAGAGAGACTCACATAGGTCGGTGGAATGCAGACATAGTAGCATTCCGGACGTCAGACATCTTGACTTCCAGCTAGCAGACATTTCAGGGCTTCAGAATTCCGGCATCCCAGGGATTCTAGAACTCAGCCACATTCTGGTTCTAGAATGCAGACGTCTTATGATTCTGGAAGGCAGGCACCCTCACCTCCGCAATATAGACATTTAACGTTTCTAGAGGTCAGCCATGCCAGGATTCTAGAATTCAGCCACCCTGACATTCTGGAACTCAGCCATCCAGCACATTCTAGAACACAGACTCGTTTAGTACGGTGGAATGCAGACATAGTAGCATTCCGGATGTCAGACACCTTCACGTCCGGCTAGAAGACATTTCAGGGTACGAGAATTCCGGAATCCCAGGAATTCTACAACTCAGCCACTTTCCGGTTGTAGAATACAGATGTCTTATCATTCTGGAAGGCGGTAACCCTCCCTTCCGGAATGTAGACGTTTAACGATTCTAGAGGTGAGCCATGCCAGGATTGTAGAATTCAGCCATCCTGACATTCCAAAACACAGCCGTTCTGCACGTTCTAGAACACAGACTCGTTTAGCATGGTGGAATGCAGACACAGTAGCATTCCGGACCTCAGACACCTTCCCTTCCAGCTAGCAGACATTTCAGGGTTACAGAATTCTGGCATCCCAGGGATGCTAGAACTCAGCCACATTCCGGTTCTAGAATACAGACGTCTTATGATTCTGGAAGGCAGGCACCCTCACTTCCAGAATGTAGACTTTTAATCATTCTACAGGTCAGCCATGCCAGGATTCTAGAATTCAGCCATCCTGACTTTCCGGAACTCAGCCGTCCTACACATTCTAGAACACAGCCTCGATTAGGACGGTGAAATGCAGACATAGTAGCATTGCGGAAGTCAGACACGTTCACTTCCGGGTAGCAGACATTTCAGGGTTTCAGATTCCGGCATCCCAGGGAATCTAGAACTCCGCCACATTCTGGTTGTAGAATGCAGACGTCTTATGATCCTGGAAGGCAGGCTCCCTCACTTCTGGAATGTAGACGTTTAACGATTCTAGAGGTCAGCCATGCAAGGATTCTAGAATTCAGCCATCCTGACATCCCGGAACTCAGCCGTCCTGCAGATTCTAGAACACAGACTCGTTTAGGACAGTGGAATACAGACATAGTAGCATCCCGCACATCAGACACCTTGACTTCCGGCTAGGAGGCATTTCAGGGTTTCAGAATTCCGGCATCACAGGGATTCTAGAACTCAGCCACATTCCGGTTCTAGAATGCAGACGTCTTATGATTCTGGAAGGCAGGCACCCTCACTTCCGGAATGCAGAAGTTTAACGATTCTAGTGGTCAGCTCTACAAGGATTGTAGAATTCAGTCTTCCTGACATTCCGGATTTCAGCCGTCCTGCACATTCTAGAACACAGACTCGTTTAGGGCGGTGGAATGGAGACATAGTGGCATTCTGGACGTCAGACACCTTCACTTCCGGCCAGCAGACATTTCAGGGTTTCAGAATTCCGGCATCCCAGGGATTCTGGAACTCAGCCCCATTCCGGTTCTGGAATGCATACGTCTTATGATTGTGGAAGGCAGAAACTCTCATTTCCGGAATGTAGACATTTAACGATTCTAGAGGTCAGCCATGCCAGGATTCTACAATTCAGCCATCCTGACATCCCAGAACTCAGCCGTCCTGCACATTCTAGAACACAGACTCGTTTAGGACGGCGGAATGCAGACATAGTAGCATTCCGGATGTCAGACACCTTCACTTCCGGCCAGCAGACATTTCAGGGTTTCAGAATTACGGCATCCCACGGATTCTAGAATTCAGCCAAATTCCGCTTCTAGAATGCAGACGTCTTATGATTCTGGAAGGCAGGCAGCCTCACTAGCGGAATGTAGACGTTTGACGATTCTAGAAGTCAGCCATGCCAGGATTCTAGAATTCAGCCGACCTGACATTCCGGAACTAAGCCGTTCTGCACATTCTAGAACACAGACTCGTTTAGGACAGTGGAATGCAGACATAGTAGCTTTCCGGACGTCAGACACTTTCAATTCCGGCCAGCAGACACTTCAGGGTTTCAGAATTCTGGCATCCCAGGGATTCTAGAACTCAGCCTCATTCCGGTTCTAGAATGCAGACGTCTTATGATTCTGGGAGGGAGGCACCCTCACTTCTGGAATGTAGACGTTTAACGATTCTAGAGGTCAGCCATGAGAGGATTCTAGAATTCAGTCATCCTGACATTCCGGAACTCAGCCGTCCTCCACGTTCTAGAACACAGACTCGTTTTAGAAGATGGAATGCAGACAGGGCAACATTCCGGACACCAGACACCTTCACTTCCGGCTAGCAGACATTTCAGGGTTTCACAATTCCGGCATCCCAGGGATTCTAGAACTCAGCCACATTCTGGTTCTAGAATGCAGACTTCTTATGATTCTGGAAGGCAGGCACCCTCACTTCCGGAATGTAGACGTTTAATGATTCTGGAGGTCAGCCATGCCAGGATTCTAGAATCCTGCCATCCTGACATTCCGGAACTCAGCCGTCCAGCACATTCTAGAAGAGAGACTCACATAGGTCGGTGGAATGCAGACATAGTAGCATTCCGGACGTCAGACATCTTGACTTCCAGCTAGCAGACATTTCAGGGCTTCAGAATTCCGGCATCCCAGGGATTCTAGAACTCAGCCACATTCTGGTTCTAGAATGCAGACGTCTTATGATTCTGGAAGGCAGGCACCCTCACCTCCGCAATATAGACATTTAACGTTTCTAGAGGTCAGCCATGCCAGGATTCTAGAATTCAGCCACCCTGACATTCTGGAACTCAGCCATCCAGCACATTCTAGAACACAGACTCGTTTAGTACGGTGGAATGCAGACATAGTAGCATTCCGGATGTCAGACACCTTCACGTCCGGCTAGAAGACATTTCAGGGTACGAGAATTCCGGAATCCCAGGAATTCTACAACTCAGCCACTTTCCGGTTGTAGAATACAGATGTCTTATCATTCTGGAAGGCGGTAACCCTCCCTTCCGGAATGTAGACGTTTAACGATTCTAGAGGTGAGCCATGCCAGGATTGTAGAATTCAGCCATCCTGACATTCCAAAACACAGCCGTTCTGCACGTTCTAGAACACAGACTCGTTTAGCATGGTGGAATGCAGACACAGTAGCATTCCGGACCTCAGACACCTTCCCTTCCAGCTAGCAGACATTTCAGGGTTACAGAATTCTGGCATCCCAGGGATGCTAGAACTCAGCCACATTCCGGTTCTAGAATACAGACGTCTTATGATTCTGGAAGGCAGGCACCCTCACTTCCAGAATGTAGACTTTTAATCATTCTACAGGTCAGCCATGCCAGGATTCTAGAATTCAGCCATCCTGACTTTCCGGAACTCAGCCGTCCTACACATTCTAGAACACAGCCTCGATTAGGACGGTGAAATGCAGACATAGTAGCATTGCGGAAGTCAGACACGTTCACTTCCGGGTAGCAGACATTTCAGGGTTTCAGATTCCGGCATCCCAGGGAATCTAGAACTCCGCCACATTCTGGTTGTAGAATGCAGACGTCTTATGATCCTGGAAGGCAGGCTCCCTCACTTCTGGAATGTAGACGTTTAACGATTCTAGAGGTCAGCCATGCAAGGATTCTAGAATTCAGCCATCCTGACATCCCGGAACTCAGCCGTCCTGCAGATTCTAGAACACAGACTCGTTTAGGACAGTGGAATACAGACATAGTAGCATCCCGCACATCAGACACCTTGACTTCCGGCTAGGAGGCATTTCAGGGTTTCAGAATTCCGGCATCACAGGGATTCTAGAACTCAGCCACATTCCGGTTCTAGAATGCAGACGTCTTATGATTCTGGAAGGCAGGCACCCTCACTTCCGGAATGCAGAAGTTTAACGATTCTAGTGGTCAGCTCTACAAGGATTGTAGAATTCAGTCTTCCTGACATTCCGGATTTCAGCCGTCCTGCACATTCTAGAACACAGACTCGTTTAGGGCGGTGGAATGGAGACATAGTGGCATTCTGGACGTCAGACACCTTCACTTCCGGCCAGCAGACATTTCAGGGTTTCAGAATTCCGGCATCCCAGGGATTCTGGAACTCAGCCCCATTCCGGTTCTGGAATGCATACGTCTTATGATTGTGGAAGGCAGAAACTCTCATTTCCGGAATGTAGACATTTAACGATTCTAGAGGTCAGCCATGCCAGGATTCTACAATTCAGCCATCCTGACATCCCAGAACTCAGCCGTCCTGCACATTCTAGAACACAGACTCGTTTAGGACGGCGGAATGCAGACATAGTAGCATTCCGGATGTCAGACACCTTCACTTCCGGCCAGCAGACATTTCAGGGTTTCAGAATTACGGCATCCCACGGATTCTAGAATTCAGCCAAATTCCGCTTCTAGAATGCAGACGTCTTATGATTCTGGAAGGCAGGCAGCCTCACTAGCGGAATGTAGACGTTTGACGATTCTAGAAGTCAGCCATGCCAGGATTCTAGAATTCAGCCGACCTGACATTCCGGAACTAAGCCGTTCTGCACATTCTAGAACACAGACTCGTTTAGGACAGTGGAATGCAGACATAGTAGCTTTCCGGACGTCAGACACTTTCAATTCCGGCCAGCAGACACTTCAGGGTTTCAGAATTCTGGCATCCCAGGGATTCTAGAACTCAACCTCATTCCGGTTCTAGAATGCAGACGTCTTATGATTCTGGGAGGGAGGCACCCTCACTTCTGGAATGTAGACGTTTAACGATTCTAGAGGTCAGCCATGAGAGGATTCTAGAATTCAGTCATCCTGACATTCCGGAACTCAGCCGTCCTCCACGTTCTAGAACACAGACTCGTTTTAGAAGATGGAATGCAGACAGGGCAACATTCCGGACACCAGACACCTTCACTTCCGGCTAGCAGACATTTCAGGGTTTCACAATTCCGGCATCCCAGGGATTCTAGAACTCAGCCACATTCTGGTTCTAGAATGCAGACTTCTTATGATTCTGGAAGGCAGGCACCCTCACTTCCGGAATGTAGACGTTTAATGATTCTGGAGGTCAGCCATGCCAGGATTCTAGAATCCTGCCATCCTGACATTCCGGAACTCAGCCGTCCAGCACATTCTAGAAGAGAGACTCACATAGGTCGGTGGAATGCAGACATAGTAGCATTCCGGACGTCAGACATCTTGACTTCCAGCTAGCAGACATTTCAGGGCTTCAGAATTCCGGCATCCCAGGGATTCTAGAACTCAGCCACATTCTGGTTCTAGAATGCAGACGTCTTATGATTCTGGAAGGCAGGCACCCTCACCTCCGCAATATAGACATTTAACGTTTCTAGAGGTCAGCCATGCCAGGATTCTAGAATTCAGCCACCCTGACATTCTGGAACTCAGCCATCCAGCACATTCTAGAACACAGACTCGTTTAGTACGGTGGAATGCAGACATAGTAGCATTCCGGATGTCAGACACCTTCACGTCCGGCTAGAAGACATTTCAGGGTACGAGAATTCCGGAATCCCAGGAATTCTACAACTCAGCCACTTTCCGGTTGTAGAATACAGATGTCTTATCATTCTGGAAGGCGGTAACCCTCCCTTCCGGAATGTAGACGTTTAACGATTCTAGAGGTGAGCCATGCCAGGATTGTAGAATTCAGCCATCCTGACATTCCAAAACACAGCCGTTCTGCACGTTCTAGAACACAGACTCGTTTAGCATGGTGGAATGCAGACACAGTAGCATTCCGGACCTCAGACACCTTCCCTTCCAGCTAGCAGACATTTCAGGGTTACAGAATTCTGGCATCCCAGGGATGCTAGAACTCAGCCACATTCCGGTTCTAGAATACAGACGTCTTATGATTCTGGAAGGCAGGCACCCTCACTTCCAGAATGTAGACTTTTAATCATTCTACAGGTCAGCCATGCCAGGATTCTAGAATTCAGCCATCCTGACTTTCCGGAACTCAGCCGTCCTACACATTCTAGAACACAGCCTCGATTAGGACGGTGAAATGCAGACATAGTAGCATTGCGGAAGTCAGACACGTTCACTTCCGGGTAGCAGACATTTCAGGGTTTCAGATTCCGGCATCCCAGGGAATCTAGAACTCCGCCACATTCTGGTTGTAGAATGCAGACGTCTTATGATCCTGGAAGGCAGGCTCCCTCACTTCTGGAATGTAGACGTTTAACGATTCTAGAGGTCAGCCATGCAAGGATTCTAGAATTCAGCCATCCTGACATCCCGGAACTCAGCCGTCCTGCAGATTCTAGAACACAGACTCGTTTAGGACAGTGGAATACAGACATAGTAGCATCCCGCACATCAGACACCTTGACTTCCGGCTAGGAGGCATTTCAGGGTTTCAGAATTCCGGCATCACAGGGATTCTAGAACTCAGCCACATTCCGGTTCTAGAATGCAGACGTCTTATGATTCTGGAAGGCAGGCACCCTCACTTCCGGAATGCAGAAGTTTAACGATTCTAGTGGTCAGCTCTACAAGGATTGTAGAATTCAGTCTTCCTGACATTCCGGATTTCAGCCGTCCTGCACATTCTAGAACACAGACTCGTTTAGGGCGGTGGAATGGAGACATAGTGGCATTCTGGACGTCAGACACCTTCACTTCCGGCCAGCAGACATTTCAGGGTTTCAGAATTCCGGCATCCCAGGGATTCTGGAACTCAGCCCCATTCCGGTTCTGGAATGCATACGTCTTATGATTGTGGAAGGCAGAAACTCTCATTTCCGGAATGTAGACATTTAACGATTCTAGAGGTCAGCCATGCCAGGATTCTACAATTCAGCCATCCTGACATCCCAGAACTCAGCCGTCCTGCACATTCTAGAACACAGACTCGTTTAGGACGGCGGAATGCAGACATAGTAGCATTCCGGATGTCAGACACCTTCACTTCCGGCCAGCAGACATTTCAGGGTTTCAGAATTACGGCATCCCACGGATTCTAGAATTCAGCCAAATTCCGCTTCTAGAATGCAGACGTCTTATGATTCTGGAAGGCAGGCAGCCTCACTAGCGGAATGTAGACGTTTGACGATTCTAGAAGTCAGCCATGCCAGGATTCTAGAATTCAGCCGACCTGACATTCCGGAACTAAGCCGTTCTGCACATTCTAGAACACAGACTCGTTTAGGACAGTGGAATGCAGACATAGTAGCTTTCCGGACGTCAGACACTTTCAATTCCGGCCAGCAGACACTTCAGGGTTTCAGAATTCTGGCATCCCAGGGATTCTAGAACTCAGCCTCATTCCGGTTCTAGAATGCAGACGTCTTATGATTCTGGGAGGGAGGCACCCTCACTTCTGGAATGTAGACGTTTAACGATTCTAGAGGTCAGCCATGAGAGGATTCTAGAATTCAGTCATCCTGACATTCCGGAACTCAGCCGTCCTCCACGTTCTAGAACACAGACTCGTTTTAGAAGATGGAATGCAGACAGGGCAACATTCCGGACACCAGACACCTTCACTTCCGGCTAGCAGACATTTCAGGGTTTCACAATTCCGGCATCCCAGGGATTCTAGAACTCAGCCACATTCTGGTTCTAGAATGCAGACTTCTTATGATTCTGGAAGGCAGGCACCCTCACTTCCGGAATGTAGACGTTTAATGATTCTGGAGGTCAGCCATGCCAGGATTCTAGAATCCTGCCATCCTGACATTCCGGAACTCAGCCGTCCAGCACATTCTAGAAGAGAGACTCACATAGGTCGGTGGAATGCAGACATAGTAGCATTCCGGACGTCAGACATCTTGACTTCCAGCTAGCAGACATTTCAGGGCTTCAGAATTCCGGCATCCCAGGGATTCTAGAACTCAGCCACATTCTGGTTCTAGAATGCAGACGTCTTATGATTCTGGAAGGCAGGCACCCTCACCTCCGCAATATAGACATTTAACGTTTCTAGAGGTCAGCCATGCCAGGATTCTAGAATTCAGCCACCCTGACATTCTGGAACTCAGCCATCCAGCACATTCTAGAACACAGACTCGTTTAGTACGGTGGAATGCAGACATAGTAGCATTCCGGATGTCAGACACCTTCACGTCCGGCTAGAAGACATTTCAGGGTACGAGAATTCCGGAATCCCAGGAATTCTACAACTCAGCCACTTTCCGGTTGTAGAATACAGATGTCTTATCATTCTGGAAGGCGGTAACCCTCCCTTCCGGAATGTAGACGTTTAACGATTCTAGAGGTGAGCCATGCCAGGATTGTAGAATTCAGCCATCCTGACATTCCAAAACACAGCCGTTCTGCACGTTCTAGAACACAGACTCGTTTAGCATGGTGGAATGCAGACACAGTAGCATTCCGGACCTCAGACACCTTCCCTTCCAGCTAGCAGACATTTCAGGGTTACAGAATTCTGGCATCCCAGGGATGCTAGAACTCAGCCACATTCCGGTTCTAGAATACAGACGTCTTATGATTCTGGAAGGCAGGCACCCTCACTTCCAGAATGTAGACTTTTAATCATTCTACAGGTCAGCCATGCCAGGATTCTAGAATTCAGCCATCCTGACTTTCCGGAACTCAGCCGTCCTACACATTCTAGAACACAGCCTCGATTAGGACGGTGAAATGCAGACATAGTAGCATTGCGGAAGTCAGACACGTTCACTTCCGGGTAGCAGACATTTCAGGGTTTCAGATTCCGGCATCCCAGGGAATCTAGAACTCCGCCACATTCTGGTTGTAGAATGCAGACGTCTTATGATCCTGGAAGGCAGGCTCCCTCACTTCTGGAATGTAGACGTTTAACGATTCTAGAGGTCAGCCATGCAAGGATTCTAGAATTCAGCCATCCTGACATCCCGGAACTCAGCCGTCCTGCAGATTCTAGAACACAGACTCGTTTAGGACAGTGGAATACAGACATAGTAGCATCCCGCACATCAGACACCTTGACTTCCGGCTAGGAGGCATTTCAGGGTTTCAGAATTCCGGCATCACAGGGATTCTAGAACTCAGCCACATTCCGGTTCTAGAATGCAGACGTCTTATGATTCTGGAAGGCAGGCACCCTCACTTCCGGAATGCAGAAGTTTAACGATTCTAGTGGTCAGCTCTACAAGGATTGTAGAATTCAGTCTTCCTGACATTCCGGATTTCAGCCGTCCTGCACATTCTAGAACACAGACTCGTTTAGGGCGGTGGAATGGAGACATAGTGGCATTCTGGACGTCAGACACCTTCACTTCCGGCCAGCAGACATTTCAGGGTTTCAGAATTCCGGCATCCCAGGGATTCTGGAACTCAGCCCCATTCCGGTTCTGGAATGCATACGTCTTATGATTGTGGAAGGCAGAAACTCTCATTTCCGGAATGTAGACATTTAACGATTCTAGAGGTCAGCCATGCCAGGATTCTACAATTCAGCCATCCTGACATCCCAGAACTCAGCCGTCCTGCACATTCTAGAACACAGACTCGTTTAGGACGGCGGAATGCAGACATAGTAGCATTCCGGATGTCAGACACCTTCACTTCCGGCCAGCAGACATTTCAGGGTTTCAGAATTACGGCATCCCACGGATTCTAGAATTCAGCCAAATTCCGCTTCTAGAATGCAGACGTCTTATGATTCTGGAAGGCAGGCAGCCTCACTAGCGGAATGTAGACGTTTGACGATTCTAGAAGTCAGCCATGCCAGGATTCTAGAATTCAGCCGACCTGACATTCCGGAACTAAGCCGTTCTGCACATTCTAGAACACAGACTCGTTTAGGACAGTGGAATGCAGACATAGTAGCTTTCCGGACGTCAGACACTTTCAATTCCGGCCAGCAGACACTTCAGGGTTTCAGAATTCTGGCATCCCAGGGATTCTAGAACTCAACCTCATTCCGGTTCTAGAATGCAGACGTCTTATGATTCTGGGAGGGAGGCACCCTCACTTCTGGAATGTAGACGTTTAACGATTCTAGAGGTCAGCCATGAGAGGATTCTAGAATTCAGTCATCCTGACATTCCGGAACTCAGCCGTCCTCCACGTTCTAGAACACAGACTCGTTTTAGAAGATGGAATGCAGACAGGGCAACATTCCGGACACCAGACACCTTCACTTCCGGCTAGCAGACATTTCAGGGTTTCACAATTCCGGCATCCCAGGGATTCTAGAACTCAGCCACATTCTGGTTCTAGAATGCAGACTTCTTATGATTCTGGAAGGCAGGCACCCTCACTTCCGGAATGTAGACGTTTAATGATTCTGGAGGTCAGCCATGCCAGGATTCTAGAATCCTGCCATCCTGACATTCCGGAACTCAGCCGTCCAGCACATTCTAGAAGAGAGACTCACATAGGTCGGTGGAATGCAGACATAGTAGCATTCCGGACGTCAGACATCTTGACTTCCAGCTAGCAGACATTTCAGGGCTTCAGAATTCCGGCATCCAAGGGATTCTAGAACTCAGCCACATTCTGGTTCTAGAATGCAGACGTCTTATGATTCTGGAAGGCAGGCACCCTCACCTCCGCAATATAGACATTTAACGTTTCTAGAGGTCAGCCATGCCAGGATTCTAGAATTCAGCCACCCTGACATTCTGGAACTCAGCCATCCAGCACATTCTAGAACACAGACTCGTTTAGTACGGTGGAATGCAGACATAGTAGCATTCCGGATGTCAGACACCTTCACGTCTGGCTAGAAGACATTTCAGGGTACGAGAATTCCGGAATCCCAGGAATTCTACAACTCAGCCACTTTCCGGTTGTAGAATACAGATGTCTTATCATTCTGGAAGGCGGTAACCCTCCCTTCCGGAATGTAGACGTTTAACGATTCTAGAGGTGAGCCATGCCAGGATTGTAGAATTCAGCCATCCTGACATTCCAAAACACAGCCGTTCTGCACGTTCTAGAACACAGACTCGTTTAGCATGGTGGAATGCAGACACAGTAGCATTCCGGACCTCAGACACCTTCCCTTCCAGCTAGCAGACATTTCAGGGTTACAGAATTCTGGCATCCCAGGGATGCTAGAACTCAGCCACATTCCGGTTCTAGAATACAGACGTCTTATGATTCTGGAAGGCAGGCACCCTCACTTCCAGAATGTAGACTTTTAATCATTCTACAGGTCAGCCATGCCAGGATTCTAGAATTCAGCCATCCTGACTTTCCGGAACTCAGCCGTCCTACACATTCTAGAACACAGCCTCGATTAGGACGGTGAAATGCAGACATAGTAGCATTGCGGAAGTCAGACACGTTCACTTCCGGGTAGCAGACATTTCAGGGTTTCAGATTCCGGCATCCCAGGGAATCTAGAACTCCGCCACATTCTGGTTGTAGAATGCAGACGTCTTATGATCCTGGAAGGCAGGCTCCCTCACTTCTGGAATGTAGACGTTTAACGATTCTAGAGGTCAGCCATGCAAGGATTCTAGAATTCAGCCATCCTGACATCCCGGAACTCAGCCGTCCTGCAGATTCTAGAACACAGACTCGTTTAGGACAGTGGAATACAGACATAGTAGCATCCCGCACATCAGACACCTTGACTTCCGGCTAGGAGGCATTTCAGGGTTTCAGAATTCCGGCATCACAGGGATTCTAGAACTCAGCCACATTCCGGTTCTAGAATGCAGACGTCTTATGATTCTGGAAGGCAGGCACCCTCACTTCCGGAATGCAGAAGTTTAACGATTCTAGTGGTCAGCTCTACAAGGATTGTAGAATTCAGTCTTCCTGACATTCCGGATTTCAGCCGTCCTGCACATTCTAGAACACAGACTCGTTTAGGGCGGTGGAATGGAGACATAGTGGCATTCTGGACGTCAGACACCTTCACTTCCGGCCAGCAGACATTTCAGGGTTTCAGAATTCCGGCATCCCAGGGATTCTGGAACTCAGCCCCATTCCGGTTCTGGAATGCATACGTCTTATGATTGTGGAAGGCAGAAACTCTCATTTCCGGAATGTAGACATTTAACGATTCTAGAGGTCAGCCATGCCAGGATTCTACAATTCAGCCATCCTGACATCCCAGAACTCAGCCGTCCTGCACATTCTAGAACACAGACTCGTTTAGGACGGCGGAATGCAGACATAGTAGCATTCCGGATGTCAGACACCTTCACTTCCGGCCAGCAGACATTTCAGGGTTTCAGAATTACGGCGTCCCACGGATTCTAGAATTCAGCCAAATTCCGCTTCTAGAATGCAGACGTCTTATGATTCTGGAAGGCAGGCAGCCTCACTACCGGAATGTAGACGATTGACGATTCTAGAAGTCAGCCATGCCAGGATTCTAGAATTCAGCCGACCTGACATTCCGGAACTAAGCCGTTCTGCACATTCTAGAACACAGACTCGTTTAGGACAGTGGAATGCAGACATAGTAGCTTTCCGGACGTCAGACACTTTCAATTCCGGCCAGCAGACACTTCAGGGTTTCAGAATTCTGGCATCCCAGGGATTCTAGAACTCAGCCTCATTCCGGTTCTAGAATGCAGACGTCTTATGATTCTGGGAGGGAGGCACCCTCACTTCTGGAATGTAGACGTTTAACGATTCTAGAGGTCAGCCATGAGAGGATTCTAGAATTCAGTCATCCTGACATTCCGGAACTCAGCCGTCCTCCACGTTCTAGAACACAGACTCGTTTTAGAAGATGGAATGCAGACAGGGCAACATTCCGGACACCAGACACCTTCACTTCCGGCTAGCAGACATTTCAGGGTTTCACAATTCCGGCATCCCAGGGATTCTAGAACTCAGCCACATTCTGGTCCTAGAATGCAGACTTCTTATGATTCTGGAAGGCAGGCACCCTCACTTCCGGAATGTAGACGTTTAATGATTCTGGAGGTCAGCCATGCCAGGATTCTAGAATCCTGCCATCCTGACATTCCGGAACTCAGCCGTCCAGCACATTCTAGAAGAGAGACTCACATAGGTCGGTGGAATGCAGACATAGTAGCATTCCGGACGTCAGACATCTTGACTTCCAGCTAGCAGACATTTCAGGGCTTCAGAATTCCGGCATCCCAGGGATTCTAGAACTCAGCCACATTCTGGTTCTAGAATGCAGACGTCTTATGATTCTGGAAGGCAGGCACCCTCACCTCCGCAATATAGACATTTAACGTTTCTAGAGGTCAGCCATGCCAGGATTCTAGAATTCAGCCACCCTGACATTCTGGAACTCAGCCATCCAGCACATTCTAGAACACAGACTCGTTTAGTACGGTGGAATGCAGACATAGTAGCATTCCGGATGTCAGACACCTTCACGTCCGGCTAGAAGACATTTCAGGGTACGAGAATTCCGGAATCCCAGGAATTCTACAACTCAGCCACTTTCCGGTTGTAGAATACAGATGTCTTATCATTCTGGAAGGCGGTAACCCTCCCTTCCGGAATGTAGACGTTTAACGATTCTAGAGGTGAGCCATGCCAGGATTGTAGAATTCAGCCATCCTGACATTCCAAAACACAGCCGTTCTGCACGTTCTAGAACACAGACTCGTTTAGCATGGTGGAATGCAGACACAGTAGCATTCCGGACCTCAGACACCTTCCCTTCCAGCTAGCAGACATTTCAGGGTTACAGAATTCTGGCATCCCAGGGATGCTAGAACTCAGCCACATTCCGGTTCTAGAATACAGACGTCTTATGATTCTGGAAGGCAGGCACCCTCACTTCCAGAATGTAGACTTTTAATCATTCTACAGGTCAGCCATGCCAGGATTCTAGAATTCAGCCATCCTGACTTTCCGGAACTCAGCCGTCCTACACATTCTAGAACACAGCCTCGATTAGGACGGTGAAATGCAGACATAGTAGCATTGCGGAAGTCAGACACGTTCACTTCCGGGTAGCAGACATTTCAGGGTTTCAGATTCCGGCATCCCAGGGAATCTAGAACTCCGCCACATTCTGGTTGTAGAATGCAGACGTCTTATGATCCTGGAAGGCAGGCTCCCTCACTTCTGGAATGTAGACGTTTAACGATTCTAGAGGTCAGCCATGCAAGGATTCTAGAATTCAGCCATCCTGACATCCCGGAACTCAGCCGTCCTGCAGATTCTAGAACACAGACTCGTTTAGGACAGTGGAATACAGACATAGTAGCATCCCGCACATCAGACACCTTGACTTCCGGCTAGGAGGCATTTCAGGGTTTCAGAATTCCGGCATCACAGGGATTCTAGAACTCAGCCACATTCCGGTTCTAGAATGCAGACGTCTTATGATTCTGGAAGGCAGGCACCCTCACTTCCGGAATGCAGAAGTTTAACGATTCTAGTGGTCAGCTCTACAAGGATTGTAGAATTCAGTCTTCCTGACATTCCGGATTTCAGCCGTCCTGCACATTCTAGAACACAGACTCGTTTAGGGCTGTGGAATGGAGACATAGTGGCATTCTGGACGTCAGACACCTTCACTTCCGGCCAGCAGACATTTCAGGGTTTCAGAATTCCGGCATCCCAGGGATTCTGGAACTCAGCCCCATTCCGGTTCTGGAATGCATACGTCTTATGATTGTGGAAGGCAGAAACTCTCATTTCCGGAATGTAGACATTTAACGATTCTAGAGGTCAGCCATGCCAGGATTCTACAATTCAGCCATCCTGACATCCCAGAACTCAGCCGTCCTGCACATTCTAGAACACAGACTCGTTTAGGACGGCGGAATGCAGACATAGTAGCATTCCGGATGTCAGACACCTTCACTTCCGGCCAGCAGACATTTCAGGGTTTCAGAATTACGGCATCCCACGGATTCTAGAATTCAGCCAAATTCCGCTTCTAGAATGCAGACGTCTTATGATTCTGGAAGGCAGGCAGCCTCACTAGCGGAATGTAGACGTTTGACGATTCTAGAAGTCAGCCATGCCAGGATTCTAGAATTCAGCCGACCTGACATTCCGGAACTAAGCCGTTCTGCACATTCTAGAACACAGACTCGTTTAGGACAGTGGAATGCAGACATAGTAGCTTTCCGGACGTCAGACACTTTCAATTCCGGCCAGCAGACACTTCAGGGTTTCAGAATTCTGGCATCCCAGGGATTCTAGAACTCAGCCTCATTCCGGTTCTAGAATGCAGACGTCTTATGATTCTGGGAGGGAGGCACCCTCACTTCTGGAATGTAGACGTTTAACGATTCTAGAGGTCAGCCATGAGAGGATTCTAGAATTCAGTAATCCTGACATTCCGGAACTCAGCCGTCCTCCACGTTCTAGAACACAGACTCGTTTTAGAAGATGGAATGCAGACAGGACAACATTCCGGACACCAGACACCTTCACTTCCGGCTAGCAGACATTTCAGGGTTTCACAATTCCGGCATCCCAGGGATTCTAGAACTCAGCCACATTCTGGTTCTAGAATGCAGACTTCTTATGATTCTGGAAGGCAGGCACCCTCACTTCCGGAATGTAGACGTTTAATGATTCTGGAGGTCAGCCATGCCAGGATTCTAGAATCCTGCCATCCTGACATTCCGGAACTCAGCCGTCCAGCACATTCTAGAAGAGAGACTCACATAGGTCGGTGGAATGCAGGCATAGTAGCATTCCGGACGTCAGACATCTTGACTTCCAGCTAGCAGACATTTCAGGGCTTCAGAATTCCGGCATCCCAGGGATTCTAGAACTCAGCCACATTCTGGTTCTAGAATGCAGACGTCTTATGATTCTGGAAGGCAGGCACCCTCACCTCCGCAATATAGACATTTAACGTTTCTAGAGGTCAGCCATGCCAGGATTCTAGAATTCAGCCACCCTGACATTCTGGAACTCAGCCGTCCAGCACATTCTAGAACACAGACTCGTTTAGTACGGTGGAATGCAGACATAGTAGCATTCCGGATGTCAGACACCTTCACGTCCGGCTAGAAGACATTTCAGGGTATGAGAATTCCGGAATCCCAGGAATTCTACAACTCAGCCACTTTCCGGTTGTAGAATACAGATGTCTTATCATTCTGGAAGGCAGTAACCCTCCCTTCCGGAATGTAGACGTTTAACGATTCTAGAGGTGAGCCATGCCAGGATTGTAGAATTCAGCCATCCTGACATTCCAAAACACAGCCGTTCTGCACGTTCTAGAACACAGACTCGTTTAGCATGGTGGAATGCAGACACAGTAGCATTCCGGACCTCAGACACCTTCCCTTCCAGCTAGCAGACATTTCAGGGTTACAGAATTCTGGCATCTCAGGGATTCTAGAACTCAGCCACATTCCGGTTCTAGAATACAGACGTCTTATGATTCTGGAAGGCAGGCACCCTCACTTCCAGAATGTAGACTTTTAATCATTCTAGAGGTCAGCCATGCCAGGATTCTAGAATTCAGCCATCCTGACTTTCCGGAACTCAGCCGTCCTACACATTCTAGAACACAGCCTCGATTAGGACGGTGAAATGCAGACATAGTAGCATTGCGGAAGTCAGACACGTTCACTTCCGGGTAGCAGACATTTCAGGGTTTCAGATTCCGGCATCCCAGGGAATCTAGAACTCCGCCACATTCTGGTTGTAGAATGCAGACGTCTTATGATCCTGGAAGGCAGGCTCCCTCACTTCTGGAATGTAGACGTTTAACGATTCTAGAGGTCAGCCATGCAAGGATTCTAGAATTCAGCCATCCTGACATCCCGGAACTCAGCCGTCCTGCAGATTCTAGAACACAGACTCGTTTAGGACAGTGGAATACAGACATAGTAGCATCCCGGACATCAGACACCTTGACTTCCGGCTAGGAGGCATTTCAGGGTTTCAGAATTCCGGCATCACAGGGATTCTAGAACTCAGCCACATTCCGGTTCTAGAATGCAGACGTCTTATGATTCTGGAAGGCAGGCACCCTCACTTCCGGAATGCAGAAGTTTAACGATTCTAGTGGTCAGCTCTACAAGGATTGTAGAATTCAGTCTTCCTGACATTCCGGATTTCAGCCGTCCTGCACATTCTAGAACACAGACTCGTTTAGGGCGGTGGAATGGAGACATAGTGGCATTCTGGACGTCAGACACCTTCACTTCCGGCCAGCAGACATTTCAGGGTTTCAGAATTCCGGCATCCCAGGGATTCTGGAACTCAGCCCCATTCCGGTTCTGGAATGCATACGTCTTATGATTGTGGAAGGCAGAAACTCTCATTTCCGGAATGTAGACATTTAACGATTCTAGAGGTCAGCCATGCCAGGATTCTACAATTCAGCCATCCTGACATCCCAGAACTCAGCCGTCCTGCACATTCTAGAACACAGACTCGTTTAGGACGGCGGAATGCAGACATAGTAGCATTCCGGATGTCAGACACCTTCACTTCCG
Source organism: Aotus nancymaae (assembly GCF_030222135.1). Classification (NCBI taxonomy): domain Eukaryota; kingdom Metazoa; phylum Chordata; class Mammalia; order Primates; family Aotidae; genus Aotus; species Aotus nancymaae. Next base: position 447,764 of record NW_026988635.1, on the reverse strand, counting down.
GCCAGCAGACATTTCAGGGTTTCAGAATTACGGCATCCCACGGATTCTAGAATTCAGCCAAATTCCGCTTCTAGAATGCAGACGTCTTATGATTCTGGAAGGCAGGCAGCCTCACTACCGGAATGTAGACGTTTGACGATTCTAGAAGTCAGCCATGCCAGGATTCTAGAATTCAGCCGACCTGACATTCCGGAACTAAGCCGTTCTGCACATTCTAGAACACAGACTCGTTTAGGACAGTGGAATGCAGCCATAGTAGCTTTCCGGACGTCAGACACTTTCAATTCCGGCCAGCAGACACTTCAGGGTTTCAGAATTCTGGCATCCCAGGGATTCTAGAACTCAGCCTCATTCCGGTTCTAGAATGCAGACGTCTTATGATTCTGGGAGGGAGGCACCCTCACTTCTGGAATGTAGACGTTTAACGATTCTAGAGGTCAGCCATGAGAGGATTCTAGAATTCAGTCATCCTGACATTCCGGAACTCAGCCGTCCTCCACGTTCTAGAACACAGACTCGTTTTAGAAGATGGAATGCAGACAGGGCAACATTCCGGACACCAGACACCTTCACTTCCGGCTAGCAGACATTTCAGGGTTTCACAATTCCGGCATCCCAGGGATTCTAGAACTCAGCCACATTCTGGTTCTAGAATGCAGACTTCTTATGATTCTGGAAGGCAGGCACCCTCACTTCAGGAATGTAGACGTTTAATGATTCTGGAGGTCAGCCATGCCAGGATTCTAGAATTCTGCCATCCTGACATTCCAGAACTCAGCCGTCCAGCACATTCTAGAAGACAGACTCACATAGGTCGGTGGAATGCAGGCATAGTAGCATTCCGGACGTCAGACATCTTGACTTCCAGCTAGCAGACATTTCAGGGCTTCAGAATTCCGGCATCCCAGGGATTCTAGAACTCAGCCACATTCCGGTTCTAGAATGCAGACGTCTTATGATTCTGGAAGGCAGGCACCCTCACCTCCGCAATATAGACATTTAACGTTTCTAGAGGTCAGCCATGCCAGGATTCTAGAATTCAGCCACCCTGACATTCTGGAACTCAGCCGTCCAGCACATTCTAGAACACAGACTCGTTTAGTACGGTGGAATGCAGACATAGTAGCATTCCGGATGTCAGACACCTTCACGTCCGGCTAGAAGACATTTCAGGGTATGAGAATTCCGGAATCCCAGGAATTCTACAACTCAGCCACTTTCCGGTTGTAGAATACAGATGTCTTATCATTCTGGAAGGCAGTAACCCTCCCTTCCGGAATGTAGACGTTTAACGATTCTAGAGGTGAGCCATGCCAGGATTGTAGAATTCAGCCATCCTGACATTCCAAAACACAGCCGTTCTGCACGTTCTAGAACACAGACTCGTTTAGCATGGTGGAATGCAGACACAGTAGCATTCCGGACCTCAGACACCTTCCCTTCCAGCTAGCAGACATTTCAGGGTTACAGAATTCTGGCATCCCAGGGATTCTAGAACTCAGCCACATTCCGGTTCTAGAATACAGACGTCTTATGATTCTGGAAGGCAGGCACCCTCACTTCCAGAATGTAGACTTTTAATCATTCTACAGGTCAGCCATGCCAGGATTCTAGAATTCAGCCATCCTGACTTTCCGGAACTCAACCGTCCTACACATTCTAGAACACAGCCTAGATTAGGACGGTGAAATGCAGACATAGTAGCATTGCGGAAGTCAGACACGTTCACTTCCGGGTAGCAGACATTTCAGGGTTTCAGATTCCGGCATCCCAGGGAATCTAGAACTCCGCCACATTCTGGTTGTAGAATGCAGACGTCTTATGATCCTGGAAGGCAGGCTCCCTCACTTCTGGAATGTAGACGTTTAACGATTCTAGAGGTCAGCCATGCAAGGATTCTAGAATTCAGCCATCCTGACATCCCGGAACTCAGCCGTCCTGCAGATTCTAGAACACAGACTCGTTTAGGACAGTGGAATACAGACATAGTAGCATCCCGGACATCAGACACCTTGACTTCCGGCTAGGAGGCATTTCAGGGTTTCAGAATTCCGGCATCACAGGGATTCTAGAACTCAGCCACATTCCGGTTCTAGAATGCAGACGTCTTATGATTCTGGAAGGCAGGCACCCTCACTTCCGGAATGCAGAAGTTTAACGATTCTAGTGGTCAGCTCTACAAGGATTGTAGAATTCAGTCTTCCTGACATTCCGGATTTCAGCCGTCCTGCACATTCTAGAACACAGACTCGTTTAGGGCGGTGGAATGGAGACATAGTGGCATTCTGGACGTCAGACACCTTCACTTCCGGCCAGCAGACATTTCAGGGTTTCAGAATTCCGGCATCCCAGGGATTCTGGAACTCAGCCCCATTCCGGTTCTGGAATGCATACGTCTTATGATTGTGGAAGGCAGAAACTCTCATTTCCGGAATGTAGACATTTAACGATTCTAGAGGTCAGCCATGCCAGGATTCTACAATTCAGCCATCCTGACATCCCAGAACTCAGCCGTCCTGCACATTCTAGAACACAGACTCGTTTAGGACGGCGGAATGCAGACATGGTAGCATTCCGGATGTCAGACACCTTCACTTCCGGCCAGCAGACATTTCAGGGTTTCAGAATTACGGCATCCCACGGATTCTAGAATTCAGCCAAATTCCGCTTCTAGAATGCAGACGTCTTATGATTCTGGAAGGCAGGCAGCCTCACTACCGGAATGTAGACGTTTGACGATTCTAGAAGTCAGCCATGCCAGGATTCTAGAATTCAGCCGACCTGACATTCCGGAACTAAGCCGTTGTGCACATTCTAGAACACAGACTCGTTTAGGACAGTGGAATACAGACATAGTAGCTTTCCGGACGTCAGACACTTTCAATTCCGGCCAGCAGACACTTCAGGGTTTCAGAATTCTGGCATCCCAGGGATTCTAGAACTCAGCCTCATTCCGGTTGTAGAATGCAGACGTCTTATGATTCTGGAAGGCAGGCACCCTCACTTCCGGAATGCAGAAGTTTAACGATTCTAGTGGTCAGCTCTACAAGGATTGTAGAATTCAGTCTTCCTGACATTCCGGATTTCAGCCGTCCTGCACATTCTAGAACACAGACTCGTTTAGGGCGGTGGAATGGAGACATAGTGGCATTCTGGACGTCAGACACCTTCACTTCCGGCCAGCAGACATTTCAGGGTTTCAGAATTCCGGCATCCCAGGGATTCTGGAACTCAGCCACATTCCGGTTCTGGAATGCATACGTCTTATGATTGTGGAAGGCAGAAACTCTCATTTCCGGAATGTAGACATTTAACGATTCTAGAGGTCAGCCATGCCAGGATTCTACAATTCAGCCATCCTGACATCCCAGAACTCAGCCGTCCTGCACATTCTAGAACACAGACTCGTTTAGGACGGCGGAATGCAGACATAGTAGCATTCCGGATGTCAGACACCTTCACGTCCGGCTAGAAGACATTTCAGGGTATGAGAATTCCGGAATCCCAGGAATTCTACAACTCAGCCACTTTCCGGTTGTAGAATACAGATGTCTTATCATTCTGGAAGGCAGTAACCCTCCCTTCCGGAATGTAGACGTTTAACGATTCTAGAGGTGAGCCATGCCAGGATTGTAGAATTCAGCCATCCTGACATTCCAAAACACAGCCGTTCTGCACGTTCTAGAACACAGACTCGTTTAGCATGGTGGAATGCAGACACAGTAGCATTCCGGACCTCAGACACCTTCCCTTCCAGCTAGCAGACATTTCAGGGTTACAGAATTCTGGCATCTGAGGGATTCTAGAACTCAGCCACATTCCGGTTCTAGAATACAGACGTCTTATGATTCTGGAAGGCAGGCACCCTCACTTCCAGAATGTAGACTTTTAATCATTCTAGAGGTCAGGCATGCCAGGATTCTAGAATTCAGCCATCCTGACTTTCCGGAACTCAGCCGTCCTACACATTCTAGAACACAGCCTCGATTAGGACGGTGAAATGCAGACATAGTAGCATTGCGGAAGTCAGACACGTTCACTTCCGGGTAGCAGACATTTCAGGGTTTCAGATTCCGGCATCCCAGGGAATCTAGAACTCCGCCACATTCTGGTTGTAGAATGCAGACGTCTTATGATCCTGGAAGGCAGGCTCCCTCACTTCTGGAATGTAGACGTTTAACGATTCTAGAGGTCAGCCATGCAAGGATTCTAGAATTCAGCCATCCTGACATCCCGGAACTCAGCCGTCCTGCAGATTCTAGAACACAGACTCGTTTAGGACAGTGGAATACAGACATAGTAGCATCCCGGACATCAGACACCTTGACTTCCGGCTAGGAGGCATTTCAGGGTTTCAGAATTCCGGCATCACAGGGATTCTAGAACTCAGCCACATTCCGGTTCTAGAATGCAGACGTCTTATGATTCTGGAAGGCAGGCACCCTCACTTCCGGAATGCAGAAGTTTAACGATTCTAGTGGTCAGCTCTACAAGGATTGTAGAATTCAGTCTTCCTGACATTCCGGATTTCAGCCGTCCTGCACATTCTAGAACACAGACTCGTTTAGGGCGGTGGAATGGAGACATAGTGGCATTCTGGACGTCAGACACCTTCACTTCCGGCCAGCAGACATTTCAGGGTTTCAGAATTCCGGCATCCCAGGGATTCTGGAACTCAGCCCCATTCCGGTTCTGGAATGCATACGTCTTATGATTGTGGAAGGCAGAAACTCTCATTTCCGGAATGTAGACATTTAACGATTCTAGAGGTCAGCCATGCCAGGATTCTACAATTCAGCCATCCTGACATCCCAGAACTCAGCCGTCCTGCACATTCTAGAACACAGACTCGTTTAGGACGGCGGAATGCAGACATGGTAGCATTCCGGATGTCAGACACCTTCACTTCCGGCCAGCAGACATTTCAGGGTTTCAGAATTACGGCATCCCACGGATTCTAGAATTCAGCCAAATTCCGCTTCTAGAATGCAGACGTCTTATGATTCTGGAAGGCAGGCAGCCTCACTACCGGAATGTAGACGTTTGACGATTCTAGAAGTCAGCCATGCCAGGATTCTAGAATTCAGCCGACCTGACATTCCGGAACTAAGCCGTTGTGCACATTCTAGAACACAGACTCGTTTAGGACAGTGGAATACAGACATAGTAGCTTTCCGGACGTCAGACACTTTCAATTCCGGCCAGCAGACACTTCAGGGTTTCAGAATTCTGGCATCCCAGGGATTCTAGAACTCAGCCTCATTCCGGTTCTAGAATGCAGACGTCTTATGATTCTGGAAGGCAGGCACCCTCACTTCCGGAATGCAGAAGTTTAACGATTCTAGTGGTCAGCTCTACAAGGATTGTAGAATTCAGTCTTCCTGACATTCCGGATTTCAGCCGTCCTGCACATTCTAGAACACAGACTCGTTTAGGGCGGTGGAATGGAGACATAGTGGCATTCTGGACGTCAGACACCTTCACTTCCGGCCAGCAGACATTTCAGGGTTTCAGAATTCCGGCATCCCAGGGATTCTGGAACTCAGCCCCATTCCGGTTCTGGAATGCATACGTCTTATGATTGTGGAAGGCAGAAACTCTCATTTCCGGAATGTAGACATTTAACGATTCTAGAGGTCAGCCATGCCAGGATTCTACAATTCAGCCATCCTGACATCCCAGAACTCAGCCGTCCTGCACATTCTAGAACACAGACTCGTTTAGGACGGCGGAATGCAGACATAGTAGCATTCCGGATGTCAGACACCTTCACTTCCGGCCAGCAGACATTTCAGGGTTTCAGAATTACGGCATCCCACGGATTCTAGAATTCAGCCAAATTCCGCTTCTAGAATGCAGACGTCTTATGATTCTGGAAGGCAGGCAGCCTCACTACCGGAATGTAGACGTTTGACGATTCTAGAAGTCAGCCATGCCAGGATTCTAGAATTCAGCCGACCTGACATTCCGGAACTAAGCCGTTCTGCACATTCTAGAACACAGACTCGTTTAGGACAGTGGAATGCAGCCATAGTAGCTTTCCGGACGTCAGACACTTTCAATTCCGGCCAGCAGACACTTCAGGGTTTCAGAATTCTGGCATCCCAGGGATTCTAGAACTCAGCCTCATTCCGGTTCTAGAATGCAGACGTCTTATGATTCTGGGAGGGAGGCACCCTCACTTCTGGAATGTAGACGTTTAACGATTCTAGAGGTCAGCCATGAGAGGATTCTAGAATTCAGTCATCGTGACATTCCGGAACTCAGCCGTCCTCCACGTTCTAGAACACAGACTCGTTTTAAAAGATGGAATGCAGACAGGGCAACATTCCGGACACCAGACACCTTCACTGCCGGCTAGCAGACATTTCAGGGTTTCACAATTCCGGCATCCCAGGGATTCTAGAACTCAGCCACATTCTGGTTCTAGAATGCAGACTTCTTATGATTCTGGAAGGCAGGCACCCTCACTTCAGGAATGTAGACGTTTAATGATTCTGGAGGTCAGCCATGCCAGGATTCTAGAATTCTGCCATCCTGACATTCCGGAACTCAGCCGTCCAGCACATTCTAGAAGACAGACTCACATAGGTCGGTGGAATGCAGGCATAGTAGCATTCCGGACGTCAGACATCTTGACTTCCAGCTAGCAGACATTTCAGGGCTTCAGAATTCCGGCATCCCAGGGATTCTAGAACTCAGCCACATTCCGGTTCTAGAATGCAGACGTCTTATGATTCTGGAAGGCAGGCACCCTCACCTCCGCAATATAGACATTTAACGTTTCTAGAGGTCAGCCATGCCAGGATTCTAGAATTCAGCCACCCTGACATTCTGGAACTCAGCCGTCCAGCACATTCTAGAACACAGACTCGTTTAGTACGGTGGAATGCAGACATAGTAGCATTCCGGATGTCAGACACCTTCACGTCCGGCTAGAAGACATTTCAGGGTATGAGAATTCCGGAATCCCAGGAATTCTACAACTCAGCCACTTTCCGGTTGTGGAATACAGATGTCTTATCATTCTGGAAGGCAGTAACCCTCCCTTCCGGAATGTAGACGTTTAACGATTCTAGAGGTGAGCCATGCCAGGATTGTAGAATTCAGCCATCCTGACATTCCAAAACACAGCCGTTCTGCACGTTCTAGAACACAGACTCGTTTAGCATGGTGGAATGCAGACACAGTAGCATTCCGGACCTCAGACACCTTCCCTTCCAGCTAGCAGACATTTCAGGGTTACAGAATTCTGGCATCTCAGGGATTCTAGAACTCAGCCACATTCCGGTTCTAGAATACACACGTCTTATGATTCTGGAAGGCAGGCACCCTCACTTCCAGAATGTAGACTTTTAATCATTCTAGAGGTCAGCCATGCCAGGATTCTAGAATTCAGCCATCCTGACTTTCCGGAACTCAGCCGTCCTACACATTCTAGAACACAGCCTCGATTAGGACGGTGAAATGCAGACATAGTAGCATTGCGGAAGTCAGACACGTTCACTTCCGGGTAGCAGACATTTCAGGGTTTCAGATTCCGGCATCCCAGGGAATCTAGAACTCCGCCACATTCTGGTTGTAGAATGCAGACGTCTTATGATCCTGGAAGGCAGGCTCCCTCACTTCTGGAATGTAGACGTTTAACGATTCTAGAGGTCAGCCATGCAAGGATTCTAGAATTCAGCCATCCTGACATCCCGGAACTCAGCCGTCCTGCAGATTCTAGAACACAGACTCGTTTAGGACAGTGGAATACAGACATAGAAGCATCTCGGACATCAGACACCTTGACTTCCGGCTAGGAGGCATTTCAGGGTTTCAGAATTCCGGCATCACAGGGATTCTAGAACTCAGCCACATTCCGGTTCTAGAATGCAGACGTCTTATGATTCTGGAAGGCAGGCACCCTCACTTCCGGAATGCAGAAGTTTAACGATTCTAGTGGTCAACTCTACAAGGATTGTAGAATTCAGTCTTCCTGACATTCCGGATTTCAGCCGTCCTGCACATTCTAGAACACAGACTCGTTTAGGGCGGTGGAATGGAGACATAGTGGCATTCTGGACGTCAGACACCTTCACTTCCGGCCAGCAGACATTTCAGGGTTTCAGAATTCCGGCATCCCAGGGATTCTGGAACTCAGCCCCATTCCGGTTCTGGAATGCATACGTCTTATGATTGTGGAAGGCAGAAACTCTCATTTCCGGAATGTAGACATTTAACGATTCTAGAGGTCAGCCATGCCAGGATTCTACAATTCAGCCATCCTGACATCCCAGAACTCAGCCGTCCTGCACATTCTAGAACACAGACTCGTTTAGGACAGCGGAATGCAGACATAGTAGCATTCCGGATGTCAGACACCTTCACTTCCGGCCAGCAGACATTTCAGGGTTTCAGAATTACGGCATCCCACGGATTCTAGAATTCAGCCAAATTCCGCTTCTAGAATGCAGACGTCTTATGATTCTGGAAGGCAGGCAGCCTCACTACCGGAATGTAGACGTTTGACGATTCTAGAAGTCAGCCATGCCAGGATTCTAGAATTCAGCCGACCTGACATTCCGGAACTAAGCCGTTCTGCACATTCTAGAACACAGACTCGTTTAGGACAGTGGAATGCAGACATAGTAGCTTTCCGGACGTCAGACACTTTCAATTCCGGCCAGCAGACACTTCAGGGTTTCAGAATTCTGGCATCCCAGGGATTCTAGAACTCAGCCTCATTCCGGTTCTAGAATGCAGACGTCTTATGATTCTGGGAGGGAGGCACCCTCACTTCTGGAATGTAGACGTTTAACGATTCTAGAGGTCAGCCATGAGATGATTCTAGAATTCAGTCATCCTGACATTCCGGAACTCAGCCGTCCTCCACGTTCTAGAACACAGACTCGTTTTAGAAGATGGAATGCAGACAGGGCAACATTCCGGACACCAGACACCTTCACTTCCGGCTAGCAGACATTTCAGGGTTTCACAATTCCGGCATCCCAGGGATTCTAGAACTCAGCCACATTCTGGTTCTAGAATGCAGACTTCTTATGATTCTGGAAGGCAGGCACCCTCACTTCAGGAATGTAGACGTTTAATGATTCTGGAGGTCAGCCATGCCAGGATTCTAGAATTCTGCCATCCTGACATTCCGGAACTCAGCCGTCCAGCACATTGTAGAAGACAGACTCACATAGGTCGGTGGAATGCAGGCATAGTAGCATTCCGGACGTCAGACATCTTGACTTCCAGCTAGCAGACATTTCAGGGCTTCAGAATTCCGGCATCCCAGGGATTCTAGAACTCAGCCACATTCCGGTTCTAGAATGCAGACGTCTTATGATTCTGGAAGGCAGGCACCCTCACCTCCGCAATATAGACATTTAACGTTTCTAGAGGTCAGCCATGCCAGGATTCTAGAATTCAGCCACCCTGACATTCTGGAACTCAGCCGTCCAGCACATTCTAGAACACAGACTCGTTTAGTACGGTGGAATGCAGACATAGTAGCATTCTGGATGTCAGACACCTTCACGTCCGGCTAGAAGACATTTCAGGGTATGAGAATTCCGGAATCCCAGGAATTCTACAACTCAGCCACTTTCCGGTTGTAGAATACAGATGTCTTATCATTCTGGAAGGCAGTAACCCTCCCTTCCGGAATGTAGACGTTTAACAATTCTAGAGGTGAGCCATGCCAGGATTGTAGAATTCAGCCATCCTGACATTCCAAAACACAGCCGTTCTGCACGTTCTAGAACACAGACTCGTTTAGCATGGTGGAATGCAGACACAGTAGCATTCCGGACCTCAGACACCTTCCCTTCCAGCTAGCAGACATTTCAGGGTTACAGAATTCTGGCATCTGAGGGATTCTAGAACTCAGCCACATTCCGGTTCTAGAATACAGACGTCTTATGATTCTGGAAGGCAGGCACCCTCACTTCCAGAATGTAGACTTTTAATCATTCTAGAGGTCAGGCATGCCAGGATTCTAGAATTCAGCCATCCTGACTTTCCGGAACTCAGCCGTCCTACACATTCTAGAACACAGCCTCGATTAGGACGGTGAAATGCAGACATAGTAGCATTGCGGAAGTCAGACACGTTCACTTCCGGGTAGCAGACATTTCAGGGTTTCAGATTCCGGCATCCCAGGGAATCTAGAACTCCGCCACATTCTGGTTGTAGAATGCAGACGTCTTATGATCCTGGAAGGCAGGCTCCCTCACTTTTGGAATGTAGACGTTTAACGATTCTAGAGGTCAGCCATGCAAGGATTCTAGAATTCAGCCATCCTGACATCCCGGAACTCAGCCGTCCTGCAGATTCTAGAACACAGACTCGTTTAGGACAGTGGAATACAGACATAGTAGCATCCCGCACATCAGACACCTTGACTTCCGGCTAGGAGGCATTTCAGGGTTTCAGAATTCCGGCATCACAGGGATTCTAGAACTCAGCCACATTCCGGTTCTAGAATGCAGACGTCTTATGATTCTGGAAGGCAGGCACCCTCACTTCCGGAATGCAGAAGTTTAACGATTCTAGTGGTCAGCTCTACAAGGATTGTAGAATTCAGTCTTCCTGACATTCCGGATTTCAGCCGTCCTGCACATTCTAGAACACAGACTCGTTTAGGGCGGTGGAATGGAGACATAGTGGCATTCTGGACGTCAGACACCTTCACTTCCGGCCAGCAGACATTTCAGGGTTTCAGAATTCCGGCATCCCAGGGATTCTGGTACTCAGCCCCATTCCGGTTCTGGAATGCATACGTCTTATGATTGTGGAAGGCAGAAACTCTCATTTCCGGAATGTAGACATTTAACGATTCTAGAGGTCAGCCATGCCAGGATTCTACAATTCAGCCATCCTGACATCCCAGAACTCAGCCGTCCTGCACATTCTAGAACACAGACTCGTTTAGGACGGCGGAATGCAGACATAGTAGCATTCCGGATGTCAGACACCTTCACTTCCGGCCAGCAGACATTTCAGGGTTTCAGAATTACGGCATCCCACGGATTCTAGAATTCAGCCAAATTCCGCTTCTAGAATGCAGACGTCTTATGATTCTGGAAGGCAGGCAGCCTCACTACCGGAATGTAGACGTTTGACGATTCTAGAAGTCAGCCATGCCAGGATTCTAGAATTCAGCCGACCTGTCATTCCGGAACTAAGCCGTTGTGCACATTCTAGAACACAGACTCGTTTAGGACAGTGGAATACAGACATAGTAGCTTTCCGGACGTCAGACACTTTCAATTCCGGCCAGCAGACACTTCAGGGTTTCAGAATTCTGGCATCCCAGGGATTCTAGAACTCAGCCTCATTCCGGTTCTAGAATGCAGACGTCTTATGATTCTGGAAGGCAGGCACCCTCACTTCCGGAATGCAGAAGTTTAACGATTCTAGTGGTCAGCTCTACAAGGATTGTAGAATTCAGTCTTCCTGACATTCCGGATTTCAGCCGTCCTGCACATTCTAGAACACAGACTCGTTTAGGGCGGTGGAATGGAGACATAGTGGCATTCTGGACGTCAGACACCTTCACTTCCGGCCTGCAGACATTTCAGGGTTTCAGAATTCCGGCATCCCAGGGATTCTGGAACTCAGCCCCATTCCGGTTCTGGAATGCATACGTCTTATGATTGTGGAAGGCAGAAACTCTCATTTCCGGAATGTAGACATTTAACGATTCTAGAGGTCAGCCATGCCAGGATTCTACAATTCAGCCATCCTGACATCCCAGAACTCAGCCGTCCTGCACATTCTAGAACACAGACTCGTTTAGGACGGCGGAATGCAGACATAGTAGCATTCCGGATGTCAGACACCTTCACTTCCGGCCAGCAGACATTTCAGGGTTTCAGAATTACGGCATCCCACGGATTCTAGAATTCAGCCAAATTCCGCTTCTAGAATGCAGACGTCTTATGATTCTGGAAGGCAGGCAGCCTCACTACCGGAATGTAGACGTTTGACGATTCTAGAAGTCAGCCATGCCAGGATTCTAGAATTCAGCCGACCTGACATTCCGGAACTAAGCCGTTCTGCACATTCTAGAACACAGACTCGTTTAGGACAGTGGAATGCAGCCATAGTAGCTTTCCGGACGTCAGACACTTTCAATTCCGGCCAGCAGACACTTCAGGGTTTCAGAATTCTGGCATCCCAGGGATTCTAGAACTCAGCCTCATTCCGGTTCTAGAATGCAGACGTCTTATGATTCTGGGAGGGAGGCACCCTCACTTCTGGAATGTAGACGTTTAACGATTCTAGAGGTCAGCCATGAGAGGATTCTAGAATTCAGTCATCCTGACATTCCGGAACTCAGCCGTCCTCCACGTTCTAGAACACAGACTCGTTTTAGAAGATGGAATGCAGACAGGGCAACATTCCGGACACCAGACACCTTCACTTCCGGCTAGCAGACATTTCAGGGTTTCACAATTCCGGCATCCCAGGGATTCTAGAACTCAGCCACATTCTGGTTCTAGAATGCAGACTTCTTATGATTCTGGAAGGCAGGCACCCTCACTTCAGGAATGTAGACGTTTAATGATTCTGGAGGTCAGCCATGCCAGGATTCTAGAATTCTGCCATCCTGACATTCCGGAACTCAGCCGTCCAGCACATTGTAGAAGACAGACTCACATAGGTCGGTGGAATGCAGGCATAGTAGCATTCCGGACGTCAGACATCTTGACTTCCAGCTAGCAGACATTTCAGGGCTTCAGAATTCCGGCATCCCAGGGATTCTAGAACTCAGCCACATTCCGGTTCTAGAATGCAGACGTCTTATGATTCTGGAAGGCAGGCACCCTCACCTCCGCAATATAGACATTTAACGTTTCTAGAGGTCAGCCATGCCAGGATTCTAGAATTCAGCCACCCTGACATTCTGGAACTCAGCCGTCCAGCACATTCTAGAACACAGACTCGTTTAGTACGGTGGAATGCAGACATAGTAGCATTCTGGATGTCAGACACCTTCACGTCCGGCTAGAAGACATTTCAGGGTATGAGAATTCCGGAATCCCAGGAATTCTACAACTCAGCCACTTTCCGGTTGTAGAATACAGATGTCTTATCATTCTGGAAGGCAGTAACCCTCCCTTCCGGAATGTAGACGTTTAACGATTCTAGAGGTGAGCCATGCCAGGATTGTAGAATTCAGCCATCCTGACATTCCAAAACACAGCCGTTCTGCACGTTCTAGAACACAGACTCGTTTAGCATGGTGGAATGCAGACACAGTAGCATTCCGGACCTCAGACACCTTCCCTTCCAGCTAGCAGACATTTCAGGGTTACAGAATTCTGGCATCTGAGGGATTCTAGAACTCAGCCACATTCCGGTTCTAGAATACAGACGTCTTATGATTCTGGAAGGCAGGCACCCTCACTTCCAGAATGTAGACTTTTAATCATTCTAGAGGTCAGGCATGACAGGATTCTAGAATTCAGCCATCCTGACTTTCCGGAACTCAGCCGTCCTACACATTCTAGAACACAGCCTCGATTAGGACGGTGAAATGCAGACATAGTAGCATTGCGGAAGTCAGACACGTTCACTTCCGGGTAGCAGACATTTCAGGGTTTCAGATTCCGGCATCCCAGGGAATCTAGAACTCCGCCACATTCTGGTTGTAGAATGCAGACGTCTTATGATCCTGGAAGGCAGGCTCCCTCACTTCTGGAATGTAGACGTTTAACGATTCTAGAGGTCAGCCATGCAAGGATTCTAGAATTCAGCCATCCTGACATCCCGGAACTCAGCCGTCCTGCAGATTCTAGAACACAGACTCGTTTAGGACAGTGGAATACAGACATAGTAGCATCCCGCACATCAGACACCTTGACTTCCGGCTAGGAGGCATTTCAGGGTTTCAGAATTCCGGCATCACAGGGATTCTAGAACTCAGCCACATTCCGGTTCTAGAATGCAGACGTCTTATGATTCTGGAAGGCAGGCACCCTCACTTCCGGAATGCAGAAGTTTAACGATTCTAGTGGTCAGCTCTACAAGGATTGTAGAATTCAGTCTTCCTGACATTCCGGATTTCAGCCGTCCTGCACATTCTAGAACACAGACTCGTTTAGGGCGGTGGAATGGAGACATAGTGGCATTCTGGACGTCAGACACCTTCACTTCCGGCCAGCAGACATTTCAGGGTTTCAGAATTCCAGCATCCCAGGGATTCTGGTACTCAGCCCCATTCCGGTTCTGGAATGCATACGTCTTATGATTGTGGAAGGCAGAAACTCTCATTTCCGGAATGTAGACATTTAACGATTCTAGAGGTCAGCCATGCCAGGATTCTACAATTCAGCCATCCTGACATCCCAGAACTCAGCCGTCCTGCACATTCTAGAACACAGACTCGTTTAGGACGGCGGAATGCAGACATAGTAGCATTCCGGATGTCAGACACCTTCACTTCCGGCCAGCAGACATTTCAGGGTTTCAGAATTACGGCATCCCACGGATTCTAGAATTCAGCCAAATTCCGCTTCTAGAATGCAGACGTCTTATGATTCTGGAAGGCAGGCAGCCTCACTACCGGAATGTAGACGTTTGACGATTCTAGAAGTCAGCCATGCCAGGATTCTAGAATTCAGCCGACCTGACATTCCGGAACTAAGCCGTTGTGCACATTCTAGAACACAGACTCGTTTAGGACAGTGGAATACAGACATAGTAGCTTTCCGGACGTCAGACACTTTCAATTCCGGCCAGCAGACACTTCAGGGTTTCAGAATTCTGGCATCCCAGGGATTCTAGAACTCAGCCTCATTCCGGTTCTAGAATGCAGACGTCTTATGATTCTGGAAGGCAGGCACCCTCACTTCCGGAATGCAGAAGTTTAACGATTCTAGTGGTCAGCTCTACAAGGATTGTAGAATTCAGTCTTCCTGACATTCCGGATTTCAGCCGTCCTGCACATTCTAGAACACAGACTCGTTTAGGGCGGTGGAATGGAGACATAGTGGCATTCTGGACGTCAGACACCTTCACTTCCGGCCAGCAGACATTTCAGGGTTTCAGAATTCCGGCATCCCAGGGATTCTGGAACTCAGCCCCATTCCGGTTCTGGAATGCATACGTCTTATGATTGTGGAAGGCAGAAACTCTCATTTCCGGAATGTAGACATTTAACGATTCTAGAGGTCAGCCATGCCAGGATTCTACAATTCAGCCATCCTGACATCCCAGAACTCAGCCGTCCTGCACATTCTAGAACACAGACTCGTTTAGGACGGCGGAATGCAGACATAGTAGCATTCCAGATGTCAGACACCTTCACTTCCGGCCAGCAGACATTTCAGGGTTTCAGAATTACGGCATCCCACGGATTCTAGAATTCAGCCAAATTCCGCTTCTAGAATGCAGACGTCTTATGATTCTGGAAGGCAGGCAGCCTCACTACCGGAATGTAGACTTTTGACGATTCTAGAAGTCAGCCATGCCAGGATTCTAGAATTCAGCCGACCTGACATTCCGGAACTAAGCCGTTCTGCACATTCTAGAACACAGACTCGTTTAGGACAGTGGAATGCAGCCATAGTAGCTTTCCGGACGTCAGACACTTTCAATTCCGGCCAGCAGACACTTCAGGGTTTCAGAATTCTGGCATCCCAGGGATTCTAGAACTCAGCCTCATTCCGGTTCTAGAATGCAGACGTCTTATGATTCTGGGAGGGAGGCACCCTCACTTCTGGAATGTAGACGTTTAACGATTCTAGAGGTCAGCCATGAGAGGATTCTAGAATTCAGTCATCCTGACATTCCGGAACTCAGCCGTCCTCCACGTTCTAGAACACAGACTCGTTTTAGAAGATGGAATGCAGACAGGGCAACATTCCGGACACCAGACACCTTCACTTCCGGCTAGCAGACATTTCAGGGTTTCACAATTCCGGCATCCCAGGGATTCTAGAACTCAGCCACATTCTGGTTCTAGAATGCAGACTTCTTATGATTCTGGAAGGCAGGCACCCTCACTTCCGGAATGTAGACGTTTAATGATTCTGGAGGTCAGCCATGCCAGGATTCTAGAATTCTGCCATCCTGACATTCCGGAACTCAGCCGTCCAGCACATTCTAGAAGACAGACTCACATAGGTCGGTGGAATGCAGGCATAGTAGCATTCCGGACGTCAGACATCTTGACTTCCAGCTAGCAGACATTTCAGGGCTTCAGAATTCCGGCATCCCAGGGATTCTAGAACTCAGCCACATTCCGGTTCTAGAATGCAGACGTCTTATGATTCTGGAAGGCAGGCACCCTCACCTCCGCAATATAGACATTTAACGTTTCTAGAGGTCAGCCATGCCAGGATTCTAGAATTCAGCCACCCTGACATTCTGGAACTCAGCCGTCCAGCACATTCTAGAACACAGACTCGTTTAGTACGGTGGAATGCAGACATAGTAGCATTCCGGATGTCAGACACCTTCACGTCCGGCTAGAAGACATTTCAGGGTATGAGAATTCCGGAATCCCAGGAATTCTACAACTCAGCCACTTTCCGGTTGTGGAATACAGATGTCTTATCATTCTGGAAGGCAGTAACCCTCCCTTCCGGAATGTAGACGTTTAACGATTCTAGAGGTGAGCCATGCCAGGATTGTAGAATTCAGCCATCCTGACATTCCAAAACACAGCCGTTCTGCACGTTCTAGAACACAGACTCGTTTAGCATGGTGGAATGCAGACACAGTAGCATTCCGGACCTCAGACACCTTCCCTTCCAGCTAGCAGACATTTCAGGGTTACAGAATTCTGGCATCTCAGGGATTCTAGAACTCAGCCACATTCCGGTTCTAGAATACACACGTCTTATGATTCTGGAAGGCAGGCACCCTCACTTCCAGAATGTAGACTTTTAATCATTCTAGAGGTCAGCCATGCCAGGATTCTAGAATTCAGCCATCCTGACTTTCCGGAACTCAGCCGTCCTACACATTCTAGAACACAGCCTCGATTAGGACGGTGAAATGCAGACATAGTAGCATTGCGGAAGTCAGACACGTTCACTTCCGGGTAGCAGACATTTCAGGGTTTCAGATTCCGGCATCCCAGGGAATCTAGAACTCCGCCACATTCTGGTTGTAGAATGCAGACGTCTTATGATCCTGGAAGGCAGGCTCCCTCACTTCTGGAATGTAGACGTTTAACGATTCTAGAGGTCAGCCATGCAAGGATTCTAGAATTCAGCCATCCTGACATCCCGGAACTCAGCCGTCCTGCAGATTCTAGAACACAGACTCGTTTAGGACAGTGGAATACAGACATAGTAGCTTTCCGGACGTCAGACACTTTCAATTCCGGCTAGCAGACACTTCAGGGTTTCAGAATTCTGGCATCCCAGGGATTCTAGAACTCAGCCTCATTCCGGTTCTAGAATGCAGACGTCTTATGATTCTGGAAGGCAGGCACCCTCACTTCCGGAATGCAGAAGTTTAACGATTCTAGTGGTCAGCTCTACAAGGATTGTAGAATTCAGTCTTCCTGACATTCCGGATTTCAGCCGTCCTGCACATTCTAGAACACAGACTCGTTTAGGGCGGTGGAATGGAGACATAGTGGCATTCTGGACGTCAGACACCTTCACTTCCGGCCAGCAGACATTTCAGGGTTTCAGAATTCCGGCATCCCAGGGATTCTGGAACTCAGCCCCATTCCGGTTCTGGAATGCATACGTCTTATGATTGTGGAAGGCAGAAACTCTCATTTCCGGAATGTAGACATTTAACGATTCTAGAGGTCAGCCATGCCAGGATTCTACAATTCAGCCATCCTGACATCCCAGAACTCAGCCGTCCTGCACATTCTAGAACACAGACTCGTTTAGGACGGCGGAATGCAGACATAGTAGCATTCCGGATGTCAGACACCTTCACTTCCGGCCAGCAGACATTTCAGGGTTTCAGAATTACGGCATCCCACGGATTCTAGAATTCAGCCAAATTCCGCTTCTAGAATGCAGACGTCTTATGATTCTGGAAGGCAGGCAGCCTCACTACCGGAATGTAGACGTTTGACGATTCTAGAAGTCAGCCATGCCAGGATTCAGGAATTCAGCCGACCTGACATTCCGGAACTAAGCCGTTCTGCACATTCTAGAACACAGACTCGTTTAGGACAGTGGAATACAGACATAGTAGCTTTCCGGACGTCAGACACTTTCAATTCCGGCCAGCAGACACTTCAGGGTTTCAGAATTCTGGCATCCCAGGGATTCTAGAACTCAGCCTCATTCCGGTTCTAGAATGCAGACGTCTTATGATTCTGGAAGGCAGGCACCCTCACTTCCGGAATGCAGAAGTTTAACGATTCTAGTGGTCAGCTCTACAAGGATTGTAGAATTCAGTCTTCCTGACATTCCGGATTTCAGCCGTCCTGCACATTCTAGAACACAGACTCGTTTAGGGCGGTGGAATGGAGACATAGTGGCATTCTGGACGTCAGACACCTTCACTTCCGGCCAGCAGACATTTCAGGGTTTCAGAATTCCGGCATCCCAGGGATTCTGGAACTCAGCCCCATTCCGGTTCTGGAATGCATACGTCTTATGATTGTGGAAGGCAGAAACTCTCATTTCCGGAATGTAGACATTTAACGATTCTAGAGGTCAGCCATGCCAGGATTCTACAATTCAGCCATCCTGACATCCCAGAACTCAGCCGTCCTGCACATTCTAGAACACAGACTCGTTTAGGACGGCGGAATGCAGACATAGTAGCATTCCGGATGTCAGACACCTTCACTTCCGGCCAGCAGACATTTCAGGGTTTCAGAATTACGGCATCCCACGGATTCTAGAATTCAGCCAAATTCCGCTTCTAGAATGCAGACGTCTTATGATTCTGGAAGGCAGGCAGCCTCACTACCGGAATGTAGACGTTTGACGATTCTAGAAGTCAGCCATGCCAGGATTCTAGAATTCAGCCGACCTGACATTCCGGAACTAAGCCGTTCTGCACATTCTAGAACACAGACTCGTTTAGGACAGTGGAATGCAGCCATAGTAGCTTTCCGGACGTCAGACACTTTCAATTCCGGCCAGCAGACACTTCAGGGTTTCAGAATTCTGGCATCCCAGGGATTCTAGAACTCAGCCTCATTCCGGTTCTAGAATGCAGACGTCTTATGATTCTGGGAGGGAGGCACCCTCACTTCTGGAATGTAGACGTTTAACGATTCTAGAGGTCAGCCATGAGAGGGTTCTAGAATTCAGTCATCGTGACATTCCGGAACTCAGCCGTCCTCCACGTTCTAGAACACAGACTCGTTTTAGAAGATGGAATGCAGACAGGGCAACATTCCGGACACCAGACACCTTCACTTCCGGCTAGCAGACATTTCAGGGTTTCACAATTCCGGCATCCCAGGGATTCTAGAACTCAGCCACATTCTGGTTCTAGAATGCAGACTTCTTATGATTCTGGAAGGCAGGCACCCTCACTTCAGGAATGTAGACGTTTAATGATTCTGGAGGTCAGCCATGCCAGGATTCTAGAATTCTGCCATCCTGACATTCCGGAACTCAGCCGTCCAGCACATTCTAGAAGAGAGACTCACATAGGTCGGTGGAATGCAGGCATAGTAGCATTCCGGACGTCAGATATCTTGACTTCCAGCTAGCAGACATTTCAGGGCTTCAGAATTCCGGCATCCCAGGGATTCTAGAACTCAGCCACATTCCGGTTCTAGAATGCAGACGTCTTATGATTCTGGAAGGCAGGCACCCTCACCTCCGCAATATAGACATTTAACGTTTCTAGAGGTCAGCCATGCCAGGATTCTAGAATTCAGCCACCCTGACATTCTGGAACTCAGCCGTCCAGCACATTCTAGAACACAGACTCGTTTAGTACGGTGGAATGCAGACATAGTAGCATTCCGGATGTCAGACACCTTCACGTCCGGCTAGAAGACATTTCAGGTTATGAGAATTCCGGAATCCCAGGAATTCTACAACTCAGCCACTTTCCGGTTGTAGAATACAGATGTCTTATCATTCTGGAAGGCAGTAACCCTCCCTTCCGGAATGTAGACGTTTAACGATTCTAGAGGTGAGCCATGCCAGGATTGTAGAATTCAGCCATCCTGACATTCCAAAACACAGCCGTTCTGCACGTTCTAGAACACAGACTCGTTTAGCATGGTGGAATGCAGACACAGTAGCATTCCGGACCTCAGACACCTTCCCTTCCAGCTAGCAGACATTTCAGGGTTACAGAATTCTGGCATCTCAGGGATTCTAGAACTCAGTCACATTCCGGTTCTAGAATACAGACGTCTTATGATTCTGGAAGGCAGGCACCCTCACTTCCAGAATGTAGACTTTTAATCATTCTACAGGTCAGCCATGCCAGGATTCTAGAATTCAGCCATCCTGACTTTCCGGAACTCAGCCGTCCTACACATTCTAGAACACAGCCTCGATTAGGACGGTGAAATGCAGACATAGTAGCATTGCGGAAGTCAGACACGTTCACTTCCGGGTAGCAGACATTTCAGGGTTTCAGATTCCGGCATCCCAGGGGATCTAGAACTCCGCCACATTCTGGTTGTAGAATGCAGACGTCTTATGATCCTGGAAGGCAGGCTCCCTCACTTCTGGAATGTAGACGTTTAACGATTCTAGAGGTCAGCCATGCAAGGATTCTAGAATTCAGCCATCCTGACATCCCGGAACTCAGCCGTCCTGCAGATTCTAGAACACAGACTCGTTTAGGACAGTGGAATACAGACATAGTAGCATCCCGGACATCAGACACCTTGACTTCCGGCTAGGAGGCATTTCAGGGTTTCAGAATTCCGGCATCACAGGGATTCTAAAACTCAGCCACATTCCGGTTCTAGAATGCAGACGTCTTATGATTCTGGAAGGCAGGCACCCTCACTTCCGGAATGCAGAAGTTTAACGATTCTAGTGGTCAGCTCTACAAGGATTGTAGAATTCAGTCTTCCTGACATTCCGGATTTCAGCCTTCCTGCACATTCTAGAACACAGACTCGTTTAGGGCTGTGGAATGGAGACATAGTGGCATTCCGGACGTCAGACACCTTCACTTCCGGCCAGCAGACATTTCAGGGTTTCAGAATTCCGGCATCCCAGGGATTCTGGAACTCAGCCCCATTCCGGTTCTGGAATGCATACGTCTTATGATTGTGGAAGGCAGAAACTCTCATTTCCGGAATGTAGACATTTAACGATTCTAGAGGTCAGCCATGCCAGGATTCTACAATTCAGCCATCCTGACATCCCAGAACTCAGCCGTCCTGCACATTCTAGAACACAGACTCGTTTAGGACGGCGGAATGCAGACATAGTAGCATTCCGGATGTCAGACACCTTCACTTCCGGCCAGCAGACATTTCAGGGTTTCAGAATTACGGCATCCCACGGATTCTAGAATTCAGCCAAATTCCGCTTCTAGAATGCAGACGTCTTATGATTCTGGAAGGCAGGCAGCCTCACTAGCGGAATGTAGACGTTTGACGATTCTAGAAGTCAGCCATGCCAGGATTGTAGAATTCAGCCGACCTGACATTCCGGAACTAAGCCGTTCTGCACATTCTAGAACACAGACTCGTTTAGGACAGTGGAATGCAGACATAGTAGCTTTCCGGACGTCAGACACTTTCAATTCCGGCCAGCAGACACTTCAGGGTTTCAGAATTCTGGCATCCCAGGGATTCTAGAATTCAGCCTCATTCCGGTTCTAGAATGCAGACGTCTTATGATTCTGGGAGGGAGGCACCCTCACTTCTGGAATGTAGACGTTTAACGATTCTAGAGGTCAGCCATGAGAGGATTCTAGAATTCAGTCATCCTGACATTCCGGAACTCAGCCGTCCTCCACGTTCTAGAACACAGACTCGTTTTAGAAGATGGAATGCAGACAGGGCAACATTCCGGACACCAGACACCTTCACTTCCGGCTAGCAGACATTTCAGGGTTTCACGATTCCGGCATCCCAGGGATTCTAGAACTCAGCCACATTCTGGTTCTAGAATGCAGACTTCTTATGATTCTGGAAGGCAGGCACCCTCACTTCAGGAATGTAGACGTTTAATGATTCTGGAGGTCAGCCATGCCAGGATTCTAGAATTCTGCCATCCTGACATTCCGGAACTCAGCCGTCCAGCACATTCTAGAAGAGAGACTCACATAGGTCGGTGGAATGCAGGCATAGTAGCATTCCGGACGTCAGACATCTTGACTTCCAGCTAGCAGACATTTCAGGGCTTCAGAATTCCGGCATCCCAGGGATTCTAGAACTCAGCCACATTCTTGTTCTAGAATGCAGACGTCTTATGATTCTGGAAGGCAGGCACCCTCACCTCCGCAATATAGACATTTAACGTTTCTAGAGGTCAGCCATGCCAGGATTCTAGAATTCAGCCACCCTGACATTCTGGAACTCAGCCGTCCAGCACATTCTAGAACACAGACTCGTTTAGTACGGTGGAATGCAGACATAGTAGCATTCCGGATGTCAGACACCTTCACGTCCGGCTAGAAGACATTTCAGGGTATGAGAATTCCGGAATCCCAGGAATTCTACAACTCAGCCACTTTCCGGTTGTAGAATACAGATGTCTTATCATTCTGGAAGGCGGTAACCCTCCCTTCCGGAATGTAGACGTTTAATGATTCTAGAGGTGAGCCATGCCAGGATTGTAGAATTCAGCCATCCTGACATTCCAAAACACAGCCGTTCTGCACGTTCTAGAACACAGACTCGTTTAGCATGGTGGAATGCAGACACAGTAGCATTCCGGACCTCAGACACCTTCCCTTCCAGCTAGCAGACATTTCAGGGTTACAGAATTCTGGCATCCCAGGGATGCTAGAACTCAGCCACATTCCGGTTCTAGAATACAGACGTCTTATGATTCTGGAAGGCAGGCACCCTCACTTCCAGAATGTAGACTTTTAATCATTCTAGAGGTCAGGCATGCCAGGATTCTAGAATTCAGCCATCCTGACTTTCCGGAACTCAGCCGTCCTACACATTCTAGAACACAGCCTCGATTAGGACGGTGAAATGCAGACATAGTAGCATTGCGGAAGTCAGACACGTTCACTTCCGGGTAGCAGACATTTCAGGGTTTCAGATTCCGGCATCCCAGGGAATCTAGAACTCCGCCACATTCTGGTTGTAGAATGCAGACGTCTTATGATCCTGGAAGGCAGGCTCCCTCACTTCTGGAATGTAGACGTTTAACGATTCTAGAGGTCAGCCATGCAAGGATTCTAGAATTCAGCCATCCTGACATCCCGGAACTCAGCCGTCCTGCAGATTCTAGAACACAGACTCGTTTAGGACAGTGGAATACAGACATAGTAGCTTTCCGGACGTCAGACACTTTCAATTCCGGCCAGCAGACACTTCAGGGTTTCAGAATTCTGGCATCCCAGGGATTCTAGAACTCAGCCTCATTCCGGTTCTAGAATGCAGACGTCTTATGATTCTGGAAGGCAGGCACCCTCACTTCCGGAATGCAGAAGTTTAACGATTCTAGTGGTCAGCTCTACAAGGATTGTAGAATTCAGTCTTCCTGACATTCCGGATTTCAGCCGTCCTGCACATTCTAGAACACAGACTCGTTTAGGGCGGTGGAATGGAGACATAGTGGCATTCTGGACGTCAGACACCTTCACTTCCGGCCAGCAGACATTTCAGGGTTTCAGAATTCCGGCATCCCAGGGATTCTGGAACTCAGCCCCATTCCGGTTCTGGAATGCATACGTCTTATGATTGTGGAAGGCAGAAACTCTCATTTCCGGAATGTAGACATTTAACGATTCTAGAGGTCAGCCATGCCAGGATTCTACAATTCAGCCATCCTGACATCCCAGAACTCAGCCGTCCTGCACATTCTAGAACACAGACTCGTTTAGGACGGCGGAATGCAGACATAGTAGCATTCCGGATGTCAGACACCTTCACTTCCGGCCAGCAGACATTTCAGGGTTTCAGAATTACGGCATCCCACGGATTCTAGAATTCAGCCAAATTCCGCTTCTAGAATGCAGACGTCTTATGATTCTGGAAGGCAGGCAGCCTCACTACCGGAATGTAGACGTTTGACGATTCTAGAAGTCAGCCATGCCAGGATTCTAGAATTCAGCCGACCTGACATTCCGGAACTAAGCCGTTGTGCACATTCTAGAACACAGACTCGTTTAGGACAGTGGAATACAGACATAGTAGCTTTCCGGACGTCAGACACTTTCAATTCCGGCCAGCAGACACTTCAGGGTTTCAGAATTCTGGCATCCCAGGGATTCTAGAACTCAGCCTCATTCCGGTTCTAGAATGCAGACGTCTTATGATTCTGGAAGGCAGGCACCCTCACTTCCGGAATGCAGAAGTTTAACGATTCTAGTGGTCAGCTCTACAAGGATTGTAGAATTCAGTCTTCCTGACATTCCGGATTTCAGCCGTCCTGCACATTCTAGAACACAGACTCGTTTAGGGCGGTGGAATGGAGACATAGTGGCATTCTGGACGTCAGACACCTTCACTTCCGGCCAGCAGACATTTCAGGGTTTCAGAATTCCGGCATCCCAGGGATTCTGGAACTCAGCCCCATTCCGGTTCTGGAATGCATACGTCTTATGATTGTGGAAGGCAGAAACTCTCATTTCCGGAATGTAGACATTTAACGATTCTAGAGGTCAGCCATGCCAGGATTCTACAATTCAGCCATCCTGACATCCCAGAACTCAGCCGTCCTGCACATTCTAGAACACAGACTCGTTTAGGACGGCGGAATGCAGACATAGTAGCATTCCGGATGTCAGACACCTTCACTTCCGGCCAGCAGACATTTCAGGGTTTCAGAATTACGGCATCCCACGGATTCTAGAATTCAGCCAAATTCCGCTTCTAGAATGCAGACGTCTTATGATTCTGGAAGGCAGGCAGCCTCACTACCGGAATGTAGACGTTTGACGATTCTAGAAGTCAGCCATGCCAGGATTCTAGAATTCAGCCGACCTGACATTCCGGAACTAAGCCGTTGTGCACATTCTAGAACACAGACTCGTTTAGGACAGTGGAATACAGACATAGTAGCTTTCCGGACGTCAGACACTTTCAATTCCGGCCAGCAGACACTTCAGGGTTTCAGAATTCTGGCATCCCAGGGATTCTAGAACTCAGCCTCATTCCGGTTCTAGAATGCAGACGTCTTATGATTCTGGAAGGCAGGCACCCTCACTTCCGGAATGCAGAAGTTTAACGATTCTAGTGGTCAGCTCTACAAGGATTGTAGAATTCAGTCTTCCTGACATTCCGGATTTCAGCCGTCCTGCACATTCTAGAACACAGACTCGTTTAGGGCGGTGGAATGGAGACATAGTGGCATTCTGGACGTCAGACACCTTCACTTCCGGCCAGCAGACATTTCAGGGTTTCAGAATTCCGGCATCCCAGGGATTCTGGAACTCAGCCCCATTCCGGTTCTGGAATGCATACGTCTTATGATTGTGGAAGGCAGAAACTCTCATTTCCGGAATGTAGACATTTAACGATTCTAGAGGTCAGCCATGCCAGGATTCTACAATTCAGCCATCCTGACATCCCAGAACTCAGCCGTCCTGCACATTCTAGAACACAGGCTCGTTTAGGACGGCGGAATGCAGACATAGTAGCATTCCGGATGTCAGACACCTTCACTTCCGGCCAGCAGACATTTCAGGGTTTCAGAATTACGGCATCCCACGGATTCTAGAATTCAGCCAAATTCCGCTTCTAGAATGCAGACGTCTTATGATTCTGGAAGGCAGGCAGCCTCACTACCGGAATGTAGACGTTTGACGATTCTAGAAGTCAGCCATGCCAGGATTCTAGAATTCAGCCGACCTGACATTCCGGAACTAAGCCGTTCTGCACATTCTAGAACACAGACTCGTTTAGGACAGTGGAATGCAGCCATAGTAGCTTTCCGGAAGTCAGACACTTTCAATTCCGGCCAGCAGACACTTCAGGGTTTCAGAATTCTGGCATCCCAGGGATTCTAGAACTCAGCCTCATTCCGGTTCTAGAATGCAGACGTCTTATGATTCTGGGAGGGAGGCACCCTCACTTCTGGAATGTAGACGTTTAACGATTCTAGAGGTCAGCCATGAGAGGGTTCTAGAATTCAGTCATCGTGACATTCCGGAACTCAGCCGTCCTCCACGTTCTAGAACACAGACTCGTTTTAGAAGATGGAATGCAGACAGGGCAACATTCCGGACACCAGACACCTTCACTTCCGGCTAGCAGACATTTCAGGGTTTCACAATTCCGGCATCCCAGGGATTCTAGAACTCAGCCACATTCTGGTTCTAGAATGCAGACTTCTTATGATTCTGGAAGGCAGGCACCCTCACTTCAGGAATGTAGACGTTTAATGATTCTGGAGGTCAGCCATGCCAGGATTCTAGAATTCTGCCATCCTGACATTCCGGAACTCAGCCGTCCAGCACATTCTAGAAGAGAGACTCACATAGGTCGGTGGAATGCAGGCATAGTAGCATTCCGGACGTCAGATATCTTGACTTCCAGCTAGCAGACATTTCAGGGCTTCAGAATTCCGGCATCCCAGGGATTCTAGAACTCAGCCACATTCCGGTTCTAGAATGCAGACGTCTTATGATTCTGGAAGGCAGGCACCCTCACCTCCGCAATATAGACATTTAACGTTTCTAGAGGTCAGCCATGCCAGGATTCTAGAATTCAGCCACCCTGACATTCTGGAACTCAGCCGTCCAGCACATTCTAGAACACAGACTCGTTTAGTACGGTGGAATGCAGACATAGTAGCATTCCGGATGTCAGACACCTTCACGTCCGGCTAGAAGACATTTCAGGTTATGAGAATTCCGGAATCCCAGGAATTCTACAACTCAGCCACTTTCCGGTTGTAGAATACAGATGTCTTATCATTCTGGAAGGCAGTAACCCTCCCTTCCGGAATGTAGACGTTTAACGATTCTAGAGGTGAGCCATGCCAGGATTGTAGAATTCAGCCATCCTGACATTCCAAAACACAGCCGTTCTGCACGTTCTAGAACACAGACTCGTTTAGCATGGTGGAATGCAGACACAGTAGCATTCCGGACCTCAGACACCTTCCCTTCCAGCTAGCAGACATTTCAGGGTTACAGAATTCTGGCATCTCAGGGATTCTAGAACTCAGTCACATTCCGGTTCTAGAATACAGACGTCTTATGATTCTGGAAGGCAGGCACCCTCACTTCCAGAATGTAGACTTTTAATCATTCTACAGGTCAGCCATGCCAGGATTCTAGAATTCAGCCATCCTGACTTTCCGGAACTCAGCCGTCCTACACATTCTAGAACACAGCCTCGATTAGGACGGTGAAATGCAGACATAGTAGCATTGCGGAAGTCAGACACGTTCACTTCCGGGTAGCAGACATTTCAGGGTTTCAGATTCCGGCATCCCAGGGGATCTAGAACTCCGCCACATTCTGGTTGTAGAATGCAGACGTCTTATGATCCTGGAAGGCAGGCTCCCTCACTTCTGGAATGTAGACGTTTAACGATTCTAGAGGTCAGCCATGCAAGGATTCTAGAATTCAGCCATCCTGACATCCCGGAACTCAGCCGTCCTGCAGATTCTAGAACACAGACTCGTTTAGGACAGTGGAATACAGACATAGTAGCATCCCGGACATCAGACACCTTGACTTCCGGCTAGGAGGCATTTCAGGGTTTCAGAATTCCGGCATCACAGGGATTCTAGAACTCAGCCACATTCCGGTTCTAGAATGCAGACGTCTTATGATTCTGGAAGGCAGGCACCCTCACTTCCGGAATGCAGAAGTTTAACGATTCTAGTGGTCAGCTCTACAAGGATTGTAGAATTCAGTCTTCCTGACATTCCGGATTTCAGCCGTCCTGCACATTCTAGAACACAGACTCGTTTAGGGCGGTGGAATGGAGACATAGTGGCATTCTGGACGTCAGACACCTTCACTTCCGGCCAGCAGACATTTCAGGGTTTCAGAATTCCGGCATCCCAGGGATTCTGGAACTCAGCCCCATTCCGGTTCTGGAATGCATACGTCTTATGATTGTGGAAGGCAGAAACTCTCATTTCCGGAATGTAGACATTTAACGATTCTAGAGGTCAGCCATGCCAGGATTCTACAATTCAGCCATCCTGACATCCCAGAACTCAGCCGTCCTGCACATTCTAGAACACAGACTCGTTTAGGACGGCGGAATGCAGACATAGTAGCATTCCGGATGTCAGACACCTTCACTTCCGGCCAGCAGACATTTCAGGGTTTCAGAATTACGGCATCCCACGGATTCTAGAATTCAGCCAAATTCCGCTTCTAGAATGCAGACGTCTTATGATTCTGGAAGGCAGGCAGCCTCACTAGCGGAATGTAGACGTTTGACGATTCTAGAAGTCAGCCATGCCAGGATTCTAGAATTCAGCCGACCTGACATTCCGGAACTAAGCCGTTCTGCACATTCTAGAACACAGACTCGTTTAGGACAGTGGAATGCAGACATAGTAGCTTTCCGGACGTCAGACACTTTCAATTCCGGCCAGCAGACACTTCAGGGTTTCAGAATTCTGGCATCCCAGGGATTCTAGAATTCAGCCTCATTCCGGTTCTAGAATGCAGACGTCTTATGATTCTGGGAGGGAGGCACCCTCACTTCTGGAATGTAGACGTTTAACGATTCTAGAGGTCAGCCATGAGAGGATTCTAGAATTCAGTCATCCTGACATTCCGGAACTCAGCCGTCCTCCACGTTCTAGAACACAGACTCGTTTTAGAAGATGGAATGCAGACAGGGCAACATTCCGGACACCAGACACCTTCACTTCCGGCTAGCAGACATTTCAGGGTTTCACAATTCCGGCATCCCAGGGATTCTAGAACTCAGCCACATTCTGGTTCTAGAATGCAGACTTCTTATGATTCTGGAAGGCAGGCACCCTCACTTCAGAAATGTAGACGTTTAATGATTCTGGAGGTCAGCCATGCCAGGATTCTAGAATTCTGCCATCCTGACATTCCGGAACTCAGCCGTCCAGCACATTCTAGAAGAGAGACTCACATAGGTCGGTGGAATGCAGGCATAGTAGCATTCCGGACGTCAGACATCTTGACTTCCAGCTAGCAGACATTTCAGGGCTTCAGAATTCCGGCATCCCAGGGATTCTAGAACTCAGCCACATTCTTGTTCTGGAATGCAGACGTCTTATGATTCTGGAAGGCAGGCACCCTCACCTCCGCAATATAGACATTTAACGTTTCTAGAGGTCAGCCATGCCAGGATTCTAGAATTCAGCCACCCTGACATTCTGGAACTCAGCCGTCCAGCACATTCTAGAACACAGACTCGTTTAGTACGGTGGAATGCAGACATAGTAGCATTCCGGATGTCAGACACCTTCACGTCCGGCTAGAAGACATTTCAGGGTATGAGAATTCCGGAATCCCAGGAATTCTACAACTCAGCCACTTTCCAGTTGTAGAATACAGATGTCTTATCATTCTGGAAGGCGGTAACCCTCCCTTCCGGAATGTAGACGTTTAATGATTCTAGAGGTGAGCCATGCCAGGATTGTAGAATTCAGCCATCCTGACATTCCAAAACACAGCCGTTCTGCACGTTCTAGAACACAGACTCGTTTAGCATGGTGGAATGCAGACACAGTAGCATTCCGGACCTCAGACACCTTCCCTTCCAGCTAGCAGACATTTCAGGGTTACAGAATTCTGGCATCCCAGGGATGCTAGAACTCAGCCACATTCCGGTTCTAGAATACAGACGTCTTATGATTCTGGAAGGCAGGCACCCTCACTTCCAGAATGTAGACTTTTAATCATTCTAGAGGTCAGCCATGCCAGGATTCTAGAATTCAGCCATCCTGACTTTCCGGAACTCAGCCGTCCTACACATTCTAGAACACAGCCTCGATTAGGACGGTGAAATGCAGACATAGTAGCATTGCGGAAGTCAGACACGTTCACTTCCGGGTAGCAGACATTTCAGGGTTTCAGATTCCGGCATCCCAGGGAATCTAGAACTCCGCCACATTCTGGTTGTAGAATGCAGACGTCTTATGATCCTGGAAGGCAGGCTCCCTCACTTCTGGAATGTAGACGTTTAACGATTCTAGAGGTCAGCCATGCAAGGATTCTAGAATTCAGCCATCCTGACATCCCGGAACTCAGCCGTCCTGCAGATTCTAGAACACAGACTCGTTTAGGACAGTGGAATACAGACATAGTAGCTTTCCGGACGTCAGACACTTTCAATTCCGGCCAGCAGACACTTCAGGGTTTCAGAATTCTGGCATCCCAGGGATTCTAGAACTCAGCCTCATTCCGGTTCTAGAATGCAGACGTCTTATGATTCTGGAAGGCAGGCACCCTCACTTCCGGAATGCAGAAGTTTAACGATTCTAGTGGTCAGCTCTACAAGGATTGTAGAATTCAGTCTTCCTGACATTCCGGATTTCAGCCGTCCTGCACATTCTAGAACACAGACTCGTTTAGGGCGGTGGAATGGAGACATAGTGGCATTCTGGACGTCAGACACCTTCACTTCCGGCCAGCAGACATTTCAGGGTTTCAGAATTCCGGCATCCCAGGGATTCTGGAACTCAGCCCCATTCCGGTTCTGGAATGCATACGTCTTATGATTGTGGAAGGCAGAAACTCTCATTTCCGGAATGTAGACATTTAACGATTCTAGAGGTCAGCCATGCCAGGATTCTACAATTCAGCCATCCTGACATCCCAGAACTCAGCCGTCCTGCACATTCTAGAACACAGACTCGTTTAGGACGGCGGAATGCAGACATAGTAGCATTCCGGATGTCAGACACCTTCACTTCCGGCCAGCAGACATTTCAGGGTTTCAGAATTACGGCATCCCACGGATTCTAGAATTCAGCCAAATTCCGCTTCTAGAATGCAGACGTCTTATGATTCTGGAAGGCAGGCAGCCTCACTACCGGAATGTAGACGTTTGACGATTCTAGAAGTCAGCCATGCCAGGATTCTAGAATTCAGCCGACCTGACATTCCGGAACTAAGCCGTTGTGCACATTCTAGAACACAGACTCGTTTAGGACAGTGGAATACAGACATAGTAGCTTTCCGGACGTCAGACACTTTCAATTCCGGCCAGCAGACACTTCAGGGTTTCAGAATTCTGGCATCCCAGGGATTCTAGAACTCAGCCTCATTCCGGTTCTAGAATGCAGACGTCTTATGATTCTGGAAGGCAGGCACCCTCACTTCCGGAATGCAGAAGTTTAACGATTCTAGTGGTCAGCTCTACAAGGATTGTAGAATTCAGTCTTCCTGACATTCCGGATTTCAGCCGTCCTGCACATTCTAGAACACAGACTCGTTTAGGGCGGTGGAATGGAGACATAGTGGCATTCTGGACGTCAGACACCTTCACTTCCGGCCTGCAGACATTTCAGGGTTTCAGAATTCCGGCATCCCAGGGATTCTGGAACTCAGCCCCATTCCGGTTCTGGAATGCATACGTCTTATGATTGTGGAAGGCAGAAACTCTCATTTCCGGAATGTAGACATTTAACGATTCTAGAGGTCAGCCATGCCAGGATTCTACAATTCAGCCATCCTGACATCCCAGAACTCAGCCGTCCTGCACATTCTAGAACACAGACTCGTTTAGGACGGCGGAATGCAGACATAGTAGCATTCCGGATGTCAGACACCTTCACTTCCGGCCAGCAGACATTTCAGGGTTTCAGAATTACGGCATCCCACGGATTCTAGAATTCAGCCAAATTCCGCTTCTAGAATGCAGACGTCTTATGATTCTGGAAGGCAGGCAGCCTCACTACCGGAATGTAGACGTTTGACGATTCTAGAAGTCAGCCATGCCAGGATTCTAGAATTCAGCCGACCTGACATTCCGGAACTAAGCCGTTCTGCACATTCTAGAACACAGACTCGTTTAGGACAGTGGAATGCAGCCATAGTAGCTTTCCGGACGTCAGACACTTTCAATTCCGGCCAGCAGACACTTCAGGGTTTCAGAATTCTGGCATCCCAGGGATTCTAGAACTCAGCCTCATTCCGGTTCTAGAATGCAGACGTCTTATGATTCTGGGAGGGAGGCACCCTCACTTCTGGAATGTAGACGTTTAACGATTCTAGAGGTCAGCCATGAGAGGGTTCTAGAATTCAGTCATCGTGACATTCCGGAACTCAGCCGTCCTCCACGTTCTAGAACACAGACTCGTTTTAGAAGATGGAATGCAGACAGGGCAACATTCCGGACACCAGACACCTTCACTTCCGGCTAGCAGACATTTCAGGGTTTCACGATTCCGGCATACCAGGGATACTAGAACTCAGCCACATTCTGGTTCTAGAATGCGGACTTCTTATGATTCTGGAAGGCAGGCACCCTCACTTCAGGAATGTAGACGTTTAATGATTCTGGAGGTCAGCCATGCCAGGATTCTAGAATTCTGCCATCCTGACATTCCGGAACTCAGCCGTCCAGCACATTCTAGAAGAGAGACTCACATAGGTCGGTGGAATGCAGGCATAGTAGCATTCCGGACGTCAGATATCTTGACTTCCAGCTAGCAGACATTTCAGGGCTTCAGAATTCCGGCATCCCAGGGATTCTAGAACTCAGCCACATTCCGGTTCTAGAATGCAGACGTCTTATGATTCTGGAAGGCAGGCACCCTCACCTCCGCAATATAGACATTTAACGTTTCTAGAGGTCAGCCATGCCAGGATTCTAGAATTCAGCCACCCTGACATTCTGGAACTCAGCCGTCCAGCACATTCTAGAACACAGACTCGTTTAGTACGGTGGAATGCAGACATAGTAGCATTCCGGATGTCAGACACCTTCACGTCCGGCTAGAAGACATTTCAGGTTATGAGAATTCCGGAATCCCAGGAATTCTACAACTCAGCCACTTTCCGGTTGTAGAATACAGATGTCTTATCATTCTGGAAGGCAGTAACCCTCCCTTCCGGAATGTAGACGTTTAACGATTCTAGAGGTGAGCCATGCCAGGATTGTAGAATTCAGCCATCCTGACATTCCAAAACACAGCCGTTCTGCACGTTCTAGAACACAGACTCGTTTAGCATGGTGGAATGCAGACACAGTAGCATTCCGGACCTCAGACACCTTCCCTTCCAGCTAGCAGACATTTCAGGGTTACAGAATTCTGGCATCTCAGGGATTCTAGAACTCAGTCACATTCCGGTTCTAGAATACAGACGTCTTATGATTCTGGAAGGCAGGCACCCTCACTTCCAGAATGTAGACTTTTAATCATTCTACAGGTCAGCCATGCCAGGATTCTAGAATTCAGCCATCCTGACTTTCCGGAACTCAGCCGTCCTACACATTCTAGAACACAGCCTCGATTAGGACGGTGAAATGCAGACATAGTAGCATTGCGGAAGTCAGACACGTTCACTTCCGGGTAGCAGACATTTCAGGGTTTCAGATTCCGGCATCCCAGGGGATCTAGAACTCCGCCACATTCTGGTTGTAGAATGCAGACGTCTTATGATCCTGGAAGGCAGGCTCCCTCACTTCTGGAATGTAGACGTTTAACGATTCTAGAGGTCAGCCATGCAAGGATTCTAGAATTCAGCCATCCTGACATCCCGGAACTCAGCCGTCCTGCAGATTCTAGAACACAGACTCGTTTAGGACAGTGGAATACAGACATAGTAGCATCCCGGACATCAGACACCTTGACTTCCGGCTAGGAGGCATTTCAGGGTTTCAGAATTCCGGCATCACAGGGATTCTAAAACTCAGCCACATTCCGGTTCTAGAATGCAGACGTCTTATGATTCTGGAAGGCAGGCACCCTCACTTCCGGAATGCAGAAGTTTAACGATTCTAGTGGTCAGCTCTACAAGGATTGTAGAATTCAGTCTTCCTGACATTCCGGATTTCAGCCTTCCTGCACATTCTAGAACACAGACTCGTTTAGGGCTGTGGAATGGAGACATAGTGGCATTCCGGACGTCAGACACCTTCACTTCCGGCCAGCAGACATTTCAGGGTTTCAGAATTCCGGCATCCCAGGGATTCTGGAACTCAGCCCCATTCCGGTTCTGGAATGCATACGTCTTATGATTGTGGAAGGCAGAAACTCTCATTTCCGGAATGTAGACATTTAACGATTCTAGAGGTCAGCCATGCCAGGATTCTACAATTCAGCCATCCTGACATCCCAGAACTCAGCCGTCCTGCACATTCTAGAACACAGACTCGTTTAGGACGGCGGAATGCAGACATAGTAGCATTCCGGATGTCAGACACCTTCACTTCCGGCCAGCAGACATTTCAGGGTTTCAGAATTACGGCATCCCACGGATTCTAGAATTCAGCCAAATTCCGCTTCTAGAATGCAGACGTCTTATGATTCTGGAAGGCAGGCAGCCTCACTAGCGGAATGTAGACGTTTGACGATTCTAGAAGTCAGCCATGCCAGGATTGTAGAATTCAGCCGACCTGACATTCCGGAACTAAGCCGTTCTGCACATTCTAGAACACAGACTCGTTTAGGACAGTGGAATGCAGACATAGTAGCTTTCCGGACGTCAGACACTTTCAATTCCGGCCAGCAGACACTTCAGGGTTTCAGAATTCTGGCATCCCAGGGATTCTAGAATTCAGCCTCATTCCGGTTCTAGAATGCAGACGTCTTATGATTCTGGGAGGGAGGCACCCTCACTTCTGGAATGTAGACGTTTAACGATTCTAGAGGTCAGCCATGAGAGGATTCTAGAATTCAGTCATCCTGACATTCCGGAACTCAGCCGTCCTCCACGTTCTAGAACACAGACTCGTTTTAGAAGATGGAATGCAGACAGGGCAACATTCCGGACACCAGACACCTTCACTTCCGGCTAGCAGACATTTCAGGGTTTCACGATTCCGGCATCCCAGGGATTCTAGAACTCAGCCACATTCTGGTTCTAGAATGCAGACTTCTTATGATTCTGGAAGGCAGGCACCCTCACTTCAGGAATGTAGACGTTTAATGATTCTGGAGGTCAGCCATGCCAGGATTCTAGAATTCTGCCATCCTGACATTCCGGAACTCAGCCGTCCAGCACATTCTAGAAGAGAGACTCACATAGGTCGGTGGAATGCAGGCATAGTAGCATTCCGGACGTCAGACATCTTGACTTCCAGCTAGCAGACATTTCAGGGCTTCAGAATTCCGGCATCCCAGGGATTCTAGAACTCAGCCACATTCTTGTTCTAGAATGCAGACGTCTTATGATTCTGGAAGGCAGGCACCCTCACCTCCGCAATATAGACATTTAACGTTTCTAGAGGTCAGCCATGCCAGGATTCTAGAATTCAGCCACCCTGACATTCTGGAACTCAGCCGTCCAGCACATTCTAGAACACAGACTCGTTTAGTACGGTGGAATGCAGACATAGTAGCATTCCGGATGTCAGACACCTTCACGTCCGGCTAGAAGACATTTCAGGGTATGAGAATTCCGGAATCCCAGGAATTCTACAACTCAGCCACTTTCCGGTTGTAGAATACAGATGTCTTATCATTCTGGAAGGCGGTAACCCTCCCTTCCGGAATGTAGACGTTTAATGATTCTAGAGGTGAGCCATGCCAGGATTGTAGAATTCAGCCATCCTGACATTCCAAAACACAGCCGTTCTGCACGTTCTAGAACACAGACTCGTTTAGCATGGTGGAATGCAGACACAGTAGCATTCCGGACCTCAGACACCTTCCCTTCCAGCTAGCAGACATTTCAGGGTTACAGAATTCTGGCATCCCAGGGATGCTAGAACTCAGCCACATTCCGGTTCTAGAATACAGACGTCTTATGATTCTGGAAGGCAGGCACCCTCACTTCCAGAATGTAGACTTTTAATCATTCTAGAGGTCAGGCATGCCAGGATTCTAGAATTCAGCCATCCTGACTTTCCGGAACTCAGCCGTCCTACACATTCTAGAACACAGCCTCGATTAGGACGGTGAAATGCAGACATAGTAGCATTGCGGAAGTCAGACACGTTCACTTCCGGGTAGCAGACATTTCAGGGTTTCAGATTCCGGCATCCCAGGGAATCTAGAACTCCGCCACATTCTGGTTGTAGAATGCAGACGTCTTATGATCCTGGAAGGCAGGCTCCCTCACTTCTGGAATGTAGACGTTTAACGATTCTAGAGGTCAGCCATGCAAGGATTCTAGAATTCAGCCATCCTGACATCCCGGAACTCAGCCGTCCTGCAGATTCTAGAACACAGACTCGTTTAGGACAGTGGAATACAGACATAGTAGCTTTCCGGACGTCAGACACTTTCAATTCCGGCCAGCAGACACTTCAGGGTTTCAGAATTCTGGCATCCCAGGGATTCTAGAACTCAGCCTCATTCCGGTTCTAGAATGCAGACGTCTTATGATTCTGGAAGGCAGGCACCCTCACTTCCGGAATGCAGAAGTTTAACGATTCTAGTGGTCAGCTCTACAAGGATTGTAGAATTCAGTCTTCCTGACATTCCGGATTTCAGCCGTCCTGCACATTCTAGAACACAGACTCGTTTAGGGCGGTGGAATGGAGACATAGTGGCATTCTGGACGTCAGACACCTTCACTTCCGGCCAGCAGACATTTCAGGGTTTCAGAATTCCGGCATCCCAGGGATTCTGGAACTCAGCCCCATTCCGGTTCTGGAATGCATACGTCTTATGATTGTGGAAGGCAGAAACTCTCATTTCCGGAATGTAGACATTTAACGATTCTAGAGGTCAGCCATGCCAGGATTCTACAATTCAGCCATCCTGACATCCCAGAACTCAGCCGTCCTGCACATTCTAGAACACAGACTCGTTTAGGACGGCGGAATGCAGACATAGTAGCATTCCGGATGTCAGACACCTTCACTTCCGGCCAGCAGACATTTCAGGGTTTCAGAATTACGGCATCCCACGGATTCTAGAATTCAGCCAAATTCCGCTTCTAGAATGCAGACGTCTTATGATTCTGGAAGGCAGGCAGCCTCACTACCGGAATGTAGACGTTTGACGATTCTAGAAGTCAGCCATGCCAGGATTCTAGAATTCAGCCGACCTGACATTCCGGAACTAAGCCGTTGTGCACATTCTAGAACACAGACTCGTTTAGGACAGTGGAATACAGACATAGTAGCTTTCCGGACGTCAGACACTTTCAATTCCGGCCAGCAGACACTTCAGGGTTTCAGAATTCTGGCATCCCAGGGATTCTAGAACTCAGCCTCATTCCGGTTCTAGAATGCAGACGTCTTATGATTCTGGAAGGCAGGCACCCTCACTTCCGGAATGCAGAAGTTTAACGATTCTAGTGGTCAGCTCTACAAGGATTGTAGAATTCAGTCTTCCTGACATTCCGGATTTCAGCCGTCCTGCACATTCTAGAACACAGACTCGTTTAGGGCGGTGGAATGGAGACATAGTGGCATTCTGGACGTCAGACACCTTCACTTCCGGCCAGCAGACATTTCAGGGTTTCAGAATTCCGGCATCCCAGGGATTCTGGAACTCAGCCCCATTCCGGTTCTGGAATGCATACGTCTTATGATTGTGGAAGGCAGAAACTCTCATTTCCGGAATGTAGACATTTAACGATTCTAGAGGTCAGCCATGCCAGGATTCTACAATTCAGCCATCCTGACATCCCAGAACTCAGCCGTCCTGCACATTCTAGAACACAGACTCGTTTAGGACGGCGGAATGCAGACATAGTAGCATTCCGGATGTCAGACACCTTCACTTCCGGCCAGCAGACATTTCAGGGTTTCAGAATTACGGCATCCCACGGATTCTAGAATTCAGCCAAATTCCGCTTCTAGAATGCAGACGTCTTATGATTCTGGAAGGCAGGCAGCCTCACTACCGGAATGTAGACGTTTGACGATTCTAGAAGTCAGCCATGCCAGGATTCTAGAATTCAGCCGACCTGACATTCCGGAACTAAGCCGTTGTGCACATTCTAGAACACAGACTCGTTTAGGACAGTGGAATACAGACATAGTAGCTTTCCGGACGTCAGACACTTTCAATTCCGGCCAGCAGACACTTCAGGGTTTCAGAATTCTGGCATCCCAGGGATTCTAGAACTCAGCCTCATTCCGGTTCTAGAATGCAGACGTCTTATGATTCTGGAAGGCAGGCACCCTCACTTCCGGAATGCAGAAGTTTAACGATTCTAGTGGTCAGCTCTACAAGGATTGTAGAATTCAGTCTTCCTGACATTCCGGATTTCAGCCGTCCTGCACATTCTAGAACACAGACTCGTTTAGGGCGGTGGAATGGAGACATAGTGGCATTCTGGACGTCAGACACCTTCACTTCCGGCCAGCAGACATTTCAGGGTTTCAGAATTCCGGCATCCCAGGGATTCTGGAACTCAGCCCCATTCCGGTTCTGGAATGCATACGTCTTATGATTGTGGAAGGCAGAAACTCTCATTTCCGGAATGTAGACATTTAACGATTCTAGAGGTCAGCCATGCCAGGATTCTACAATTCAGCCATCCTGACATCCCAGAACTCAGCCGTCCTGCACATTCTAGAACACAGGCTCGTTTAGGACGGCGGAATGCAGACATAGTAGCATTCCGGATGTCAGACACCTTCACTTCCGGCCAGCAGACATTTCAGGGTTTCAGAATTACGGCATCCCACGGATTCTAGAATTCAGCCAAATTCCGCTTCTAGAATGCAGACGTCTTATGATTCTGGAAGGCAGGCAGCCTCACTACCGGAATGTAGACGTTTGACGATTCTAGAAGTCAGCCATGCCAGGATTCTAGAATTCAGCCGACCTGACATTCCGGAACTAAGCCGTTCTGCACATTCTAGAACACAGACTCGTTTAGGACAGTGGAATGCAGCCATAGTAGCTTTCCGGAAGTCAGACACTTTCAATTCCGGCCAGCAGACACTTCAGGGTTTCAGAATTCTGGCATCCCAGGGATTCTAGAACTCAGCCTCATTCCGGTTCTAGAATGCAGACGTCTTATGATTCTGGGAGGGAGGCACCCTCACTTCTGGAATGTAGACGTTTAACGATTCTAGAGGTCAGCCATGAGAGGGTTCTAGAATTCAGTCATCGTGACATTCCGGAACTCAGCCGTCCTCCACGTTCTAGAACACAGACTCGTTTTAGAAGATGGAATGCAGACAGGGCAACATTCCGGACACCAGACACCTTCACTTCCGGCTAGCAGACATTTCAGGGTTTCACAATTCCGGCATCCCAGGGATTCTAGAACTCAGCCACATTCTGGTTCTAGAATGCAGACTTCTTATGATTCTGGAAGGCAGGCACCCTCACTTCAGGAATGTAGACGTTTAATGATTCTGGAGGTCAGCCATGCCAGGATTCTAGAATTCTGCCATCCTGACATTCCGGAACTCAGCCGTCCAGCACATTCTAGAAGAGAGACTCACATAGGTCGGTGGAATGCAGGCATAGTAGCATTCCGGACGTCAGATATCTTGACTTCCAGCTAGCAGACATTTCAGGGCTTCAGAATTCCGGCATCCCAGGGATTCTAGAACTCAGCCACATTCCGGTTCTAGAATGCAGACGTCTTATGATTCTGGAAGGCAGGCACCCTCACCTCCGCAATATAGACATTTAACGTTTCTAGAGGTCAGCCATGCCAGGATTCTAGAATTCAGCCACCCTGACATTCTGGAACTCAGCCGTCCAGCACATTCTAGAACACAGACTCGTTTAGTACGGTGGAATGCAGACATAGTAGCATTCCGGATGTCAGACACCTTCACGTCCGGCTAGAAGACATTTCAGGTTATGAGAATTCCGGAATCCCAGGAATTCTACAACTCAGCCACTTTCCGGTTGTAGAATACAGATGTCTTATCATTCTGGAAGGCAGTAACCCTCCCTTCCGGAATGTAGACGTTTAACGATTCTAGAGGTGAGCCATGCCAGGATTGTAGAATTCAGCCATCCTGACATTCCAAAACACAGCCGTTCTGCACGTTCTAGAACACAGACTCGTTTAGCATGGTGGAATGCAGACACAGTAGCATTCCGGACCTCAGACACCTTCCCTTCCAGCTAGCAGACATTTCAGGGTTACAGAATTCTGGCATCTCAGGGATTCTAGAACTCAGTCACATTCCGGTTCTAGAATACAGACGTCTTATGATTCTGGAAGGCAGGCACCCTCACTTCCAGAATGTAGACTTTTAATCATTCTACAGGTCAGCCATGCCAGGATTCTAGAATTCAGCCATCCTGACTTTCCGGAACTCAGCCGTCCTACACATTCTAGAACACAGCCTCGATTAGGACGGTGAAATGCAGACATAGTAGCATTGCGGAAGTCAGACACGTTCACTTCCGGGTAGCAGACATTTCAGGGTTTCAGATTCCGGCATCCCAGGGGATCTAGAACTCCGCCACATTCTGGTTGTAGAATGCAGACGTCTTATGATCCTGGAAGGCAGGCTCCCTCACTTCTGGAATGTAGACGTTTAACGATTCTAGAGGTCAGCCATGCAAGGATTCTAGAATTCAGCCATCCTGACATCCCGGAACTCAGCCGTCCTGCAGATTCTAGAACACAGACTCGTTTAGGACAGTGGAATACAGACATAGTAGCATCCCGGACATCAGACACCTTGACTTCCGGCTAGGAGGCATTTCAGGGTTTCAGAATTCCGGCATCACAGGGATTCTAGAACTCAGCCACATTCCGGTTCTAGAATGCAGACGTCTTATGATTCTGGAAGGCAGGCACCCTCACTTCCGGAATGCAGAAGTTTAACGATTCTAGTGGTCAGCTCTACAAGGATTGTAGAATTCAGTCTTCCTGACATTCCGGATTTCAGCCGTCCTGCACATTCTAGAACACAGACTCGTTTAGGGCGGTGGAATGGAGACATAGTGGCATTCTGGACGTCAGACACCTTCACTTCCGGCCAGCAGACATTTCAGGGTTTCAGAATTCCGGCATCCCAGGGATTCTGGAACTCAGCCCCATTCCGGTTCTGGAATGCATACGTCTTATGATTGTGGAAGGCAGAAACTCTCATTTCCGGAATGTAGACATTTAACGATTCTAGAGGTCAGCCATGCCAGGATTCTACAATTCAGCCATCCTGACATCCCAGAACTCAGCCGTCCTGCACATTCTAGAACACAGACTCGTTTAGGACGGCGGAATGCAGACATAGTAGCATTCCGGATGTCAGACACCTTCACTTCCGGCCAGCAGACATTTCAGGGTTTCAGAATTACGGCATCCCACGGATTCTAGAATTCAGCCAAATTCCGCTTCTAGAATGCAGACGTCTTATGATTCTGGAAGGCAGGCAGCCTCACTAGCGGAATGTAGACGTTTGACGATTCTAGAAGTCAGCCATGCCAGGATTCTAGAATTCAGCCGACCTGACATTCCGGAACTAAGCCGTTCTGCACATTCTAGAACACAGACTCGTTTAGGACAGTGGAATGCAGACATAGTAGCTTTCCGGACGTCAGACACTTTCAATTCCGGCCAGCAGACACTTCAGGGTTTCAGAATTCTGGCATCCCAGGGATTCTAGAATTCAGCCTCATTCCGGTTCTAGAATGCAGACGTCTTATGATTCTGGGAGGGAGGCACCCTCACTTCTGGAATGTAGACGTTTAACGATTCTAGAGGTCAGCCATGAGAGGATTCTAGAATTCAGTCATCCTGACATTCCGGAACTCAGCCGTCCTCCACGTTCTAGAACACAGACTCGTTTTAGAAGATGGAATGCAGACAGGGCAACATTCCGGACACCAGACACCTTCACTTCCGGCTAGCAGACATTTCAGGGTTTCACAATTCCGGCATCCCAGGGATTCTA
This sequence comes from Aotus nancymaae, assembly GCF_030222135.1. NCBI lineage: Eukaryota > Metazoa > Chordata > Mammalia > Primates > Aotidae > Aotus > Aotus nancymaae. The sequence continues at coordinate 405,823 of NW_026988635.1, read as the reverse complement.
GAACTCAGCCACATTCTGGTTCTAGAATGCAGACTTCTTATGATTCTGGAAGGCAGGCACCCTCACTTCAGAAATGTAGACGTTTAATGATTCTGGAGGTCAGCCATGCCAGGATTCTAGAATTCTGCCATCCTGACATTCCGGAACTCAGCCGTCCAGCACATTCTAGAAGAGAGACTCACATAGGTCGGTGGAATGCAGGCATAGTAGCATTCCGGACGTCAGACATCTTGACTTCCAGCTAGCAGACATTTCAGGGCTTCAGAATTCCGGCATCCCAGGGATTCTAGAACTCAGCCACATTCTTGTTCTGGAATGCAGACGTCTTATGATTCTGGAAGGCAGGCACCCTCACCTCCGCAATATAGACATTTAACGTTTCTAGAGGTCAGCCATGCCAGGATTCTAGAATTCAGCCACCCTGACATTCTGGAACTCAGCCGTCCAGCACATTCTAGAACACAGACTCGTTTAGTACGGTGGAATGCAGACATAGTAGCATTCCGGATGTCAGACACCTTCACGTCCGGCTAGAAGACATTTCAGGGTATGAGAATTCCGGAATCCCAGGAATTCTACAACTCAGCCACTTTCCAGTTGTAGAATACAGATGTCTTATCATTCTGGAAGGCGGTAACCCTCCCTTCCGGAATGTAGACGTTTAATGATTCTAGAGGTGAGCCATGCCAGGATTGTAGAATTCAGCCATCCTGACATTCCAAAACACAGCCGTTCTGCACGTTCTAGAACACAGACTCGTTTAGCATGGTGGAATGCAGACACAGTAGCATTCCGGACCTCAGACACCTTCCCTTCCAGCTAGCAGACATTTCAGGGTTACAGAATTCTGGCATCCCAGGGATGCTAGAACTCAGCCACATTCCGGTTCTAGAATACAGACGTCTTATGATTCTGGAAGGCAGGCACCCTCACTTCCAGAATGTAGACTTTTAATCATTCTAGAGGTCAGCCATGCCAGGATTCTAGAATTCAGCCATCCTGACTTTCCGGAACTCAGCCGTCCTACACATTCTAGAACACAGCCTCGATTAGGACGGTGAAATGCAGACATAGTAGCATTGCGGAAGTCAGACACGTTCACTTCCGGGTAGCAGACATTTCAGGGTTTCAGATTCCGGCATCCCAGGGAATCTAGAACTCCGCCACATTCTGGTTGTAGAATGCAGACGTCTTATGATCCTGGAAGGCAGGCTCCCTCACTTCTGGAATGTAGACGTTTAACGATTCTAGAGGTCAGCCATGCAAGGATTCTAGAATTCAGCCATCCTGACATCCCGGAACTCAGCCGTCCTGCAGATTCTAGAACACAGACTCGTTTAGGACAGTGGAATACAGACATAGTAGCTTTCCGGACGTCAGACACTTTCAATTCCGGCCAGCAGACACTTCAGGGTTTCAGAATTCTGGCATCCCAGGGATTCTAGAACTCAGCCTCATTCCGGTTCTAGAATGCAGACGTCTTATGATTCTGGAAGGCAGGCACCCTCACTTCCGGAATGCAGAAGTTTAACGATTCTAGTGGTCAGCTCTACAAGGATTGTAGAATTCAGTCTTCCTGACATTCCGGATTTCAGCCGTCCTGCACATTCTAGAACACAGACTCGTTTAGGGCGGTGGAATGGAGACATAGTGGCATTCTGGACGTCAGACACCTTCACTTCCGGCCAGCAGACATTTCAGGGTTTCAGAATTCCGGCATCCCAGGGATTCTGGAACTCAGCCCCATTCCGGTTCTGGAATGCATACGTCTTATGATTGTGGAAGGCAGAAACTCTCATTTCCGGAATGTAGACATTTAACGATTCTAGAGGTCAGCCATGCCAGGATTCTACAATTCAGCCATCCTGACATCCCAGAACTCAGCCGTCCTGCACATTCTAGAACACAGACTCGTTTAGGACGGCGGAATGCAGACATAGTAGCATTCCGGATGTCAGACACCTTCACTTCCGGCCAGCAGACATTTCAGGGTTTCAGAATTACGGCATCCCACGGATTCTAGAATTCAGCCAAATTCCGCTTCTAGAATGCAGACGTCTTATGATTCTGGAAGGCAGGCAGCCTCACTACCGGAATGTAGACGTTTGACGATTCTAGAAGTCAGCCATGCCAGGATTCTAGAATTCAGCCGACCTGACATTCCGGAACTAAGCCGTTGTGCACATTCTAGAACACAGACTCGTTTAGGACAGTGGAATACAGACATAGTAGCTTTCCGGACGTCAGACACTTTCAATTCCGGCCAGCAGACACTTCAGGGTTTCAGAATTCTGGCATCCCAGGGATTCTAGAACTCAGCCTCATTCCGGTTCTAGAATGCAGACGTCTTATGATTCTGGAAGGCAGGCACCCTCACTTCCGGAATGCAGAAGTTTAACGATTCTAGTGGTCAGCTCTACAAGGATTGTAGAATTCAGTCTTCCTGACATTCCGGATTTCAGCCGTCCTGCACATTCTAGAACACAGACTCGTTTAGGGCGGTGGAATGGAGACATAGTGGCATTCTGGACGTCAGACACCTTCACTTCCGGCCTGCAGACATTTCAGGGTTTCAGAATTCCGGCATCCCAGGGATTCTGGAACTCAGCCCCATTCCGGTTCTGGAATGCATACGTCTTATGATTGTGGAAGGCAGAAACTCTCATTTCCGGAATGTAGACATTTAACGATTCTAGAGGTCAGCCATGCCAGGATTCTACAATTCAGCCATCCTGACATCCCAGAACTCAGCCGTCCTGCACATTCTAGAACACAGACTCGTTTAGGACGGCGGAATGCAGACATAGTAGCATTCCGGATGTCAGACACCTTCACTTCCGGCCAGCAGACATTTCAGGGTTTCAGAATTACGGCATCCCACGGATTCTAGAATTCAGCCAAATTCCGCTTCTAGAATGCAGACGTCTTATGATTCTGGAAGGCAGGCAGCCTCACTACCGGAATGTAGACGTTTGACGATTCTAGAAGTCAGCCATGCCAGGATTCTAGAATTCAGCCGACCTGACATTCCGGAACTAAGCCGTTCTGCACATTCTAGAACACAGACTCGTTTAGGACAGTGGAATGCAGCCATAGTAGCTTTCCGGACGTCAGACACTTTCAATTCCGGCCAGCAGACACTTCAGGGTTTCAGAATTCTGGCATCCCAGGGATTCTAGAACTCAGCCTCATTCCGGTTCTAGAATGCAGACGTCTTATGATTCTGGGAGGGAGGCACCCTCACTTCTGGAATGTAGACGTTTAACGATTCTAGAGGTCAGCCATGAGAGGGTTCTAGAATTCAGTCATCGTGACATTCCGGAACTCAGCCGTCCTCCACGTTCTAGAACACAGACTCGTTTTAGAAGATGGAATGCAGACAGGGCAACATTCCGGACACCAGACACCTTCACTTCCGGCTAGCAGACATTTCAGGGTTTCACGATTCCGGCATACCAGGGATACTAGAACTCAGCCACATTCTGGTTCTAGAATGCGGACTTCTTATGATTCTGGAAGGCAGGCACCCTCACTTCAGGAATGTAGACGTTTAATGATTCTGGAGGTCAGCCATGCCAGGATTCTAGAATTCTGCCATCCTGACATTCCGGAACTCAGCCGTCCAGCACATTCTAGAAGAGAGACTCACATAGGTCGGTGGAATGCAGGCATAGTAGCATTCCGGACGTCAGACATCTTGACTTCCAGCTAGCAGACATTTCAGGGCTTCAGAATTCCGGCATCCCAGGGATTCTAGAACTCAGCCACATTCTGGTTCTAGAATGCAGACGTCTTATGATTCTGGAAGGCAGGCACCCTCACCTCCGCAATATAGACATTTAACGTTTCTAGAGGTCAGCCATGCCAGGATTCTAGAATTCAGCCACCCTGACATTCTGGAACTCAGCCATCCAGCACATTCTAGAACACAGACTCGTTTAGTACGGTGGAATGCAGACATAGTAGCATTCCGGATGTCAGACACCTTCACGTCCGGCTAGAAGACATTTCAGGGTATGAGAATTCCGGAATCCCAGGAATTCTACAACTCAGCCACTTTCCGGTTGTAGAATACAGATGTCTTATCATTCTGGAAGGCGGTAACCCTCCCTTCCGGAATGTAGACGTTTAACGATTCTAGAGGTGAGCCATGCCAGGATTGTAGAATTCAGCCATCCTGACATTCCAAAACACAGCCGTTCTGCACGTTCTAGAACACAGACTCGTTTAGCATGGTGGAATGCAGACACAGTAGCATTCCGGACCTCAGACACCTTCCCTTCCAGCTAGCAGACATTTCAGGGTTACAGAATTCTGGCATCCCAGGGATTCTAGAACTCAGCCACATTCCGGTTCTAGAATACAGACGTCTTATGATTCTGGAAGGCAGGCACCCTCACTTCCAGAATGTAGACTTTTAATCATTCTACAGGTCAGCCATGCCAGGATTCTAGAATTCAGCCATCCTGACTTTCCGGAACTCAGCCGTCCTACACATTCTAGAACACAGCCTCGATTAGGACGGTGAAATGCAGACATAGTAGCATTGCGGAAGTCAGACACGTTCACTTCCGGGTAGCAGACATTTCAGGGTTTCAGATTCCGGCATCCCAGGGGATCTAGAACTCCGCCACATTCTGGTTGTAGAATGCAGACGTCTTATGATCCTGGAAGGCAGGCTCCCTCACTTCTGGAATGTAGACGTTTAACGATTCTAGAGGTCAGCCATGCAAGGATTCTAGAATTCAGCCATCCTGACATCCCGGAACTCAGCCGTCCTGCAGATTCTAGAACACAGACTCGTTTAGGACAGTGGAATACAGACATAGTAGCATCCCGGACATCAGACACCTTGACTTCCGGCTAGGAGGCATTTCAGGGTTTCAGAATTCCGGCATCACAGGGATTCTAGAACTCAGCCACATTCCGGTTCTAGAATGCAGACGTCTTATGATTCTGGAAGGCAGGCACCCTCACTTCCGGAATGCAGAAGTTTAACGATTCTAGTGGTCAGCTCTACAAGGATTGTAGAATTCAGTCTTCCTGACATTCCGGATTTCAGCCTTCCTGCACATTCTAGAACACAGACTCGTTTAGGGCTGTGGAATGGAGACATAGTGGCATTCCGGACGTCAGACACCTTCACTTCCGGCCAGCAGACATTTCAGGGTTTCAGAATTCCGGCATCCCAGGGATTCTGGAACTCAGCCCCATTCCGGTTCTGGAATGCATACGTCTTATGATTGTGGAAGGCAGAAACTCTCATTTCCGGAATGTAGACATTTAACGATTCTAGAGGTCAGCCATGCCAGGATTCTACAATTCAGCCATCCTGACATCCCAGAACTCAGCCGTCCTGCACATTCTAGAACACAGACTCGTTTAGGACGGCGGAATGCAGACATAGTAGCATTCCGGATGTCAGACACCTTCACTTCCGGCCAGCAGACATTTCAGGGTTTCAGAATTACGGCATCCCACGGATTCTAGAATTCAGCCAAATTCCGCTTCTAGAATGCAGACGTCTTATGATTCTGGAAGGCAGGCAGCCTCACTAGCAGAATGTAGACGTTTGACGATTCTAGAAGTCAGCCATGCCAGGATTCTAGAATTCAGCCGACCTGACATTCCGGAACTAAGCCGTTCTGCACATTCTAGAACACAGACTCGTTTAGGACAGTGGAATGCAGACATAGTAGCTTTCCGGACGTCAGACACTTTCAATTCCGGCCAGCAGACACTTCAGGGTTTCAGAATTCTGGCATCCCAGGGATTCTAGAATTCAGCCTCATTCCGGTTCTAGAATGCAGACGTCTTATGATTCTGGGAGGGAGGCACCCTCACTTCTGGAATGTAGACGTTTAACGATTCTAGAGGTCAGCCATGAGAGGATTCTAGAATTCAGTCATCCTGACATTCCGGAACTCAGCCGTCCTCCACGTTCTAGAACACAGACTCGTTTTAGAAGATGGAATGCAGACAGGGCAACATTCCGGACACCAGACACCTTCACTTCCGGCTAGCAGACATTTCAGGGTTTCACAATTCCGGCATCCCAGGGATTCTAGAACTCAGCCACATTCTGGTTCTAGAATGCAGACTTCTTATGATTCTGGAAGGCAGGCACCCTCACTTCAGGAATGTAGACGTTTAATGATTCTGGAGGTCAGCCATGCCAGGATTGTAGAATTCTGCCATCCTGACATTCCGGAACTCAGCCGTCCAGCACATTCTAGAAGAGAGACTCACATAGGTCGGTGGAATGCAGGCATAGTAGCATTCCGGACGTCAGACATCTTGACTTCCAGCTAGCAGACATTTCAGGGCTTCAGAATTCCGGCATCCCAGGGATTCTAGAACTCAGCCACATTCCGGTTCTAGAATGCAGACGTCTTATGATTCTGGAAGGCAGGCACCCTCACCTCCGCAATATAGACATTTAACGTTTCTAGAGGTCAGCCATGCCAGGATTCTAGAATTCAGCCACCCTGACATTCTGGAACTCAGCCGTCCAGCACATTCTAGAACACAGACTCGTTTAGTACGGTGGAATGCAGACATAGTAGCATTCCAGATGTCAGACACCTTCACGTCCGGCTAGAAGACATTTCAGGGTACGAGAATTCCGGAATCCCAGGAATTCTACAACTCAGCCACTTTCCGGTTGTAGAATACAGATGTCTTATCATTCTGGAAGGCAGTAACCCTCCCTTCCGGAATGTAGACGTTTAACGATTCTAGAGGTGAGCCATGCCAGGATTGTAGAATTCAGCCATCCTGACATCCCGGAACTCAGCCGTCCTGCAGATTCTAGAACACAGACTCGTTTAGGACAGTGGAATACAGACATAGTAGCATCCCGCACATCAGACACCTTGAGTTCCGGCTAGGAGGCATTTCAGGGTTTCAGAATTCCGGCATCACAGGGATTCTAGAACTCAGCCACATTCCGGTTCTAGAATGCATACGTCTTATGATTGTGGAAGGCAGAAACTCTCATTTCCGGAATGTAGACATTTAACGATTCTAGAGGTCAGCCATGCCAGGATTCTACAATTCAGCCATCCTGACATCCCAGAACTCAGCCGTCCTGCACATTCTAGAACACAGACTCGTTTAGGACGGCGGAATGCAGACATAGTAGCATTCCGGATGTCAGACACCTTCACTTCCGGCCAGCAGACATTTCAGGGTTTCAGAATTCCGGCATCCCACGGATTCTAGAATTCAGCCAAACTCCACTTCTAGAATGCAGACGTCTTATGATTCTGGAAGGCAGGCAGCCTCACTACCGGAATGTAGACGTTTGACGATTCTAGAAGTCAGCCATGCCAGGATTCTAGAATTCAGCCGACCTGACATTCCGGAACTAAGCCGTTCTGCACATTCTAGAACACAGACTCGTTTAGGACAGTGGAATGCAGACATAGTAGCTTTCCGGACGTCAGACACTTTCAATTCCGGCCAGCAGACACTTCAGGGTTTCAGAATTCTGGCATCCCAGGGATTCTAGAACTCAGCCTCATTCCGGTTCTAGAATGCAGACGTCTTATGATTCTGGGAGGGAGGCACCCTCACTTCTGGAATGTAGACGTTTAACGATTCTAGAGGTCAGCCATGAGAGGATTCTAGAATTCAGTCATCCTGACATTCCGGAACTCAGCCGTCCTCCACGTTCTAGAACACAGACTCGTTTTAGAAGATGGAATGCAGACAGGGCAACATTCCGGACAACAGACACCTTCACTTCCGGCTAGCAGACATTTCAGGGTTTCACAATTCCGGCATCCCAGGGATTCTAGAACTCAGCCACATTCTGGTTCTAGAATGCAGACTTCTTATGATTCTGGAAGGCAGGCACCCTCACATCCGGAATGTAGACGTTTAATGATTCTGGAGGTCAGCCATGCCAGGATTCTAGAATTCTGCCATCCTGACATTCCGGAACTCAGCTGTCCAGCACATTCTAGAAGACAGACTCACATAGGTCGGTGGAATGCAGACATAGTAGCATTCCGGACGTCAGACATCTTGACTTCCAGCTAGCAGACATTTCAGGGCTTCAGAAATCCGGCATCCCAGGGATTCTAGAACTCAGCCACATTCTGGTTCTAGAATGCAGACGTCTTATGATTCTGGAAGGCAGGCACCCTCACCTCCGCAATATAGACATTTAACGTTTCTAGAGGTCAGCCATGCCAGGATTCTAGAATTCAGCCACCCTGACATTCTGGAACTCAGCCATCCAGCACATTCTAGAACACAGACTCGTTTAGTACGGTGGAATGCAGACATAGAAGCATTCCGGATGTCAGACACCTTCACGTCCGGCTAGAAGACATTTCAGGGTATGAGAATTCCGGAATCCCAGGAATTCTACAACTCAGCCACTTTCCGGTTGTAGAATACAGATGTCTTATCATTCTGGAAGGCGGCAACCCTCCCTTCCGGAATGTAGACGTTTAACGATTCTAGAGGTGAGCCATGCCAGGATTGTAGAATTCAGCCATCCTGACATTCCAAAACACAGCCGTTCTGCACGTTCTAGAACACAGACTCGTTTAGCATGGTGGAATGCAGACACAGTAGCATTCCGGACCTCAGACACCTTCCCTTCCAGCTAGCAGACATTTCAGGGTTACAGAATTCTGGCATCCAAGTGATTCTAGAACTCAGCCACATTCCGGTTCTAGAATACAGACGTCTTATGATTCTGGAAGGCAGGCACCCTCACTTCCAGAATGTAGACTTTTAATCATTCTAGAGGTCAGCCATGCCAGGATTCTAGAATTCAGCCATCCTGACTTTCCGGAACTCAGCCATCCTACACATTCCAGAACACAGCCTCGATTAGGACGGTGAAATGCAGACATAGTAGAATTGCGGAAGTCAGACACGTTCACTTCCGGGTAGCAGACATTTCAGGGTTTCAGATTCCGGCATCCCAGGGAATCTAGAACTCCGCCACATTCTGGTTGTAGAATGCAGACGTCTTATGATCCTGGAAGGCAGGCTCCCTCACTTCTGGAATGTAGACGTTTAACGATTCTAGAGGTCAGCCATGCAAGGATTCTAGAATTCAGCCATCCTGACATCCCGGAACTCAGCCGTCCTGCAGATTCTAGAACACAGACTCGTTTAGGACAGTGGAATACAGACATAGTAGCATCCCGGACATCAGACACCCTGACTTCCGACTAGGAGGCATTTCAGGGTTTCAGAATTCCGGCATCACAGGGATTCTAGAACTCAGCCACATTCCGGTTCTAGAATGCAGACGTCTTATGATTCTGGAAGGCAGGCACCCTCACTTCCGGAATGCAGAAGTTTAACGATTCTAGTGGTCAGCTCTACAAGGATTGTAGAATTCAGTCTTCCTGACATTCCGGATTTCAGCCGTCCTGCACATTCTAGAACACAGACTCGTTTAGGGCGGTGGAATGGAGACATAGTGGCATTCTGGACGTCAGACACCTTCACTTCCGGCCAGCAGACATTTCAGGGTTTCAGAATTCCGGCATCCCAGGGATTCTGGAACTCAGCCCCATTCCGGTTCTGGAATGCATACGTCTTATGATTGTGGAAGGCAGAAACTCTCATTTCCGGAATGTAGACATTTAACGATTCTAGAGGTCAGCCATGCCAGGATTCTACAATTCAGCCATCCTGACATCCCAGAACTCAGCCGTCCTGCACATTCTAGAACACAGACTCGTTTAGGACGGCGGAATGCAGACATAGTAGCATTCCGGATGTCAGACACCTTCACTTCCGGCCAGCAGACATTTCAGGGTTTCAGAATTACGGCATCCCACGGATTCTAGAATTCAGCCAAATTCCGCTTCTAGAATGCAGACGTCTTATGATTCTGGAAGGCAGGCAGCCTCACTAGCGGAATGTAGACGTTTGACGATTCTAGAAGTCAGCCATGCCAGGATTCTAGAATTCAGCCGACCTGACATTCCGGAACTAAGCCGTTCTGCACATTCTAGAACACAGACTCGTTTAGGACAGTGGAATGCAGACATAGTAGCTTTCCGGACGTCAGACACTTTCAATTCCGGCCAGCAGACACTTCAGGGTTTCAGAATTCTGGCATCCCAGGGATTCTAGAACTCAGCCTCATTCCGGTTCTAGAATGCAGACGTCTTATGATTCTGGGAGGGAGGCACCCTCACTTCTGGAATGTAGACGTTTAACGATTCTAGAGGTCAGCCATGAGAGGATTCTAGAATTCAGTCATCCTGACATTCCGGAACTCAGCCGTCCTCCACGTTCTAGAACACAGACTCGTTTTAGAAGATGGAATGCAGACAGGGCAACATTCCGGACACCAGACACCTTCACTTCCGGCTAGCAGACATTTCAGGGTTTCACAATTCCGGCATCCCAGGGATTCTAGAACTCAGCCACATTCTGGTTCTAGAATGCAGACTTCTTATGATACTGGAAGGCAGGCACCCTCACTTCCGGAATGTAGACGTTTAATGATTCTGGAGGTCAGCCATGCCAGGATTCTAGAATTCTGCCATCCTGACATTCCGGAACTCAGCCGTCCAGCACATTCTAGAAGACAGACTCACATAGGTCGGTGGAATGCAGGCATAGTAGCATTCCGGACGTCAGACATCTTGACTTCCAGCTAGCAGACATTTCAGGGCTTCAGAATTCCGGCATCCCAAGGATTATAGAACTCAGCCACATTCCGGTTCTAGAATGCAGACGTCTTATGATTCTGGAAGGCAGGCACCCTCACCTCCGCAATATAGACATTTAACGTTTCTAGAGGTCAGCCATGCCAGGATTCTAGAATTCAGCCACCCTGACATTCTGGAACTCAGCCGTCCAGCACATTCTAGAACACAGACTCGTTTAGTACGGTGGAATGCAGACATAGTAGCATTCCGGATGTCAGACACCTTCACGTCCGGCTAGAAGACATTTCAGGGTATGAGAATTCCGGAATCCCAGGAATTCTACAACTCAGCCACTTTCCGGTTGTAGAATACAGATGTCTTATCATTCTGGAAGGCAGTAACCATCCCTTCCGGAATGTAGACGTTTAACGATTCTAGAGGTGAGCCATGCCAGGATTGTAGAATTCAGCCATCCTGACATTCCAAAACACAGCCGTTCTGCACGTTCTAGAACACAGACTCGTTTAGCATGGTGGAATGCAGACACAGTAGCATTCCGGACCTCAGACACCTTCCCTTCCAGCTAGCAGACATTTCAGGGTTTCAGAATTCTGGCATCTCAGGGATTCTAGAACTCAGCCACATTCCGGTTCTAGAATACAGACGTCTTATGATTCTGGAAGGCAGGCACCCTCACTTCCAGAATGTAGACTTTTAATCATTCTAGAGGTCAGCCATGCCAGGATTCTAGAATTCAGCCATCCTGACTTTCCGGAACTCAGACGTCCTACACATTCTAGAACACAGCCTCGATTAGGACGGTGAAATGCAGACATAGTAGCATTGTGGAAGTCAGACACGTTCACTTCCGGGTAGCAGACATTTCAGGGTTTCAGATTCCGGCATCCCAGGGAATCTAGAACTCCGCCACATTCTGGTTGTAGAATGCAGACGTCTTATGATCCTGGAAGGCAGGCTCCCTCACTTCTGGAATGTAGACGTTTAACGATTCTAGAGGTCAGCCATGCAAGGATTCTAGAATTCAGCCATCCTGACATCCCGGAACTCAGCCGTCCTGCAGATTCTAGAACACAGACTCGTTTAGGACAGTGGAATGCAGACATAGTAGCTTTCCGTACGTCAGACACTTTCAATTCCGGCCAGCAGACACTTCAGGGTTTCAGAATTCTGGCATCCCAGGGATTCTAGAACTCAGCCTCATTCCGGTTCTAGAATGCAGACGTCTTATGATTCTGGAAGGCAGGCACCCTCACTTCCGGAATGCAGAAGTTTAACGATTCTAGTGGTCAGCTCTACAAGGATTGTAGAATTCAGTCTTCCTGACATTCCGGATTTCAGCCGTCCTGCACATTCTAGAACACAGACTCGTTTAGGGCGGTGGAATGGAGACATAGTGGCATTCTGGACGTCAGACACCTTCACTTCCGGCCAGCAGACATTTCAGGGTTTCAGAATTCCGGCATCCCAGGGATTCTGGAACTCAGCCCCATTCCGGTTCTGGAATGCATACGTCTTATGATTGTGGAAGGCAGAAACTCTCATTTCCGGAATGTAGACATTTAACGATTCTAGAGGTCAGCCATGCCAGGATTCTACAATTCAGCCATCCTGACATCCCAGAACTCAGCCGTCCTGCACATTCTAGAACACAGGCTCGTTTAGGACGGCGGAATGCAGACATAGTAGCATTCCGGATGTCAGACACCTTCACTTCCGGCCAGCAGACATTTCAGGGTTTCAGAATTACGGCATCCCACGGATTCTAGAATTCAGCCAAATTCCGCTTCTAGAATGCAGACGTCTTATGATTCTGGAAGGCAGGCAGCCTCACTAGCGGAATGTAGACGTTTGACGATTCTAGAAGTCAGCCATGCCAGGATTCTAGAATTCAGCCGACCTGACATTCCGGAACTAAGCCGTTCTGCACATTCTAGAACACAGACTCGTTTAGGACAGTGGAATGCAGACATAGTAGCTTTCCGGACGTCAGACACTTTCAATTCCGGCCAGCAGACACTTCAGGGTTTCAGAATTCTGGCATCCCAGGGATTCTAGAACTCAGCCTCATTCCGGTTCTAGAATGCAGACGTCTTATGATTCTGGGAGGGAGGCACCCTCACTTCTGGAATGTAGACGTTTAACGATTCTAGAGGTCAGCCATGAGAGGATTCTAGAATTCAGTCATCCTGACATTCCGGAAATCAGCCGTCCTCCACGTTCTAGAACACAGACTCGTTTTAGAAGATGGAATGCAGACAGGGCAACATTCCGGACACCAGACACCTTCACTTCCGGCTAGCAGACATTTCAGGGTTTCACAATTCCGGCATCCCAGGGATTCTAGAACTCAGCCACATTCTGGTTCTAGAATGCAGACTTCTTATGATTCTGGAAGGCAGGCACCCTCACTTCCGGAATGTAGACGTTTAATGATTCTGGAGGTCAGCCATGCCAGGATTCTAGAATTCTGCCATCCTGACATTCCGGAACTCAGCCGTCCAGCACATTCTAGAAGACAGACTCACATAGGTCGGTGGAATGCAGGCATAGTAGCATTCCGGACGTCAGACATCTTGACTTCCAGCTAGCAGACATTTCAGGGCTTCAGAATTCCGGCATCCCAGGGATTCTAGAACTCAGCCACATTCCGGTTCTAGAATGCAGACGTCTTATGATTCTGGAAGGCAGGCACCCTCACCTCCGCAATATAGACATTTAACGTTTCTAGAGGTCAGCCATGCCAGGATTCTAGAATTCAGCCACCCTGACATTCTGGAACTCAGCCGTAAAGCACATTCTAGAACACAGACTCGTTTAGTACGGTGGAATGCAGACATAGTAGCATTCCGGATGTCAGACACCTTCACGTCCGGCTAGAAGACATTTCAGGGTATGAGAATTCCGGAATCCCAGGAATTCTACAACTCAGCCACTTTCCGGTTGTAGAATACAGATGTCTTATCATTCTGGAAGGCGGTAACCCTCCCTTCCGGAATGTAGACGTTTAACGATTCTAGAGGTGAGCCATGCCAGGATTGTAGAATTCAGCCATCCTGACATTCCAAAACACAGCCGTTCTGCACGTTCTAGAACACAGACTCGTTTAGCATGGTGGAATGCAGACACAGTAGCATTCCGGACCTCAGACACCTTCCCTTCCAGCTAGCAGACATTTCAGGGTTACAGAATTCTGGCATCCCAGGGATTCTAGAACTCAGCCACATTCCGGTTCTAGAATACAGACGTCTTATGATTCTGGAAGGCAGGCACCCTCACTTCCAGAATGTAGACTTTTAATCATTCTAGAGGTCAGCCATGCCAGGATTCTAGAATTCAGCCATCCTGACTTTCCGGAACTCAGCCGTCCTACACATTCTAGAACACAGCCTCGATTAGGACGGTGAAATGCAGACATAGTAGCATTGCGGAAGTCAGACACGTTCACTTCCGGGTAGCAGACATTTCAGGGTTTCAGATTCCGGCATCCCAGGGAATCTAGAACTCCGCCACATTCTGGTTGTAGAATGCAGACGTCTTATGATCCTGGAAGGCAGGCTCCATCACTTCTGGAATGTAGACTTTTAACAATTCTAGAGGTCAGCCATGGAAGGATTCTAGAATTCAGCCATCCTGACATCCCGGAACTCAGCCGTCCTGCAGATTCTAGAACACAGACTCGTTTAGGACAGTGGAATGCAGACATTGTAGCTTTCCGTACGTCAGACACTTTCAATTCCGGCAAGCAGACACTTCAGGGTTTCAGAATTCTGGCATCCCAGGGATTCTAGAACTCAGCCTCATTCCGGTTCTAGAATGCAGATGTCTTATGATTCTGGAAGTCAGGCACCCTCACTTCCGGAATGCAGAAGTTTAACGATTCTAGTGGTCAGCTCTACAAGGATTGTAGAATTCAGTCTTCCTGACATTCCGGATTTCAGCCGTCCTGCACATTCTAGAACACAGACTCGTTTAGGGCGGTGGAATGGAGACATAGTGGCATTCTGGACGTCAGACACCTTCACTTCCGGCCAGCAGACATTTCAGGGTTTCAGAATTCCGGCATCCCAGGGATTCTGGAACTCAGCCCCATTCCGGTACTGGAATGCATACGTCTTATGATTGTGGAAGGCAGAAACTCTCATTTCCGGAATGTAGACATTTAACGATCCTAGAGGTCAGCCATGCCAGGATTCTACAATTCAGCCATCCTGACACCCCAGAACTCAGCCGTCCTGCACATTCTAGAACACAGACTCGTTAGGACGGCGGAATGCAGACATAGTAGCATTCCGGATGTCAGACACCTTCACTTCCGGCCAGCAGACATTTCAGGGTTTCAGAATTACGGCATCCCACGGATTCTAGAATTCAGCCAAATTCCGCTTCTAGAATGCAGACGTCTTATGATTCTGGAAGGCAGGCAGCCTCACTAGCGGAATGTAGACGTTTGACGATTCTAGAAGTCAGCCATGCCAGGATTCTAGAATTCAGCCGACCTGACATTCCAGAACTAAGCCGTTCTGCACATTCTAGAACACAGACTCGTTTAGGACAGTGGAATGCAGACATAGTAGCTTTCCGGACGTCAGACACTTTCAATTCCGGCCAGCAGACACTTCAGGGTTTCAGAATTCTGGCATCCCAGGGATTCTAGAACTCAGCCTCATTCCGGTTCTAGAATGCAGACGTCTTATGATTCTGGGAGGGAGGCACCCTCACTTCTGGAATGTAGACGTTTAACGATTCTAGAGGTCAGCCATGAGAGGATTCTAGAATTCAGTCATCCTGACATTCCGGAACTCAGCCGTCCTCCACGTTCTAGAACACAGACTCGTTTTAGAAGATGGAATGCAGATAGGGCAACATTCCGGACACCAGACACCTTCACTTCCGGCTAGCAGACATTTCAGGGTTTCACAATTCCGGCATCCCAGGGATTCTAGAACTCAGCCACATTCTGGTTCTAGAATGCAGACTTCTTATGATTCTGGAAGGCAGGCACCCTCACTTCCGGAATGTAGACGTTTAATGATTCTGGAGGTCAGCCATGCCAGGATTCTAGAATTCTGCCATCCTGACATTCCGGAACTAAGCCGTCCAGCACATTCTAGAAGAGAGACTCACATAGGTCGGTGGAATGCAGACATAGTAGCATTCCGGACGTCAGACATCTTGACTTCCAGCTAGCAGACATTTCAGGGCTTCAGAATTCCGGCATCCCAGGGATTCTAGAACTCAGCCACATTCTGGTTCTAGAATGCAGACGTCTTATGATTCTGGAAGGCAGGCACCCTCACCTCCGCAATATAGACATTTAACGTTTCTAGAGGTCAGCCATGCCAGGATTCTAGAATTCAGCCACCCTGACATTCTGGAACTCAGCCATCCAGCACATTCTAGAACACAGACTCGTTTAGTACGGTGGAATGCAGACATAGTAGCATTCCGGATGTCAGACACCTTCACGTCCGGCTAGAAGACATTTCAGGGTATGAGAATTCCGGAATCCCAGGAATTCTACAACTCAGCCACTTTCCGGTTGTAGAATACAGATGTCTTATCATTCTGGAAGGCGGTAACCCTCCCTTCCGGAATGTAGACGTTTAACGATTCTAGAGGTGAGCCATGCCAGGATTGTAGAATTCAGCCATCCTGACATTCCAAAACACAGGCGTTCTGCACGTTCTAGAACACAGACTCGTTTAGCATGGTGGAATGCAGACACAGTAGCATTCCGGACCTCAGACACCTTCCCTTCCAGCTAGCAGACATTTCAGGGTTACAGAATTCTGGCATCTCAGGGATTCTAGAACTCAGCCACATTCCGGTTCTAGAATACATACGTCTTATGATTCTGGAAGGCAGGCACCCTCACTTCCAGAATGTAGACTTTTAATCATTCTACAGGTCAGCCATGCCAGGATTCTAGAATTCAGCCATCCTGACTTTCCGGAACTCAGCCGTCCTACACATTCTAGAACACAGCCTCGATTAGGACGGTGAAATGCAGACATAGTAGCATTGAGGAAGTCAGACACGTTCACTTCCGGGTAGCAGACATTTCAGGGTTTCAGATTCCGGCATCCCAGGGAATCTAGAACTCCGCCACATTCTGGTTGTAGAATGCAGACGTCTTATGATCCTGGAAGGCAGGCTCCCTCACTTCTGGAATGTAGACGTTTAACGATTCTAGAGGTCAGCCATGCAAGGATTCTAGAATTCAGCCATCCTGACATCCCGGAACTCAGCCGTCCTGCAGATTCTAGAACACAGACTCGTTTAGGACAGTGGAATGCAGACATAGTAGCTTTCCGTACGTCAGACACTTTCAATTCCGGCCAGCAGACACTTCAGGGTTTCAGAATTCTGGCATCCCAGGGATTCTAGAACTCAGCCTCATTCCGGTTCTAGAATGCAGATGTCTTATGATTCTGGAAGGCAGGCACCCTCACTTCCGGAATGCAGAAGTTTAACGATTCTAGTGGTCAGCTCTACAAGGATTGTAGAATTCAGTCTTCCTGACATTCCGGATTTCAGCCGTCCTGCACATTCTAGAACACAGACTCGTTTAGGGCGGTGGAATGGAGACATAGTGGCATTCTGGACGTCAGACACCTTCACTTCCGGCCAGCAGCCATTTCAGGGTTTCAGAATTCCGGCATCCCACGGATTCTGGAACTCAGCCCCATTCCGGTTCTGGAATGCATACGTCTTATGATTGTGGAAGGCAGAAACTCTCATTTCCGGAATGTAGACATTTAACGATTCTAGAGGTCAGCCATGCCAGGATTCTACAATTCAGCCATCCTGACATCCCAGAACTCAGCCGTCCTGCACATTCTAGAACACAGACTCGTTTAGGACGGCGGAATGCAGACATAGTAGCATTCCGGATGTCAGACACCTTCACTTCCGGCCAGCAGACATTTCAGGGTTTCAGAATTACGGCATCCCACGGATTCTAGAATTCAGCCAAATTCCGCTTCTAGAATGCAGACGTCTTATGATTCTGGAAGGCAGGCAGCCTCACTAGCGGAATGTAGACGTTTGACGATTCTAGAAGTCAGCCATGCCAGGATTCTAGAATTCAGCCGACCTGACATTCCGGAACTAAGCCGTTCTGCACATTCTAGAACACAGACTCGTTTAGGACAGTGGAATGCAGACATAGTAGCTTTCCGGACGTCAGACACTTTCAATTCCGGCCAGCAGACACTTCAGGGTTTCAGAATTCTGGCATCCCAGGGATTCTAGAACTCAGCCTCATTCCGGTTCTAGAATGCAGACGTCTTATGATTCTGGGAGGGAGGCACCCTCACTTCTGGAATGTAGACGTTTAACGATTCTAGAGGTCAGCCATGAGAGGATTCTAGAATTCAGTCATCCTGACATTCCGGAACTCAGCCGTCCTCCACGTTCTAGAACACAGACTCGTTTTAGAAGATGGAATGCAGACAGGGCAACATTCCGGACACCAGACACCTTCACTTCCGGCTAGCAGACATTTCAGGGTTTCACAATTCCGGCATCCCAGGGATTCTAGAACTCAGCCACATTCTGGTTCTAGAATGCAGACTTCTTATGATTCTGGAAGGCAGGCACCATCACTTCAGGAATGTAGACGTTTAATGATTCTGGAGGTCAGCCATGCCAGGATTCTAGAATTCTGCCATCCTGACATTCCGGAACTCAGCCGTACAGCACATTCTAGAAGACAGACTCACATAGGTCGGTGGAATGCAGGCATAGTAGCATTCCGGACGTCAGACATCTTGACTTCCAGCTAGCAGACATTTCAGGGCTTCAGAATTCCGACATCCCAGGGATTCTAGAACTCAGCCACATTCCGGTTCTAGAATGCAGACGTCTTATGATTCTGGAAGGCAGGCACCCTCACCTCCGCAATATAGACATTTAACGTTTCTAGAGGTCAGCCATGCCAGGATTCTAGAATTCAGCCACCCTGACATTCTGGAACTCAGCCGTCCAGCACATTCTCGAACACAGACTCGTTTAGTACGGTGGAATGCAGACATAGTAGCATTCCGGATGTCAGACACCTTCACGTCCGGATAGAAGACATTTCAGGGTACGAGAATTCCGGAATCCCAGGAATTCTACAACTCAGCCACTTTCCGGTTGTAGAATACAGATGTCATCATTCTGGAAGGCAGTAACCCTCCCTTCCGGAATGTAGACGTTTAACGATTCTAGAGGTGAGACATGCCAGGATTGTAGAATTCAGCCATCCTGACATCCCGGAACTCAGCCGTCCTGCAGATTCTAGAACACAGACTCGTTTAGGACAGTGGAATACAGACATAGTAGCATCCCGCACATCAGACACCTTGACTTCCGGCTAGGAGGCATTTCAGGGTTTCAGAATTCCGGCATCACAGGGATTCTAGAACTCAGCCACATTCCGGTTCTAGAATGCAGACGTCTTATGATTCTGGAAGGCAGGCACCCTCACTTCCGGAATGCAGAAGTTTAACGATTCTAGTGGTCAGCTCTACAAGGATTGTAGAATTCAGTCTTCCTGACATTCCGGATTTCAGCCGTCCTGCACATTCTAGAACACAGACTCGTTTAGGGCGGTGGAATGGAGACATAGTGGCATTCTGGACGTCAGACACCTTCACTTCCGGCTAGCAGACATTTCAGGGTTTCACAATTCCGGCATCCCAGGGATTCTAGAACTCAGCCACATTCTGGTTCTAGAATGCAGACTTCTTATGATTCTGGAAGGCAGGCACCCTCACTTCCGGAATGTAGACGTTTAATGATTCTGGAGGTCAGCCATGCCAGGATTCTAGAATTCTGCCATCCTGACATTCCGGAACTCAGCCGTCCAGCACATTCTAGAAGACAGACTCACATAGGTCGGTGGAATGCAGGCATAGTAGCATTCCGGACGTCAGACATCTTGACTTCCAGCTAGCAGACATTTCAGGGCTTCAGAATTCCGGCATCCCAGGGATTCTAGAACTCAGCCACATTCCGGTTCTAGAATGCAGACGTCTTATGATTCTGGAAGGCAGGCACCCTCACCTCCGCAATATAGACATTTAACGTTTCTAGAGGTCAGCCATGCCAGGATTCTAGAATTCAGCCACCCTGACATTCTGGAACTCAGCCGTAAAGCACATTCTAGAACACAGACTCGTTTAGTACGGTGGAATGCAGACATAGTAGCATTCCGGATGTCAGACACCTTCACGTCCGGCTAGAAGACATTTCAGGGTATGAGAATTCCGGAATCCCAGGAATTCTACAACTCAGCCACTTTCCGGTTGTAGAATACAGATGTCTTATCATTCTGGAAGGCGGTAACCCTCCCTTCCGGAATGTAGACGTTTAACGATTCTAGAGGTGAGCCATGCCAGGATTGTAGAATTCAGCCATCCTGACATTCCAAAACACAGCCGTTCTGCACGTTCTAGAACACAGACTCGTTTAGCATGGTGGAATGCAGACACAGTAGCATTCCGGACCTCAGACACCTTCCCTTCCAGCTAGCAGACATTTCAGGGTTACAGAATTCTGGCATCCCAGGGATTCTAGAACTCAGCCACATTCCGGTTCTAGAATACAGACGTCTTATGATTCTGGAAGGCAGGCACCCTCACTTCCAGAATGTAGACTTTTAATCATTCTAGAGGTCAGCCATGCCAGGATTCTAGAATTCAGCCATCCTGACTTTCCGGAACTCAGCCGTCCTACACATTCTAGAACACAGCCTCGATTAGGACGGTGAAATGCAGACATAGTAGCATTGCGGAAGTCAGACACGTTCACTTCCGGGTAGCAGACATTTCAGGGTTTCAGATTCCGGCATCCCAGGGAATCTAGAACTCCGCCACATTCTGGTTGTAGAATGCAGACGTCTTATGATCCTGGAAGGCAGGCTCCATCACTTCTGGAATGTAGACTTTTAACAATTCTAGAGGTCAGCCATGGAAGGATTCTAGAATTCAGCCATCCTGACATCCCGGAACTCAGCCGTCCTGCAGATTCTAGAACACAGACTCGTTTAGGACAGTGGAATGCAGACATTGTAGCTTTCCGTACGTCAGACACTTTCAATTCCGGCAAGCAGACACTTCAGGGTTTCAGAATTCTGGCATCCCAGGGATTCTAGAACTCAGCCTCATTCCGGTTCTAGAATGCAGATGTCTTATGATTCTGGAAGTCAGGCACCCTCACTTCCGGAATGCAGAAGTTTAACGATTCTAGTGGTCAGCTCTACAAGGATTGTAGAATTCAGTCTTCCTGACATTCCGGATTTCAGCGGTCCCGCACATTCTAGAACACAGACTCGTTTAGGGCGGTGGAATGGAGACATAGTGGCATTCTGGACGTCAGACACCTTCACTTCCGGCCAGCAGACATTTCAGGGTTTCAGAATTCCGGCATCCCAGGGATTCTGGAACTCAGCCCCATTCCGGTACTGGAATGCATACGTCTTATGATTGTGGAAGGCAGAAACTCTCATTTCCGGAATGTAGACATTTAACGATCCTAGAGGTCAGCCATGCCAGGATTCTACAATTCAGCCATCCTGACATCCCAGAACTCAGCCGTCCTGCACATTCTAGAACACAGACTCGTTAGGACGGCGGAATGCAGACATAGTAGCATTCCGGATGTCAGACACCTTCACTTCCGGCCAGCAGACATTTCAGGGTTTCAGAATTACGGCATCCCACGGATTCTAGAATTCAGCCAAATTCCGCTTCTAGAATGCAGACGTCTTATGATTCTGGAAGGCAGGCAGCCTCACTAGCGGAATGTAGACGTTTGACGATTCTAGAAGTCAGCCATGCCAGGATTCTAGAATTCAGCCGACCTGACATTCCAGAACTAAGCCGTTCTGCACATTCTAGAACACAGACTCGTTTAGGACAGTGGAATGCAGACATAGTAGCTTTCCGGACGTCAGACACTTTCAATTCCGGCCAGCAGACACTTCAGGGTTTCAGAATTCTGGCATCCCAGGGATTCTAGAACTCAGCCTCATTCCGGTTCTAGAATGCAGACGTCTTATGATTCTGGGAGGGAGGCACCCTCACTTCTGGAATGTAGACGTTTAACGATTCTAGAGGTCAGCCATGAGAGGATTCTAGAATTCAGTCATCCTGACATTCCGGAACTCAGCCGTCCTCCACGTTCTAGAACACAGACTCGTTTTAGAAGATGGAATGCAGACAGGGCAACATTCCGGACACCAGACACCTTCACTTCCGGCTAGCAGACATTTCAGGGTTTCACAATTCCGGCATCCCAGGGATTCTAGAACTCAGCCACATTCTGGTTCTAGAATGCAGACTTCTTATGATTCTGGAAGGCAGGCACTCTCACTTCAGGAATGTAGACGTTTAATGATTCTGGAGGTCAGCCATGCCAGGATTCTAGAATTCTGCCATCCTGACATTCCGGAACTCAGCCGTACAGCACATTCTAGAAGACAGACTCACATAGGTCGGTGGAATGCAGGCATAGTAGCATTCCGGACGTCAGACATCTTGACTTCCAGCTAGCATACATTTCAGGGCTTCAGAATTCCGACATCCCAGGGATTCTAGAACTCAGCCACATTCCGGTTCTAGAATGCAGACGTCTTATGATTCTGGAAGGCAGGCACCCTCACCTCCGCAATATAGACATTTAACGTTTCTAGAGGTCAGCCATGCCAGGATTCTAGAATTCAGCCACCCTGACATTCCGGAACTCAGCCGTCCAGCACATTCTAGAAGAGAAACTCACATAGGTCGGTGGAATGCAGACATAGTAGCATTCCGGACGTCAGACATCTTGACTTCCAGCTAGCAGACATTTCAGGGCTTCAGAATTCCGGCACCCCAGGGATTCTAGAACTCAGCCACATTCCGGTTCTAGAATGCAGACGTCTTATGATTCTGGAAGGCAGGCACCCTCACCTCCGCAATATAGACATTTAACGTTTCTAGAGGTCAGCCATGCCAGGATTCTAGAATTCAGCCACCCTGACATTCTGGAACTCAGCCGTCCAGCACATTCTAGAACACAGACTCGTTTAGTACGGTGGAATGCAGACATAGTAGCATTCCGCATGTCAGACACCTTCACGTCCGGCTAGAAGACATTTCAGGGTATGAGAATTCCGGAATCCCAGGAATTCTACAACTCAGCCACTTTCCGGTTGTAGAATACAGATGTCTTATCATTCTGTAAGGCAGTAACCCTCCCTTCCGGAATGTAGACGTTTAATGATTCTTGAGGTGAGCCATGCCAGGATTGTAGAATTCAGCCATCCTGACATTCCAAAACACAGCCGTTCTGCACGTTCTAGAACACAGACTCGTTTAGCATGGTGGAATGCAGACACAGTAGCATTCTGGACCTCAGACACCTTCCCTTCCAGCTAGCAGACATTTCAGGGTTACAGAATTCTGGCATCCCAGGGATTCTAGAACTCAGCCACATTCCGGTTCTAGAATACAGACGTCTTATGATTCTGGAAGGCAGGCACCCTCACTTCCAGAATGTAGACTTTTAATCATGCTAGAGGTCAGCCATGCCAGGATTCTAGAATTCAGCCATCCTGACTTTCCGGAACTCAGCCGTCCTACACATTCTAGAACACACCCTCGATTAGGACGATTAAATGCAGACATAGTAGCATTGCGGAAGTCAGACACGTTCACTTCCGGGTAGCAGACATTTCAGGGTTTCAGATTCCGGCATCCCAGGGAATCTAGAACTCCGCCACATTCTGGTTGTAGAATGCAGACGTCTTATGATCCTGGAAGGCAGGCTTCCTCACTTCTGGAATGTAGACGTTTAACGATTCTAGAGGTCAGCCATGCAAGGATTCTAGAATTCAGCCATCCTGACATCCCGGAACTCAGCCGTCCTGCAGATTCTAGAACACAGACTCGTTTAGGACAGTGGAATACAGACATGGTAGCATCCCGGACATCAGACACCTTGACTTCCGGCTAGGAGGCATTTCAGGGTTTCAGAATTCCGGCATCACAGGGATTCTAGAACTCAGCCTCATTCCGGTTCTAGAATGCAGTCGTCTTATGATTCTGGAAGGCAGGCACCCTCACTTCCGGAATGCAGAAGTTTAACGATTCTAGTGGTCAGCTCTACAAGGATTGTAGAATTCAGTCTTCCTGACATTCCGGATTTCAGCCGTCCTGCACATTCTAGAACACAGACTCGTTTAGGGCGGTGGAATGGAGACATAGTGGCATTCTGGACGTCAGACACCTTCACTTCCGGCCAGCAGACATTTCAGGGTTTCAGAATTCCGGCATCCCAGGGATTCTGGAACTCAGCCCCATTCCGGTTCTGGAATGCATACGTCTTATGATTGTGGAAGGCAGAAACTCTCATTTCCGGAATGTAGACATTTAACGATTCTAGAGGTCAGCCATGCCAGGATTCTACAATTCAGCCATCCTGACATCCCAGAACTCAGCCGTCCTGCACATTCTAGAACACAGACTCGTTTAGGACGGCGGAATGCAGACATAGTAGCATTCCGGATGTCAGACACCTTCACTTCCGGCCAGCAGACATTTCAGGGTTTCAGAATTACGGCATCCCACGGATTCTAGAATTCAGCCAAATTCCGCTTCTAGAATGCAGACGTCTTATGATTCTGGAAGGCAGGCAGCCTCACTACCGGAATGTAGACGTTTGACGATTCTAGAAGTCAGCCATGCCAGGATTCTAGAATTCAGCCGACCTGACATTCCGGAACTAAGCCGTTCTGCACATTCTAGAACACAGACTCGTTTAGGACAGTGGAATGCAGACATAGTAGCTTTCCGGACGTCAGACACTTTCAATTCCGGCCAGCAGACACTTCAGGGTTTCAGAATTCTGGCATCCCAGGGATTCTAGAACTCAGCCTCATTCCGGTTCTAGAATGCAGACGTCTTATGATTCTGGGAGGGAGGCACCCTCACTTCTGGAATGTAGACGTTTAACGATTCTAGAGGTCAGCCATGAGAGGATTCTAGAATTCAGTCATCCTGACATTCCGGAACTCAGCCGTCCTCCACGTTCTAGAACACAGACTCGTTTTAGAAGATGGAATGCAGACAGGGCAACATTCCGGACACCAGACACCTTCACTTCCGGCTAGCAGACATTTCAGGGTTTTACGATTCCGGCATCCCAGGGATTCTAGAACTCAGCCACATTCTGGTTCTAGAATGCAGACTTCTTATGATTCTGGAAGGCAGGCACCCTCACTTCCGGAATGTAGACGTTTAATGATTCTGGAGGTCAGCCATGCCAGGATTCTAGAATTCTGCCATCCTGACATTCCGGAACTCAGCCGTCCAGCATATTCTAGAAGAGAGACTCACATAGGTCGGTGGAATGCAGACATAGTAGCATTCCGGACGTCAGACATCTTGACTTCCGGCCAGCAGCCATTTCAGGGTTTCAGAATTCCGGCATCCCACGGATTCTGGAACTCAGCCCCATTCCGGTTCTGGAATGCATACGTCTTATGATTGTGGAAGGCAGAAACTCTCATTTCCGAAATGTAGACATTTAACGATTCTAGAGGTCAGCCATGCAAGGATTCTACAATTCAGCCATCCTGACATCCCAGAACTCAGCCGTCCTGCACATTCTAGAACACAGACTCGTTTAGGACGGCGGAATGCAGACATGGTAGCATTCCGGATGTCAGACACCCTCACTTCCGGCCAGCAGACATTTCAGGGTTTCAGAATTACGGCATCCCACGGATTCTAGAATTCAGCCAAATTCCGCTTCTAGAATGCAGACGTCTTATGATTCTGGAAGGCAGGCAGCCTCACTACCGGAATGTAGACGTTTGACGATTCTAGAAGTCAGCCATGCCAGGATTCTAGAATTCAGCCGACCTGACATTCCGGAACTAAGCCGTTCTGCACATTCTAGAACACAGACTCGTTTAGGACAGTGGAATGCAGACATAGTAGCTTTCCGGACGTCAGACACTTTCAATTCCGGCCAGCAGACACTTCAGGGTTTCAGAATTCTGGCATCCCAGGGATTCTAGAACTCAGCCTCACTCCGGTTCTAGAATGCAGACGTCTTATGATTCTGGGAGGGAGGCACCCTCACTTCTGGAATGTAGACGTTTAACGATTCTAGAGGTCAGCCATGAGAGGATTCTAGAATTCAGTCATCCTGACATTCCGGAACTCAGCTGTCCTCCACGTTCTAGAACACAGACTCGTTTTAGAAGATGGAA
This sequence comes from Aotus nancymaae, assembly GCF_030222135.1. Classification (NCBI taxonomy): domain Eukaryota; kingdom Metazoa; phylum Chordata; class Mammalia; order Primates; family Aotidae; genus Aotus; species Aotus nancymaae. The sequence continues at coordinate 379,918 of NW_026988635.1, read as the reverse complement.
TGCAGACAGGGCAACATTCCGGACACCAGACACCTTCACTTCCGGCTAGCAGACATTTCAGGGTTTCACAATTCCGGCATCCCAGGGATTCTAGAACTCAGCCACATTCTGGTTCTAGAATGCAGACTTCTTATGATTCTGGAAGGCAGGCACCCTCACTTCAGGAATGTAGACGTTTAATGATTCTGGAGGTCAGCCATGCCAGGATTCTAGAATTCTGCCATCCTGACATTCCGGAACTCAGCCGTCCAGCACATTCTAGAAGACAGACTCACATAGGTCGGTGGAATGCAGGCATAGTAGCATTCCGGACGTCAGACATCTTGACTTCCAGCTAGCAGACATTTCAGGGCTTCAGAATTCCGACATCCCAGGGATTCTAGAACTCAGCCACATTCCGGTTCTAGAATGCAGACGTCTTATGATTCTGGAAGGCAGGCACCCTCACCTCCGCAATATAGACATTTAACGTTTCTAGAGGTCAGCCATGCCAGGATTCTAGAATTCAGCCACCCTGACATTCCGGAACTCAGCCGTCCAGCACATTCTAGAAGAGAGACTCACATAGGTCGGTGGAATGCAGACATAGTAGCATTCCGGACGTCAGACATCTTGACTTCCAGCTAGCAGACATTTCAGGACTTCAGAATTCCGGCACCCCAGGGATTCTAGAACTCAGCCACATTCCGGTTCTAGAATGCAGACGTCTTATGATTCTGGAAGGCAGGCACCCTCACCTCCGCAATATAGACATTTAACGTTTCTAGAGGTCAGCCATGCCAGGATTCTAGAATTCAGCCACCCTGACATTCTGGAACTCAGCCGTCCAGCACATTCTAGAACACAGACTCGTTTAGTACGGTGGAATGCAGACATAGTAGCATTCCGCATGTCAGACACCTTCACGTCCGGCTAGAAGACATTTCAGGGTATGAGAATTCCGGAATCCCAGGAATTCTACAACTCAGCCACTTTCCGGTTGTAGAATACAGATGTCTTATCATTCTGGAAGGCAGTAACCCTCCCTTCCGGAATGTAGACGTTTAATGATTCTTGAGGTGAGCCATGCCAGGATTGTAGAATTCAGCCATCTTGACATTCCAAAACACAGCCGTTCTGCACGTTCTAGAACACAGACTCGTTTAGCATGGTGGAATGCAGACACAGTAGCATTCTGGACCTCAGACACCTTCCCTTCCAGCTAGCAGACATTTCAGGGTTACAGAATTCTGGCATCCCAGGGATTCTAGAACTCAGCCACATTCCGGTTCTAGAATACAGACGTCTTATGATTCTGGAAGGCAGGCACCCTCACTTCCAGAATGTAGACTTTTAATCATGCTAGAGGTCAGCCATGCCAGGATTCTAGAATTCAGCCATCCTGACTTTCCGGAACTCAGCCGTCCTACACATTATACAACACACCCTCGATTAGGACGATTAAATGCAGACATAGTAGCATTGCGGAAGTCAGACACGTTCACTTCCGGGTAGCAGACATTTCAGGGTTTCAGATTCCGGCATCCCAGGGAATCTAGAACTCCGCCACATTCTGGTTGTAGAATGCAGACGTCTTATGATCCTGGAAGGCAGGCTCCCTCACTTCTGGAATGTAGACGTTTAAGGATTCTAGAGGTCAGCCATGCAATGATTCTAGAATTCAGCCATCCTGACATCCCGGAACTCAGCCGTCCTGCAGATTCTAGAACACAGACTCGTTTAGGACAGTGGAATACAGACATGGTAGCATCCCGGACATCAGACACCTTGACTTCCGGCTAGGAGGCATTTCAGGGTTTCAGAATTCCGGCATCACAGGGATTCTAGAACTCAGCCACATTCCGGTTCTAGAATGCAGTCGTCTTATGATTCTGGAAGGCAGGCACCCTCACTTCCGGAATGCAGAAGTTTAACGATTCTAGTGGTCAGCTCTACAAGGATTGTAGAATTCAGTCTTCCTGACATTCCGGATTTCAGCCGTCCTGCACATTCTAGAACACAGACTCGTTTAGGGCGGTGGAATGGAGACATAGTGGCATTCTGGACGTCAGACACCTTCACTTCCGGCCAGCAGACATTTCAGGGTTTCAGAATTCCGGCATCCCAGGGATTCTGGAACTCAGCCCCATTCCGGTTCTGGAATGCATACGTCTTATGATTGTGGAAGGCAGAAACTCTCATTTCCGGAATGTAGACATTTAACGATTCTAGAGGTCAGCCATGCCAGGATTCTACAATTCAGCCATCCTGACATCCCAGAACTCAGCCGTCCTGCACATTCTAGAACACAGACTCGTTTAGGACGGCGGAATGCAGACATAGTAGCATTCCGGATGTCAGACACCTTCACTTCCGGCCAGCAGACATTTCAGGGTTTCAGAATTACGGCATCCCACGGATTCTAGAATTCAGCCAAATTCCGCTTCTAGAATTCAGACGTCTTATGATTCTGGAAGGCAGGCAGCCTCACTACCGGAATGTAGACGTTTGACGATTCTAGAAGTCAGCCATGCCAGGATTCTAGAATTCAGCCGACCTGACATTCTGGAACTAAGCCGTTCTGCACATTCTAGAACACAGACTCGTTTAGGACAGTGGAATGCAGACATAGTAGCTTTCCGGACGTCAGACACTTTCAATTCCGGCCAGCAGACACTTCAGGGTTTCAGAATTCTGGCATCCCAGGGATTCTAGAACTCAGCCTCATTCCGGTTCTAGAATGCAGACGTCTTATGATTCTGGGAGGGAGGCACCCTCACTTCTGGAATGTAGACGTTTAACGATTCTAGAGGTCAGCCATGAGAGGATTCTAGAATTCAGTCATCCTGACATTCCGGAACTCAGCCGTCCTCCACGTTCTAGAACACAGACTCGTTTTAGAAGATGGAATGCAGACAGGGCAACATTCCGGACACCAGACACCTTCACTTCCGGCTAGCAGACATTTCAGGGTTTTACGATTCCGGCATCCCAGGGATTCTAGAACTCAGCCACATTCTGGTTCTAGAATGCAGACTTATGATTCTGGAAGGCAGGCACCCTCACTTCCGGAATGTAGACGTTTAATGATTCTGGAGGTCAGCCATGCCAGGATTCTAGAATTCTGCCATCCTGACATTCCGGAACTCAGCCGTCCAGCACATTCTAGAAGAGAGACTCACATAGGTCGGTGGAATGCAGACATAGTAGCATTCCGGACGTCAGACATCTTGACTTCCGGCCAGCAGCCATTTCAGGGTTTCAGAATTCCGGCATCCCACGGATTCTGGAACTCAGCCCCATTCCGGTTCTGGAATGCATACGTCTTATGATTGTGGAAGGCAGAAAGTCTCATTTCCGGAATGTAGACATTTAACGATTCTAGAGGTCAGCCATGCCAGGATTCTACAATTCAGCCATCCTGACATCCCAGAACTCAGCCGTCCTGCACATTCTAGAACACAGACTCGTTTAGGACGGCGGAATGCAGACATGGTAGCATTCCGGATGTCAGACACCCTCACTTCCGGCCAGCAGACATTTCAGGGTTTCAGAATTACGGCATCCCACGGATTCTAGAATTCAGCCAAATTCCGCTTCTAGAATGCAGACGTCTTATGATTCTGGAAGGCAGGCAGCCTCACTACCGGAATGTAGACGTTTGACGATTCTAGAAGTCAGCCATGCCAGGATTCTAGAATTCAGCCGACCTGACATTCCGGAACTAAGCCGTTCTGCACATTCTAGAACACAGACTCGTTTAGGACAGTGGAATGCAGACATAGTAGCTTTCCGGACGTCAGACACTTTCAATTCCGGCCAGCAGACACTTCAGGGTTTCAGAATTCTGGCATCCCAGGGATTCTAGAACTCAGCCTCATTCCGGTTCTAGAATGCAGACGTCTTATGATTCTGGGAGGGAGGCACCCTCACTTCTGGAATGTAGACGTTTAACGATTCTAGAGGTCAGCCATGAGAGGATTCTAGAATTCAGTCATCCTGACATTCCGGAACTCAGCCGTCCTCCACGTTCTAGAACACAGACTCGTTTTAGAAGATGGAATGCAGACAGGGCAACATTCCGGACACCAGACACCTTCACTTCCGGCTAGCAGACATTTCAGGGTTTCACGATTCCGGCATCCCAGGGATTCTAGAACTCAGCCACATTCTGGTTCTAGAATGCAGACTTCTTATGATTCTGGAAGGCAGGCACCCTCACTTCCGGAATGTAGACGTTTAATGATTCTGGAGGTCAGCCATGCCAGGATTCTAGAATTCTGCCATCCTGACATTCCGGAACTCAGCCGTCCAGCACATTCTAGAAGAGAGACTCACATAGGTTGGTGGAATGCAGACATAGTAGCATTCCGGACGTCAGTCATCTTGACTTCCAGCTAGCAGACATTTCAGGACTTCAGAATTCCGGCACCCCAGGGATTCTAGAACTCAGCCACATTCCGGTTCTAGAATGCAGACGTCTTATGATTCTGGAAGGCAGGCACCCTCACCTCCGCAATATAGACATTTAACGTTTCTAGAGGTCAGCCATGCCAGGATTCTAGAATTCAGCCACCCTGACATTCTGGAACTCAGCCGTCCAGCACATTCTAGAACACAGACTCGTTTAGTACGGTGGAATGCAGACATAGTAGCATTCCGCATGTCAGACACCTTCACGTCCGGCTAGAAGACATTTCAGGGTATGAGAATTCCGGAATCCCAGGAATTCTACAACTCAGCCACTTTCCGGTTGTAGAATACAGATGTCTTATCATTCTGGAAGGCAGTAACCCTCCCTTCCGGAATGTAGACGTTTAATGATTCTTGAGGTGAGCCATGCCAGGATTGTAGAATTCAGCCATCTTGACATTCCAAAACACAGCCGTTCTGCACGTTCTAGAACACAGACTCGTTTAGCATGGTGGAATGCAGACACAGTAGCATTCTGGACCTCAGACACCTTCCCTTCCAGCTAGCAGACATTTCAGGGTTACAGAATTCTGGCATCCCAGGGATTCTAGAACTCAGCCACATTCCGGTTCTAGAATACAGACGTCTTATGATTCTGGAAGGCAGGCACCCTCACTTCCAGAATGTAGACTTTTAATCATGCTAGAGGTCAGCCATGCCAGGATTCTAGAATTCAGCCATCCTGACTTTCCGGAACTCAGCCGTCCTACACATTATAGAACACACCCTCGATTAGGACGATTAAATGCAGACATAGTAGCATTGCGGAAGTCAGACACGTTCACTTCCGGGTAGCAGACATTTCAGGGTTTCAGATTGCGGCATCCCAGGGAATCTAGAACTCCGCCACATTCTGGTTGTAGAATGCAGACGTCTTATGATCCTGGAAGGCAGGCTCCCTCACTTCTGGAATGTAGACGTTTAAGGATTCTAGAGGTCAGCCATGCAAGGATTCTAGAATTCAGCCATCCTGACATCCCGGAACTCAGCCGTCCTGCAGATTCTAGAACACAGACTCGTTTAGGACAGTGGAATACAGACATGGTAGCATCCCGGACATCAGACACCTTGACTTCCGGCTAGGAGGCATTTCAGGGTTTCAGAATTCCGGCATCACAGGGATTCTAGAACTCAGCCACATTCCGGTTCTAGAATGCAGTCGTCTTATGATTCTGGAAGGCAGGCACCCTCACTTCCGGAATGCAGAAGTTTAACGATTCTAGTGGTCAGCTCTACAAGGATTGTAGAATTCAGTCTTCCTGACATTCCGGATTTCAGCCGTCCTGCACATTCTAGAACACAGACTCGTTTAGGGCGGTGGAATGGAGACATAGTGGCATTCTGGACGTCAGACACCTTCACTTCCGGCCAGCAGACATTTCAGGGTTTCAGAATTCCGGCATCCCAGGGATTCTGGAACTCAGCCCCATTCCGGTTCTGGAATGCATACGTCTTATGATTGTGGAAGGCAGAAACTCTCATTTCCGGAATGTAGACATTTAACGATTCTAGAGGTCAGCCATGCCAGGATTCTACAATTCAGCCATCCTGACATCCCAGAACTCAGCCGTCCTGCACATTCTAGAACACAGACTCGTTTAGGACGGCAGAATGCAGACATAGTAGCATTCCGGATGTCAGACACCTTCACTTCCGGCCAGCAGACATTTCAGGGTTTCAGAATTACGGCATCCCACGGATTCTAGAATTCAGCCAAATTCCGCTTCTAGAATTCAGACGTCTTATGATTCTGGAGGGCAGGCAGCCTCACTACCGGAATGTAGACGTTTGACGATTCTAGAAGTCAGCCATGCCAGGATTCTAGAATTCAGCCGACCTGACATTCCGGAACTAAGCCGTTCTGCACATTCTAGAACACAGACTCGTTTAGGACAGTGGAATGCAGACATAGTAGCTTTCCGGACGTCAGACACTTTCAATTCCGGCCAGCAGACACTTCAGGGTTTCAGAATTCTGGCATCCCAGGGATTCTAGAACTCAGCCTCATTCCGGTTCTAGAATGCAGACGTCTTATGATTCTGGGAGGGAGGCACCCTCACTTCTGGAATGTAGACGTTTAACGATTCTAGAGGTCAGCCATGAGAGGATTCTAGAATTCAGTCATCCTGACATTCCGGAACTCAGCCGTCCTCCACGTTCTAGAACACAGACTCGTTTTAGAAGATGGAATGCAGACAGGGCAACATTCCGGACACCAGACACCTTCACTTCCGGCTAGCAGACATTTCAGGGTTTCACGATTCCGGCATCCCAGGGATTCTAGAACTCAGCCACATTCTGGTTCTAGAATGCAGACTTCTTATGATTCTGGAAGGCAGGCACCCTCACTTCCGGAATGTAGACGTTTAATGATTCTGGAGGTCAGCCATGCCAGGATTCTAGAATTCTGCCATCATGACATTCCGGAACTCAGCCGTCCAGCACATTCTAGAAGAGAGACTCACATAGGTCGGTGGAATGCAGACATAGTAGCATTCCGGACGTCAGACATCTTGACTTCCAGCTAGCAGACATTTCAGGACTTCAGAATTCCGGCACCCCAGGGATTCTAGAACTCAGCCACATTCCGGTTCTAGAATGCAGACGTCTTATGATTCTGGAAGGCAGGCACCCTCACCTCCGCAATATAGACATTTAACGTTTCTAGAGGTCAGCCATGCCAGGATTCTAGAATTCAGCCACCCTGACATTCTGGAACTCAGCCGTCCAGCACATTCTAGAACACAGACTCGTTTAGTACGGTGGAATGCAGACATAGTAGCATTCCGCATGTCAGACACCTTCACGTCCGGCTAGAAGACATTTCAGGGTATGAGAATTCCGGAATCCCAGGAATTCTACAACTCAGCCACTTTCCGGTTGTAGAATACAGATGTCTTATCATTCTGGAAGGCAGTAACCCTCCCTTCCGGAATGTAGACGTTTAATGATTCTTGAGGTGAGCCATGCCAGGATTGTAGAATTCAGCCATCTTGACATTCCAAAACACAGCCGTTCTGCACGTTCTAGAACACAGACTCGTTTAGCATGGTGGAATGCAGACACAGTAGCATTCCGGACCTCAGACACCTTCCCTTCCAGCTAGCAGACATTTCAGGGTTACAGAATTCTGGCATCTCAGGGATTCTAGAACTCAGCCACATTCCGGTTCTAGAATACAGACGTCTTATGATTCTGGAAGGCAGGCACCCTCACTTCCAGAATGTAGACTTTTAATCATGCTAGAGGTCAGCCATGCCAGGATTCTAGAATTCAGCCATCCTGACTTTCCGGAACTCAGCCGTCCTACACATTATAGAACACACCCTCGATTAGGACGATTAAATGCAGACATAGTAGCATTGCGGAAGTCAGACACGTTCACTTCCGGGTAGCAGACATTTCAGGGTTTCAGATTCCGGCATCCCAGGGAATCTAGAACTCCGCCACATTCTGGTTGTAGAATGCAGACGTCTTATGATCCTGGAAGGCAGGCTCCCTCACTTCTGGAATGTAGACGTTTAAGGATTCTAGAGGTCAGCCATGCAATGATTCTAGAATTCAGCCATCCTGACATCCCGGAACTCAGCCGTCCTGCAGATTCTAGAACACAGACTCGTTTAGGACAGTGGAATACAGACATGGTAGCATCCCGGACATCAGACACCTTGACTTCCGGCTAGGAGGCATTTCAGGGTTTCAGAATTCCGGCATCACAGGGATTCTAGAACTCAGCCACATTCCGGTTCTAGAATGCAGTCGTCTTATGATTCTGGAAGGCAGGCACCCTCACTTCCGGAATGCAGAAGTTTAACGATTCTAGTGGTCAGCTCTACAAGGATTGTAGAATTCAGTCTTCCTGACATTCCGGATTTCAGCCGTCCTGCACATTCTAGAACACAGACTCGTTTAGGGCGGTGGAATGGAGACATAGTGGCATTCTGGACGTCAGACACCTTCACTTCCGGCCAGCAGACATTTCAGGGTTTCAGAATTCCGGCATCCCAGGGATTCTGGAACTCAGCCCCATTCCGGTTCTGGAATGCATACGTCTTATGATTGTGGAAGGCAGAAACTCTCATTTCCGGAATGTAGACATTTAACGATTCTAGAGGTCAGCCATGCCAGGATTCTACAATTCAGCCATCCTGACATCCCAGAACTCAGCCGTCCTGCACATTCTAGAACACAGACTCGTTTAGGACGGCGGAATGCAGACATAGTAGCATTCCGGATGTCAGACACCTTCACTTCCGGCCAGCAGACATTTCAGGGTTTCAGAATTACGGCATCCCACGGATTCTAGAATTCAGCCAAATTCCGCTTCTAGAATTCAGACGTCTTATGATTCTGGAAGGCAGGCAGCCTCACTACCGGAATGTAGACGTTTGACGATTCTAGAAGTCAGCCATGCCAGGATTCTAGAATTCAGCCGACCTGACATTCTGGAACTAAGCCGTTCTGCACATTCTAGAACACAGACTCGTTTAGGACAGTGGAATGCAGACATAGTAGCTTTCCGGACGTCAGACACTTTCAATTCCGGCCAGCAGACACTTCAGGGTTTCAGAATTCTGGCATCCCAGGGATTCTAGAACTCAGCCTCATTCCGGTTCTAGAATGCAGACGTCTTATGATTCTGGGAGGGAGGCACCCTCACTTCTGGAATGTAGACGTTTAATGATTCTAGAGGTCAGCCATGAGAGGATTCTAGAATTCAGTCATCCTGACATTCCGGAACTCAGCCGTCCTCCACGTTCTAGAACACAGACTCGTTTTAGAAGATGGAATGCAGACAGGGCAACATTCCGGACACCAGACACCTTCACTTCCGGCTAGCAGACATTTCAGGGTTTTACGATTCCGGCATCCCAGGGATTCTAGAACTCAGCCACATTCTGGTTCTAGAATGCAGACTTCTTATGATTCTGGAAGGCAGGCACCCTCACTTCCGGAATGTAGACGTTTAATGATTCTGGAGGTCAGCCATGCCAGGATTCTAGAATTCTGCCATCCTGACATTCCGGAACTCAGCCGTCCAGCACATTCTAGAAGAGAGACTCACATAGGTCGGTGGAATGCAGACATAGTAGCATTCCGGACGTCAGACATCTTGACTTCCGGCCAGCAGCCATTTCAGGGTTTCAGAATTCCGGCATCCCACGGATTCTGGAACTCAGCCCCATTCCGGTTCTGGAATGCATACGTCTTATGATTGTGGAAGGCAGAAACTCTCATTTCCGGAATGTAGACATTTAACGATTCTAGAGGTCAGCCATGCCAGGATTCTACAATTCAGCCATCCTGACATCCCAGAACTCAGCCGTCCTGCACATTCTAGAACACAGACTCGTTTAGGACGGCGGAATGCAGACATGGTAGCATTCCGGATGTCAGACACCCTCACTTCCGGCCAGCAGACATTTCAGGGTTTCAGAATTACGGCATCCCACGGATTCTAGAATTCAGCCAAATTCCGCTTCTAGAATGCAGACGTCTTATGATTCTGGAAGGCAGGCAGCCTCACTACCGGAATGTAGACGTTTGACGATTCTAGAAGTCAGCCATGCCAGGATTCTAGAATTCAGCCGACCTGACATTCCGGAACTAAGCCGTTCTGCACATTCTAGAACACAGACTCGTTTAGGACAGTGGAATGCAGACATAGTAGCTTTCCGGACGTCAGACACTTTCAATTCCGGCCAGCAGACACTTCAGGGTTTCAGAATTCTGGCATCCCAGGGATTCTAGAACTCAGCCTCATTCCGGTTCTAGAATGCAGACGTCTTATGATTCTGGGAGGGAGGCACCCTCACTTCTGGAATGTAGACGTTTAACGATTCTAGAGGTCAGCCATGAGAGGATTCTAGAATTCAGTCATCCTGACATTCCGGAACTCAGCCGTCCTCCACGTTCTAGAACACAGACTCGTTTTAGAAGATGGAATGCAGACAGGGCAACATTCCGGACACCAGACACCTTCACTTCCGGCTAGCAGACATTTCAGGGTTTCACGATTCCGGCATCCCAGGGATTCTAGAACTCAGCCACATTCTGGTTCTAGAATGCAGACTTCTTATGATTCTGGAAGGCAGGCACCCTCACTTCCGGAATGTAGACGTTTAATGATTCTGGAGGTCAGCCATGCCAGGATTCTAGAATTCTGCCATCCTGACATTCCGGAACTCAGCCGTCCAGCACATTCTAGAAGAGAGACTCACATAGGTCGGTGGAATGCAGACATAGTAGCATTCCGGACGTCAGACATCTTGACTTCCGGCTAGCAGACATTTCAGGGCTTCAGAATTCCGGCATCCCAGGGATTCTAGAACTCAGCCACATTCCGGTTCTAGAATGCAGACGTCTTATGATTCTGGAAGGCAGGCACCCTCACCTCCGCAATATAGACATTTAACGTTTCTAGAGGTCAGCCATGCCAGGATTTTTGAATTCAGCCACCCTGGCATTCTGGAACTCAGCCGTCCAGCACATTCTAGAACACAGACTCGTTTAGTACGGTGGAATGCAGACATAGTAGCATTCCGGATGTCAGACACCTTCACGTCCGGCTAGAAGACATTTCAGGGTATGAGAATTCCGGAATCCCAGGAATTCTACAACTCAGCCACTTTCCGGTTGTAGAATACAGATGTCTTATCATTCTGGAAGGCAGTAACCCTCCCTTCCGGAATGTAGACGTTTAACGATTCTAGAGGTGAGCCATGCCAGGATTGTAGAATTCAGCCATCCTGACATTCCAAAACACAGCCGTTCTGCACGTTCTAGAACACAGACTCGTTTAGCATGGTGGAATGCAGACACAGTAGCATTCCGGACCTCAGACACCTTCCCTTCGAGCTAGCAGACATTTCAGGGTTACAGAATTCTGGCATCTCAGGGATTCTAGAACTCAGCCACATTCCGGTTCTAGAATACAGACGTCTTATGATTCTGGAAGGCAGGCACCCTCACTTCCAGAATGCAGACTTTTAATCATTCTAGAGGTCAGCCATGCCAGGATTCTAGAATTCAGCCATCCTGACTTTCCGGAACTCAGCCGTCCTACACATTCTAGAACACAGCCTCGATTAGGACGGTGAAATGCAGACATACTAGCATTGCGGAAGTCAGACACGTTCACTTCCGGGTAGCAGACATTTCAGGGTTTCAGATTCCGGCATCCCAGGGAATCTAGAACTCCGCCACATTCTGGTTGTAGAATGCAGACGTCTTATGATCCTGGAAGGCAGGCTTCCTCACTTCTGGAATGTAGACGTTTAACGATTCTAGAGGTCAGCCATGCAAGGATTCTAGAATTCAGCCATCCTGACATCCCGGAACTCAGCCGTCCTGCAGATTCTAGAACACAGACTCGTTTAGGACAGTGGAATACAGACATAGTAGCATCCCGCACATCAGACACCTTGACTTCCGGCTAGGAGGCATTTCAGGGTTTCAGAATTCCGGCATCACAGGGATTCTAGAACTCAGCCACATTCCGGTTCTAGAATGCAGACGTCTTATGATTCTGGAAGGCAGGCACCCTCACTTCCGGAATGCAGAATTTTAACGATTCTAGTGGTCAGCTCTACAAGGATTGTAGAATTCAGTCTTCCTGACATTCCGGATTTCAGCCGTCCTGCACATTCTAGAACACAGACTCGTTTAGGGCGGTGGAATGGAGACATAGCGGCATTCTGGACGTCAGACACCTTCACTTCCGGCCAGCAGACATTTCAGGGTTTCAGAATTCCGGCATCCCAGGGATTCTGGAACTCAGCCCCATTCCGGTTCTGGAATGCATACGTCTTATGATTGTGGAAGGCAGAAACTCTCATTTCCGGAATGTAGACATTTAACGATTCTAGAGGTCAGCCATGCCAGGATTCTACAATTCAGCCATCCTGACATCCCAGAACTCAGCCGTCCTGCACATTCTAGAACACAGACTCGTTTAGGATGGCGGAATGCAGACATAGTAGCATTCCGGATGTCAGACACCTTCACTTCCGGCCAGCAGACATTTCAGGGTTTCAGAATTACGGCATCCCACGGATTCTAGAATTCAGCCAAATTCCGCTTCTAGAATGCAGACGTCTTATGATTCTGGAAGGCAGGCAGCCTCACCTCTGCAATATAGACATTTAACGTTTCTAGAGGTCAGCCATGCCAGGATTCTAGAATTCAGCCACCCTGACATTCTGGAACTCAGCCGTCCAGCACATTCTAGAACACAGACTCGTTTAGTATGGTGGAATGCAGACATAGTAGCATTCCGGATGTCAGACACCTTCACGTCCGGCTAGAAGACATTTCATGGTATGAGAATTCCGGAATCCCAGGAATTCTACAACTCAGCCACTTTCCGGTTGTAGAATACAGATGTCTTATCATTCTGGAAGGCAGTAACCCTCCCTTCCGGAATGTAGACGTTTAACGATTCTAGAGGTGAGCCATGCCAGGATTGTAGAATTCAGCCATCCTGACATTCCAAAACACAGCCGTTCTGCACGTTCTAGAACACAGACTCGTTTAGCATGGTGGAATGCAGACACAGTAGCATTCCGGACCTCAGACACCTTCCCTTCGAGCTAGCAGACATTTCAGGGTTACAGAATTCTGGCATCTCAGGGATTCTAGAACTCAGCCACATTCCGGTTCTAGAATGCAGACGTCTTATGATTCTGGAAGGCAGGCACCCTCACTTCCAGAATGTAGACTTTTAATCATTCTAGAGGTCAGCCATGCCAGGATTCTAGAATTCAGCCATCCTGACTTTCCGGAACTCAGCCGTCCTACACATTCTAGAACACAGCCTCGATTAGGACGGTGAAATGCAGACATAGTAGCATTGCGGAAGTCAGACACGTTCACTTCCGGGTAGCAGACATTTCAGGGTTTCAGATTCCGGCATCCCAGGGAATCTAGAACTCCGCCACATTCTGGTTGTAGAATGCAGACGTCTTATGATCCTGGAAGTCAGGCACCCTCACTTCTGGAATGTAGACGTTTAACGATTCTAGAGGTCAGCCATGCAAGGATTCTAGAATTCAGCCATCCTGACATCCCGGAACTCAGCCGTCCTGCAGATTCTAGAACACAGACTCGTTTAGGACAGTGGAATACAGACATAGTAGCATCCCGGACATCAGACACCTTGACTTCCGGCTAGGAGACATTTCAGGATTTCAGAATTCCGGCATCACAGGGATTCTAGAACTCAGCCACATTCCGGTTCTAGAATGCAGACGTCTTATGATTCTGGAAGGCAGGCACCCTCACTTCCGGAATGCAGAAGTTTAACGATTCTAGTGGTCAGCTCTACAAGGATTGTAGAATTCAGTCTTTCTGACATTCCGGATTTCAGCCGTGCTGCACATTCTAGAACACAGACTCGTTTAGGTCGGTGGAATGGAGACATAGTGGCATTCTGGACGTCAGACACCTTCACTTCCGGCCAGCAGACATTTCAGGGTTTCAGAATTCCGGCATCCCAGGGATTCTGGAACTCAGCCCCATTCCGGTTCTGGAATGCATACGTCTTATGATTGTGGAAGGCAGAAACTCTCATTTCCGGAATGTAGACATTTAACGATTCTAGAGGTCAGCCATGCCAGGATTCTACAATTCAGCCATCCTGACATCCCAGAACTCAGCCGTCCTGCACATTCTAGAACACAGACTCGTTTAGGACGGCGGAATGCAGACATAGTAGCATTCCGGATGTCAGACACCTTCACTTACGGCCAGCAGACATTTCAGGGTTTCAGAATTACGGCATCCCACGGATTCTAGAATTCAGCCAAATTCCGCTTCTAGAATGCAGACGTCTTATGATTCTGGAAGGCAGGCAGCCTCACTACCGGAATGTAGACGTTTGACGATTCTAGAAGTCAGCCATGCCAGGATTCTAGAATTCAGCCGACCTGACATTCCGGAACTAAGCCGTTCTGCACATTCTAGAACACAGACTCGTTTAGGACAGTGGAATGCAGACATAGTAGCTTTCCGGACGTCAGACACTTTCAATTCCGGCCAGCAGACACTTCAGGGTTTCAGAATTCTGGCATCCCAGGGATTCTAGAACTCAGCCTCATTCCGGTTCTAGAATGGAGACGTCTTATGATTCTGGGAGGGAGGCACCCTCACTTCTGGAATGTAGACTTTTAACGATTCTAGAGTTCAGCCATGAGAGGATTCTAGAATTCAGTCATCCTGACATTCCGGAACTCAGCCGTCCTCCACGTTCTAGAACGCAGACTCATTTTAGAAGATCGAATGCAGACAGGGCAACATTCCGGACACCAGACACCTTCACTTCCGGCTAGCAGACATTTCAGGGTTTCACAATTCCGGCATCCCAGGGATTCTAGAACTCAGCCACATTCTGGTTCTAGAATGAAGACTTCTTATGATTCTGGAAGGCAGGCACCCTCACTTCCGGAATGTAGACGTTTAATGATTCTGGAGGTCAGCCATGCCAGGATTCTAGAATTCTGCCATCCTGACATTCCGGAACTCAGCCGTCCAGCACATTCTAGAAGAGAGACTCACATAGGTCGGTGGAATGCAGAAATAGTAGCATTCCGGACGTCAGACATCTTGACTTCCGGCCAGCAGCCATTTCAGGGTTTCAGAATTCCGGCATCCCACGGATTCTGGAACTCAGCCCCATTCCGTTTCTGGAATGCATACGTCTTATGATTGTGGAAGGCAGAAACTCTCATTTCCGGAATCTAGACATTTAACGATTCTTGAGGTCAGCCATGCCAGGATTCTACAATTCAGCCATCCTGACATCCCAGAACTCAGCCGTCCTGCACATTCTAGAACACAGACTCGTTTAGGACGGCGGAATGCAGACATGGTAGCATTCCGGATGTCAGACACCTTCACTTCCGGCCAGCAGACATTTCAGGGTTTCAGAATTACGGCATCCCACGGATTCTAGAATTCAGCCAAATTCCGCTTCTAGAGTGCAGACGTCTTATGATTCTGGAAGGCAGGCAGCCTCACTACCGGAATGTAGACGTTTGACGATTCTAGAAGTCAGCCATGCCAGGATTCTAGAATTCAGCCGACCTGACATTCCGGAACTAAGCCGTTCTGCACATTCTAGAACACAGACTCGTTTAGGACAGTGGAATGCAGACATAGTAGCTTTCCGGACGTCAGACACTTTCATTTCCGGCCAGCAGACACTTCAGGGTTTCAGAATTCTGGCATCCCAGGGATTCTAGAACTCAGTCTCATTCCGGTCCTAGAATGCAGACGTCTTATGATTCTGGGAGGGAGGCACCCTCACTTCTGGAATGTAGACGTTTAACGATTCTAGAGGTCAGCCATGAGAGGATTCTAGAATTCAGTCATCCTGACATTCCGGAACTCAGCCGTCCTCCACGTTCTAGAACACAGACTCGTTTTAGAAGATGGAATGCAGACAGGGCAACATTCCGGACACCAGACACCTTCACTTCCGGCTAGCAGACATTTCAGGGTTTCACAATTCCGGCATCCCAGGGATTCTAGAACTCAGCCACATTCTGGTTCTAGAATGCAGACTTCTTATGATTCTGGAAGCCAGGCACCCTCACTTCCGGAATGTAGACGTTTAATGATTCTGGAGGTCAGCCATGCCAGGATTCTAGAATTCTGCCATCCTGACATTCCGGAACTCAGCCGTCCAGCACATTCTAGAACAGAGACTCACATAGGTCGGTGGAATGCAGACATAGTAGCATTCCGGACGTCAGACATCTTGACTTCCAGCTAGCAGACATTTCAGGGCTTCAGAATTCCGGCATCCCAGGGATTCTAGAACTCAGCCACATTCCGGTTCTAGAATGCAGACGTCTTATGATTCTGGAAGGCAGGCACCCTCACCTCCGCAATATAGACATTTAACGTTTCTAGAGGTCAGCCATGCCAGGATTTTAGAATTCAGCCACCCTGACATTCCGGAACTCAGCCGTCCAGCACATTCTAGAACACAGACTCGTTTAGTACGGTGGAATGCAGACATAGTAGCATTCCGGATGTCAGACACCTTCACGTCCGGCTAGAAGACATTTCAGGGTATGAGAATTCCGGAATCCCAGGAATTCTACAACTCAGCCACTTTCCGGTTGTAGAATACAGATGTCTTATCATTCTGGAAGGCAGTAACCGTCCCTTCCGGAATGTAGACGTTTAACGATTATAGAGGTGAGCCATGCCAGGATTGTAGAATTCAGCCATCCTGACATTCCAAAACACAGCCGTTCTGCACGTTCTACAACACAGACTCGTTTAGCATGGTGGAATGCAGACACAGTAGCATTCCGGACCTCAGACACCTTCCCTTCCAGCTAGCAGACATTTCATGTTTACAGAATTCTGGCATCCCAGGGATTCTAGAACTCAGCCACATTCCGGTTCTAGAATACAGACGTCTTATGATTCTGGAAGGCAGGCACCCTCACTTCCAGAATGTAGACTTTTAATCATTCTAGAGGTCAGCCATGCCAGGATTGTAGAATTCAGCCATCCTGACTCCGGAACTCAGCCGTCCTACACATTCTAGAACACAGCCTCGATTAGGACGGTGAAATGCAGACATAGTAGCATTGCGGAAGTCAGACACGTTCACTTCCGGGTAGCAGACATTTCAGGGTTTCAGATTCCGGCATCCCAGGGAATCTAGAACTCCGCCACATTCTGGTTGTAGAATGCAGACGTCTTATGATCCTGGAAGGCAGGCTCCCTCACTTCTGGAATGTAGACGTTTAACGATTCTAGAGGTCAGCCATGCAAGGATTCTAGAATTCAGCCATCCTGACATCCCGGAACTCAGCCGTCCTGCAGATTCTAGAACACAGACTCGTTTAGGACAGTGGAATACAGACATAGTAGCATCCCGGACATCAGACACCTTGACTTCCGGCTAGGAGGCATTTCAGGGTTTCAGAATTCCGGCATCACAGGGATTCTAGAACTCAGCCACATTCCGGTTCTAGAATGCAGTCGTCTTATGATTCTGGAAGGCAGGCACCCTCACTTCCGGAATGCAGAAGTTTAACGATTCTAGTGGTCAGCTCTACAAGGATTGTAGAATTCAGTCTTCCTGACATTCCGGATTTCAGCCGTCCTGCACATTCTAGAACACAGACTCGTTTAGGGCGGTGGAATGGAGACATAGTGGCATTCTGGACGTCAGACACCTTCACTTCCGGCCAGCAGACATTTCAGGGTTTCAGAATTCCGGCATCCCAGGGATTCTGGAACCCAGCCCCATTCCGGTTCTGGAATGCATACGTCTTATGATTGTGGAAGGCAGAAACTCTCATTTCCGGAATGTAGACATTTAACGATTCTAGAGGTCAGCCATGCCAGGATTCTACAATTCAGCCATCCTGACATCCCAGAACTCAGCCGTCCTGCACATTCTAGAACACAGACTCGTTTAGGACGGCGGAATGCAGACATAGTAGCATTCCGGATGTCAGACACCTTCACTTCCGGCCAGCAGACATTTCAGGGTTTCAGAATTACGGCATCCCACGGATTCTAGAATTCAGCCAAATTCCGCTTCTAGAATGCAGACGTCTTATGATTCTGGAAGGCAGGCAGCCTCACTACCGGAATGTAGACGTTTGACGATTCTAGAAGTCAGCCATGCCAGGATTCTAGAATTCAGCCGACCTGACATTCCGGAACTAAGCCGTTCTGCACATTCTAGAACACAGACTCGTTTAGGACAGTGGAATGCAGACATAGTAGCTTTCCGGACGTCAGACACTTTCAATTCCGGCCAGCAGACACTTCAGGGTTTCAGAATTCTGGCATCCCAGGGATTCTGGAACTCAGCCTCATTCCGGTTCTAGAATGGAGACGTCTTATGATTCTGGGAGGGAGGCACCCTCACTTCTGGAATGTAGACGTTTAACGATTCTAGAGTTCAGCCATGAGAGGATTCTAGAATTCAGTCATCCTGACATTCCGGAACTCAGCCGTCCTCCACGTTCTAGAACACAGACTCGTTTTAGAAGATGGAATGCAGACAGGGCAACATTCCGGACACCAGACACCTTCACTTCCGGCTAGCAGACATTTCAGGGTTTCACAATTCCGGCATCCCAGGGATTCTGGAACTCAGCCCCATTCCGGTTCTGGAATGCATACGTCTTATGATTGTGGAAGGCAGAAACTCTCATTTCCGGAATGTAGACATTTAACGATTCTAGAGGTCAGCCATGCCAGGATTCTACAATTCAGCCATCCTGACATCCCAGAACTCAGCCGTCCTGCACATTCTAGAACACAGACTCGTTTAGGATGGCGGAATGCAGACATAGTAGCATTCCGGATGTCAGACACCTTCACTTCCGGCCAGCAGACATTTCAGGGTTTCAGAATTACGGCATCCCACGGATTCTAGAATTCAGCCAAATTCCGCTTCTAGAATGCAGACGTCTTATGATTCTGGAAGGCAGGCACCCTCACCTCCGCAATATGGACATTTAACGTTTCTAGAGGTCAGCCATGCCAGGATTCTAGAATTCAGCCACCCTGACATTCTGGAACTCAGCCGTCCAGCACATTCTAGAACACAGACTCGTTTAGTATGGTGGAATGCAGACATAGTAGCATTCCGGATGTCAGACACCTTCACGTCCGGCTAGAAGACATTTCATGGTATGAGAATTCCGGAATCCCAGGAATTCTACAACTCAGCCACTTTCCGGTTGTAGAATACAGATGTCTTATCATTCTGGAAGGCAGTAACCATCCCTTTCGGAATGTAGACGTTTAACGATTCTAGAGGTGAGCCATGCCAGGATTGTAGAATTCAGCCATCCTGACATTCCAAAACACAGCCGTTCTGCACTTTCTAGAACACAGACTCGTTTAGCATGGTGGAATGCAGACACAGTAGCATTCCGGACCTCAGACACCTTCCCTTCGAGCTAGCAGACATTTCAGGGTTACAGAATTCTGGCATCTCAGGGATTCTAGAACTCAGCCACATTCCGGTTCTAGAATGCAGACGTCTTATGATTCTGGAAGGCAGGCACCCTCACTTCCAGAATGTAGACTTTTAATCATTCTAGAGGTCAGCCATGCCAGGATTCTAGAATTCAGCCATCCTGACTTTCCGGAACTCAGCCGTCCTACACATTCTAGAAAACAGCCTCGATTAGGACGGTGAAATGCAGACATAGTAGCATTGCGGAAGTCAGACACGTTCACTTCCGGGTAGCAGACATTTCAGGGTTTCAGATTCCGGCATCCCAGGGAATCTAGAACTCTGCCACATTCTGGTTGTAGAATGCAGACGTCTTATGATCCTGGAAGGCAGGCACCCTCACTTCTGGAATGTAGACGTTTAACGATTCTAGAGGTCAGCGATGCAAGGATTCTAGAATTCAGCCATCCTGACATCCCGGAACTCAGCCGTCCTGCAGATTCTAGAACACAGACTCGTTTAGGACAGTGGAATACAGACATGGTAGCATCCCGGACATCAGACACCTTGACTTCCGGCTAGGAGGCATTTCAGGGTTTCAGAATTCCGGCATCACAGGGATTCTAGAACTCAGCCACATTCCGGTTCTAGAATGCAGACGTCTTATGATTCTGGAAGGCAGGCACCCTCACTTCCGGAATGCAGAAGTTTAACGATTCTAGTGGTCAGCTCTACAAGGATTGTAGAATTCAGTCTTCCTGACATTCCGGATTTCAGCCGTCCTGCACATTCTAGAACACAGACTCGTTTAGGGCGGTGGAATGGAGACATAGTGGCATTCTGGACGTCAGACACCTTCACTTCCGGCCAGCAGACATTTCAGGGTTTCAGAATTCCGGCATCCCAGGGATTCTGGAACTCAGCCCCATTCCGGTTCTGGAATGCATACGTCTTATGATTGTGGAAGGCAGAAACTCTCATTTCCGGAATGTAGACATTTAACGATTCTAGAGGTCAGCCATGCCAGGATTCTACAATTCAGCCATCCTGACATCCCAGAACTCAGCCGTCCTGCACATTCTAGAACACAGACTCGTTTAGGACGGCGGAATGCAGACATAGTAGCATTCCGGATGTCAGACACCTTCACTTCCGGCCAGCAGACATTTCAGGGTTTCAGAATTACGGCATCCCACGGATTCTAGAATTCAGCCAAATTCCGCTTCTAGAATGCAGACGTCTTATGATTCTGGAAGGCAGGCAGCCTCACTACCGGAATGTAGACGTTTGACGATTCTAGAAGTCAGCCATGCCAGGATTCTAGAATTCAGCCGACCTGACATTCCGGAACTAAGCCGTTCTGCACATTCTAGAACACAGACTCGTTTAGGACAGTGGAATGCAGACATAGTAGCTTTCCGGACGTCAGACACTTTCAATTCCGGCCAGCAGACACTTCAGGGTTTCAGAATTCTGGCATCCCAGGGATTCTAGAACTCAGCCTCATTCCGGTTCTAGAATGCAGACGTCTTATGATTCTGGGAGGGAGGCACCCTCACTTCTGGAATGTAGACGTTTAACGATTCTAGAGGTCAGCCATGAGAGGATTCTAGAATTCAGTCATCCTGACATTCCGGAACTCAGCCGTCCTCCACGTTCTAGAACACAGACTCGTTTTAGAAGATGGAATGCAGACAGGGCAACATTCCGGACACCAGACACCTTCACTTCCGGCTAGCAGACATTTCAGGGTTTCACGATTCCGGCATCCCAGGGATTCTAGAACTCAGCCACATTCTGGTTCTAGAATGCAGACTTCTTATGATTCTGGAAGGCAGGCACCCTCACTTCCGGAATGTAGACGTTTAATGATTCTGGAGGTCAGCCATGCCAGGATTCTAGAATTCTGCCATCCTGACATTCCGGAACTCAGCCGTCCAGCACATTCTAGAAGAGAGACTCACATAGGTCGGTGGAATGCAGACATAGTAGCATTCCGGACGTCAGACATCTTCACTTCCGGCTAGCAGACATTTCAGGGCTTCAGAATTCCGGCATCCCAGGGATTCTAGAACTCAGCCACATTCCGGTTCTAGAATGCAGACGTCTTATGATTCTGGAAGGCAGGCACCCTCACCTCCGCAATATAGACATTTAACGTTTCTAGAGGTCAGCCATGCCAGGATTTTAGAATTCAGCCACCCTGACATTCCGGAACTCAGCCGTCCAGCACATTCTAGAACACAGACTCGTTTAGTACGGTGGAATGCAGACATAGTAGCATTCCGGATGTCAGACACCTTCACGTCCGGCTAGAAGACATTTCAGGGTATGAGAATTCCGGAATCCCAGGAATTCTACAACTCAGCCACTTTCCGGTTGTAGAATACAGATGTCTTATCATTCTGGAAGGCAGTAACCGTCCCTTCCGGAATGTAGACGTTTAACGATTATAGAGGTGAGCCATGCCAGCATTGTAGAATTCAGCCATCCTGACATTCCAAAACACAGCCGTTCTGCACGTTCTACAACACAGACTCGTTTAGCATGGTGGAATGCAGACACAGTAGCATTCCGGACCTCAGACACCTTCCCTTCCAGCTAGCAGACATTTCATGTTTACAGAATTCTGGCATCCCAGGGATTCTAGAACTCAGCCACATTCCGGTTCTAGAATACAGACGTCTTATGATTCTGGAAGGCAGGCACCCTCACTTCCAGAATGTAGACTTTTAATCATTCTAGAGGTCAGCCATGCCAGGATTGTAGAATTCAGCCATCCTGACTCCGGAACTCAGCCGTCCTACACATTCTAGAACACAGCCTCGATTAGGACGGTGAAATGCAGACATAGTAGCATTGCGGAAGTCAGACACGTTCACTTCCGGGTAGCAGACATTTCAGGGTTTCAGATTCCGGCATCCCAGGGAATCTAGAACTCCGCCACATTCTGGTTGTAGAATGCAGACGTCTTATGATCCTGGAAGGCAGGCTCCCTCACTTCTGGAATGTAGACGTTTAACGATTCTAGAGGTCAGCCATGCAAGGATTCTAGAATTCAGCCATCCTGACATCCCGGAACTCAGCCGTCCTGCAGATTCTAGAACACAGACTCGTTTAGGACAGTGGAATACAGACATAGTAGCATCCCGGACATCAGACACCTTGACTTCCGGCTAGGAGGCATTTCAGGGTTTCAGAATTCCGGCATCACAGGGATTCTAGAACTCAGCCACATTCCGGTTCTAGAATGCAGTCGTCTTATGATTCTGGAAGGCAGGCACCCTCACTTCCGGAATGCAGAAGTTTAACGATTCTAGTGGTCAGCTCTACAAGGATTGTAGAATTCAGTCTTCCTGACATTCCGGATTTCAGCCGTCCTGCACATTCTAGAACACAGACTCGTTTAGGGCGGTGGAATGGAGACATAGTGGCATTCTGGACGTCAGACACCTTCACTTCCGGCCAGCAGACATTTCAGGGTTTCAGAATTCCGGCATCCCAGGGATTCTGGAACCCAGCCCCATTCCGGTTCTGGAATGCATACGTCTTATGATTGTGGAAGGCAGAAACTCTCATTTCCGGAATGTAGACATTTAACGATTCTAGAGGTCAGCCATGCCAGGATTCTACAATTCAGCCATCCTGACATCCCAGAACTCAGCCGTCCTGCACATTCTAGAACACAGACTCGTTTAGGACGGCGGAATGCAGACATAGTAGCATTCCGGATGTCAGACACCTTCACTTCCGGCCAGCAGACATTTCAGGGTTTCAGAATTACGGCATCCCACGGATTCTAGAATTCAGCCAAATTCCGCTTCTAGAATGCAGACGTCTTATGATTCTGGAAGGCAGGCAGCCTCACTACCGGAATGTAGACGTTTGACGATTCTAGAAGTCAGCCATGCCAGGATTCTAGAATTCAGCCGACCTGACATTCCGGAACTAAGCCGTTCTGCACATTCTAGAACACAGACTCGTTTAGGACAGTGGAATGCAGACATAGTAGCTTTCCGGACGTCAGACACTTTCAATTCCGGCCAGCAGACACTTCAGGGTTTCAGAATTCTGGCATCCCAGGGATTCTAGAACTCAGCCTCATTCCGGTTCTAGAATGCAGACGTCTTATGATTCTGGGAGGGAGGCACCCTCACTTCTGGAATGTAGACGTTTAACGATTCTAGAGGTCAGCCATGAGAGGATTCTAGAATTCAGTCATCCTGACATTCCGGAACTCAGCCGTCCTCCACGTTCTAGAACACAGACTCGTTTTAGAAGATGGAATGCAGACAGGGCAACATTCCGGACACCAGACACCTTCACTTCCGGCTAGCAGACATTTCAGGGTTTCACGATTCCGGCATCCCAGGGATTCTAGAACTCAGCCACATTCTGGTTCTAGAATGCAGACTTCTTATGATTCTGGAAGGCAGGCACCCTCACTTCCGGAATGTAGACGTTTAATGATTCTGGAGGTCAGCCATGCCAGGATTCTAGAATTCTGCCATCCTGACATTCCGGAACTCAGCCGTCCAGCACATTCTAGAAGAGAGACTCACATAGGTCGGTGGAATGCAGACATAGTAGCATTCCGGACGTCAGACATCTTGACTTCCGGCCAGCAGCCATTTCAGGGTTTCAGAATTCCGGCATCCCACGGATTCTGGAACTCAGCCCCATTCCGGTTCTGGAATGCATACGTCTATGATTGTGGAAGGCAGAAACTCTCATTTCCGGAATGTAGACATTTAACGTTTCTTGAGGTCAGCCATGACAGGATTCTACAATTCAGCCATCCTGACATCCCAGAACTCAGCCGTCCTGCACATTCTAGAACACAGACTCGTTTAGGACGGCGGAATGCAGACATAGTAGCATTCCAGATGTCAGACACCCTTACTTCCGGCCAGCAGACATTTCAGGGTTTCAGAATTACGGCATCCCACGGATTCTAGAATTCAGCCAAATTCCGCTTCTAGAATGCAGACGTCTTATGATTCTGGAAGGCAGGCAGCCTCACTACCGGAATGTAGACGTTTGACGATTCTAGAAGTCAGCCATGCCAGGATTCTAGAATTCAGCCGACCTGACATTCCGGAACTAAGCCGTTCTGCACATTCTAGAACACAGACTCGTTTAGGACAGTGGAATGCAGACATAGTAGCTTTCCGGATGTCAGACACTTTCAATTCCGGCCAGCAGACACTTCAGGGTTTCAGAATTCTGGCATCCCAGGGATTCTAGAACTCAGCCTCATTCCGGTTCTAGAATGCAGACGTCTTATGATTCTGGGAGGGAGGCACCCTCACTTCTGGAATGTAGACGTTTAACGATTCTAGAGGTCAGCCATGAGAGGATTCTAGAATTCAGTCATCCTGACATTCCGGAACTCAGCCGTCCTCCACGTTCTAGAACACAGACTCGTTTTAGAAGATGGAATGCAGACAGGGCAACATTCCGGACACCAGACACCTTCACTTCCGGCTAGCAGACATTTCAGGGTTTCACGATTCCGGCATCCCAGGGATTCTAGAACTCAGCCACATTCTGGTTCTAGAATGCAGACTTCTTATGATTCTGGAAGGCAGGCACCCTCACTTCCGGAATGTAGACGTTTAATGATTCTGGAGGTCAGCCATGCCAGGATTCTAGAATTCTGCCATCCTGACATTCCGGAACTCAGCCGTCCAGCACATTCTAGAAGAGAGACTCACATAGGTCGGTGGAATGCAGACATAGTAGCATTCCGGACGTCAGACATCTTCACTTCCGGCTAGCAGACATTTCAGGGCTTCAGAATTCCGGCATCCCAGGGATTCTAGAATTCAGCCACATTCCGGTTCTAGAATGCAGACGTCTTATGATTCTGGAAGGCAGGCACCCTCACCTCCGCAATGTAGACATTTAACGTTTCTAGAGGTCAGCCATGCCAGGCTTTTAGAATTCAGCCACCCTGACATTCTGGAACTCAGCCGTCCAGCACATTCTAGAACACAGACTCGTTTAGTACGGTGGAATGCAGACATAGTAGCATTCCGGATGTCAGACACCTTCACGTCCGGCTAGAAGACATTTCATGGTATGAGAATTCCGGAATCCCAGGAATTCTACAACTCAGCCACTTTCCGGTTGTAGAATACAGATGTCTTATCATTCTGGAAGGCAGTAACCATCCCTTTCGGAATGTAGACGTTTAACGATTCTAGAGGTGAGCCATGCCAGGATTGTAGAATTCAGCCATCCTGACATTCCAAAACACAGCCGTTCTGCACTTTCTAGAACACAGACTCGTTTAGCATGGTGGAATGCAGACACAGTAGCATTCCGGACCTCAGACACCTTCCCTTCGAGCTAGCAGACATTTCAGGGTTACAGAATTCTGGCATCTCAGGGATTCTAGAACTCAGCCACATTCCGGTTCTAGAATGCAGACGTCTTATGATTCTGGAAGGCAGGCACCCTCACTTCCAGAATGTAGACTTTTAATCATTCTAGAGGTCAGCCATGCCAGGATTCTAGAATTCAGCCATCCTGACTTTCCGGAACTCAGCCGTCCTACACATTCTAGAAAACAGCCTCGATTAGGACGGTGAAATGCAGACATAGTAGCATTGCGGAAGTCAGACACGTTCACTTCCGGGTAGCAGACATTTCAGGGTTTCAGATTCCGGCATCCCAGGGAATCTAGAACTCCGCCACATTCTGGTTGTAGAATGCAGACGTCTTATGATCCTGGAAGGCAGGCACCCTCACTTCTGGAATGTAGACGTTTAACGATTCTAGAGGTCAGCCATGCAAGGATTCTAGAATTCAGCCATCCTGACATCCCGGAACTCAGCCGTCCTGCAGATTCTAGAACACAGACTCGTTTAGGACAGTGGAATACAGACATGGTAGCATCCCGGACATCAGACACCTTGACTTCCGGCTAGGAGGCATTTCAGGGTTTCAGAATTCCGGCATCACAGGGATTCTAGAACTCAGCCACATTCCGGTTCTAGAATGCAGACGTCTTATGATTCTGGAAGGCAGGCACCCTCACTTCCGGAATGCAGAAGTTTAACGATTCTAGTGGTCAGCTCTACAAGGATTGTAGAATTCAGTCTTCCTGACATTCCGGATTTCAGCCGTCCTGCACATTCTAGAACACAGACTCGTTTAGGGCGGTGGAATGGAGACATAGTGGCATTCTGGACGTCAGACACCTTCACTTCCGGCCAGCAGACATTTCAGGGTTTCAGAATTCCGGCATCCCAGGGATTCTGGAACTCAGCCCCATTCCGGTTCTGGAATGCATACGTCTTATGATTGTGGAAGGCAGAAACTCTCATTTCCGGAATGTAGACATTTAACGATTCTAGAGGTCAGCCATGCCAGGATTCTACAATTCAGCCATCCTGACATCCCAGAACTCAGCCGTCCTGCACATTCTAGAACACAGACTCGTTTAGGACGGCGGAATGCAGACATAGTAGCATTCCGGATGTCAGACACCTTCACTTCCGGCCAGCAGACATTTCAGGGTTTCAGAATTACGGCATCCCACGGATTCTAGAATTCAGCCAAATTCCGCTTCTAGAATGCAGACGTCTTATGATTCTGGAAGGCAGGCAGCCTCACTACCGGAATGTAGACGTTTGACGATTCTAGAAGTCAGCCATGCCAGGATTCTAGAATTCAGCCGACCTGACATTCCGGAACTAAGCCGTTCTGCACATTCTAGAACACAGACTCGTTTAGGACAGTGGAATGCAGACATAGTAGCTTTCCGGACGTCAGACACTTTCAATTCCGGCCAGCAGACACTTCAGGGTTTCAGAATTCTGGCATCCCAGGGATTCTAGAACTCAGCCTCATTCCGGTTCTAGAATGCAGACGTCTTATGATTCTGGGAGGGAGGCACCCTCACTTCTGGAATGTAGACGTTTAACGATTCTAGAGGTCAGCCATGAGAGGATTCTAGAATTCAGTCATCCTGACATTCCGGAACTCAGCCGTCCTCCACGTTCTAGAACACAGACTCGTTTTAGAAGATGGAATGCAGACAGGGCAACATTCCGGACACCAGACACCTTCACTTCCGGCTAGCAGACATTTCAGGGTTTCACGATTCCGGCATCCCAGGGATTCTAGAACTCAGCCACATTCTGGTTCTAGAATGCAGACTTCTTATGATTCTGGAAGGCAGGCACCCTCACTTCCGGAATGTAGACGTTTAATGATTCTGGAGGTCAGCCATGCCAGGATTCTAGAATTCTGCCATCCTGACATTCCGGAACTCAGCCGTCCAGCACATTCTAGAAGAGAGACTCACATAGGTCGGTGGATTGCAGACATAGTAGCATTCCGGACGTCAGACATCTTGACTTCCGGCCAGCAGCCATTTCAGGGTTTCAGAATTCCGGCATCCCACGGATTCTGGAACTCAGCCCCATTCCGGTTCTGGAATGCATACGTCTTATGATTGTGGAAGGCAGAAACTCTCATTTCCGGAATGTAGACATTTAACGATTCTTGAGGTCAGCCATGCCAGGATTCTACAATTCAGCCATCCTGACATCCCAGAACTCAGCCGTCCTGCACATTCTAGAACACAGACTCGTTTAGGACGGCGGAATGCAGACATGGTAGCATTCCGGATGTCAGACACCCTCACTTCCGGCCAGCAGACATTTCAGGGTTTCAGAATTACGGCATCCCACGGATTCTAGAATTCAGCCAAATTCCGCTTCTAGAATGCAGACGTCTTATGATTCTGGAAGGCAGGCAGCCTCACTACCGGAATGTAGACGTTTGACGATTCTAGAAGTCAGCCATGCCAGGATTCTAGAATTCAGCCGACCTGACATTCCGGAACTAAGCCGTTCTGCACATTCTAGAACACAGACTCGTTTAGGACAGTGGAATGCAGACATAGTAGCTTTCCGGACGTCAGACACTTTCAATTCCGGCCAGCAGACACTTCAGGGTTTCAGAATTCTGGCATCCCAGGGATTCTAGAACTCAGCCTCACTCCGGTTCTAGAATGCAGACGTCTTATGATTCTGGGAGGGAGGCACCCTCACTTCTGGAATGTAGACGTTTAACGATTCTAGAGGTCAGCCATGAGAGGATTCTAGAATTCAGTCATCCTGACATTCCGGAACTCAGCCGTCCTCCACGTTCTAGAACACAGACTCGTTTTAGAAGATGGAATGCAGACAGGGCAACATTCCGGACACCAGACACCTTCACTTCCGGCTAGCAGACATTTCAGGGTTTCACAATTCCGGCATCCCAGGGATTCTAGAACTCAGCCACATTCTGGTTCTAGAATGCAGACTTCTTATGATTCTGGAAGGCAGGCACCCTCACTTCAGGAATGTAGACGTTTAATGATTCTGGAGGTCAGCCATGCCAGGATTCTAGAATTCTGCCATCCTGACATTCCGGAACTCAGCCGTCCAGCACATTCTAGAAGACAGACTCACATAGGTCGGTGGAATGCAGGCATAGTAGCATTCCGGACGTCAGACATCTTGACTTCCAGCTAGCAGACATTTCAGGGCTTCAGAATTCCGACATCCCAGGGATTCTAGAACTCAGCCACATTCCGGTTCTAGAATGCAGACGTCTTATGATTCTGGAAGGCAGGCACCCTCACCTCCGCAATATAGACATTTAACGTTTCTAGAGGTCAGCCATGCCAGGATTCTAGAATTCAGCCACCCTGACATTCCGGAACTCAGCCGTCCAGCACATTCTAGAAGAGAGACTCACATAGGTCGGTGGAATGCAGACATAGTAGCATTCCGGACGTCAGACATCTTGACTTCCAGCTAGCAGACATTTCAGGACTTCAGAATTCCGGCACCCCAGGGATTCTAGAACTCAGCCATATTCCGGTTCTAGAATGCAGACGTCTTATGATTCTGGAAGGCAGGCACCCTCACCTCCGCAATATAGACATTTAACGTTTCTAGAGGTCAGCCATGCCAGGATTCTAGAATTCAGCCACCCTGACATTCTGGAACTCAGCCGTCCAGCACATTCTAGAACACAGACTCGTTTAGTACGGTGGAATGCAGACATAGTAGCATTCCGCATGTCAGACACCTTCACGTCCGGCTAGAAGACATTTCAGGGTATGAGAATTCCGGAATCCCAGGAATTCTACAACTCAGCCACTTTCCGGTTGTAGAATACAGATGTCTTATCATTCTGGAAGGCAGTAACCCTCCCTTCCGGAATGTAGACGTTTAATGATTCTTGAGGTGAGCCATGCCAGGATTGTAGAATTCAGCCATCTTGACATTCCAAAACACAGCCGTTCTGCACGTTCTAGAACACAGACTCGTTTAGCATGGTGGAATGCAGACACAGTAGCATTCTGGACCTCAGACACCTTCCCTTCCAGCTAGCAGACATTTCAGGGTTACAGAATTCTGGCATCCCAGGGATTCTAGAACTCAGCCACATTCCGGTTCTAGAATACAGACGTCTTATGATTCTGGAAGGCAGGCACCCTCACTTCCAGAATGTAGACTTTTAATCATGCTAGAGGTCAGCCATGCCAGGATTCTGGAATTCAGCCATCCTGACTTTCCGGAACTCAGCCGTCCTACACATTATAGAACACACCCTCGATTAGGACGATTAAATGCAGACATAGTAGCATTGCGGAAGTCAGACACGTTCACTTCCGGGTAGCAGACATTTCAGGGTTTCAGATTCCGGCATCCCAGGGAATCTAGAACTCCGCCACATTCTGGTTGTAGAATGCAGACGTCTTATGATCCTGGAAGGCAGGCTCCCTCACTTCTGGAATGTAGACGTTTAAGGATTCTAGAGGTCAGCCATGCAAGGATTCTAGAATTCAGCCATCCTGACATCCCGGAACTCAGCCGTCCTGCAGATTCTAGAACACAGACTCGTTTAGGACAGTGGAATACAGACATGGTAGCATCCCGGACATCAGACACCTTGACTTCCGGCTAGGAGGCATTTCAGGGTTTCAGAATTCCGGCATCACAGGGATTCTAGAACTCAGCCACATTCCGGTTCTAGAATGCAGTCGTCTTATGATTCTGGAAGGCAGGCACCCTCACTTCCGGAATGCAGAAGTTTAACGATTCTAGTGGTCAGCTCTACAAGGATTGTAGAATTCAGTCTTCCTGACATTCCGGATTTCAGCCGTCCTGCACATTCTAGAACACAGACTCGTTTAGGGCGGTGGAATGGAGACATAGTGGCATTCTGGACGTCAGACACCTTCACTTCCGGCCAGCAGACATTTCAGGGTTTCAGAATTCCGGCATCCCAGGGATTCTGGAACTCAGCCCCATTCCGGTTCTGGAATGCATACGTCTTATGATTGTGGAAGGCAGAAACTCTCATTTCCGGAATGTAGACATTTAACGATTCTAGAGGTCAGCCATGCCAGGATTCTACAATTCAGCCATCCTGACATCCCAGAACTCAGCCGTCCTGCACATTCTAGAACACAGACTCGTTTAGGACGGCGGAATGCAGACATAGTAGCATTCCGGATGTCAGACACCTTCACTTCCGGCCAGCAGACATTTCAGGGTTTCAGAATTACGGCATCCCACGGATTCTAGAATTCAGCCAAATTCCGCTTCTAGAATTCAGACGTCTTATGATTCTGGAAGGCAGGCAGCCTCACTACCGGAATGTAGACGTTTGACGATTCTAGAAGTCAGCCATGCCAGGATTCTAGAATTCAGCCGACCTGACATTCTGGAACTAAGCCGTTCTGCACATTCTAGAACACAGACTCGTTTAGGACAGTGGAATGCAGACATAGTAGCTTTCCGGACGTCAGACACTTTCAATTCCGGCCAGCAGACACTTCAGGGTTTCAGAATTCTGGCATCCCAGGGATTCTAGAACTCAGCCTCATTCCGGTTCTAGAATGCAGACGTCTTATGATTCTGGGAGGGAGGCACCCTCACTTCTGGAATGTAGACGTTTAACGATTCTAGAGGTCAGCCATGAGAGGATTCTAGAATTCAGTCATCCTGACATTCCGGAACTCAGCCGTCCTCCACGTTCTAGAACACAGACTCGTTTTAGAAGATGGAATGCAGACAGGGCAACATTCCGGACACCAGACACCTTCACTTCCGGCTAGCAGACATTTCAGGGTTTTACGATTCCGGCATCCCAGGGATTCTAGAACTCAGCCACATTCTGGTTCTAGAATGCAGACTTCTTATGATTCTGGAAGGCAGGCACCCTCACTTCCGGAATGTAGACGTTTAATGATTCTGGAGGTCAGCCATGCCAGGATTCTAGAATTCTGCCATCCTGACATTCCGGAACTCAGCCGTCCAGCACATTCTAGAAGAGAGACTCACATAGGTCGGTGGAATGCAGACATAGTAGCATTCCGGACGTCAGACATCTTGACTTCCGGCCAGCAGCCATTTCAGGGTTTCAGAATTCCGGCATCCCACGGATTCTGGAACTCAGCCCCATTCCGGTTCTGGAATGCATACGTCTTATGATTGTGGAAGGCAGAAACTCTCATTTCCGGAATGTAGACATTTAACGATTCTAGAGGTCAGCCATGCCAGGATTCTACAATTCAGCCATCCTGACATCCCAGAACTCAGCCGTCCTGCACATTCTAGAACACAGACTCGTTTAGGACGGCGGAATGCAGACATGGTAGCATTCCGGATGTCAGACACCCTCACTTCCGGCCAGCAGACATTTCAGGGTTTCAGAATTACGGCATCCCACGGATTCTAGAATTCAGCCAAATTCCGCTTCTAGAATGCAGACGTCTTATGATTCTGGAAGGCAGGCAGCCTCACTACCGGAATGTAGACGTTTGACGATTCTAGAAGTCAGCCATGCCAGGATTCTAGAATTCAGCCGACCTGACATTCCGGAACTAAGCCGTTCTGCACATTCTAGAACACAGACTCGTTTAGGACAGTGGAATGCAGACATAGTAGCTTTCCGGACGTCAGACACTTTCAATTCCGGCCAGCAGACACTTCAGGGTTTCAGAATTCTGGCATCCCAGGGATTCTAGAACTCAGCCTCATTCCGGTTCTAGAATGCAGACGTCTTAGGATTCTGGGAGGGAGGCACCCTCACTTCTGGAATGTAGACGTTTAACGATTCTAGAGGTCAGCCATGAGAGGATTCTAGAATTCAGTCATCCTGACATTCCGGAACTCAGCCGTCCTCCACGTTCTAGAACACAGACTCGTTTTAGAAGATGGAATGCAGACAGGGCAACATTCCGGACACCAGACACCTTCACTTCCGGCTAGCAGACATTTCAGGGTTTCACGATTCCGGCATCCCAGGGATTCTAGAACTCAGCCACATTCTGGTTCTAGAATGCAGACTTCTTATGATTCTGGAAGGCAGGCACCCTCACTTCCGGAATGTAGACGTTTAATGATTCTGGAGGTCAGCCATGCCAGGATTCTAGAATTCTGCCATCCTGACATTCCGGAACTCAGCCGTCCAGCACATTCTAGAAGAGAGACTCACATAGGTCGGTGGAATGCAGACATAGTAGCATTCCGGACGTCAGACATCTTGACTTCCGGCTAGCAGACATTTCAGGGCTTCAGAATTCCGGCATCCCAGGGATTCTAGAACTCAGCCACATTCCGGTTCTAGAATGCAGACGTCTTATGATTCTGGAAGGCAGGCACCCTCACCTCCGCAATATAGACATTTAACGTTTCTAGAGGTCAGCCATGCCAGGATTTTTGAATTCAGCCACCCTGGCATTCTGGAACTCAGCCGTCCAGCACATTCTAGAACACAGACTCGTTTAGTACGGTGGAATGCAGACATAGTAGCATTCCGGATGTCAGACACCTTCACGTCCGGCTAGAAGACATTTCAGGGTATGAGAATTCCGGAATCCCAGGAATTCTACAACTCAGCCACTTTCCGGTTGTAGAATACAGATGTCTTATCATTCTGGAAGGCAGTAACCCTCCCTTCCGGAATGTAGACGTTTAACGATTCTAGAGGTGAGCCATGCCAGGATTGTAGAATTCAGCCATCCTGACATTCCAAAACACAGCCGTTCTGCACGTTCTAGAACACAGACTCGTTTAGCATGGTGGAATGCAGACACAGTAGCATTCCGGACCTCAGACACCTTCCCTTCGAGCTAGCAGACATTTCAGGGTTACAGAATTCTGGCATCTCAGGGATTCTAGAACTCAGCCACATTCCGGTTCTAGAATACAGACGTCTTATGATTCTGGAAGGCAGGCACCCTCACTTCCAGAATGCAGACTTTTAATCATTCTAGAGGTCAGCCATGCCAGGATTCTAGAATTCAGCCATCCTGACTTTCCGGAACTCAGCCGTCCTACACATTCTAGAACACAGCCTCGATTAGGACGGTGAAATGCAGACATACTAGCATTGCGGAAGTCAGACACGTTCACTTCCGGGTAGCAGACATTTCAGGGTTTCAGATTCCGGCATCCCAGGGAATCTAGAACTCCGCCACATTCTGGTTGTAGAATGCAGACGTCTTATGATCCTGGAAGGCAGGCACCCTCACTTCTGGAATGTAGACGTTTAACGATTCTAGAGGTCAGCCATGCAAGGATTCTAGAATTCAGCCATCCTGACATCCCGGAACTCAGCCGTCCTGCAGATTCTAGAACACAGACTCGTTTAGGACAGTGGAATACAGACATAGTAGCATCCCGCACATCAGACACCTTGACTTCCGGCTAGGAGGCATTTCAGGGTTTCAGAATTCCGGCATCACAGGGATTCTAGAACTCAGCCACATTCCGGTTCTAGAATGCAGACGTCTTATGATTCTGGAAGGCAGGCACCCTCACTTCCGGAATGCAGAATTTTAACGATTCTAGTGGTCAGCTCTACAAGGATTGTAGAATTCAGTCTTCCTGACATTCCGGATTTCAGCCGTCCTGCACATTCTAGAACACAGACTCGTTTAGGGCGGTGGAATGGAGACATAGCGGCATTCTGGACGTCAGACACCTTCACTTCCGGCCAGCAGACATTTCAGGGTTTCAGAATTCCGGCATCCCAGGGATTCTGGAACTCAGCCCCATTCCGGTTCTGGAATGCATACGTCTTATGATTGTGGAAGGCAGAAACTCTCATTTCCGGAATGTAGACATTTAACGATTCTAGAGGTCAGCCATGCCAGGATTCTACAATTCAGCCATCCTGACATCCCAGAACTCAGCCGTCCTGCACATTCTAGAACACAGACTCGTTTAGGACGGCGGAATGCAGACATAGTAGCATTCCGGATGTCAGACACCTTCACTTCCGGCCAGCAGACATTTCAGGGTTTCAGAATTACGGCATCCCACGGATTCTAGAATTCAGCCAAATTCCGCTTCTAGAATGCAGACGTCTTATGATTCTGGAAGGCAGGCAGCCTCACCTCTGCAATATAGACATTTAACGTTTCTAGAGGTCACCCATGCCAGGCTTCTAGAATTCAGCCACCCTGACATTCTGGAACTCAGCCGTCCAGCACATTCTAGAACACAGACTCGTTTAGTATGGTGGAATGCAGACATAGTAGCATTCCGGATGTCAGACACCTTCACGTCCGGCTAGAAGACATTTCATGGTATGAGAATTCCGGAATCCCAGGAATTCTACAACTCAGCCACTTTCCGGTTGTAGAATACAGATGTCTTATCATTCTGGAAGGCAGTAACCATCCCTTTCGGAATGTAGACGTTTAACGATTCTAGAGGTGAGCCATGCCAGGATTGTAGAATTCAGCCATCCTGACATTCCAAAACACAGCCGTTCTGCACTTTCTAGAACACAGACTCGTTTAGCATGGTGGAATGCAGACACAGTAGCATTCCGGACCTCAGACACCTTCCCTTCGAGCTAGGAGACATTTCAGGGTTACAGAATTCTGGCATCTCAGGGATTCTAGAACTCAGCCACATTCCGGTTCTAGAATGCAGACGTCTTATGATTCTGGAAGGCAGGCACCCTCACTTCCAGAATGTAGA
Organism: Aotus nancymaae; assembly: GCF_030222135.1. Taxonomy (NCBI): domain Eukaryota; kingdom Metazoa; phylum Chordata; class Mammalia; order Primates; family Aotidae; genus Aotus; species Aotus nancymaae. The sequence continues at coordinate 344,506 of NW_026988635.1, read as the reverse complement.
CTTTTAATCATTCTAGAGGTCAGCCATGCCAGGATTCTAGAATTCAGCCATCCTGACTTTCCGGAACTCAGCCGTCCTACACATTCTAGAAAACAGCCTCGATTAGGACGGTGAAATGCAGACATAGTAGCATTGCGGAAGTCAGACACGTTCACTTCCGGGTAGCAGACATTTCAGGGTTTCAGATTCCGGCATCCCAGGGAATCTAGAACTCCACCACATTCTGGTTGTAGAATGCAGACGTCTTATGATCCTGGAAGGCAGGCACCCTCACTTCTGGAATGTAGACGTTTAACGATTCTAGAGGTCAGCCATGCAAGGATTCTAGAATTCAGCCATCCTGACATCCCGGAACTCAGCCGTCCTGCAGATTCTAGAACACAGACTCGTTTAGGACAGTGGAATACAGACATGGTAGCATCCCGGACATCAGACACCTTGACTTCCGGCTAGGAGGCATTTCAGGGTTTCAGAATTCCGGCATCACAGGGATTCTAGAACTCAGCCACATTCCGGTTCTAGAATGCAGACGTCTTATGATTCTGGAAGGCAGGCACCCTCACTTCCGGAATGCAGAAGTTTAACGATTCTAGTGGTCAGCTCTACAAGGATTGTAGAATTCAGTCTTCCTGACATTCCGGATTTCAGCCGTCCTGCACATTCTAGAACACAGACTCGTTTAGGGCGGTGGAATGGAGACATAGTGGCATTCTGGACGTCAGACACCTTCACTTCCGGCCAGCAGACATTTCAGGGTTTCAGAATTCCGGCATCCCAGGGATTCTGGAACTCAGCCCCATTCCGGTTCTGGAATGCATACGTCTTATGATTGTGGAAGGCAGAAACTCTCATTTCCGGAATGTAGACATTTAACGATTCTAGAGGTCAGCCATGCCAGGATTCTACAATTCAGCCATCCTGACATCCCAGAACTCAGCCGTCCTGCACATTCTAGAACACAGACTCGTTTAGGACGGCGGAATGCAGACATAGTAGCATTCCGGATGTCAGACACCTTCACTTCCGGCCAGCAGACATTTCAGGGTTTCAGAATTACGGCATCCCACGGATTCTAGAATTCAGCCAAATTCCGCTTCTAGAATGCAGACGTCTTATGATTCTGGAAGGCAGGCAGCCTCACTAGCGGAATGTAGACGTTTGACGATTCTAGAAGTCAGCCATGCCAGGATTCTAGAATTTAGCCGACCTGACATTCCGGAACTAAGCCGTTCTGCACATTCTAGAACACAGACTCGTTTAGGACAGTGGAATGCAGACATAGTAGCTTTCCGGACGTCAGACACTTTCAATTCCGGCCAGCAGACACTTCAGGGTTTCAGAATTCTGGCATCCCAGGGATTCTAGAACTCAGCCTCATTCCGGTTCTAGAATGCAGACGTCTTATGATTCTGGGAGGGAGGCACCCTCACTTCTGGAATGTAGACGTTTAACGATTCTAGAGGTCAGCCATGAGAGGATTCTAGAATTCAGTCATCCTGACATTCCGGAACTCAGCCGTCCTCCACGTTCTAGAACACAGACTCGTTTTAGAAGATGGAATGCAGACAGGGCAACATTCCGGACACCAGACACCTTCACTTCCGGCTAGCAGACATTTCAGGGTTTCACAATTCCGGCATCCCAGGGATTCTAGAACTCAGCAACATTCTGGTTCTAGAATGCAGACTTCTTATGATTCTGGAAGGCAGGCACCCTCACTTCCGGAATGTAGACGTTTAATGATTCTGGAGGTCAGCCATGCCAGGATTCTAGAATTCTGCCATCCTGACATTCCGGAACTCAGCCGTCCAGCACATTCTAGAAGAGAGACTCACATAGGTCGGTGGAATGCAGACATAGTAGCATTCCGGACGTCAGACATCTTGACTTCCGGCCAGCAGCCATTTCAGGGTTTCAGAATTCCGGCATCCCACGGATTCTGGAACTCAGCCCCATTCCGGTTCTGGAATGCATACGTCTATGATTGTGGAAGGCAGAAACTCTCATTTCCGGAATGTAGACATTTAACGTTTCTTGAGGTCAGCCATGACAGGATTCTACAATTCAGCCATCCTGACATCCCAGAACTCAGCCGTCCTGCACATTCTAGAACACAGACTCGTTTAGGACGGCGGAATGCAGACATAGTAGCATTCCAGATGTCAGACACCCTTACTTCCGGCCAGCAGACATTTCAGGGTTTCAGAATTACGGCATCCCACGGATTCTAGAATTCAGCCAAATTCCGCTTCTAGAATGCAGACGTCTTATGATTCTGGAAGGCAGGCAGCCTCACTACCGGAATGTAGACGTTTGACGATTCTAGAAGTCAGCCATGCCAGGATTCTAGAATTCAGCCGACCTGACATTCCGGAACTAAGCCGTTCTGCACATTCTAGAACACAGACTCGTTTAGGACAGTGGAATGCAGACATAGTAGCTTTCCGGATGTCAGACACTTTCAATTCCGGCCAGCAGACACTTCAGGGTTTCAGAATTCTGGCATCCCAGGGATTCAAGAACTCAGCCTCATTCCGGTTCTAGAATGCAGACGTCTTATGATTCTGGGAGGGAGGCACCCTCACTTCTGGAATGTAGACGTTTAACGATTCTAGAGGTCAGCCATGAGAGGATTCTAGAATTCAGTCATCCTGACATTCCGGAACTCAGCCGTCCTCCACGTTCTAGAACACAGACTCGTTTTAGAAGATGGAATGCAGACAGGGCAACATTCCGGACACCAGACACCTTCACTTCCGGCTAGCAGACATTTCAGGGTTTCACGATTCCGGCATCCCAGGGATTCTAGAACTCAGCCACATTCTGGTTCTAGAATGCAGACTTCTTATGATTCTGGAAGGCAGGCACCCTCACTTCCGGAATGTAGACGTTTAATGATTCTGGAGGTCAGCCATGCCAGGATTCTAGAATTCTGCCATTCTGACATTCCGGAACTCAGCCGTCCAGCACATTCTAGAAGAGAGACTCACATAGGTCGGTGGAATGCAGACATAGTAGCATTCCGGACGTCAGACATCTTCACTTCCGGCTAGCAGACATTTCAGGGCTTCAGAATTCCGGCATCCCAGGGATTCTAGAACTCAGCCACATTCCGGTTCTAGAATGCAGACGTCTTATGATTCTGGAAGGCAGGCACCCTCACCTCCGCAATATAGACATTTAACGTTTCTAGAGGTCAGCCATGCCAGGCTTTTAGAATTCAGCCACCCTGACATTCTGGAACTCAGCCGTCCAGCACATTCTAGAACACAGACTCGTTTAGTACGGTGGAATGCAGACATAGTAGCATTCCGGATGTCAGACACCTTCACGTCCGGCTAGAAGACATTTCAGGGTATGAGAATTCCGGAATCCCAGGAATTCTACAACTCAGCCACTTTCCGGTTGTAGAATACAGATGTCTTATCATTCCGGAAGGCGGTAACCATCCCTTCCGGAATGTAGACGTTTAACGATTCTAGAGGTGAGCCATGCCAGGATTGTAGAATTCAGCCATCCTGACATTCCAAAACACAGCCGTTCTGCACGTTCTAGAACACAGACTCGTTTAGCATGGTGGAATGCAGACACAGTAGCATTCCGGACCTCAGACACCTTCCCTTCGAGCTAGCAGACATTTCAGGGATACAGAATTCTGGCATCTCAGGGATTCTAGAACTCAGCCACATTCCGGTTCTAGAATGCAGACGTCTTATGATTCTGGAAGGCAGGCACCCTCACTTCCAGAATGTAGACTTTTAATCATTCTAGAGGTCAGCCATGCCAGGATTCTAGAATTCAGCCATCCTGACTTTCCGGAACTCAGCCGTCCTACACATTCTAGAACACAGCCTCGATTAGGACGGTGAAATGCAGACATAGTAGCATTGCGGAAGTCAGACACGTTCACTTCCGGGTAGCAGACATTTCAGGGTTTCAGATTCCGGCATCCCAGGGAATCTAGAACTCCGCCACATTCTGGTTGTAGAATGCAGACGTCTTATGATCCTGGAAGGCAGGCTCCCTCACTTCTGGAATGTAGACGTTTAATGATTCTAGAGGTCAGCCATGCAAGGATTCTAGAATTCAGCCATCCTGACATCCCGGAACTCAGCCGTCCTGCAGATTCTAGAACACAGACTCGTTTAGGACAGTGGAATACAGACATAGTAGCATCCCGCACATCAGACACCTTGACTTCCGGCTAGGAGGCATTTCAGGGTTTCAGAATTCCGGCATCACAGGGATTCTAGAACTCAGCCACATTCCGGTTCTAGAATGCAGACGTCTTATGATTCTGGGAGGCAGGCACCCTCACTTCCGGAATGCAGAATTTTAATGATTCTAGTGGTCAGCTCTACAAGGATTGTAGAATTCAGTCTTCCTGACATTCCGGATTTCAGCCGTCCTGCACATTCTAGAACACAGACTCGTTTAGGGCGGTGGAATGGAGACATAGCGGCATTCTGGACGTCAGACACCTTCACTTCCGGCCAGCAGACATTTCAGGGTTTCAGAATTCCGGCATCCCAGGCATTCTGGAACTCAGCCCCATTCCGGTTCTGGAATGCATACGTCTTATGATTGTGGAAGGCAGAAACTCTCATTTCCGGAATGTAGACATTTAACGATTCTAGAGGTCAGCCATGCCAGGATTCTACAATTCAGCCATCCTGACATCCCAGAACTCAGCCGTCCTGCACATTCTAGAACACAGACTCGTTTAGGACGGCGGAATGCAGACATAGTAGCATTCCGGATGTCAGACACCTTCACTTCCGGCCAGCAGACATTTCAGGGTTTCAGAATTACGGCATCCCACGGATTCTAGAATTCAGCCAAATTCCGCTTCTAGAATGCAGACGTCTTATGATTCTGGAAGGCAGGCAGTCTCACCTCCGCAATATAGACATTTAACGTTTCTAGAGGTCAGCCATGCCAGGATTCTAGAATTCAGCCACCCTGACATTCTGGAACTCAGCCGTCCAGCACATTCTAGAACACAGACTCGTTTAGTATGGTGGAATGCAGACATAGTAGCATTCCGGATGTCAGACACCTTCACATCCGGCTAGAAGACATTTCATGGTATGAGAATTCCGGAATCCCAGGAATTCTACAACTCAGCCACTTTCCGGTTGTAGAATACAGATGTCTTATCATTCTGGAAGGCAGTAACCCTCCCTTCCGGAATGTAGACGTTTAACGATTCTAGAGGTGACCCATGCCAGGATTGTAGAATTCAGCCATCCTGACATTCCAAAACACAGCCGTTCTGCACGTTCTAGAACACAGACTCGTTTAGCATGGTGGAATGCAGACACAGTAGCATTCCGGACCTCAGAAACCTTCCCGTCCAGCTAGCAGACATTTCAGGGTTACAGAATTCTGGCATCTCAGGGATTCTAGAACTCAGCCACATTCCGGTTCTAGAATACAGACGTCTTATGATTCTGGAAGGCAGGCACCCTCACTTCCAGAATGTAGACTTTTAATCATTCTAGAGGTCAGCCATGCCAGGATTCTAGAATTCAGCCATCCTGACTTTCCGGAACTCAGCCGTCCTACACATTCTAGAACACACCCTCGATTAGGACGATTAAATGCAGACATAGTAGCATTGCGGAAGTCAGACACGTTCACTTCCTGGTAGCAGACATTTCAGGGTTTCAGATTCCGGCATCCCAGGGAATCTAGAACTCCGCCACATTCTGGTTGTAGAATGCAGACGTCTTATGATCCTGGAAGGCAGGCTCCCTCACTTCTGGAATGTAGACGTTTAACGATTCTAGAGGTCAGCCATGCAAGGATTCTAGAATTCAGCCATCCTGACATCCCGGAACTCAGCCGTCCTGCAGATTCTAGAACACAGACTCGTTTAGGACAGTGGAATACAGACATAGTAGCATCCCGGACATCAGACACCTTGACTTCCGGCTAGGAGGCATTTCAGGGTTTCAGAATTCCGGCATCACAGGGATTCTAGAACTCAGCCACATTCCGGTTCTAGAATGCAGTCGTCTTATGATTCTGGAAGGCAGGCACCCTCACTTCCGGAATGCAGAAGTTTAACGATTCTAGTGGTCAGCTCTACAAGGATTGTAGAATTCAGTCTTCCTGACATTCCGGATTTCAGCCGTCCTGCACATTCTAGAACACAGACTCGTTTAGGGCGGTGGAATGGAGACATAGTGGCATTCTGGACGTCAGACACCTTCACTTCCGGCCAGCAGACATTTCAGGGTTTCAGAATTCCGGCATCCCAGGGATTCTGGAACTCAGCCCCATTCCGGTTCTGGAATGCATACGTCTTATGATTGTGGAAGGCAGAAACTCTCATTTCCGGAATGTAGACATTTAACGATTCTAGAGGTCAGCCATGCCAGGATTCTACAATTCAGCCATCCTGACATCCCAGAACTCAGCCGTCCTGCACATTCTAGAACACAGACTCGTTTAGGACGGCGGAATGCAGACATAGTAGCATTCCGGATGTCAGACACCTTCACTTCCGGCCAGCAGACATTTCAGGGTTTCAGAATTACGGCATCCCACGGATTCTAGAATTCAGCCAAATTCCGCTTCTAGAATGCAGACGTCTTATGATTCTGGAAGGCAGGCAGCCTCACTACCGGAATGTAGACGTTTGACGATTCTAGAAGTCAGCCATGCCAGGATTCTAGAATTCAGCCGACCTGACATTCCGGAACTAAGCCGTTCTGCACTTTCTAGAACACAGACTCGTTTAGGACAGTGGAATGCAGACATAGTAGCTTTCCGGACGTCAGACACTTTCAATTCCGGCCAGCAGACACTTCAGGGTTTCAGAATTCTGGCATCCCAGGGATTCTAGAATTCAGCCTCATTCCGGTTCTAGAATGCAGACGTCTTATGATTCTGGGAGGGAGGCACCCTCACTTCTGGAATGTAGACGTTTAACGATTCTAGAGGTCAGCCATGAGAGGATTCTAGAATTCAGTCATCCTGACATTCCGGAACTCAGCCGTCCTCCACGTTCTAGAACACAGACTCGTTTTAGAAGATGGAATGCAGACAGGGCAACATTCCGGACACCAGACACCTTCACTTCCGTCTAGCAGACATTTCAGGGTTTTACGATTCCGGCATCCCAGGGATTCTAGAACTCAGCCACATTCTGGCTCTAGAATGCAGACTTCTTATGATTCTGGAAGGCAGGCACCCTCACTTCCGGAATGTAGACGTTTAATGATTCTGGAGGTCAGCCATGCCAGGATTCTAGAATTCTGCCATCCTGACATTCCGGAACTCAGCCGTCCAGCACATTCTAGAAGAGAGACTCACATAGGTCGGTGGAATGCAGACATAGTAGCATTCCGGACGTCAGACATCTTGACTTCCGGCCAGCAGCCATTTCAGGGTTTCAGAATTCCGGCATCCCACGGATTCTGGAACTCAGCCCCATTCCGGTTCTGGAATGCATACGTCTTATGATTGTGGAAGGCAGAAACTCTCATTTCCGGAATGTAGACATTTAACGATTCTTGAGGTCAGCCATGACAGGATTCTACAATTCAGCCATCCTGACATCCCAGAACTCAGCCGTAAAGCACATTCTAGAACACAGACTCGTTTAGGACGGCGGAATGCAGACATGGTAGCATTCCGGATGTCAGACACCCTTACTTCCGGCCAGCAGACATTTCAGGGTTTCAGAATTACGGCATCCCACGGATTCTAGAATTCAGCCAAATTCCGCTTCTAGAATGCAGACGTCTTATGATTCTGGAAGGCAGGCAGCCTCACTACCGGAATGTAGACGTTTGACGATTCTAGAAGTCAGCCATGCCAGGATTCTAGAATTCAGCCGACCTGACATTCCGGAACTAAGCCGTTCTGCACATTCTAGAACACAGACTCGTTTAGGACAGTGGAATGCAGACATAGTAGCTTTCCGGATGTCAGACACTTTCAATTCCGGCCAGCAGACACTTCAGGGTTTCAGAATTCTGGCATCCCAGGGATTCTAGAACTCAGCCTCATTCCGGTTCTAGAATGCAGACGTCTTATGATTCTGGGAGGGAGGCACCCTCACTTCTGGAATGTAGACGTTTAACGATTCTAGAGGTCAGCCATGAGAGGATTCTAGAATTCAGTCATCCTGACATTCCGGAACTCAGCCGTCCTCCACGTTCTAGAACACAGACTCGTTTTAGAAGATGGAATGCAGACAGGGCAACATTCCGGACACCAGACACCTTCACTTCCGGCTAGCAGACATTTCAGGGTTTCACGATTCCGGCATCCCAGGGATTCTAGAACTCAGCCACATTCTGGTTCTAGAATGCAGACTTCTTATGATTCTGGAAGGCAGGCACCCTCACTTCCGGAATGTAGACGTTTAATGATTCTGGAGGTCAGCCATGCCAGGATTCTAGAATTCTGCCATCCTGACATTCCGGAACTCAGCCGTCCAGCACATTCTAGAAGAGAGACTCACATAGGTCGGTGGAATGCAGACATAGTAGCATTCCGGACGTCAGACATCTTCACTTCCGGCTAGCAGACATTTCAGGACTTCAGAATTCCGGCATCCCAGGGATTCTAGAACTCAGCCACATTCCGGTTCTAGAATGCAGACGTCTTATGATTCTGGAAGGCAGGCACCCTCACTTCCAGAATGTAGACTTTTAATCATTCTAGAGGTCAGCCATGCCAGGATTCTAGAATTCAGCCATCCTGACTTTCCGGAACTCAGCCGTCCTACACATTCTAGAACACAGCCTCGATTAGGACGGTGAAATGCAGACATAGTAGCATTGCGGAAGTCAGACACGTTCACTTCTGGGTAGCAGACATTTCAGGGTTTCAGATTCCGGCATCCCAGGGAATCTAGAACTCCGCCACATTCTGGTTGTAGAATGCAGACGTCTTATGATCCTGGAAGGCAGGCACCCTCACTTCTGGAATGTAGACGTTTAACGATTCTAGAGTTCAGCCATGCAAGGATTCTAGAATTCAGCCATCCTGACATCCCGGAACTCAGCCGTCCTGCAGATTCTAGAACACAGACTCGTTTAGGACAGTGGAATACAGACATAGTAGCATCCCGGACATCAGACACCTTGACTTCCGGCTAGGAGGCATTTCAGGGTTTCAGAATTCCGGCATCACAGGGATTCTAGAACTCAGCCACATTCCGGTTCTAGAATGCAGACGTCTTATGATTCTGGAAGGCAGGCACCCTCACTTCCGGAATGCAGAAGTTTAACGATTCTAGTGGTCAGCTCTACAAGGATTGTAGAATTCAGTCTTCCTGACATTCCGGATTTCAGCCGTGCTGCACATTCTAGAACACAGACTCGTTTAGGGCGGTGGAATGGAGACATAGTGGCATTCTGGACGTCAGACACCTTCACTTCCGGCCAGCAGACATTTCAGGGTTTCAGAATTCCGGCATCCCAGGGATTCTGGAACTCAGCCCCATTCCGGTTCTGGAATGCATACGTCTTATGATTGTGGAAGGCAGAAACTCTCATTTCCGGAATGTAGACATTTAACGATTCTAGAGGTCAGCCATGCCAGGATTCTACAATTCAGCCATCCTGACATCCCAGAACTCAGCCGTCCTGCACATTCTAGAACACAGACTCGTTTAGGACGGCGGAATGTAGACATAGTAGCATTCCGGATGTCAGACACCTTCACTTCCGGCCAGCAGACATTTCAGGGTTTCAGAATTACGGCATCCCACGGATTCTAGAATTCAGCCAAATTCCGCTTCTAGAATGCAGACGTCTTATGATTCTGGAAGGCAGGCAGCCTCACTAGCGGAATGTAGACGTTTGACGATTCTAGAAGTCAGCCATGCCAGGATTCTAGAATTCAGCCGACCTGACATTCCGGAACTAAGCCGTTCTGCACATTCTAGAACACAGACTCGTTTAGGACAGTGGAATGCAGACATAGTAGCTTTCCGGACGTCAGACACTTTCAATTCCGGCCAGCAGACACTTCAGGGTTTCAGAATTCTGGCATCCCAGGGATTCTAGAACTCAGCCTCATTCCGGTTCTAGAATGCAGGCGTCTTATGATTCTGGGAGGGAGGCACCCTCACTTCTGGAATGTAGACGTTTAACGATTCTAGAGGTCAGCCATGAGAGGATTCTAGAATTCAGTCATCCTGACATTCCGGAACTCAGCCGTCCTCCACGTTCTAGAACACAGACTCGTTTTAGAAGATGGAATGCAGACAGGGCAACATTCCGGACACCAGACACCTTCACTTCCGGCTAGCAGACATTTCAGGGTTTCACGATTCCGGCATCCCAGGGATTCTAGAACTCAGCCACATTCTGGTTCTAGAATGCAGACTTCTTATGATTCTGGAAGGCAGGCACCCTCACTTCCGGAATGTAGACGTTTAATGATTCTGGAGGTCAGCCATGCCAGGATTCTAGAATTCTGCCATCCTGACATTCCGGAACTCAGCCGTCCAGCACATTCTAGAAGAGAGACTCACATAGGTCGGTGGAATGCAGACATAGTAGCATTCCGGACGTCAGACATCTTGACTTCCGGCTAGCAGACATTTCAGGACTTCAGAATTCCGGCATCCCAGGGATTCTAGAACTCAGCCACATTCCGGTTCTAGAATGCAGACGTCTTATGATTCTGGAAGGCAGGCACCCTCACTTCCAGAATGTAGACTTTTAATCATTCTAGATGTCAGCCATGCCAGGATTCTAGAATTCAGCCATCCTGACTTTCCGGAACTCAGCCGTCCTACACATTCTAGAACACAGCCTCGATTAGGACGGTGAAATGCAGACATAGTAGCATTGCGGAAGTCAGACACGTTCACTTCTGGGTAGCAGACATTTCAGGGTTTCAGATTCCGGCATCCCAGGGAATCTAGAACTCCGCCACATTCTGGTTGTAGAATGCAGACGTCTTATGATCCTGGAAGGCAGGCACCCTCACTTCTGGAATGTAGACGTTTAACGATTCTAGAGTTCAGCCATGCAAGGATTCTAGAATTCAGCCATCCTGACATCCCGGAACTCAGCCGTCCTGCAGATTCTAGAACACAGACTCGTTTAGGACAGTGGAATACAGACATAGTAGCATCCCGGACATCAGACACCTTGACTTCCGGCTAGGAGGCATTTCAGGGTTTCAGAATTCCGGCATCACAGGGATTCTAGAACTCAGCCACATTCCGGTTCTAGAATGCAGACGTCTTATGATTCTGGAAGGCAGGCACCCTCACTTCCGGAATGCAGAAGTTTAACGATTCTAGTGGTCAGCTCTACAAGGATTGTAGAATTCAGTCTTCCTGACATTCCGGATTTCAGCCGTGCTGCACATTCTAGAACACAGACTCGTTTAGGGCGGTGGAATGGAGACATAGTGGCATTCTGGACGTCAGACACCTTCACTTCCGGCCAGCAGACATTTCAGGGTTTCAGAATTCCGGCATCCCACGGATTCTGGAACTCAGCCCCATTCCGGTTCTGGAATGCATACGTCTTATGATTGTGGAAGGCAGAAACTCTCATTTCCGGAATGTAGACATTTAACGATTCTAGAGGTCAGCCATGCCAGGATTCTACAATTCAGCCATCCTGACATCCCAGAACTCAGCCGTCCTGCACATTCTAGAACACAGACTCGTTTAGGACGGCGGAATGCAGACATAGTAGCATTCCGGATGTCAGACACCTTCACTTCCGGCCAGCAGACATTTCAGGGTTTCAGAATTACGGCATCCCACGGATTCTAGAATTCAGCCAAATTCCGCTTCTAGAATGCAGACGTCTTATGATTCTGGAAGGCAGGCAGCCTCACTAGCGGAATGTAGACGTTTGACGATTCTAGAAGTCAGCCATGCCAGGATTCTAGAATTCAGCCGACCTGACATTCCGGAACTAAGCCGTTCTGCACATTCTAGAACACAGACTCGTTTAGGACAGTGGAATGCAGACATAGTAGCTTTCCGGACGTCAGACACTTTCAATTCCGGCCAGCAGACACTTCAGGGTTTCAGAATTCTGGCATCCCAGGGATTCTAGAACTCAGCCTCATTCCGGTTCTAGAATGCAGGCGTCTTATGATTCTGGGAGGGAGGCACCCTCACTTCTGGAATGTAGACGTTTAACGATTCTAGAGGTCAGCCATGAGAGGATTCTAGAATTCAGTCATCCTGACATTCCGGAACTCAGCCGTCCTCCACGTTCTAGAACACAGACTCGTTTTAGAAGATGGAATGCAGACAGGGCAACATTCCGGACACCAGACACCTTCACTTCCGGCTAGCAGACATTTCAGGGTTTCACGATTCCGGCATCCCAGGGATTCTAGAACTCAGCCACATTCTGGTTCTAGAATGCAGACTTCTTATGATTCTGGAAGGCAGGCACCCTCACTTCCGGAATGTAGACGTTTAATGATTCTGGAGGTCAGCCATGCAAGGATTCTAGAATTCTGCCATCCTGACATTCCGGAACTCAGCCGTCCAGCACATTCTAGAAGAGAGACTCACATAGGTCGGTGGAATGCAGACATAGTAGCATTCCGGACGTCAGACATCTTGACTTCCGGCTAGCAGACATTTCAGGGCTTCAGAATTCCGGCATCCCAGGGATTCTAGAACTCAGCCACATTCTGGTTCTAGAATGCAGACGTCTTATGATTCTGGAAGGCAGGCACCCTCACCTCCGCAATATAGACATTTAACGTTTCTAGAGGTCAGCCATGCCAGGCTTTTAGAATTCAGCCACCCTGACATTCTGGAACTCAGCCGTCCAGCATATTCTAGAACACAGACTCGTTTAGTACGGTGGAATGCAGACATAGTAGCATTCCGCATGTCAGACACCTTCACGTCCGGCTAGAAGACATTTCAGGGTATGAGAATTCCGGAATCCCAGGAATTCTACAACTCAGCCACTTTCCGGTTGTAGAATACAGATGTCTTATCATTCTGGAAGGCAGTAACCCTCCCTTCCGGAATGTAGACGTTTAACGATTCTTGAGGTGAGCCATGCCAGGATTGTAGAATTCAGCCATCCTGACATTCCAAAACACAGCCGTTCTGCACGTTCTAGAACACAGACTCGTTTAGCATGGTGGAATGCAGACACAGTAGCATTCTGGACCTCAGACACCTTCCCTTCCAGCTAGCAGACATTTCAGGGTTACAGAATTCTGGCATCCCAGGGATTCTAGAACTCAGCCACATTCCGGTTCTAGAATACAGACGTCTTATGATTCTGGAAGGCAGGCACCCTCACTTCCAGAATGTAGACTTTTAATCATACTAGAGGTCAGCCATGCCAGGATTCTAGAATTCAGCCATCCTGACTTTCCGGAACTCAGCCGTCCTACACATTCTAGAACACACCCTCGATTAGGACGATTAAATGCAGACATAGTAGCATTGCGGAAGTCAGACACGTTCACTTCCTGGTAGCAGAAATTTCAGGGTTTCAGATTCCGGCATCCCAGGGAATCTAGAACTCCGCCACATTCTGGTTGTAGAATGCAGACGTCTTATGATCCTGGAAGGCAGGCTCCCTCACTTCTGGAATGTAGACGTTTAACGATTCTAGAGGTCAGCCATGCAAGGATTCTAGAATTCAGCCATCCTGACATCCCGGAACTCAGCCGTCCTGCAGATTCTAGAACACAGACTCGTTTAGGACAGTGGAATACAGACATAGTAGCATCCCGGACATCAGACACCTTGACTTCCGGCTAGGAGGCATTTCAGGGTTTCAGAATTCCGGCATCACAGGGATTCTAGAACTCAGCCACATTCCGGTTCTAGAATGCAGTCGTTTTATGATTCTGGAAGGCAGGCACCCTCACTTCCGGAATGCAGAAGTTTAACGATTCTAGTGGTCAGCTCTACAAGGATTGTAGAATTCAGTCTTCCTGACATTCCGTATTTCAGCCGTCCTGCACATTCTAGAACACAGACTCGTTTAGGGCGGTGGAATGGAGACATAGTGGCATTCTGGACGTCAGACACCTTCACTTCCGGCCAGCAGACATTTCAGGGTTTCAGAATTCCGGCATCCCAGGGATTCTGGAACTCAGCCCCATTCCGGTTCTGGAATGCATACGTCTTATGATTGTGGAAGGCAGAAACTCTCATTTCCGGAATGTAGACATTTAACGATTCTAGAGGTCAGCCATGCCAGGATTCTACAATTCAGCCATCCTGACATCCCAGAACTCAGCCGTCCTGCACATTCTAGAACACAGACTCGTTTAGGACGGCGGAATGCAGACATAGTAGCATTCCAGATGTCAGACACCTTCACTTCCGGCCAGCAGACATTTCAGGGTTTCAGAATTACGGCATCCCACGGATTCTAGAATTCAGCCAAATTCCGCTTCTAGAATGCAGACGTCTTATGATTCTGGAAGGCAGGCAGCCTCACTACCGGAATGTAGACGTTTGACGATTCTAGAAGTCAGCCATGCCAGGATTCTAGAATTCAGCCGACCTGACATTCCGGAACTAAGCCGTTCTGCACATTCTAGAACACAGACTCGTTTAGGACAGTGGAATGCAGACATAGTAGCTTTCCGGACGTCAGACACTTTCAATTCCGGCCAGCAGACACTTCAGGGTTTCAGAATTCTGGCATCCCAGGGATTCTAGAACTCAGCCTCATTCCGGTTCTAGAATGCAGACGTCTTATGATTCTGGGAGGGAGGCACCCTCACTTCTGGAATGTAGACGTTTAACGATTCTAGAGGTCAGCCATGAGAGGATTCTAGAATTCAGTCATCCTGACATTCCGGAACTCAGCCGTCCTCCACGTTCTAGAACACAGACTCGTTTTAGAAGATGGAATGCAGACAGGGCAACATTCCGGACACCAGACACCTTCACTTCCGTCTAGCAGACATTTCAGGGTTTTACGATTCCGGCATCCCAGGGATTCTAGAACTCAGCCACATTCTGGCTCTAGAATGCAGACTTCTTATGATTCTGGAAGGCAGGCACCCTCACTTCCGGAATGTAGACGTTTAATGATTCTGGAGGTCAGCCATGCCAGGATTCTAGAATTCTGCCATCCTGACATTCCGGAACTCAGCCGTCCAGCACATTCTAGAAGAGAGACTCACATAGGTCGGTGGAATGCAGACATAGTAGCATTCCGGACGTCAGACATCTTCACTTCCGGCTAGCAGACATTTCAGGACTTCAGAATTCCGGCATCCCAGGGATTCTAGAACTCAGCCACATTCCGGTTCTAGAATGCAGACGTCTTATGATTCTGGAAGGCAGGCACCCTCACTTCCAGAATGTAGACTTTTAATCATTCTAGAGGTCAGCCATGCCAGGATTCTAGAATTCAGCCATCCTGACATTCCGGAACTCAGCCGTCCTACACATTCTAGAACACAGCCTCGATTAGGACGGTGAAATGCAGACATAGTAGCATTGCGGAAGTCAGACACGTTCACTTCTGGGTAGCAGACATTTCAGGGTTTCAGATTCCGGCATCCCAGGGAATCTAGAACTCCGCCACATTCTGGTTGTAGAATGCAGACGTCTTATGATCCTGGAAGGCAGGCACCCTCACTTCTGGAATGTAGACGTTTAACGATTCTAGAGTTCAGCCATGCAAGGATTCTAGAATTCAGCCATCCTGACATCCCGGAACTCAGCCGTCCTGCAGATTCTAGAACACAGACTCGTTTAGGACAGTGGAATACAGACATAGTAGCATCCCGGACATCAGACACCTTGACTTCCGGCTAGGAGGCATTTCAGGGTTTCAGAATTCCGGCATCACAGGGATTCTAGAACTCAGCCACATTCCGGTTCTAGAATGCAGACGTCTTATGATTCTGGAAGGCAGGCACCCTCACTTCCGGAATGCAGAAGTTTAACGATTCTAGTGGTCAGCTCTACAAGGATTGTAGAATTCAGTCTTCCTGACATTCCGGATTTCAGCCGTGCTGCACATTCTAGAACACAGACTCGTTTAGGGCGGTGGAATGGAGACATAGTGGCATTCTGGACGTCAGACACCTTCACTTCCGGCCAGCAGACATTTCAGGGTTTCAGAATTCCGGCATCCCAGGGATTCTGGAACTCAGCCCCATTCCGGTTCTGGAATGCATACGTCTTATGATTGTGGAAGGCAGAAACTCTCATTTCCGGAATGTAGACATTTAACGATTCTAGAGGTCAGCCATGCCAGGATTCTACAATTCAGCCATCCTGACATCCCAGAACTCAGCCGTCCTGCACATTCTAGAACACAGACTCGTTTAGGACGGCGGAATGTAGACATAGTAGCATTCCGGATGTCAGACACCTTCACTTCCGGCCAGCAGACATTTCAGGGTTTCAGAATTACGGCATCCCACGGATTCTAGAATTCAGCCAAATTCCGCTTCTAGAATGCAGACGTCTTATGATTCTGGAAGGCAGGCAGCCTCACTAGCGGAATGTAGACGTTTGACGATTCTAGAAGTCAGCCATGCCAGGATTCTAGAATTCAGCCGACCTGACATTCCGGAACTAAGCCGTTCTGCACATTCTAGAACACAGACTCGTTTAGGACAGTGGAATGCAGACATAGTAGCTTTCCGGACGTCAGACACTTTCAATTCCGGCCAGCAGACACTTCAGGGTTTCAGAATTCTGGCATCCCAGGGATTCTAGAACTCAGCCTCATTCCGGTTCTAGAATGCAGGCGTCTTATGATTCTGGGAGGGAGGCACCCTCACTTCTGGAATGTAGACGTTTAACGATTCTAGAGGTCAGCCATGAGAGGATTCTAGAATTCAGTCATCCTGACATTCCGGAACTCAGCCGTCCTCCACGTTCTAGAACACAGACTCGTTTTAGAAGATGGAATGCAGACAGGGCAACATTCCGGACACCAGACACCTTCACTTCCGGCTAGCAGACATTTCAGGGTTTCACGATTCCGGCATCCCAGGGATTCTAGAACTCAGCCACATTCTGGTTCTAGAATGCAGACTTCTTATGATTCTGGAAGGCAGGCACCCTCACTTCCGGAATGTAGACGTTTAATGATTCTGGAGGTCAGCCATGCCAGGATTCTAGAATTCTGCCATCCTGACATTCCGGAACTCAGCCGTCCAGCACATTCTAGAAGAGAGACTCACATAGGTCGGTGGAATGCAGACATAGTAGCATTCCGGACGTCAGACATCTTGACTTCCGGCTAGCAGACATTACAGGACTTCAGATTTCCGGCATCCCAGGGATTCTAGAACTCAGCCACATTCCGGTTCTAGAATGCAGACGTCTTATGATTCTGGAAGGCAGGCACCCTCACTTCCAGAATGTAGACTTTTAATCATTCTAGATGTCAGCCATGCCAGGATTCTAGAATTCAGCCATCCTGACTTTCCGGAACTCAGCCGTCCTACACATTCTAGAACACAGCCTCGATTAGGACGGTGAAATGCAGACATAGTAGCATTGCGGAAGTCAGACACGTTCACTTCTGGGTAGCAGACATTTCAGGGTTTCAGATTCCGGCATCCCAGGGAATCTAGAACTCCGCCACATTCTGGTTGTAGAATGCAGACGTCTTATGATCCTGGAAGGCAGGCACCCTCACTTCTGGAATGTAGACGTTTAACGATTCTAGAGTTCAGCCATGCAAGGATTCTAGAATTCAGCCATCCTGACATCCCGGAACTCAGCCGTCCTGCAGATTCTAGAACACAGACTCGTTTAGGACAGTGGAATACAGACATAGTAGCATCCCGGACATCAGACACCTTGACTTCCGGCTAGGAGGCATTTCAGGGTTTCAGAATTCCGGCATCACAGGGATTCTAGAACTCAGCCACATTCCGGTTCTAGAATGCAGACGTCTTATGATTCTGGAAGGCAGGCACCCTCACTTCCGGAATGCAGAAGTTTAACGATTCTAGTGGTCAGCTCTACAAGGATTGTAGAATTCAGTCTTCCTGACATTCCGGATTTCAGCCGTGCTGCACATTCTAGAACACAGACTCGTTTAGGGCGGTGGAATGGAGACATAGTGGCATTCTGGACGTCAGACACCTTCACTTCCGGCCAGCAGACATTTCAGGGTTTCAGAATTCCGGCATCCCAGGGATTCTGGAACTCAGCCCCATTCCGGTTCTGGAATGCATACGTCTTATGATTGTGGAAGGCAGAAACTCTCATTTCCGGAATGTAGACATTTAACGATTCTAGAGGTCAGCCATGCCAGGATTCTACAATTCAGCCATCCTGACATCCCAGAACTCAGCCGTCCTGCACATTCTAGAACACAGACTCGTTTAGGACGGCGGAATGCAGACATAGTAGCATTCCGGATGTCAGACACCTTCACTTCCGGCCAGCAGACATTTCAGGGTTTCAGAATTACGGCATCCCACGGATTCTAGAATTCAGCCAAATTCCGCTTCTAGAATGCAGACGTCTTATGATTCTGGAAGGCAGGCAGCCTCACTAGCGGAATGTAGACGTTTGACGATTCTAGAAGTCAGCCATGCCAGGATTCTAGAATTCAGCCGACCTGACATTCCGGAACTAAGCCGTTCTGCACATTCTAGAACACAGACTCGTTTAGGACAGTGGAATGCAGACATAGTAGCTTTCCGGACGTCAGACACTTTCAATTCCGGCCAGCAGACACTTCAGGGTTTCAGAATTCTGGCATCCCAGGGATTCTAGAACTCAGCCTCATTCCGGTTCTAGAATGCAGGCGTCTTATGATTCTGGGAGGGAGGCACCCTCACTTCTGGAATGTAGACGTTTAACGATTCTAGAGGTCAGCCATGAGAGGATTCTAGAATTCAGTCATCCTGACATTCCGGAACTCAGCCGTCCTCCACGTTCTAGAACACAGACTCGTTTTAGAAGATGGAATGCAGACAGGGCAACATTCCGGACACCAGACACCTTCACTTCCGGCTAGCAGACATTTCAGGGTTTCACGATTCCGGCATCCCAGGGATTCTAGAACTCAGCCACATTCTGGTTCTAGAATGCAGACCTCTTATGATTCTGGAAGGCAGGCACCCTCACTTCCGGAATGTAGACGTTTAATGATTCTGGAGGTCAGCCATGCAAGGATTCTAGAATTCTGCCATCCTGACATTCCGGAACTCAGCCGTCCAGCACATTCTAGAAGAGAGACTCACATAGGTCGGTGGAATGCAGACATAGTAGCATTCCGGACGTCAGACATCTTGACTTCCGGCTAGCAGACATTTCAGGGCTTCAGAATTCCGGCATCCCAGGGATTCTAGAACTCAGCCACATTCTGGTTCTAGAATGCAGACGTCTTATGATTCTGGAAGGCAGGCACCCTCACCTCCGCAATATAGACATTTAACGTTTCTAGAGGTCAGCCATGCCAGGCTTTTAGAATTCAGCCACCCTGACATTCTGGAACTCAGCCGTCCAGCATATTCTAGAACACAGACTCGTTTAGTACGGTGGAATGCAGACATAGTAGCATTCCGCATGTCAGACACCTTCACGTCCGGCTAGAAGACATTTCAGGGTATGAGAATTCCGGAATCCCAGGAATTCTACAACTCAGCCACTTTCCGGTTGTAGAATACAGATGTCTTATCATTCTGGAAGGCAGTAACCCTCCCTTCCGGAATGTAGACGTTTAACGATTCTTGAGGTGAGCCATGCCAGGATTGTAGAATTCAGCCATCCTGACATTCCAAAACACAGCCGTTCTGCACGTTCTAGAACACAGACTCGTTTAGCATGGTGGAATGCAGACACAGTAGCATTCTGGACCTCAGACACCTTCCCTTCCAGCTAGCAGACATTTCAGGGTTACAGAATTCTGGCATCCCAGGGATTCTAGAACTCAGCCACATTCCGGTTCTAGAATACAGACGTCTTATGATTCTGGAAGGCAGGCACCCTCACTTCCAGAATGTAGACTTTTAATCATACTAGAGGTCAGCCATGCCAGGATTCTAGAATTCAGCCATCCTGACTTTCCGGAACTCAGCCGTCCTACACATTCTAGAACACACCCTCGATTAGGACGATTAAATGCAGACATAGTAGCATTGCGGAAGTCAGACACGTTCACTTCCTGGTAGCAGAAATTTCAGGGTTTCAGATTCCGGCATCCCAGGGAATCTAGAACTCCGCCACATTCTGGTTGTAGAATGCAGACGTCTTATGATCCTGGAAGGCAGGCTCCCTCACTTCTGGAATGTAGACGTTTAACGATTCTAGAGGTCAGCCATGCAAGGATTCTAGAATTCAGCCATCCTGACATCCCGGAACTCAGCCGTCCTGCAGATTCTAGAACACAGACTCGTTTAGGACAGTGGAATACAGACATAGTAGCATCCCGGACATCAGACACCTTGACTTCCGGCTAGGAGGCATTTCAGGGTTTCAGAATTCCGGCATCACAGGGATTCTAGAACTCAGCCACATTCCGGTTCTAGAATGCAGTCGTTTTATGATTCTGGAAGGCAGGCACCCTCACTTCCGGAATGCAGAAGTTTAACGATTCTAGTGGTCAGCTCTACAAGGATTGTAGAATTCAGTCTTCCTGACATTCCGTATTTCAGCCGTCCTGCACATTCTAGAACACAGACTCGTTTAGGGCGGTGGAATGGAGACATAGTGGCATTCTGGACGTCAGACACCTTCACTTCCGGCCAGCAGACATTTCAGGGTTTCAGAATTCCGGCATCCCAGGGATTCTGGAACTCAGCCCCATTCCGGTTCTGGAATGCATACGTCTTATGATTGTGGAAGGCAGAAACTCTCATTTCCGGAATGTAGACATTTAACGATTCTAGAGGTCAGCCATGCCAGGATTCTACAATTCAGCCATCCTGACATCCCAGAACTCAGCCGTCCTGCACATTCTAGAACACAGACTCGTTTAGGACGGCGGAATGCAGACATAGTAGCATTCCAGATGTCAGACACCTTCACTTCCGGCCAGCAGACATTTCAGGGTTTCAGAATTACGGCATCCCACGGATTCTAGAATTCAGCCAAATTCCGCTTCTAGAATGCAGACGTCTTATGATTCTGGAAGGCAGGCAGCCTCACTACCGGAATGTAGACGTTTGACGATTCTAGAAGTCAGCCATGCCAGGATTCTAGAATTCAGCCGACCTGACATTCCGGAACTAAGCCGTTCTGCACATTCTAGAACACAGACTCGTTTAGGACAGTGGAATGCAGACATAGTAGCTTTCCGGACGTCAGACACTTTCAATTCCGGCCAGCAGACACTTCAGGGTTTCAGAATTCTGGCATCCCAGGGATTCTAGAACTCAGCCTCATTCCGGTTCTAGAATGCAGACGTCTTATGATTCTGGGAGGGAGGCACCCTCACTTCTGGAATGTAGACGTTTAACGATTCTAGAGGTCAGCCATGAGAGGATTCTAGAATTCAGTCATCCTGACATTCCGGAACTCAGCCGTCCTCCACGTTCTAGAACACAGACTCGTTTTAGAAGATGGAATGCAGACAGGGCAACATTCCGGACACCAGACACCTTCACTTCCGTCTAGCAGACATTTCAGGGTTTTACGATTCCGGCATCCCAGGGATTCTAGAACTCAGCCACATTCTGGCTCTAGAATGCAGACTTCTTATGATTCTGGAAGGCAGGCACCCTCACTTCCGGAATGTAGACGTTTAATGATTCTGGAGGTCAGCCATGCCAGGATTCTAGAATTCTGCCATCCTGACATTCCGGAACTCAGCCGTCCAGCACATTCTAGAAGAGAGACTCACATAGGTCGGTGGAATGCAGACATAGTAGCATTCCGGACGTCAGACATCTTGACTTCCGGCCAGCAGCCATTTCAGGGTTTCAGAATTCCGGCATCCCACGGATTCTGGAACTCAGCCCCATTCCGGTTCTGGAATGCATACGTCTTATGATTGTGGAAGGCAGAAACTCTCATTTCCGGAATGTAGACATTTAACGATTCTTGAGGTCAGCCATGACAGGATTCTACAATTCAGCCATCCTGACATCCCAGAACTCAGCCGTCCTGCACATTCTAGAACACAGACTCGTTTAGGACGGCGGAATGCAGACATGGTAGCATTCCGGATGTCAGACACCCTTACTTCCGGCCAGCAGACATTTCAGGGTTTCAGAATTACGGCATCCCACGGATTCTAGAATTCAGCCAAATTCCGCTTCTAGAATGCAGACGTCTTATGATTCTGGAAGGCAGGCAGCCTCACTACCGGAATGTAGACGTTTGACGATTCTAGAAGTCAGCCATGCCAGGATTCTAGAATTCAGCCGACCTGACATTCCGGAACTAAGCCGTTCTGCACATTCTAGAACACAGACTCGTTTAGGACAGTGGAATGCAGACATAGTAGCTTTCCGGATGTCAGACACTTTCAATTCCGGCCAGCAGACACTTCAGGGTTTCAGAATTCTGGCATCCCAGGGATTCTAGAACTCAGCCTCATTCCGGTTCTAGAATGCAGACGTCTTATGATTCTGGGAGGGAGGCACCCTCACTTCTGGAATGTAGACGTTTAACGATTCTAGAGGTCAGCCATGAGAGGATTCTAGAATTCAGTCATCCTGACATTCCGGAGCTCAGCCGTCCTCCACGTTCTAGAACACAGACTCGTTTTAGAAGATGGAATGCAGACAGGGCAACATTCCGG
The DNA here is from genome assembly GCF_030222135.1 of Aotus nancymaae. NCBI lineage: Eukaryota > Metazoa > Chordata > Mammalia > Primates > Aotidae > Aotus > Aotus nancymaae. Next base: position 321,836 of record NW_026988635.1, on the reverse strand, counting down.
ACACCAGACACCTTCACTTCCGGCTAGCAGACATTTCAGGGTTTCACGATTCCGGCATCCCAGGGATTCTAGAACTCAGCCACATTCTGGTTCTAGAATGCAGACTTCTTATGATTCTGGAAGGCAGGCACCCTCACTTCCGGAATGTAGACGTTTAATGATTCTGGAGGTCAGCCATGCCAGGATTCTAGAATTCTGCCATCCTGACATTCCGGAACTCAGCCGTCCAGCACATTCTAGAAGAGAGACTCACATAGGTCGGTGGAATGCAGACATAGTAGCATTCCGGACGTCAGACATCTTCACTTCCGGCTAGCAGACATTTCAGGGCTTCAGAATTCCGGCATCCCAGGGATTCTAGAACTCAGCCACATTCCGGTTCTAGAATGCAGACGTCTTATGATTCTGGAAGGCAGGCACCCTCACCTCCGCAATATAGACATTTAACGTTTCTAGAGGTCAGCCATGCCAGGATTTTAGAATTCAGCCACCCTGACATTCTGGAACTCAGCCGTCCAGCACATTCTAGAACACAGACTCGTTTAGTACGGTGGAATGCAGACATAGTAGCATTCCGGATGTCAGACACCTTCACGTCCGGCTAGAAGACATTTCAGGGTATGAGAATTCCGGAATCCCAGGGATTCTACAACTCAGCCACTTTCCGGTTGTAGAATACAGATGTCTTATCATTCTGGAAGGCAGTAACCGTCCCTTCCGGAATGTAGACGTTTAACGATTATAGAGGTGAGCCATGCCAGGATTGTAGGATTCAGCCATCCTGACATTCCAAAACACAGCCGTTCTGCACGTTCTAGAACACAGACTCGTTTAGCATGGTGGAATGCAGACACAGTAGCATTCCGGACCTCAGACACCTTCCCTTCCAGCTAGCAGACATTTCATGTTTACAGAATTCTGGCATACCAGGGATTCTAGAACTCAGCCACATTCCGGTTCTAGAATACAGACGTCTTATGATTCTGGAAGGCAGGCACCCTCACTTCCAGAATGTAGACTTTTAATCATTCTAGAGGTCACCCATGCCAGGATTCTAGAATTCAGCCATCCTGACTCCGGAACACAGCCGTCCTACACATTCTAGAACACAGCCTCGATTAGGACGGTGAAATGCAGACATAGTAGCATTGTGGAAGTCAGACACGTTCACTTCCGGGTAGCAGACATTTCAGGGTTTCAGATTCCGGCATCCCAGGGAATCTAGAACTCCGCCACATTCTGGTTGTAGAATGCAGACGTCTTATGATCCTGGAAGGCAGGCTCCCTCACTTCTGGAATGTAGACGTTTAACGATTCTAGAGGTCAGCCATGCAAGGATTCTAGAATTCAGCCATCCTGACATCCCGGAACTCAGCCGTCCTGCAGATTCTAGAACACAGACTTGTTTAGGACAGTGGAATACAGACATAGTAGCATCCCGCACATCAGACACCTTGACTTCCGGCTAGGAGGCATTTCAGGGTTTCAGAATTCCGGCATCACAGGGATTCTAGAACTCAGCCACATTCCGGTTCTAGAATGCAGACGTCTTATGATTCTGGAAGGCAGGCACCCTCACTTCCGGATTGCAGAAGTTTAACGATTCTAGTGGTCAGCTCTACAAGGATTGTAGAATTCAGTCTTCCTGACATTCCGGATTTCAGCCGTCCTGCACATTCTAGAACACAGACTCGTTTAGGGCGGTGGAATGGAGACATAGTGGCATTTTGGACGTCAGACACCTTCGCTTCCGGCCAGCAGACATTTCAGGGTTTCAGAATTCCGGCATCCCAGGGATTCTGGAACTCAGCCCCATTCCGGTTCTGGAATGCATACGTCTTATGATTGTGGAAGGCAGAAACTCTCATTTCCGGAATGTAGACATTTAACGATTCTAGAGGTCAGCCATGCCAGGATTCTACAATTCAGCCATCCTGACATCCCAGAACTCAGCCGTACTGCACATTCTAGAACACAGACTCGTTTAGGACGGCGGAATGCAGACATAGTAGCATTCCGGATGTCAGACACCTTCACTTCCGGCCAGCAGACATTTCAGGGTTTCAGAATTACGGCATCCCACGGATTCTAGAATTCAGCCAAATTCCGCTTCTAGAATGCAGACGTCTTATGATTCTGGAAGGCAGGCAGCCTCACTAGCGGAATGTAGACGTTTGACGATTCTAGAAGTCAGCCATGCCAGGATTCTAGAATTCAGCCGACCTGACATTCCGGAACTAAGCCGTTCTGCACATTCTAGAACACAGACTCGTTTAGGACAGTGGAATGCAGACATAGTAGCTTTCCGGACGTCAGACACTTTCAATTCCGGCCAGCAGACACTTCAGGGTTTCAGAATTCTGGCATCCCAGGGATTCTAGAACTCAGCCTCATTCCGGTTCTAGAATGCAGACGTCTTATGATTCTGGGAGGGAGGCACCCTCACTTCTGGAATGTAGACGTTTAACGATTCTAGAGGTCAGCCATGAGAGGATTCTAGAATTCAGTCATCCTGACATTCCGGAGCTCAGCCGTCCTCCACGTTCTAGAACACAGACTCGATTTAGAAGATGGAATGCAGACAGGGCAACATTCCGGACACCAGACACCTTCACTTCCGGCTAGCAGACATTTCAGGGTTTCACGATTCCGGCATCCCAGGGATTCTAGAACTCAGCCACATTCTGGTTCTAGAATGCAGACTTCTTATGATTCTGGAAGGCAGGCACCCTCACTTCCGGAATGTAGACGTTTAATGATTCTGGAGGTCAGCCATGCCAGGATTCTAGAATTCTGCCATCCTGACATTCCGGAACTCAGCCGTCCAGCACATTCTAGAAGAGAGACTCACATAGGTCGGTGGAATGCAGACATAGTAGCATTCCGGACGTCAGACATCTTCACTTCCGGCTAGCAGACATTTCAGGGCTTCAGAATTCCGGCATCCCAGGGATTCTAGAACTCAGCCACATTCCGGTTCTAGAATGCAGACGTCTTATGATTCTGGAAGGCAGGCACCCTCACCTCCGCAATATAGACATTTAACGTTTCTAGAGGTCAGCCATGCCAGGATTTTAGAATTCAGCCACCCTGACATTCTGGAACTCAGCCGTCCAGCACATTCTAGAACACAGACTCGTTTAGTACGGTGGAATGCAGACATAGTAGCATTCCGGATGTCAGACACCTTCACGTCCGGCTAGAAGACATTTCAGGGTATGAGAATTCCGGAATCCCAGGGATTCTACAACTCAGCCACTTTCCGGTTGTAGAATACAGATGTCTTATCATTCTGGAAGGCAGTAACCGTCCCTTCCGGAATGTAGACATTTAACGATTATAGAGGTGAGCCATGCCAGGATTGTAGGATTCAGCCATCCTGACATTCCAAAACACAGCCGTTCTGCACGTTCTAGAACACAGACTCGTTTAGCATGGTGGAATGCAGACACAGTAGCATTCCGGACCTCAGACACCTTCCCTTCCAGCTAGCAGACATTTCATGTTTAGAGAATTCTGGCATACCAGGGATTCTAGAACTCAGCCACATTCCGGTTCTAGAATACAGACGTCTTATGATTCTGGAAGGCAGGCACCCTCACTTCCAGAATGTAGACTTTTAATCATTCTAGAGGTCAGCCATGCCAGGATTCTAGAATTCAGCCATCCTGACTCCGGAACTCAGCCGTCCTACACATTCTAGAACACAGCCTCGATTAGGACGGTGAAATGCAGACATAGTAGCATTGCGGAAGTCAGACACGTTCACTTCCGGGTAGCAGACATTTCAGGGTTTCAGATTCCGGCATCCCAGGGAATCTAGAACTCCGCCACATTCTGGTTGTAGAATGCAGACGTCTTATGATCCTGGAAGGCAGGCTCCCTCACTTCTGGAATGTAGACGTTTAACGATTCTAGAGGTCAGCCATGCAAGGATTCTAGAATTCAGCCATCCTGACATCCCGGAACTCAGCCGTCCTGCAGATTCTAGAACACAGACTCGTTTAGGACAGTGGAATACAGACATAGTAGCATCCCGCACATCAGACACCTTGACTTCCGGCTAGGAGGCATTTCAGGGTTTCAGAATTCCGGCATCACAGGGATTCTAGAACTCAGCCACATTCCGGTTCTAGAATGCAGACGTCTTATGATTCTGGAAGGCAGGCACCCTCACTTCCGGAATGCAGAAGTTTAACGATTCTAGTGGTCAGCTCTACAAGGATTGTAGAATTCAGTCTTCCTGACATTCCGGATTTCAGCCGTCCTGCACATTCTAGAACACAGACTCGTTTAGGGCGGTGGAATGGAGACATAGTGGCATTCTGGACGTCAGACACCTTCACTTCCGGCCAGCAGACATTTCAGGGTTTCAGAATTCCGGCATCCCAGGGATTCTGGAACTCAGCCCCATTCCGGTTCTGGAATGCATACGTCTTATGATTGTGGAAGGCAGAAACTCTCATTTCCGGAATGTAGACATTTAACGATTCTAGAGGTCAGCCATGCCAGGATTCTACAATTCAGCCATCCTGACATCCCAGAACTCAGCCGTCCTGCACATTCTAGAACACAGACTCGTTTAGGACGGCGGAATGCAGACATAGTAGCATTCCGGATGTCAGACACCTTCACTTCCGGCCAGCAGACATTTCAGGGTTTCAGAATTACGGCATCCCACGGATTCTAGAATTCAGCCAAATTCCGCTTCTAGAATGCAGACGTCTTATGATTCTGGAAGGCAGGCAGCCTCATTACCGGAATGTAGACGTTTGACGATTCTAGAAGTCAGCCATGCCAGGATTCTAGAATTCAGCCGACCTGACATTCCGGAACTAAGCCGTTCTGCACATTCTAGAACACAGACTCGTTTAGGACAGTGGAATGCAGACATAGTAGCTTTCCGGACGTCAGACACTTTCAATTCCGGCCAGCAGACACTTCAGGGTTTCAGAATTCTGGCATCCCAGGGATTCTAGAACTCAGCCTCATTCCGGTTCTAGAATGCAGGCGTCTTATGATTCTGGGAGGGAGGCACCCTCACTTCTGGAATGTAGACGTTTAACGATTCTAGAGGTCAGCCATGAGAGGATTCTAGAATTCAGTCATCCTGACATTCCGGAACTCAGCCGTCCTCCACGTTCTAGAACACAGACTCGTTTTAGAAGATGGAATGCAGACAGGGCAACATTCCGGACACCAGACACCTTCACTTCCGGCTAGCAGACATTTCAGGGTTTCACGATTCCGGCATCCCAGGGATTCTAGAACTCAGCCACATTCTGGTTCTAGAATGCAGACTTCTTATGATTCTGGAAGGCAGGCACCCTCACTTCCGGAATGTAGACGTTTAATGATTCTGGAGGTCAGCCATGCAAGGATTCTAGAATTCTGCCATCCTGACATTCCGGAACTCAGCCGTCCAGCACATTCTAGAAGAGAGACTCACATAGGTCGGTGGAATGCAGACATAGTAGCATTCCGGACGTCAGACATCTTGACTTCCGGCTAGCAGACATTTCAGGGCTTCAGAATTCCGGCATCCCAGGGATTCTAGAACTCAGCCACATTCTGGTTCTAGAATGCAGACGTCTTATGATTCTGGAAGGCAGGCACCCTCACCTCCGCAATATAGACATTTAACGTTTCTAGAGGTCAGCCATGCCAGGCTTTTAGAATTCAGCCACCCTGACATTCTGGAACTCAGCCGTCCAGCATATTCTAGAACACAGACTCGTTTAGTACGGTGGAATGCAGACATAGTAGCATTCCGCATGTCAGACACCTTCACGTCCGGCTAGAAGACATTTCAGGGTATGAGAATTCCGGAATCCCAGGAATTCTACAACTCAGCCACTTTCCGGTTGTAGAATACAGATGTCTTATCATTCTGGAAGGCAGTAACCCTCCCTTCCGGAATGTAGACGTTTAACGATTCTTGAGGTGAGCCATGCCAGGATTGTAGAATTCAGCCATCCTGACATTCCAAAACACAGCCGTTCTGCACGTTCTAGAACACAGACTCGTTTAGCATGGTGGAATGCAGACACAGTAGCATTCTGGACCTCAGACACCTTCCCTTCCAGCTAGCAGACATTTCAGGGTTACAGAATTCTGGCATCCCAGGGATTCTAGAACTCAGCCACATTCCGGTTCTAGAATACAGACGTCTTATGATTCTGGAAGGCAGGCACCCTCACTTCCAGAATGTAGACTTTTAATCATACTAGAGGTCAGCCATGCCAGGATTCTAGAATTCAGCCATCCTGACTTTCCGGAACTCAGCCGTCCTACACATTCTAGAACACACCCTCGATTAGGACGATTAAATGCAGACATAGTAGCATTGCGGAAGTCAGACACGTTCACTTCCTGGTAGCAGAAATTTCAGGGTTTCAGATTCCGGCATCCCAGGGAATCTAGAACTCCGCCACATTCTGGTTGTAGAATGCAGACGTCTTATGATCCTGGAAGGCAGGCTCCCTCACTTCTGGAATGTAGACGTTTAACGATTCTAGAGGTCAGCCATGCAAGGATTCTAGAATTCAGCCATCCTGACATCCCGGAACTCAGCCGTCCTGCAGATTCTAGAACACAGACTCGTTTAGGACAGTGGAATACAGACATAGTAGCATCCCGGACATCAGACACCTTGACTTCCGGCTAGGAGGCATTTCAGGGTTTCAGAATTCCGGCATCACAGGGATTCTAGAACTCAGCCACATTCCGGTTCTAGAATGCAGTCGTTTTATGATTCTGGAAGGCAGGCACCCTCACTTCCGGAATGCAGAAGTTTAACGATTCTAGTGGTCAGCTCTACAAGGATTGTAGAATTCAGTCTTCCTGACATTCCGTATTTCAGCCGTCCTGCACATTCTAGAACACAGACTCGTTTAGGGCGGTGGAATGGAGACATAGTGGCATTCTGGACGTCAGACACCTTCACTTCCGGCCAGCAGACATTTCAGGGTTTCAGAATTCCGGCATCCCAGGGATTCTGGAACTCAGCCCCATTCCGGTTCTGGAATGCATACGTCTTATGATTGTGGAAGGCAGAAACTCTCATTTCCGGAATGTAGACATTTAACGATTCTAGAGGTCAGCCATGCCAGGATTCTACAATTCAGCCATCCTGACATCCCAGAACTCAGCCGTCCTGCACATTCTAGAACACAGACTCGTTTAGGACGGCGGAATGCAGACATAGTAGCATTCCAGATGTCAGACACCTTCACTTCCGGCCAGCAGACATTTCAGGGTTTCAGAATTACGGCATCCCACGGATTCTAGAATTCAGCCAAATTCCGCTTCTAGAATGCAGACGTCTTATGATTCTGGAAGGCAGGCAGCCTCACTACCGGAATGTAGACGTTTGACGATTCTAGAAGTCAGCCATGCCAGGATTCTAGAATTCAGCCGACCTGACATTCCGGAACTAAGCCGTTCTGCACATTCTAGAACACAGACTCGTTTAGGACAGTGGAATGCAGACATAGTAGCTTTCCGGACGTCAGACACTTTCAATTCCGGCCAGCAGACACTTCAGGGTTTCAGAATTCTGGCATCCCAGGGATTCTAGAACTCAGCCTCATTCCGGTTCTAGAATGCAGACGTCTTATGATTCTGGGAGGGAGGCACCCTCACTTCTGGAATGTAGACGTTTAACGATTCTAGAGGTCAGCCATGAGAGGATTCTAGAATTCAGTCATCCTGACATTCCGGAACTCAGCCGTCCTCCACGTTCTAGAACACAGACTCGTTTTAGAAGATGGAATGCAGACAGGGCAACATTCCGGACACCAGACACCTTCACTTCCGTCTAGCAGACATTTCAGGGTTTTACGATTCCGGCATCCCAGGGATTCTAGAACTCAGCCACATTCTGGCTCTAGAATGCAGACTTCTTATGATTCTGGAAGGCAGGCACCCTCACTTCCGGAATGTAGACGTTTAATGATTCTGGAGGTCAGCCATGCCAGGATTCTAGAATTCTGCCATCCTGACATTCCGGAACTCAGCCGTCCAGCACATTCTAGAAGAGAGACTCACATAGGTCGGTGGAATGCAGACATAGTAGCATTCCGGACGTCAGACATCTTGACTTCCGGCCAGCAGCCATTTCAGGGTTTCAGAATTCCGGCATCCCACGGATTCTGGAACTCAGCCCCATTCCGGTTCTGGAATGCATACGTCTTATGATTGTGGAAGGCAGAAACTCTCATTTCCGGAATGTAGACATTTAACGATTCTTGAGGTCAGCCATGACAGGATTCTACAATTCAGCCATCCTGACATCCCAGAACTCAGCCGTCCTGCACATTCTAGAACACAGACTCGTTTAGGACGGCGGAATGCAGACATGGTAGCATTCCGGATGTCAGACACCCTTACTTCCGGCCAGCAGACATTTCAGGGTTTCAGAATTACGGCATCCCACGGATTCTAGAATTCAGCCAAATTCCGCTTCTAGAATGCAGACGTCTTATGATTCTGGAAGGCAGGCAGCCTCACTACCGGAATGTAGACGTTTGACGATTCTAGAAGTCAGCCATGCCAGGATTCTAGAATTCAGCCGACCTGACATTCCGGAACTAAGCCGTTCTGCACATTCTAGAACACAGACTCGTTTAGGACAGTGGAATGCAGACATAGTAGCTTTCCGGATGTCAGACACTTTCAATTCCGGCCAGCAGACACTTCAGGGTTTCAGAATTCTGGCATCCCAGGGATTCTAGAACTCAGCCTCATTCCGGTTCTAGAATGCAGACGTCTTATGATTCTGGGAGGGAGGCACCCTCACTTCTGGAATGTAGACGTTTAACGATTCTAGAGGTCAGCCATGAGAGGATTCTAGAATTCAGTCATCCTGACATTCCGGAGCTCAGCCGTCCTCCACGTTCTAGAACACAGACTCGTTTTAGAAGATGGAATGCAGACAGGGCAACATTCCGGACACCAGACACCTTCACTTCCGGCTAGCAGACATTTCAGGGTTTCACGATTCCGGCATCCCAGGGATTCTAGAACTCAGCCACATTCTGGTTCTAGAATGCAGACTTCTTATGATTCTGGAAGGCAGGCACCCTCACTTCCGGAATGTAGACGTTTAATGATTCTGGAGGTCAGCCATGCCAGGATTCTAGAATTCTGCCATCCTGACATTCCGGAACTCAGCCGTCCAGCACATTCTAGAAGAGAGACTCACATAGGTCGGTGGAATGCAGACATAGTAGCATTCCGGACGTCAGACATCTTCACTTCCGGCTAGCAGACATTTCAGGGCTTCAGAATTCCGGCATCCCAGGGATTCTAGAACTCAGCCACATTCCGGTTCTAGAATGCAGACGTCTTATGATTCTGGAAGGCAGGCACCCTCACCTCCGCAATATAGACATTTAACGTTTCTAGAGGTCAGCCATGCCAGGATTTTAGAATTCAGCCACCCTGACATTCTGGAACTCAGCCGTCCAGCACATTCTAGAACACAGACTCGTTTAGTACGGTGGAATGCAGACATAGTAGCATTCCGGATGTCAGACACCTTCACGTCCGGCTAGAAGACATTTCAGGGTATGAGAATTCCGGAATCCCAGGGATTCTACAACTCAGCCACTTTCCGGTTGTAGAATACAGATGTCTTATCATTCTGGAAGGCAGTAACCGTCCCTTCCGGAATGTAGACGTTTAACGATTATAGAGGTGAGCCATGCCAGGATTGTAGGATTCAGCCATCCTGACATTCCAAAACACAGCCGTTCTGCACGTTCTAGAACACAGACTCGTTTAGCATGGTGGAATGCAGACACAGTAGCATTCCGGACCTCAGACACCTTCCCTTCCAGCTAGCAGACATTTCATGTTTACAGAATTCTGGCATACCAGGGATTCTAGAACTCAGCCACATTCCGGTTCTAGAATACAGACGTCTTATGATTCTGGAAGGCAGGCACCCTCACTTCCAGAATGTAGACTTTTAATCATTCTAGAGGTCACCCATGCCAGGATTCTAGAATTCAGCCATCCTGACTCCGGAACACAGCCGTCCTACACATTCTAGAACACAGCCTCGATTAGGACGGTGAAATGCAGACATAGTAGCATTGTGGAAGTCAGACACGTTCACTTCCGGGTAGCAGACATTTCAGGGTTTCAGATTCCGGCATCCCAGGGAATCTAGAACTCCGCCACATTCTGGTTGTAGAATGCAGACGTCTTATGATCCTGGAAGGCAGGCTCCCTCACTTCTGGAATGTAGACGTTTAACGATTCTAGAGGTCAGCCATGCAAGGATTCTAGAATTCAGCCATCCTGACATCCCGGAACTCAGCCGTCCTGCAGATTCTAGAACACAGACTTGTTTAGGACAGTGGAATACAGACATAGTAGCATCCCGCACATCAGACACCTTGACTTCCGGCTAGGAGGCATTTCAGGGTTTCAGAATTCCGGCATCACAGGGATTCTAGAACTCAGCCACATTCCGGTTCTAGAATGCAGACGTCTTATGATTCTGGAAGGCAGGCACCCTCACTTCCGGATTGCAGAAGTTTAACGATTCTAGTGGTCAGCTCTACAAGGATTGTAGAATTCAGTCTTCCTGACATTCCGGATTTCAGCCGTCCTGCACATTCTAGAACACAGACTCGTTTAGGGCGGTGGAATGGAGACATAGTGGCATTTTGGACGTCAGACACCTTCGCTTCCGGCCAGCAGACATTTCAGGGTTTCAGAATTCCGGCATCCCAGGGATTCTGGAACTCAGCCCCATTCCGGTTCTGGAATGCATACGTCTTATGATTGTGGAAGGCAGAAACTCTCATTTCCGGAATGTAGACATTTAACGATTCTAGAGGTCAGCCATGCCAGGATTCTACAATTCAGCCATCCTGACATCCCAGAACTCAGCCGTACTGCACATTCTAGAACACAGACTCGTTTAGGACGGCGGAATGCAGACATAGTAGCATTCCGGATGTCAGACACCTTCACTTCCGGCCAGCAGACATTTCAGGGTTTCAGAATTACGGCATCCCACGGATTCTAGAATTCAGCCAAATTCCGCTTCTAGAATGCAGACGTCTTATGATTCTGGAAGGCAGGCAGCCTCACTAGCGGAATGTAGACGTTTGACGATTCTAGAAGTCAGCCATGCCAGGATTCTAGAATTCAGCCGACCTGACATTCCGGAACTAAGCCGTTCTGCACATTCTAGAACACAGACTCGTTTAGGACAGTGGAATGCAGACATAGTAGCTTTCCGGACGTCAGACACTTTCAATTCCGGCCAGCAGACACTTCAGGGTTTCAGAATTCTGGCATCCCAGGGATTCTAGAACTCAGCCTCATTCCGGTTCTAGAATGCAGACGTCTTATGATTCTGGGAGGGAGGCACCCTCACTTCTGGAATGTAGACGTTTAACGATTCTAGAGGTCAGCCATGAGAGGATTCTAGAATTCAGTCATCCTGACATTCCGGAGCTCAGCCGTCCTCCACGTTCTAGAACACAGACTCGATTTAGAAGATGGAATGCAGACAGGGCAACATTCCGGACACCAGACACCTTCACTTCCGGCTAGCAGACATTTCAGGGTTTCACGATTCCGGCATCCCAGGGATTCTAGAACTCAGCCACATTCTGGTTCTAGAATGCAGACTTCTTATGATTCTGGAAGGCAGGCACCCTCACTTCCGGAATGTAGACGTTTAATGATTCTGGAGGTCAGCCATGCCAGGATTCTAGAATTCTGCCATCCTGACATTCCGGAACTCAGCCGTCCAGCACATTCTAGAAGAGAGACTCACATAGGTCGGTGGAATGCAGACATAGTAGCATTCCGGACGTCAGACATCTTCACTTCCGGCTAGCAGACATTTCAGGGCTTCAGAATTCCGGCATCCCAGGGATTCTAGAACTCAGCCACATTCCGGTTCTAGAATGCAGACGTCTTATGATTCTGGAAGGCAGGCACCCTCACCTCCGCAATATAGACATTTAACGTTTCTAGAGGTCAGCCATGCCAGGATTTTAGAATTCAGCCACCCTGACATTCTGGAACTCAGCCGTCCAGCACATTCTAGAACACAGACTCGTTTAGTACGGTGGAATGCAGACATAGTAGCATTCCGGATGTCAGACACCTTCACGTCCGGCTAGAAGACATTTCAGGGTATGAGAATTCCGGAATCCCAGGGATTCTACAACTCAGCCACTTTCCGGTTGTAGAATACAGATGTCTTATCATTCTGGAAGGCAGTAACCGTCCCTTCCGGAATGTAGACATTTAACGATTATAGAGGTGAGCCATGCCAGGATTGTAGGATTCAGCCATCCTGACATTCCAAAACACAGCCGTTCTGCACGTTCTAGAACACAGACTCGTTTAGCATGGTGGAATGCAGACACAGTAGCATTCCGGACCTCAGACACCTTCCCTTCCAGCTAGCAGACATTTCATGTTTAGAGAATTCTGGCATACCAGGGATTCTAGAACTCAGCCACATTCCGGTTCTAGAATACAGACGTCTTATGATTCTGGAAGGCAGGCACCCTCACTTCCAGAATGTAGACTTTTAATCATTCTAGAGGTCAGCCATGCCAGGATTCTAGAATTCAGCCATCCTGACTCCGGAACTCAGCCGTCCTACACATTCTAGAACACAGCCTCGATTAGGACGGTGAAATGCAGACATAGTAGCATTGCGGAAGTCAGACACGTTCACTTCCGGGTAGCAGACATTTCAGGGTTTCAGATTCCGGCATCCCAGGGAATCTAGAACTCCGCCACATTCTGGTTGTAGAATGCAGACGTCTTATGATCCTGGAAGGCAGGCTCCCTCACTTCTGGAATGTAGACGTTTAACGATTCTAGAGGTCAGCCATGCAAGGATTCTAGAATTCAGCCATCCTGACATCCCGGAACTCAGCCGTCCTGCAGATTCTAGAACACAGACTCGTTTAGGACAGTGGAATACAGACATAGTAGCATCCCGCACATCAGACACCTTGACTTCCGGCTAGGAGGCATTTCAGGGTTTCAGAATTCCGGCATCACAGGGATTCTAGAACTCAGCCACATTCCGGTTCTAGAATGCAGACGTCTTATGATTCTGGAAGGCAGGCACCCTCACTTCCGGATTGCAGAAGTTTAACGATTCTAGTGGTCAGCTCTACAAGGATTGTAGAATTCAGTCTTCCTGACATTCCGGATTTCAGCCGTCCTGCACATTCTAGAACACAGACTCGTTTAGGGCGGTGGAATGGAGACATAGTGGCATTCTGGACGTCAGACACCTTCGCTTCCGGCCAGCAGACATTTCAGGGTTTCAGAATTCCGGCATCCCAGGGATTCTGGAACTCAGCCCCATTCCGGTTCTGGAATGCATACGTCTTATGATTGTGGAAGGCAGAAACTCTCATTTCCGGAATGTAGACATTTAACGATTCTAGAGGTCAGCCATGCCAGGATTCTACAATTCAGCCATCCTGACATCCCAGAACTCAGCCGTCCTGCACATTCTAGAACACAGACTCGTTTAGGACGGCGGAATGCAGACATAGTAGCATTCCGGATGTCAGACACCTTCACTTCCGGCCAGCAGACATTTCAGGGTTTCAGAATTACGGCATCCCACGGATTCTAGAATTCAGCCAAATTCCGCTTCTAGAATGCAGACGTCTTATGATTCTGGAAGGCAGGCAGCCTCATTACCGGAATGTAGACGTTTGACGATTCTAGAAGTCAGCCATGCCAGGATTCTAGAATTCAGCCGACCTGACATTCCGGAACTAAGCCGTTCTGCACATTCTAGAACACAGACTCGTTTAGGACAGTGGAATGCAGACATAGTAGCTTTCCGGACGTCAGACACTTTCAATTCCGGCCAGCAGACACTTCAGGGTTTCAGAATTCTGGCATCCCAGGGATTCTAGAACTCAGCCTCATTCCGGTTCTAGAATGCAGACGTCTTATGATTCTGGGAGGGAGGCACCCTCACTTCTGGAATGTAGACGTTTAACGATTCTAGAGGTCAGCCATGAGAGGATTCTAGAATTCAGTCATCCTGACATTCCGGAACTCAGCCGTCCTCCACGTTCTAGAACACAGACTCGTTTTAGAAGATGGAATGCAGACAGGGCAACATTCCGGACACCAGACACCTTCACTTCCGGCTAGCAGACATTTCAGGGTTTCACGATTCCGGCATCCCAGGGATTCTAGAACTCAGCCACATTCTGGTTCTAGAATGCAGACTTCTTATGATTCTGGAAGGCAGGCACCCTCACTTCCGGAATGTAGACGTTTAATGATTCTGGAGGTCAGCCATGCCAGGATTCTAGAATTCTGCCATCCTGACATTCCGGAACTCAGCCGTCCAGCACATTCTAGAAGAGAGACTCACATAGGTCGGTGGAATGCAGACATAGTAGCATTCCGGACGTCAGACATCTAGACTTCCGGCCAGAAGCCATTTCAGGGTTTCAGAATTCTGGCATCCCAGGGATTCTGGAACTCAGCCCCATTCCGGTTCTGGAATGCATACGTCTTATGATTGTGGAAGGCAGAAACTCTCATTTCCGGAATGTAGACATTTAACGATTCTTGAGGTCAGCCATGCCAGGATTCTACAATTCAGCCATCCTGACATCCCAGAACTCAGCCGTCCTGCACATTCTAGAACACAGACTCGTTTAGGATGGCGGAATGCAGACATGGTAGCATTCCGGATGTCAGACACCTTCACTTCCGGCCAGCAGACATTTCAGGGTTTCAGAATTACGGCATCCCACGGATTCTAGAATTCAGCCAAATTCCGCTTCTAGAATGCAGACGTCTTATGATTCTGGAAGGCAGGCAGCCTCACTACCGGAATGTAGACGTTTGACGATTCTAGAAGTCAGCCATGCCAGGATTCTAGAATTCAGCCGACCTGACATTCCGGAACTAAGCCGTTCTGCACATTCTAGAACACAGACTCGTTTAGGACAGTGGAATGCAGACATAGTAGCTTTCCGGACGTCAGACACTTTCAATTCCGGCCAGCAGACACTTCAGGGTTTCAGAATTCTGGCATCCCAGGGATTCTAGAACTCAGCCTCATTCCGGTTCTAGAATGCAGACGTCTTATGATTCTGGGAGGGAGGCACCCTCACTTCTGGAATGTAGACGTTTAACGATTCTAGAGGTCAGCCATGAGAGGATTCTAGAATTCAGTCATCCTGACATTCCGGAACTCAGCCGTCCTCCACGTTCTAGAACACAGACTCGTTTTAGAAGATGGAATGCAGACAGGGCAACATTCCGGACACCAGACACCTTCACTTCCGGCTAGCAGACATTTCAGGGTTTCACGATTCCGGCATCCCAGGGATTCTAGAACTCAGCCACATTCTGGTTCTAGAATGCAGACTTCTTATGATTCTGGAAGGCAGGCACCCTCACTTCCGGAATGTAGACGTTTAATGATTCTGGAGGTCAGCCATGCCAGGATTCTAGAATTCTGCCATCCTGACATTCCGGAACTCAGCCGTCCAGCACATTCTAGAAGAGAGACTCACATAGGTCGGTGGAATGCAGACATAGTAGCATTCCGGACGTCAGACATCTTCACTTCCGGCTAGCAGACATTTCAGGGCTTCAGAATTCCGGCATCCCAGGGATTCTAGAACTCAGCCACATTCCGGTTCTAGAATGCAGACGTCTTATGATTCTGGAAGGCAGGCACCCTCACCTCCGCAATATAGACATTTAACGTTTCTAGAGGTCAGCCATGCCAGGATTTTAGAATTCAGCCACCCTGACATTCTGGAACTCAGCCGTCCAGCACATTCTAGAACACAGACTCGTTTAGTACGGTGGAATGCAGACATAGTAGCATTCCGGATGTCAGACACCTTCACGTCCGGCTAGAAGACATTTCAGGGTATGAGAATTCCGGAATCCCAGGGATTCTACAACTCAGCCACTTTCCGGTTGTAGAATACAGATGTCTTATCATTCTGGAAGGCAGTAACCGTCCCTTCCGGAATGTAGACGTTTAACGATTATAGAGGTGAGCCATGCCAGGATTGTAGGATTCAGCCATCCTGACATTCCAAAACACAGCCGTTCTGCACGTTCTAGAACACAGACTCGTTTAGCATGGTGGAATGCAGACACAGTAGCATTCCGGACCTCAGACACCTTCCCTTCCAGCTAGCAGACATTTCATGTTTAGAGAATTCTGGCATACCAGGGATTCTAGAACTCAGCCACATTCCGGTTCTAGAATACAGACGTCTTATGATTCTGGAAGGCAGGCACCCTCACTTCCAGAATGTAGACTTTTAATCATTCTAGAGGTCAGCCATGCCAGGATTCTAGAATTCAGCCATCCTGACTCCGGAACTCAGCCGTCCTACACATTCTAGAACACAGCCTCGATTAGGACGGTGAAATGCAGACATAGTAGCATTGCGGAAGTCAGACACGTTCACTTCCGGGTAGCAGACATTTCAGGGTTTCAGATTCCGGCATCCCAGGGAATCTAGAACTCCGCCACATTCTGGTTGTAGAATGCAGACGTCTTATGATCCTGGAAGGCAGGCTCCCTCACTTCTGGAATGTAGACGTTTAACGATTCTAGAGGTCAGCCATGCAAGGATTCTAGAATTCAGCCATCCTGACATCCCGGAACTCAGCCGTCCTGCAGATTCTAGAACACAGACTCGTTTAGGACAGTGGAATACAGACATAGTAGCATCCCGGACATCAGACACCTTGACTTCCGGCTAGGAGGCATTTCAGGGTTTCAGAATTCCGGCATCACAGGGATTCTAGAACTCAGCCACATTCCGGTTCTAGAATGCAGACGTCTTATGATTCTGGAAGGCAGGCACCCTCACTTCCGGAATGCAGAAGTTTAACGATTCTAGTGGTCAGCTCTACAAGGATTGTAGAATTCAGTCTTCCTGACATTCCGGATTTCAGCCGTCCTGCACATTCTAGAACACAGACTCGTTAAGGGCGGTGGAATGGAGACATAGTGGCATTCTGGACGTCAGACACCTTCACTTGCGGCCAGCAGACATTTCAGGGTTTCAGAATTCCGGCATCCCAGGGATTCTGGAACTCAGCCCCATTCCGGTTCTGGAATGCATACGTCTTATGATTGTGGAAGGCAGAAACTCTCATTTCCGGAATGTAGACATTTAACGATTCTAGAGGTCAGCCATGCCAGGATTCTACAATTCAGCCATCCTGACATCCCAGAACTCAGCCGTCCTGCACATTCTAGAACACAGACTCGTTTAGGACGGCGGAATGCAGACATAGTAGCATTCCGGATGTCAGACACCTTCACTTCCGGCCAGCAGACATTTCAGGGTTTCAGAATTACGGCATCCCACGGATTCTAGAATTCAGCCAAATTCCGCTTCTAGAATGCAGACGTCTTATGATTCTGGAAGGCAGGCAGCCTCACTAGCGGAATGTAGACGTTTGACGATTCTAGAAGTCAGCCATGCCAGGATTCTAGAATTCAGCCGACCTGACATTCCGGAACTAAGCCGTTCTGCACATTCTAGAACACAGACTCGTTTAGGACAGTGGAATGCAGACATAGTAGCTTTCCGGACGTCAGACACTTTCAATTCCGGCCAGCAGACACTTCAGGGTTTCAGAATTCTGGCATCCCAGGGATTCTAGAACTCAGCCTCATTCCGGTTCTAGAATGCAGACGTCTTATGATTCTGGGAGGGAGGCACCCTCACTTCTGGAATGTAGACGTTTAACGATTCTAGAGGTCAGCCATGAGAGGATTCTAGAATTCAGTCATCCTGACATTCCGGAACTCAGCCGTCCTCCACGTTCTAGAACACAGACTCGTTTTAGAAGATGGAATGCAGACAGGGCAACATTCCGGACACCAGACACCTTCACTTCCGGCTAGCAGACATTTCAGGGTTTCACGATTCCGGCATCCCAGGGATTCTAGAACTCAGCCACATTCTGGTTCTAGAATGCAGACTTCTTATGATTCTGGAAGGCAGGCACCCTCACTTCCGGAATGTAGACGTTTAATGATTCTGGAGGTCAGCCATGCCAGGATTCTAGAATTCTGCCATCCTGACATTCCGGAACTCAGCCGTCCAGCACATTCTAGAAGAGAGACTCACATAGGTCGGTGGAATGCAGACATAGTAGCATTCCGGACGTCAGACATCTTGACTTCCGGCCAGCAGCCATTTCAGGGTTTCAGAATTCTGGCATCCCAGGGATTCTGGAACTCAGCCCCATTCCGGTTCTGGAATGCATACGTCTTATGATTGTGGAAGGCAGAAACTCTCATTTCCGGAATGTAGACATTTAACGATTCTTGAGGTCAGCCATGCCAGGATTCTACAATTCAGCCATCCTGACATCCCAGAACTCAGCCGTCCTGCACATTCTAGAACACAGACTCGTTTAGGACGGCGGAATGCAGACATGGTAGCATTCCGGATGTCAGACACCTTCACTTCCGGCCAGCAGACATTTCAGGGTTTCAGAATTACGGCATCCCACGGATTCTAGAATTCAGCCAAATTCCGCTTCTAGAATGCAGACGTCTTATGATTCTGGAAGGCAGGCAGCCTCACTACCGGAATGTAGACGTTTGACGATTCTAGAAGTCAGCCATGCCAGGATTCTAGAATTCAGCCGACCTGACATTCCGGAACTAAGCCGTTCTGCACATTCTAGAACACAGACTCGTTTAGGACAGTGGAATGCAGACATAGTAGCTTTCCGGATGTCAGACACTTTCAATTCCGGCCAGCAGACACTTCAGGGTTTCAGAATTCTGGCATCCCAGGGATTCTAGAACTCAGCCTCATTCCGGTTCTAGAATGCAGACGTCTTATGATTCTGGGAGGGAGGCACCCTCACTTCTGGAATGTAGACGTTTAACGATTCTAGAGGTCAGCCATGAGAGGATTCTAGAATTCAGTCATCCTGACATTCCGGAGCTCAGCCGTCCTCCACGTTCTAGAACACAGACTCGTTTTAGAAGATGGAATGCAGACAGGGCAACATTCCGGACACCAGACACCTTCACTTCCGGCTAGCAGACATTTCAGGGTTTCACGATTCCGGCATCCCAGGGATTCTAGAACTCAGCCACATTCTGGTTCTAGAATGCAGACTTCTTATGATTCTGGAAGGCAGGCACCCTCACTTCCGGAATGTAGACGTTTAATGATTCTGGAGGTCAGCCATGCCAGGATTCTAGAATTCTGCCATCCTGACATTCCGGAACTCAGCCGTCCAGCACATTCTAGAAGAGAGACTCACATAGGTCGGTGGAATGCAGACATAGTAGCATTCCGGACGTCAGACATCTTCACTTCCGGCTAGCAGACATTTCAGGGCTTCAGAATTCCGGCATCCCAGGGATTCTAGAACTCAGCCACATTCCGGTTCTAGAATGCAGACGTCTTATGATTCTGGAAGGCAGGCACCCTCACCTCCGCAATATAGACATTTAACGTTTCTAGAGGTCAGCCATGCCAGGATTTTAGAATTCAGCCACCCTGACATTCTGGAACTCAGCCGTCCAGCACATTCTAGAACACAGACTCGTTTAGTACGGTGGAATGCAGACATAGTAGCATTCCGGATGTCAGACACCTTCACGTCCGGCTAGAAGACATTTCAGGGTATGAGAATTCCGGAATCCCAGGGATTCTACAACTCAGCCACTTTCCGGTTGTAGAATACAGATGTCTTATCATTCTGGAAGGCAGTAACCGTCCCTTCCGGAATGTAGACGTTTAACGATTATAGAGGTGAGCCATGCCAGGATTGTAGGATTCAGCCATCCTGACATTCCAAAACACAGCCGTTCTGCACGTTCTAGAACACAGACTCGTTTAGCATGGTGGAATGCAGACACAGTAGCATTCCGGACCTCAGACACCTTCCCTTCCAGCTAGCAGACATTTCATGTTTACAGAATTCTGGCATACCAGGGATTCTAGAACTCAGCCACATTCCGGTTCTAGAATACAGACGTCTTATGATTCTGGAAGGCAGGCACCCTCACTTCCAGAATGTAGACTTTTAATCATTCTAGAGGTCACCCATGCCAGGATTCTAGAATTCAGCCATCCTGACTCCGGAACACAGCCGTCCTACACATTCTAGAACACAGCCTCGATTAGGACGGTGAAATGCAGACATAGTAGCATTGTGGAAGTCAGACACGTTCACTTCCGGGTAGCAGACATTTCAGGGTTTCAGATTCCGGCATCCCAGGGAATCTAGAACTCCGCCACATTCTGGTTGTAGAATGCAGACGTCTTATGATCCTGGAAGGCAGGCTCCCTCACTTCTGGAATGTAGACGTTTAACGATTCTAGAGGTCAGCCATGCAAGGATTCTAGAATTCAGCCATCCTGACATCCCGGAACTCAGCCGTCCTGCAGATTCTAGAACACAGACTTGTTTAGGACAGTGGAATACAGACATAGTAGCATCCCGCACATCAGACACCTTGACTTCCGGCTAGGAGGCATTTCAGGGTTTCAGAATTCCGGCATCACAGGGATTCTAGAACTCAGCCACATTCCGGTTCTAGAATGCAGACGTCTTATGATTCTGGAAGGCAGGCACCCTCACTTCCGGATTGCAGAAGTTTAACGATTCTAGTGGTCAGCTCTACAAGGATTGTAGAATTCAGTCTTCCTGACATTCCGGATTTCAGCCGTCCTGCACATTCTAGAACACAGACTCGTTTAGGGCGGTGGAATGGAGACATAGTGGCATTCTGGACGTCAGACACCTTCGCTTCCGGCCAGCAGACATTTCAGGGTTTCAGAATTCCGGCATCCCAGGGATTCTGGAACTCAGCCCCATTCCGGTTCTGGAATGCATACGTCTTATGATTGTGGAAGGCAGAAACTCTCATTTCCGGAATGTAGACATTTAACGATTCTAGAGGTCAGCCATGCCAGGATTCTACAATTCAGCCATCCTGACATCCCAGAACTCAGCCGTACTGCACATTCTAGAACACAGACTCGTTTAGGACGGCGGAATGCAGACATAGTAGCATTCCGGATGTCAGACACCTTCACTTCCGGCCAGCAGACATTTCAGGGTTTCAGAATTACGGCATCCCACGGATTCTAGAATTCAGCCAAATTCCGCTTCTAGAATGCAGACGTCTTATGATTCTGGAAGGCAGGCAGCCTCACTAGCGGAATGTAGACGTTTGACGATTCTAGAAGTCAGCCATGCCAGGATTCTAGAATTCAGCCGACCTGACATTCCGGAACTAAGCCGTTCTGCACATTCTAGAACACAGACTCGTTTAGGACAGTGGAATGCAGACATAGTAGCTTTCCGGACGTCAGACACTTTCAATTCCGGCCAGCAGACACTTCAGGGTTTCAGAATTCTGGCATCCCAGGGATTCTAGAACTCAGCCTCATTCCGGTTCTAGAATGCAGACGTCTTATGATTCTGGGAGGGAGGCACCCTCACTTCTGGAATGTAGACGTTTAACGATTCTAGAGGTCAGCCATGAGAGGATTCTAGAATTCAGTCATCCTGACATTCCGGAGCTCAGCCGTCCTCCACGTTCTAGAACACAGACTCGATTTAGAAGATGGAATGCAGACAGGGCAACATTCCGGACACCAGACACCTTCACTTCCGGCTAGCAGACATTTCAGGGTTTCACGATTCCGGCATCCCAGGGATTCTAGAACTCAGCCACATTCTGGTTCTAGAATGCAGACTTCTTATGATTCTGGAAGGCAGGCACCCTCACTTCCGGAATGTAGACGTTTAATGATTCTGGAGGTCAGCCATGCCAGGATTCTAGAATTCTGCCATCCTGACATTCCGGAACTCAGCCGTCCAGCACATTCTAGAAGAGAGACTCACATAGGTCGGTGGAATGCAGACATAGTAGCATTCCGGACGTCAGACATCTTCACTTCCGGCTAGCAGACATTTCAGGGCTTCAGAATTCCGGCATCCCAGGGATTCTAGAACTCAGCCACATTCCGGTTCTAGAATGCAGACGTCTTATGATTCTGGAAGGCAGGCACCCTCACCTCCGCAATATAGACATTTAACGTTTCTAGAGGTCAGCCATGCCAGGATTTTAGAATTCAGCCACCCTGACATTCTGGAACTCAGCCGTCCAGCACATTCTAGAACACAGACTCGTTTAGTACGGTGGAATGCAGACATAGTAGCATTCCGGATGTCAGACACCTTCACGTCCGGCTAGAAGACATTTCAGGGTATGAGAATTCCGGAATCCCAGGGATTCTACAACTCAGCCACTTTCCGGTTGTAGAATACAGATGTCTTATCATTCTGGAAGGCAGTAACCGTCCCTTCCGGAATGTAGACATTTAACGATTATAGAGGTGAGCCATGCCAGGATTGTAGGATTCAGCCATCCTGACATTCCAAAACACAGCCGTTCTGCACGTTCTAGAACACAGACTCGTTTAGCATGGTGGAATGCAGACACAGTAGCATTCCGGACCTCAGACACCTTCCCTTCCAGCTAGCAGACATTTCATGTTTAGAGAATTCTGGCATACCAGGGATTCTAGAACTCAGCCACATTCCGGTTCTAGAATACAGACGTCTTATGATTCTGGAAGGCAGGCACCCTCACTTCCAGAATGTAGACTTTTAATCATTCTAGAGGTCAGCCATGCCAGGATTCTAGAATTCAGCCATCCTGACTCCGGAACTCAGCCGTCCTACACATTCTAGAACACAGCCTCGATTAGGACGGTGAAATGCAGACATAGTAGCATTGCGGAAGTCAGACACGTTCACTTCCGGGTAGCAGACATTTCAGGGTTTCAGATTCCGGCATCCCAGGGAATCTAGAACTCCGCCACATTCTGGTTGTAGAATGCAGACGTCTTATGATCCTGGAAGGCAGGCTCCCTCACTTCTGGAATGTAGACGTTTAACGATTCTAGAGGTCAGCCATGCAAGGATTCTAGAATTCAGCCATCCTGACATCCCGGAACTCAGCCGTCCTGCAGATTCTAGAACACAGACTCGTTTAGGACAGTGGAATACAGACATAGTAGCATCCCGCACATCAGACACCTTGACTTCCGGCTAGGAGGCATTTCAGGGTTTCAGAATTCCGGCATCACAGGGATTCTAGAACTCAGCCACATTCCGGTTCTAGAATGCAGACGTCTTATGATTCTGGAAGGCAGGCACCCTCACTTCCGGATTGCAGAAGTTTAACGATTCTAGTGGTCAGCTCTACAAGGATTGTAGAATTCAGTCTTCCTGACATTCCGGATTTCAGCCGTCCTGCACATTCTAGAACACAGACTCGTTTAGGGCGGTGGAATGGAGACATAGTGGCATTCTGGACGTCAGACACCTTCGCTTCCGGCCAGCAGACATTTCAGGGTTTCAGAATTCCGGCATCCCAGGGATTCTGGAACTCAGCCCCATTCCGGTTCTGGAATGCATACGTCTTATGATTGTGGAAGGCAGAAACTCTCATTTCCGGAATGTAGACATTTAACGATTCTAGAGGTCAGCCATGCCAGGATTCTACAATTCAGCCATCCTGACATCCCAGAACTCAGCCGTCCTGCACATTCTAGAACACAGACTCGTTTAGGACGGCGGAATGCAGACATAGTAGCATTCCGGATGTCAGACACCTTCACTTCCGGCCAGCAGACATTTCAGGGTTTCAGAATTACGGCATCCCACGGATTCTAGAATTCAGCCAAATTCCGCTTCTAGAATGCAGACGTCTTATGATTCTGGAAGGCAGGCAGCCTCATTACCGGAATGTAGACGTTTGACGATTCTAGAAGTCAGCCATGCCAGGATTCTAGAATTCAGCCGACCTGACATTCCGGAACTAAGCCGTTCTGCACATTCTAGAACACAGACTCGTTTAGGACAGTGGAATGCAGACATAGTAGCTTTCCGGACGTCAGACACTTTCAATTCCGGCCAGCAGACACTTCAGGGTTTCAGAATTCTGGCATCCCAGGGATTCTAGAACTCAGCCTCATTCCGGTTCTAGAATGCAGACGTCTTATGATTCTGGGAGGGAGGCACCCTCACTTCTGGAATGTAGACGTTTAACGATTCTAGAGGTCAGCCATGAGAGGATTCTAGAATTCAGTCATCCTGACATTCCGGAACTCAGCCGTCCTCCACGTTCTAGAACACAGACTCGTTTTAGAAGATGGAATGCAGACAGGGCAACATTCCGGACACCAGACACCTTCACTTCCGGCTAGCAGACATTTCAGGGTTTCACGATTCCGGCATCCCAGGGATTCTAGAACTCAGCCACATTCTGGTTCTAGAATGCAGACTTCTTATGATTCTGGAAGGCAGGCACCCTCACTTCCGGAATGTAGACGTTTAATGATTCTGGAGGTCAGCCATGCCAGGATTCTAGAATTCTGCCATCCTGACATTCCGGAACTCAGCCGTCCAGCACATTCTAGAAGAGAGACTCACATAGGTCGGTGGAATGCAG
Source organism: Aotus nancymaae (assembly GCF_030222135.1). Classification (NCBI taxonomy): domain Eukaryota; kingdom Metazoa; phylum Chordata; class Mammalia; order Primates; family Aotidae; genus Aotus; species Aotus nancymaae. The sequence goes on along the minus strand of NW_026988635.1, from coordinate 297,310 downwards.
ACATAGTAGCATTCCGGACGTCAGACATCTTGACTTCCGGCCAGAAGCCATTTCAGGGTTTCAGAATTCTGGCATCCCAGGGATTCTGGAACTCAGCCCCATTCCGGTTCTGGAATGCATACGTCTTATGATTGTGGAAGGCAGAAACTCTCATTTCCGGAATGTAGACATTTAACGATTCTTGAGGTCAGCCATGCCAGGATTCTACAATTCAGCCATCCTGACATCCCAGAACTCAGCCGTCCTGCACATTCTAGAACACAGACTCGTTTAGGATGGCGGAATGCAGACATGGTAGCATTCCGGATGTCAGACACCTTCACTTCCGGCCAGCAGACATTTCAGGGTTTCAGAATTACGGCATCCCACGGATTCTAGAATTCAGCCAAATTCCGCTTCTAGAATGCAGACGTCTTATGATTCTGGAAGGCAGGCAGCCTCACTACCGGAATGTAGACGTTTGACGATTCTAGAAGTCAGCCATGCCAGGATTCTAGAATTCAGCCGACCTGACATTCCGGAACTAAGCCGTTCTGCACATTCTAGAACACAGACTCGTTTAGGACAGTGGAATGCAGACATAGTAGCTTTCCGGACGTCAGACACTTTCAATTCCGGCCAGCAGACACTTCAGGGTTTCAGAATTCTGGCATCCCAGGGATTCTAGAACTCAGCCTCATTCCGGTTCTAGAATGCAGACGTCTTATGATTCTGGGAGGGAGGCACCCTCACTTCTGGAATGTAGACGTTTAACGATTCTAGAGGTCAGCCATGAGAGGATTCTAGAATTCAGTCATCCTGACATTCCGGAACTCAGCCGTCCTCCACGTTCTAGAACACAGACTCGTTTTAGAAGATGGAATGCAGACAGGGCAACATTCCGGACACCAGACACCTTCACTTCCGGCTAGCAGACATTTCAGGGTTTCACGATTCCGGCATCCCAGGGATTCTAGAACTCAGCCACATTCTGGTTCTAGAATGCAGACTTCTTATGATTCTGGAAGGCAGGCACCCTCACTTCCGGAATGTAGACGTTTAATGATTCTGGAGGTCAGCCATGCCAGGATTCTAGAATTCTGCCATCCTGACATTCCGGAACTCAGCCGTCCAGCACATTCTAGAAGAGAGACTCACATAGGTCGGTGGAATGCAGACATAGTAGCATTCCGGACGTCAGACATCTTCACTTCCGGCTAGCAGACATTTCAGGGCTTCAGAATTCCGGCATCCCAGGGATTCTAGAACTCAGCCACATTCCGGTTCTAGAATGCAGACGTCTTATGATTCTGGAAGGCAGGCACCCTCACCTCCGCAATATAGACATTTAACGTTTCTAGAGGTCAGCCATGCCAGGATTTTAGAATTCAGCCACCCTGACATTCTGGAACTCAGCCGTCCAGCACATTCTAGAACACAGACTCGTTTAGTACGGTGGAATGCAGACATAGTAGCATTCCGGATGTCAGACACCTTCACGTCCGGCTAGAAGACATTTCAGGGTATGAGAATTCCGGAATCCCAGGGATTCTACAACTCAGCCACTTTCCGGTTGTAGAATACAGATGTCTTATCATTCTGGAAGGCAGTAACCGTCCCTTCCGGAATGTAGACGTTTAACGATTATAGAGGTGAGCCATGCCAGGATTGTAGGATTCAGCCATCCTGACATTCCAAAACACAGCCGTTCTGCACGTTCTAGAACACAGACTCGTTTAGCATGGTGGAATGCAGACACAGTAGCATTCCGGACCTCAGACACCTTCCCTTCCAGCTAGCAGACATTTCATGTTTAGAGAATTCTGGCATACCAGGGATTCTAGAACTCAGCCACATTCCGGTTCTAGAATACAGACGTCTTATGATTCTGGAAGGCAGGCACCCTCACTTCCAGAATGTAGACTTTTAATCATTCTAGAGGTCAGCCATGCCAGGATTCTAGAATTCAGCCATCCTGACTCCGGAACTCAGCCGTCCTACACATTCTAGAACACAGCCTCGATTAGGACGGTGAAATGCAGACATAGTAGCATTGCGGAAGTCAGACACGTTCACTTCCGGGTAGCAGACATTTCAGGGTTTCAGATTCCGGCATCCCAGGGAATCTAGAACTCCGCCACATTCTGGTTGTAGAATGCAGACGTCTTATGATCCTGGAAGGCAGGCTCCCTCACTTCTGGAATGTAGACGTTTAACGATTCTAGAGGTCAGCCATGCAAGGATTCTAGAATTCAGCCATCCTGACATCCCGGAACTCAGCCGTCCTGCAGATTCTAGAACACAGACTCGTTTAGGACAGTGGAATACAGACATAGTAGCATCCCGCACATCAGACACCTTGACTTCCGGCTAGGAGGCATTTCAGGGTTTCAGAATTCCGGCATCACAGGGATTCTAGAACTCAGCCACATTCCGGTTCTAGAATGCAGACGTCTTATGATTCTGGAAGGCAGGCACCCTCACTTCCGGAATGCAGAAGTTTAACGATTCTAGTGGTCAGCTCTACAAGGATTGTAGAATTCAGTCTTCCTGACATTCCGGATTTCAGCCGTCCTGCACATTCTAGAACACAGACTCGTTTAGGGCGGTGGAATGGAGACATAGTGGCATTCTGGACGTCAGACACCTTCACTTGCGGCCAGCAGACATTTCAGGGTTTCAGAATTCCGGCATCCCAGGGATTCTGGAACTCAGCCCCATTCCGGTTCTGGAATGCATACGTCTTATGATTGTGGAAGGCAGAAACTCTCATTTCCGGAATGTAGACATTTAACGATTCTAGAGGTCAGCCATGCCAGGATTCTACAATTCAGCCATCCTGACATCCCAGAACTCAGCCGTCCTGCACATTCTAGAACACAGACTCGTTTAGGACGGCGGAATGCAGACATAGTAGCATTCCGGATGTCAGACACCTTCACTTCCGGCCAGCAGACATTTCAGGGTTTCAGAATTACGGCATCCCACGGATTCTAGAATTCAGCCAAATTCCGCTTCTAGAATGCAGACGTCTTATGATTCTGGAAGGCAGGCAGCCTCACTAGCGGAATGTAGACGTTTGACGATTCTAGAAGTCAGCCATGCCAGGATTCTAGAATTCAGCCGACCTGACATTCCGGAACTAAGCCGTTCTGCACATTCTAGAACACAGACTCGTTTAGGACAGTGGAATGCAGACATAGTAGCTTTCCGGACGTCAGACACTTTCAATTCCGGCCAGCAGACACTTCAGGGTTTCAGAATTCTGGCATCCCAGGGATTCTAGAACTCAGCCTCATTCCGGTTCTAGAATGCAGACGTCTTATGATTCTGGGAGGGAGGCACCCTCACTTCTGGAATGTAGACGTTTAACGATTCTAGAGGTCAGCCATGAGAGGATTCTAGAATTCAGTCATCCTGACATTCCGGAACTCAGCCGTCCTCCACGTTCTAGAACACAGACTCGTTTTAGAAGATGGAATGCAGACAGGGCAACATTCCGGACACCAGACACCTTCACTTCCGGCTAGCAGACATTTCAGGGTTTCACGATTCCGGCATCCCAGGGATTCTAGAACTCAGCCACATTCTGGTTCTAGAATGCAGACTTCTTATGATTCTGGAAGGCAGGCACCCTCACTTCCGGAATGTAGACGTTTAATGATTCTGGAGGTCAGCCATGCCAGGATTCTAGAATTCTGCCATCCTGACATTCCGGAACTCAGCCGTCCAGCACATTCTAGAAGAGAGACTCACATAGGTCGGTGGAATGCAGACATAGTAGCATTCCGGACGTCAGACATCTTGACTTCCGGCCAGCAGCCATTTCAGGGTTTCAGAATTCTGGCATCCCAGGGATTCTGGAACTCAGCCCCATTCCGGTTCTGGAATGCATACGTCTTATGATTGTGGAAGGCAGAAACTCTCATTTCCGGAATGTAGACATTTAACGATTCTTGAGGTCAGCCATGCCAGGATTCTACAATTCAGCCATCCTGACATCCCAGAACTCAGCCGTCCTGCACATTCTAGAACACAGACTCGTTTAGGACGGCGGAATGCAGACATGGTAGCATTCCGGATGTCAGACACCTTCACTTCCGGCCAGCAGACATTTCAGGGTTTCAGAATTACGGCATCCCACGGATTCTAGAATTCAGCCAAATTCCGCTTCTAGAATGCAGACGTCTTATGATTCTGGAAGGCAGGCAGCCTCACTAGCGGAATGTAGACGTTTGACGATTCTAGAAGTCAGCCATGCCAGGATTCTAGAATTCAGCCGACCTGACATTCCGGAACTAAGCCGTTCTTCACATTCTAGAACACAGACTCGTTTAGGACAGTGGAATGCAGACATAGTAGCTTTCCGGACGTCAGACACTTTCAATTCCGGCCAGCAGACACTTCAGGGTTTCAGAATTCTGGCATCCCAGGGATTCTAGAACTCAGCCTCATTCCGGTTCTAGAATGCAGACGTCTTATGATTCTGGGAGGGAGGCACCCTCACTTCTGGAATGTAGACGTTTAACGATTCTAGAGGTCAGCCATGAGAGGATTCTAGAATTCAGTCATCCTGACATTCCGGAACTCAGCCGTCCTCCACGTTCTAGAACACAGACTCGTTTTAGAAGATGGAATGCAGACAGGGCAACATTCCGGACACCAGACACCTTCACTTCCGGCTAGCAGACATTTCAGGGTTTCACAATTCCGGCATCCCAGGGATTCTAGAACTCAGCCACATTCTGGTTCTAGAATGCAGACTTCTTATGATTCTGGAAGGCAGGCACCCTCACTTCCGGAATGTAGACGTTTAATGATTCTGGAGGTCAGCCATGCCAGGATTCTAGAATTCTGCCATCCTGACATTCCGGAACTCAGCCGTCCAGCACATTCTAGAAGAGAGACTCACATAGGTCGGTGGAATGCAGACATAGTAGCATTCCGGACGTCAGACATCTTGACTTCCAGCTAGCAGACATTTCAGGGCTTCAGAATTCCGGCATCCCAGGGATTCTAGAACTCAGCCACATTCCTGTTCAAGAATGCAGACGTCTTAGGATTCTGGAAGGCAGGCACCCTCACCTCCGCAATATAGACATTTAACGTTTCTAGAGGTCAGCCATGCCAGGATTCTAGAATTCAGCCACCCTGACATTCTGGAACTCAGCCGTCCAGCACATTCTAGAACACAGACTCGTTTAGTACGGTGGAATGCAGACATAGTAGCATTCCGGATGTCAGACACCTTCACGTCCGCCTAGAAGACATTTCAGGGTATGAGAATTCCGGAATCCCAGGAATTCTACAACTCAGCCACTTTCCGGTTGTAGAATACAGATGTCTTATCATTCTGGAAGGCAGTAACCCTCCCTTCCGGAATGTAGACGTTTAACGATTCTAGAGGTGAGCCATGCCAGGATTGTAGAATTCAGCCATCCTGACATTCCAAAACACAGCCGTTCTGCACGTTCTACAACACAGACTCGTTTAGCATGGTGGAATGCAGACACAGTAGCATTCCGGACCTCAGACACCTTCCCTTCGAGCTAGCAGACATTTCAGGGTTACAGAATTCTGGCATCCCAGGGATTCTAGAACTCAGCCACATTCCGGTTCTAGAATACAGACGTCTTATGATTCTGGAAGGCAGGCACCCTCACTTCCAGAATGTAGACTTTTAATCATTCTAGAGGTCAGCCATGCCAGGATTCTAGAATTCAGCCATCCTGACATTCCGGAACTCAGCCGTCCTACACATTCTAGAACACAGCCTCGATTAGGACGGTGAAATGCAGACATAGTAGCATTGCGGAAGTCAGACACGTTCACTTCTGGGTAGCAGACATTTCAGGGTTTCAGATTCCGGCATCCCAGGGAATCTAGAACTCCGCCACATTCTGGTTGTAGAATGCAGACGTCTTATGATCCTGGAAGGCAGGCTCCCTCACTTCTGGAATGTAGACGTTTAACGATTCTAGAGGTCAGCCATGCAAGGATTCTAGAATTCAGCCATCCTGACATCCCGGAACTCAGCCGTCCTGCAGATTCTAGAACACAGACTCGTTTAGGACAGTGGAATACAGACATAGTAGCATCCCGGACATCAGACACCTTGACTTCCGGCTAGGAGGCATTTCAGGGTTTCAGAATTCCGGCATCACAGGGATTCTAGAACTCAGCCACATTCCGGTTCTAGAATGCAGACGTCTTATGATTCTGGAAGCCAGGCACCCTCACTTCCGGAATGCAGAAGTTTAACGATTCTAGTGGTCAGCTCTACAAGGATTGTAGAATTCAGTCTTCCTGACATTCCGGATTTCAGCCGTCCTGCACATTCTAGAACACAGACTCGTTTAGGGCGGTGGAATGGAGACATAGTGGCATTCTGGACGTCAGACACCTTCACTTCCGGCCAGCAGACATTTCAGGGTTTCAGAATTCCGGCATCCCAGGGATTCTGGAACTCAGCCCCATTCCGGTTCTGGAATGCATACGTCTTATGATTGTGGAAGGCAGAAACTCTCATTTCCGGAATGTAGACATTTAACGATTCTTGAGGTCAGCCATGCCAGGATTCTACAATTCAGCCATCCTGACATCCCAGAACTCAGCCGTCCTGCACATTCTAGAACACAGACTCGTTTAGGACGGCGGAATGCAGACATGGTAGCATTCCGGATGTCAGACACCTTCACTTCCGACCAGCAGACATTTCAGGGTTTCAGAATTACGGCATCCCACGGATTCTAAAATTCAGCCAAATTCCGCTTCTAGAATGCAGACGTCTTATGATTCTGGAAGGCAGGCAGCCTCACTACCGGAATGTAGACGTTTGACGATTCTAGAAGTCAGCCATGCGAGGATTCTAGAATTCAGCCGACCTGACATTCCGGAACTAAGCCGTTCTGCACATTCTAGAACACAGACTCGTTTAGGACAGTGGAATGCAGACATAGTAGCTTTCCGGACGTCAGACACTTTCAATTCCGGCCAGCAGACACTTCAGGGTTTCAGAATTCTGGCATCCCAGGGATTCTAGAACTCAGCCTCATTCCGGTTCTAGAATGCAGACGTCTTATGATTCTGGGAGGGAGGCACCCTCACTTCTGGAATGTAGACGTTTAACGATTCTAGAGGTCAGCCATGAGAGGATTCTAGAATTCAGTCATCCTGACATTCCGGAACTCAGCCGTCCTCCACGTTCTAGAACACAGACTCGTTTTAGAAGATGGAATGCAGACAGGGCAACATTCCGGACACCAGACACCTTCACTTCCGGCTAGCAGACATTTCAGGGTTTCACGATTCCGGCATCCCAGGGATTCTAGAACTCAGCCACATTCTGGTTCTAGAATGCAGACTTCTTATGATTCTGGAAGGCAGGCACCCTCACTTCCGGAATGTAGACGTTTAATGATTCTGGAGGTCAGCCATGCCAGGATTCTAGAATTCTGCCATCCTGACATTCCGGAACTCAGCCGTCCAGCACATTCTAGAAGAGAGACTCACATAGGTCGGTGGAATGCAGACATAGTAGCATTCCGGACGTCAGACATCTTGACTTCCAGCTAGCAGACATTTCAGGGCTTCAGAATTCCGGCATCCCAGGGATTCTAGAACTCAGCCACATTCCGGTTCTAGAATGCAGACGTCTTATGATTCTGGAAGGCAGGCACCCTCACCTCCGCAATATAGACATTTAACGTTTCTAGAGGTCAGCCATGCCAGGATTTTAGAATTCAGCCACCCTGACATTCTGGAACTCAGCCGTCCAGCACATTCTAGAACACAGACTCGTTTAGTACGGTGGAATGCAGACATAGTAGCATTCCGGATGTCAGACACCTTCACGTCCGGCTAGAAGACATTTCAGGGTATGAGAATTCCGGAATCCCAGGAATTCTACAACTCAGCCACTTTCCGGTTGTAGAATACAGATGTCTTATCATTCTGGAAGGCAGTAACCGTCCCTTCCGGAATGTAGACGTTTAACGATTATAGAGGTGAGCCATGCCAGGATTGTAGGATTCAGCCATCCTGACATTCCAAAACACAGCCGTTCTGCACGTTCTAGAACACAGACTCGTTTAGCATGGTGGAATGCAGACACAGTAGCATTCCGGACCTCAGACACCTTCCCTTCCAGCTAGCAGACATTTCATGTTTACAGAATTCTGGCATACCAGGGATTCTAGAACTCAGCCACATTCCGGTTCTAGAATACAGACGTCTTATGATTCTGGAAGGCAGGCACCCTCACTTCCAGAATGTAGACTTTTAATCATTCTAGAGGTCAGCCATGCCAGGATTCTAGAATTCAGCCATCCTGACTCCGGAACTCAGCCGTCCTACACATTCTAGAACACAGCCTCGATTAGGACGGTGAAATGCAGACATAGTAGCATTGCGGAAGTCAGACACGTTCACTTCCGGGTAGCAGACATTTCAGGGTTTCAGATTCCGGCATCCCAGGGAATCTAGAACTCCGCCACATTCTGGTTGTAGAATGCAGACGTCTTATGATCCTGGAAGGCAGGCTCCCTCACTTCTGGAATGTAGACGTTTAACGATTCTAGAGGTCAGCCATGCAAGGATTCTAGAATTCAGCCATCCTGACATCCCGGAACTCAGCCGTCCTGCAGATTCTAGAACACAGACTTGTTTAGGACAGTGGAATACAGACATAGTAGCATCCCGCACATCAGACACCTTGACTTCCGGCTAGGAGGCATTTCAGGGTTTCAGAATTCCGGCATCACAGGGATTCTAGAACTCAGCCACATTCCGGTTCTAGAATGCAGACGTCTTATGATTCTGGAAGGCAGGCACCCTCACTTCCGGATTGCAGAAGTTTAACGATTCTAGTGGTCAGCTCTACAAGGATTGTAGAATTCAGTCTTCCTGACATTCCGGATTTCAGCCGTCCTGCACATTCTAGAACACAGACTCGTTTAGGGCGGTGGAATGGAGACATAGTGGCATTCTGGACGTCAGACACCTTCGCTTCCGGCCAGCAGACATTTCAGGGTTTCAGAATTCAGGCATCCCAGGGATTCTGGAACTCAGCCCCATTCCGGTTCTGGAATGCATACGTCTTATGATTGTGGAAGGCAGAAACTCTCATTTCCGGAATGTAGACATTTAACGATTCTAGAGGTCAGCCATGCCAGGATTCTACAATTCAGCCATCCTGACATCCCAGAACTCAGCCGTCCTGCACATTCTAGAACACAGACTCGTTTAGGACGGCGGAATGCAGACATAGTAGCATTCCGGATGTCAGACACCTTCACTTCCGGCCAGCAGACATTTCAGGGTTTCAGAATTACGGCATCCCACGGATTCTAGAATTCAGCCAAATTCCGCTTCTAGAATGCAGACGTCTTATGATTCTGGAAGGCAGGCAGCCTCACTAGCGGAATGTAGACGTTTGACGATTCTAGAAGTCAGCCATGCCAGGATTCTAGAATTCAGCCGACCTGACATTCCGGAACTAAGCCGTTCTGCACATTCTAGAACACAGACTCGTTTAGGACAGTGGAATGCAGACATAGTAGCTTTCCGGACGTCAGACACTTTCAATTCCGGCCAGCAGACACTTCAGGGTTTCAGAATTCTGGCATCCCAGGGATTCTAGAACTCAGCCTCATTCCGGTTCTAGAATGCAGACGTCTTATGATTCTGGGAGGGAGGCACCCTCACTTCTGGAATGTAGACGTTTAACGATTCTAGAGGTCAGCCATGAGAGGATTCTAGAATTCAGTCATCCTGACATTCCGGAGCTCAGCCGTCCTCCACGTTCTAGAACACAGACTCGTTTTAGAAGATGGAATGCAGACAGGGCAACATTCCGGACACCAGACACCTTCACTTCCGGCTAGCAGACATTTCAGGGTTTCACGATTCCGGCATCCCAGGGATTCTAGAACTCAGCCACATTCTGGTTCTAGAATGCAGACTTCTTATGATTCTGGAAGGCAGGCACCCTCACTTCCGGAATGTAGACGTTTAATGATTCTGGAGGTCAGCCATGCCAGGATTCTAGAATTCTGCCATCCTGACATTCCGGAACTCAGCCGTCCAGCACATTCTAGAAGAGAGACTCACATAGGTCGGTGGAATGCAGACATAGTAGCATTCCGGACGTCAGACATCTTCACTTCCGGCTAGCAGACATTTCAGGGCTTCAGAATTCCGGCATCCCAGGGATTCTAGAACTCAGCCACATTCCGGTTCTAGAATGCAGACGTCTTATGATTCTGGAAGGCAGGCACCCTCACCTCCGCAATATAGACATTTAACGTTTCTAGAGGTCAGCCATGCCAGGATTTTAGAATTCAGCCACCCTGACATTCTGGAACTCAGCCGTCCAGCACATTCTAGAACACAGACTCGTTTAGTACGGTGGAATGCAGACATAGTAGCATTCCGGATGTCAGACACCTTCACGTCCGGCTAGAAGACATTTCAGGGTATGAGAATTCCGGAATCCCAGGGATTCTACAACTCAGCCACTTTCCGGTTGTAGAATACAGATGTCTTATCATTCTGGAAGGCAGTAACCGTCCCTTCCGGAATGTAGACGTTTAACGATTATAGAGGTGAGCCATGCCAGGATTGTAGGATTCAGCCATCCTGACATTCCAAAACACAGCCGTTCTGCACGTTCTAGAACACAGACTCGTTTAGCATGGTGGAATGCAGACACAGTAGCATTCCGGACCTCAGACACCTTCCCTTCCAGCTAGCAGACATTTCATGTTTACAGAATTCTGGCATCCCAGGGATTCTAGAACTCAGCCACATTCCGGTTCTAGAATACAGACGTCTTATGATTCTGGAAGGCAGGCACCCTCACTTCCAGAATGTAGACTTTTAATCATTCTAGAGGTCAGCCATGCCAGGATTCTAGAATTCAGCCATCCTGACTCCGGAACTCAGCCGTCCTACACATTCTAGAACACAGCCTCGATTAGGACGGTGAAATGCAGACATAGTAGCATTGTGGAAGTCAGACACGTTCACTTCCGGGTAGCAGACATTTCAGGGTTTCAGATTCCGGCATCCCAGGGAATCTAGAACTCCGCCACATTCTGGTTGTAGAATGCAGACGTCTTATGATCCTGGAAGGCAGGCTCCCTCACTTCTGGAATGTAGACGTTTAACGATTCTAGAGGTCAGCCATGCAAGGATTCTAGAATTCAGCCATCCTGACATCCCGGAACTCAGCCGTCCTGCAGATTCTAGAACACAGACTTGTTTAGGACAGTGGAATACAGACATAGTAGCATCCCGCACATCAGACACCTTGACTTCCGGCTAGGAGGCATTTCAGGGTTTCAGAATTCCGGCATCACATGGATTCTACAACTCAGCCACATTCCGGTTCTAGAATGCAGACGTCTTATGATTCTGGAAGGCAGGCACCCTCACTTCCGGATTGCAGAAGTTTAACGATTCTAGTGGTCAACTCTACAAGGATTGTAGAATTCAGTCTTCCTGACATTCCGGATTTCAGCCGTCCTGCACATTCTAGAACACAGACTCGTTTAGGGCGGTGGAATGGAGACATAGTGGCATTCTGGACGTCAGACACCTTCACTTCCGGCCAGCAGACATTTCAGGGTTTCAGAATTCCGGCATCCCAGGGATTCTGGAACTCAGCCCCATTCCGGTTCTGGAATGCATACGTCTTATGATTGTGGAAGGCAGAAACTCTCATTTCCGGAATGTAGACATTTAACGATTCTAGAGGTCAGCCATGCCAGGATTCTACAATTCAGCCATCCTGACATCCCAGAACTCAGCCGTCCTGCACATTCTAGAACACAGACTCGTTTAGGACGGCGGAATGCAGACATAGTAGCATTCCGGATGTCAGACACCTTCACTTCCGGCCAGCAGACATTTCAGGGTTTCAGAATTACGGCATCCCACGGATTCTAGAATTCAGCCAAATTCCGCTTCTAGAATGCAGACGTCTTATGATTCTGGAAGGCAGGCAGCCTCACTAGCGGAATGTAGACGTTTGACGATTCTAGAAGTCAGCCATGCCAGGATTCTAGAATTCAGCCGACCTGACATTCCGGAACTAAGCCGTTCTGCACATTCTAGAACACAGACTCGTTTAGGACAGTGGAATGCAGACATAGTAGCTTTCCGGACGTCAGACACTTTCAATTCCGGCCAGCAGACACTTCAGGGTTTCAGAATTCTGGCATCCCAGGGATTCTAGAACTCAGCCTCATTCCGGTTCTAGAATGCAGACGTCTTATGATTCTGGGAGGGAGGCACCCTCACTTCTGGAATGTAGACGTTTAACGATTCTAGAGGTCAGCCATGAGAGGATTCTAGAATTCAGTCATCCTGACATTCCGGAACTCAGCCGTCCTCCACGTTCTAGAACACAGACTCGATTTAGAAGATGGAATGCATACAGGGCAACATTCCGGACACCAGACACCTTCACTTCCGGCTAGCAGACATTTCAGGGTTTCACGATTCCGGCATCCCAGGGATTCTAGAACTCAGCCACATTCTGGTTCTAGAATGCAGACTTCTTATGATTCTGGAAGGCAGGCACCCTCACTTCCGGAATGTAGACGTTTAATGATTCTGGAGGTCAGCCATGCCAGGATTCTAGAATTCTGCCATCCTGACATTCCGGAACTCAGCCGTCCAGCACATTCTAGAAGAGAGACTCACATAGGTCGGTGGAATGCAGACATAGTAGCATTCCGGACGTCAGACATCTTGACTTCCAGCTAGCAGACATTTCAGGGCTTCAGAATTCCGGCATCCCAGGGATTCTAGAACTCAGCCACATTCCGGTTCTAGAATGCAGACGTCTTATGATTCTGGAAGGCAGGCACCCTCACCTCCGCAATATAGACATTTAACGTTTCTAGAGGTCAGCCATGCCAGGATTCTAGAATTCAGCCACCCTGACATTCTGGAACTCAGCCGTCCAGCACATTCTAGAACACAGACTCGTTTAGTACGGTGGAATGCAGACATAGTAGCATTCCGGATGTCAGACACCTTCACGTCCGGCTAGAAGACATTTCAGGGTATGAGAATTCCGGAATCCCAGGGATTCTACAACTCAGCCACTTTCCGGTTGTAGAATACAGATGTCTTATCATTCTGGAAGGCAGTAACCGTCCCTTCCGGAATGTAGACGTTTAACGATTATAGAGGTGAGCCATGCCAGGATTGTAGGATTCAGCCATCCTGACATTCCAAAACACAGCCGTTCTGCACGTTCTAGAACACAGACTCGTTTAGCATGGTGGAATGCAGACACAGTAGCATTCCGGACCTCAGACACCTTCCCTTCCAGCTAGCAGACATTTCATGTTTACAGAATTCTGGCATACCAGGGATTCTAGAACTCAGCCACATTCCGGTTCTAGAATACAGACGTCTTATGATTCTGGAAGGCAGGCACCCTCACTTCCAGAATGTAGACTTTTAATCATTCTAGAGGTCAGCCATGCCAGGATTCTAGAATTCAGCCATCCTGACTCCGGAACTCAGCCGTCCTACACATTCTAGAACACAGCCTCGATTAGGACGGTGAAATGCAGACATAGTAGCATTGCGGAAGTCAGACACGTTCACTTCCGGGTAGCAGACATTTCAGGGTTTCAGATTCCGGCATCCCAGGGAATCTAGAACTCCGCCACATTCTGGTTGTAGAATGCAGACGTCTTATGATCCTGGAAGGCAGGCTCCCTCACTTCTGGAATGTAGACGTTTAACGATTCTAGAGGTCAGCCATGCAAGGATTCTAGAATTCAGCCATCCTGACATCCCGGAACTCAGCCGTCCTGCAGATTCTAGAACACAGACTCGTTTAGGACAGTGGAATACAGACATAGTAGCATCCCGCACATCAGACACCTTGACTTCCGGCTAGGAGGCATTTCAGGGTTTCAGAATTCCGGCATCACAGGGATTCTAGAACTCAGCCACATTCCGGTTCTAGAATGCAGACGTCTTATGATTCTGGAAGGCAGGCACCCTCACTTCCGGAATGCAGAAGTTTAACGATTCTAGTGGTCAGCTCTACAAGGATTGTAGAATTCAGTCTTCCTGACATTCCGGATTTCAGCCGTCCTGCACATTCTAGAACACAGACTCGTTTAGGGCGGTGGAATGGAGACATAGTGGCATTCTGGACGTCAGACACCTTCACTTCCGGCCAGCAGACATTTCAGGGTTTCAGAATTCCGGCATCCCAGGGATTCTGGAACTCAGCCCCATTCCGGTTCTGGAATGCATACGTCTTATGATTGTGGAAGGCAGAAACTCTCATTTCCGGAATGTAGACATTTAACGATTCTAGAGGTCAGCCATGCCAGGATTCTACAATTCAGCCATCCTGACATCCCAGAACTCAGCCGTCCTGCACATTCTAGAACACAGACTCGTTTAGGACGGCGGAATGCAGACATAGTAGCATTCCGGATGTCAGACACCTTCACTTCCGGCCAGCAGACATTTCAGGGTTTCAGAATTACGGCATCCCACGGATTCTAGAATTCAGCCAAATTCCGCTTCTAGAATGCAGACGTCTTATGATTCTGGAAGGCAGGCAGCCTCACTAGCGGAATGTAGACGTTTGACGATTCTAGAAGTCAGCCATGCCAGGATTCTAGAATTCAGCCGACCTGACATTCCGGAACTAAGCCGTTCTGCACATTCTAGAACACAGACTCGTTTAGGACAGTGGAATGCAGACATAGTAGCTTTCCGGACGTCAGACACTTTCAATTCCGGCCAGCAGACACTTCAGGGTTTCAGAATTCTGGCATCCCAGGGATTCTAGAACTCAGACTCATTCCGGTTCTAGAATGCAGACGTCTTATGATTCTGGGAGGGAGGCACCCTCACTTCTGGAATGTAGACGTTTAACGATTCTAGAGGTCAGCCATGAGAGGATTCTAGAATTCAGTCATCCTGACATTCCGGAACTCAGCCGTCCTCCACGTTCTAGAACACAGACTCGTTTTAGAAGATGGAATGCAGACAGGGCAACATTCCGGACACCAGACACCTTCACTTCCGGCTAGCAGACATTTCAGGGTTTTACGATTCCGGCATCCCAGGGATTCTAGAACTCAGCCACATTCTGGTTCTAGAATGCAGACTTCTTATGATTCTGGAAGGCAGGCACCCTCACTTCCGGAATGTAGACGTTTAATGATTCTGGAGGTCAGCCATGCCAGGATTCTAGAATTCTGCCATCCTGACATTCCGGAACTCAGCCGTCCAGCACATTCTAGAAGAGAGACTCACATAGGTCGGTGGAATGCAGACATAGTAGCATTCCGGACGTCAGACATCTTGACTTCCAGCTAGCAGACATTTCAGGGCTTCAGAATTCCGGCATCCCAGGGATTCTAGAACTCAGCCACATTCCGGTTCTAGAATGCAGACGTCTTATGATTCTGGAAGGCAGGCACCCTCACCTCCGCAATATAGACATTTAACGTTTCTAGAGGTCAGCCATGCCAGGATTCTAGAATTCAGCCACCCTGACATTCTGGAACTCAGCCGTCCAGCACATTCTAGAACACAGACTCGTTTAGTACGGTGGAATGCAGACATAGTAGCATTCCGGATGTCAGACACCTTCACGTCCGGCTAGAAGACATTTCAGGGTATGAGAATTCCGGAATCCCAGGAATTCTACAACTCAGCCACTTTCCGGTTGTAGAATACAGATGTCTTATCATTCTGGAAGGCAGTAACCCTCCCTTCCGGAATGTAGACGTTTAACGATTCTAGAGGTGAGCCATGCCAGGATTGTAGAATTCAGCCATCCTGACATTCCAAAACACAGCCGTTCTGCACGTTCTAGAACACAGACTCGTTTAGCATGGTGGAATGCAGACACAGTAGCATTCCGGACCTCAGACACCTTCCCTTCCAGCTAGCAGACATTTCAGGGTTACAGAATTCTGGCATCTCAGGGATTCTAGAACTCAGCCACATTCCGGTTCTAGAATACAGACGTCTTATGATTCTGGAAGGCAGGCACCCTCACTTCCGGAATGCAGAAGTTTAACGATTCTAGTGGTCAGCTCTACCAGGATTGTAGAATTCAGTCTTCCTGACATTCCGGATTTCAGCCGTCCTGCACATTCTTGAACACAGACTCGTTTAGGGCGGTGGAATGGAGACATAGTGGCATTCTGGACGTCAGACACCTTCACTTCCGGCCAGCAGACATTTCAGGGTTTCAGAATTCCGGCATCCCAGGGATTCTGGAACTCAGCCCCATTCCGGTTCTGGAATGCATACGTCTTATGATTGTGGAAGGCAGAAACTCTCATTTCCGGAATGTAGACATTTAACGATTCTAGAGGTCAGCCATGCCAGGATTCTACAATTCAGCCATCCTGACATCCCAGAACTCAGCCGTCCTGCACATTCTAAAACACAGACTCGTTTAGGATGGCGGAATGCAGACATAGTAGCATTCCGGATGTCAGACACCTTCACTTCCGGCCAGCAGACATTTCAGGGTTTCAGAATTACGGCATCCCACGGATTCTAGAATTCAGCCAAATTCCGCTTCGAGAATGCAGACGTCTTATGATTCTGGAAGGCAGGCAGCCTCACTACCGGAATGTAGACGTTTGACGATTCTAGAAGTCAGCCATGCCAGGATTCTAGAATTCAGCCGACCTGACATTCCGGAACTAAGCCGTTCTGCACATTCTAGAACACAGACTCGTTTAGGACAGTGGAATGCAGACATAGTAGCTTTCCGGACGTCAGACACTTTCAATTCCGGCCAGCAGACACTTCAGGGTTTCAGAATTCTGGCATCCCAGGGATTCTAGAACTCTGCCTCATTCCGGTTCTAGAATGCAGACGTCTTATGATTCTGGGAGGGAGGCACCCTCACTTCTGGAATGTAGACGTTTAACGATTCTAGAGGTCAGCCATGAGAGGATTCTAGAATTCAGTCATCCTGACATTCCGGAACTCAGCCGTCCTCCACGTTCTAGAACACAGACTCGTTTTAGAAGATGGAATGCAGACAGGGCAACATTCCGGACACCAGACACCTTCACTTCCGGCTAGCAGACATTTCAGGGTTTCACGATTCCGGCATCCCAGGGATTCTAGAACTCAGCCACATTCTGGTTCTAGAATGCAGACTTCTTATGATTCTGGAAGGCAGGCACCCTCACTTCCGGAATGTAGACGTTTAATGATTCTGGAGGTCAGCCATGCCAGGATTCTAGAATTCTGCCATCCTGACATTCCGGAACTCAGCCGTCCAGCACATTCTAGAAGAGAGACTCACATAGGTCGGTGGAATGCAGACATAGTAGCATTCCGGACGTCAGACATCTTGACTTCCGGCCAGAAGCCATTTCAGGGTTTCAGAATTCCGGCATCCCAGGGATTCTGGAACTCAGCCCCATTCCGGTTCTGGAATGCATACGTCTTATGATTGTGGAAGGCAGAAACTCTCATTTCCGGAATGTAGACATTTAACGATTCTTGAGGTCAGCCATGCCAGGATTCTACAATTCAGCCATCCTGACATCCCGGAACTCAGCCGTCCTGCACATTCTAGAACACAGACTCGTTTAGGACGGCGGAATGCAGACATGGTAGCATTCCGGATGTCAGACACCTTCACTTCCGGCCAGCAGACATTTCAGGGTTTCAGAATTACGGCATCCCACGGATTCTAGAATTCAGCCAAATTCCGCTTCTAGAATGCAGACGTCTTATGATTCTGGAAGGCAGGCAGCCTCACTACCAGAATGTAGACGTTTGACGATTCTAGAAGTCAGCCATGCCAGGATTCTAGAATTCAGCCGACCTGACATTCCGGAACTAAGCCGTTCTGCACATTCTAGAACACAGACTCGTTTAGGACAGTGGAATGCAGACATAGTAGCTTTCCGGACGTCAGACACTTTCAATTCCGGCCAGCAGACACTTCAGGGTTTCAGAATTCTGGCATCCCAGGGATTCTAGAACTCAGCCTCATTCCGGTTCTAGAATGCAGACGTCTTATGATTCTGGGAGGGAGGCACCCTCACTTCTGGAATGTAGACGTTTAACGATTCTAGAGGTCAGCCATGAGAGGATTCTAGAATTCAGTCATCCTGACATTCCGGAACTCAGCCGTCCTCCACGTTCTAGAACACAGACTCGTTTTAGAAGATGGAATGCAGACAGGGCAACATTCCGGACACCAGACACCTTCACTTCCGGCTAGCAGACATTTCAGGGTTTCACGATTCCGGCATCCCAGGGATTCTAGAACTCAGCCACATTCTGGTTCTAGAATGCAGACTTCTTATGATTCTGGAAGGCAGGCACCCTCACTTCCGGAATGTAGACGTTTAATGATTCTGGAGGTCAGCCATGCCAGGATTCTAGAATTCTGCCATCCTGACATTCCGGAACTCAGCCGTCCAGCACATTCTAGAAGAGAGACTCACATAGGTCGGTGGAATGCAGACATAGTAGCATTCCGGACGTCAGACATCTTCACTTCCGGCTAGCAGACATTTCAGGGCTTCAGAATTCCGGCATCCCAGGGATTCTAGAACTCAGCCACATTCCGGTTCTAGAATGCAGACGTCTTATGATTCTGGAAGGCAGGCACCCTCACCTCCGCAATATAGACATTTAACGTTTCTAGAGGTCAGCCATGCCAGGATTTTAGAATTCAGCCACCCTGACATTCTGGAACTCAGCCGTCCAGCACATTCTAGAACACAGACTCGTTTAGTACGGTGGAATGCAGACATAGTAGCATTCCGGATGTCAGACACCTTCACGTCCGGCTAGAAGACATTTCAGGGTATGAGAATTCCGGAATCCCAGGGATTCTACAACTCAGCCACTTTCCGGTTGTAGAATACAGATGTCTTATCATTCTGGAAGGCAGTAACCGTCCCTTCCGGAATGTAGACGTTTAACGATTATAGAGGTGAGCCATGCCAGGATTGTAGGATTCAGCCATCCTGACATTCCAAAACACAGCCGTTCTGCACGTTCTAGAACACAGACTCGTTTAGCATGGTGGAATGCAGACACAGTAGCATTCCGGACCTCAGACACCTTCCCTTCCAGCTAGCAGACATTTCATGTTTAGAGAATTCTGGCATACCAGGGATTCTAGAACTCAGCCACATTCCGGTTCTAGAATACAGACGTCTTATGATTCTGGAAGGCAGGCACCCTCACTTCCAGAATGTAGACTTTTAATCATTCTAGAGGTCAGCCATGCCAGGATTCTAGAATTCAGCCATCCTGACTCCGGAACTCAGCCGTCCTACACATTCTAGAACACAGCCTCGATTAGGACGGTGAAATGCAGACATAGTAGCATTGCGGAAGTCAGACACGTTCACTTCCGGGTAGCAGACATTTCAGGGTTTCAGATTCCGGCATCCCAGGGAATCTAGAACTCCGCCACATTCTGGTTGTAGAATGCAGACGTCTTATGATCCTGGAAGGCAGGCTCCCTCACTTCTGGAATGTAGACGTTTAACGATTCTAGAGGTCAGCCATGCAAGGATTCTAGAATTCAGCCATCCTGACATCCCGGAACTCAGCCGTCCTGCAGATTCTAGAACACAGACTCGTTTAGGACAGTGGAATACAGACATAGTAGCATCCCGGACATCAGACACCTTGACTTCCGGCTAGGAGGCATTTCAGGGTTTCAGAATTCCGGCATCACAGGGATTCTAGAACTCAGCCACATTCCGGTTCTAGAATGCAGACGTCTTATGATTCTGGAAGGCAGGCACCCTCACTTCCGGAATGCAGAAGTTTAACGATTCTAGTGGTCAGCTCTACAAGGATTGTAGAATTCAGTCTTCCTGACATTCCGGATTTCAGCCGTCCTGCACATTCTAGAACACAGACTCGTTTAGGGCGGTGGAATGGAGACATAGTGGCATTCTGGACGTCAGACACCTTCACTTCCGGCCAGCAGACATTTCAGGGTTTCAGAATTCCGGCATCCCAGGGATTCTGGAACTCAGCCCCATTCCGGTTCTGGAATGCATACGTCTTATGATTGTGGAAGGCAGAAACTCTCATTTCCGGAATGTAGACATTTAACGATTCTAGAGGTCAGCCATGCCAGGATTCTACAATTCAGCCATCCTGACATCCCAGAACTCAGCCGTCCTGCACATTCTAGAACACAGACTCGTTTAGGACGGCGGAATGCAGACATAGTAGCATTCCGGATGTCAGACACCTTCACTTCCGGCCAGCAGACATTTCAGGGTTTCAGAATTACGGCATCCCACGGATTCTAGAATTCAGCCAAATTCCGCTTCTAGAATGCAGACGTCTTATGATTCTGGAAGGCAGGCAGCCTCACTAGCGGAATGTAGACGTTTGACGATTCTAGAAGTCAGCCATGCCAGGATTCTAGAATTCAGCCGACCTGACATTCCGGAACTAAGCCGTTCTGCACATTCTAGAACACAGACTCGTTTAGGACAGTGGAATGCAGACATAGTAGCTTTCCGGACGTCAGACACTTTCAATTCCGGCCAGCAGACACTTCAGGGTTTCAGAATTCTGGCATCCCAGGGATTCTAGAACTCAGCCTCATTCCGGTTCTAGAATGCAGACGTCTTATGATTCTGGGAGGGAGGCACCCTCACTTCTGGAATGTAGACGTTTAACGATTCTAGAGGTCAGCCATGAGAGGATTCTAGAATTCAGTCATCCTGACATTCCGGAACTCAGCCGTCCTCCACGTTCTAGAACACAGACTCGTTTTAGAAGATGGAATGCAGACAGGGCAACATTCCGGACACCAGACACCTTCACTTCCGGCTAGCAGACATTTCAGGGTTTCACGATTCCGGCATCCCAGGGATTCTAGAACTCAGCCACATTCTGGTTCTAGAATGCAGACTTCTTATGATTCTGGAAGGCAGGCACCCTCACTTCCGGAATGTAGACGTTTAATGATTCTGGAGGTCAGCCATGCCAGGATTCTAGAATTCTGCCATCCTGACATTCCGGAACTCAGCCGTCCAGCACATTCTAGAAGAGAGACTCACATAGGTCGGTGGAATGCAGACATAGTAGCATTCCGGACGTCAGACATCTTGACTTCCGGCCAGCAGCCATTTCAGGGTTTCAGAATTCTGGCATCCCAGGGATTCTGGAACTCAGCCCCATTCCGGTTCTGGAATGCATACGTCTTATGATTGTGGAAGGCAGAAACTCTCATTTCCGGAATGTAGACATTTAACGATTCTTGAGGTCAGCCATGCCAGGATTCTACAATTCAGCCATCCTGACATCCCAGAACTCAGCCGTCCTGCACATTCTAGAACACAGACTCGTTTAGGACGGCGGAATGCAGACATGGTAGCATTCCGGATGTCAGACACCTTCACTTCCGGCCAGCAGACATTTCAGGGTTTCAGAATTACGGCATCCCACGGATTCTAGAATTCAGCCAAATTCCGCTTCTAGAATGCAGACGTCTTATGATTCTGGAAGGCAGGCAGCCTCACTAGCGGAATGTAGACGTTTGACGATTCTAGAAGTCAGCCATGCCAGGATTCTAGAATTCAGCCGACCTGACATTCCGGAACTAAGCCGTTCTGCACATTCTAGAACACAGACTCGTTTAGGACAGTGGAATGCAGACATAGTAGCTTTCCGGACGTCAGACACTTTCAATTCCGGCCAGCAGACACTTCAGGGTTTCAGAATTCTGGCATCCCAGGGATTCTAGAACTCAGCCTCATTCCGGTTCTAGAATGCAGACGTCTTATGATTCTGGGAGGGAGGCACCCTCACTTCTGGAATGTAGACGTTTAACGATTCTAGAGGTCAGCCATGAGAGGATTCTAGAATTCAGTCATCCTGACATTCCGGAACTCAGCCGTCCTCCACGTTCTAGAACACAGACTCGTTTTAGAAGATGGAATGCAGACAGGGCAACATTCCGGACACCAGACACCTTCACTTCCGGCTAGCAGACATTTCAGGGTTTCACGATTCCGGCATCCCAGGGATTCTAGAACTCAGCCACATTCTGGTTCTAGAATGCAGACTTCTTATGATTCTGGAAGGCAGGCACCCTCACTTCCGGAATGTAGACGTTTAATGATTCTGGAGGTCAGCCATGCCAGGATTCTAGAATTCTGCCATCCTGACATTCCGGAACTCAGCCGTCCAGCACATTCTAGAAGAGAGACTCACATAGGTCGGTGGAATGCAGACATAGTAGCATTCCGGACGTCAGACATCTTGACTTCCAGCTAGCAGACATTTCAGGGCTTCAGAATTCCGGCATCCCAGGGATTCTAGAACTCAGCCACATTCCTGTTCAAGAATGCAGACGTCTTAGGATTCTGGAAGGCAGGCACCCTCACCTCCGCAATATAGACATTTAACGTTTCTAGAGGTCAGCCATGCCAGGATTCTAGAATTCAGCCACCCTGACATTCTGCAACTCAGCCGTCCAGCACATTCTAGAACACAGACTCGTTTAGTACGGTGGAATGCAGACATAGTAGCATTCCGGATGTCAGACACCTTCACGTCCGGCTAGAAGACATTTCAGGGTATGAGAATTCCGGAATCCCAGGAATTCTACAACTCAGCCACTTTCCGGTTGTAGAATACAGATGTCTTATCATTCTGGAAGGCAGTAACCCTCCCTTCCGGAATGTAGACGTTTAACGATTCTAGAGGTGAGCCATGCCAGGATTGTAGAATTCAGCCATCCTGACATTCCAAAACACAGCCGTTCTGCACGTTCTAGAACACAGACTCGTTTAGCATGGTGGAATGCAGACACAGTAGCATTCCGGACCTCAGACACCTTCCCTTCGAGCTAGCAGACATTTCAGGGTTACAGAATTCTGGCATCCCAGGGATTCTAGAACTCAGCCACATTCCGGTTCTAGAATACAGACGTCTTATGATTCTGGAAGGCAGGCACCCTCACTTCCAGAATGTAGACTTTTAATCATTCTAGAGGTCAGCCATGCCAGGATTCTAGAATTCAGCCATCCTGACATTCCGGAACTCAGCCGTCCTACACATTCTAGAACACAGCCTCGATTAGGACGGTGAAATGCAGACATAGTAGCATTGCGGAAGTCAGACACGTTCACTTCTGGGTAGCAGACATTTCAGGGTTTCAGATTCCGGCATCCCAGGGAATCTAGAACTCCGCCACATTCTGGTTGTAGAATGCAGACGTCTTATGATCCTGGAAGGCAGGCTCCCTCACTTCTGGAATGTAGACGTTTAACGATTCTAGAGGTCAGCCATGCAAGGATTCTAGAATTCAGCCATCCTGACATCCCGGAACTCAGCCGTCCTGCAGATTCTAGAACACAGACTCGTTTAGGACAGTGGAATACAGACATAGTAGCATCCCGGACATCAGACACCTTGACTTCCGGCTAGGAGGCATTTCAGGGTTTCAGAATTCCGGCATCACAGGGATTCTAGAACTCAGCCACATTCCGGTTCTAGAATGCAGACGTCTTATGATTCTGGAAGCCAGGCACCCTCACTTCCGGAATGCAGAAGTTTAACGATTCTAGTGGTCAGCTCTACAAGGATTGTAGAATTCAGTCTTCCTGACATTCCGGATTTCAGCCGTCCTGCACATTCTAGAACACAGACTCGTTTAGGGCGGTGGAATGGAGACATAGTGGCATTCTGGACGTCAGACACCTTCACTTCCGGCCAGCAGACATTTCAGGGTTTCAGAATTCCAGCATCCCAGGGATTCTGGAACTCAGCCCCATTCCGGTTCTGGAATGCATACGTCTTATGATTGTGGAAGGCAGAAACTCTCATTTCCGGAATGTAGACATTTAACGATTCTAGAGGTCAGCCATGCCAGGATTCTACAATTCAGCCATCCTGACATCCCAGAACTCAGCCGTCCTGCACATTCTAGAACACAGACTCGTTTAGGACGGCGGAATGCAGACATGGTAGCATTCCGGATGTCAGACACCTTCACTTCCGACCAGCAGACATTTCAGGGTTTCAGAATTACGGCATCCCACGGATTCTAAAATTCAGCCAAATTCCGCTTCTAGAATGCAGACGTCTTATGATTCTGGAAGGCAGGCAGCCTCACTACCGGAATGTAGACGTTTGACGATTCTAGAAGTCAGCCATGCGAGGATTCTAGAATTCAGCCGACCTGACATTCCGGAACTAAGCCGTTCTGCACATTCTAGAACACAGACTCGTTTAGGACAGTGCAATGCAGACATAGTAGCTTTCCGGACGTCAGACACTTTCAATTCCGGCCAGCAGACACTTCAGGGTTTCAGAATTCTGGCATCCCAGGGATTCTAGAACTCAGCCTCATTCCGGTTCTAGAATGCAGACGTCTTAGGATTCTGGGAGGGAGGCACCCTCACTTCTGGAATGTAGACGTTTAACGATTCTAGAGGTCAGCCATGAGAGGATTCTAGAATTCAGTCATCCTGACATTCCGGAACTCAGCCGTCCTCCACGTTCTAGAACACAGACTCGTTTTAGAAGATGGAATGCAGACAGGGCAACATTCCGGACACCAGACACCTTCACTTCCGGCTAGCAGACATTTCAGGGTTTCACGATTCCGGCATCCCAGGGATTCTAGAACTCAGCCACATTCTGGTTCTAGAATGCAGACTTCTTATGATTCTGGAAGGCAGGCACCCTCACTTCCGGAATGTAGACGTTTAATGATTCTGGAGGTCAGCCATGCCAGGATTCTAGAATTCTGCCATCCTGACATTCCGGAACTCAGCCGTCCAGCACATTCTAGAAGAGAGACTCACATAGGTCGGTGGAATGCAGACATAGTAGCATTCCGGACGTCAGACATCTTGACTTCCAGCTAGCTGACATTTCAGGGCTTCAGAATTCCGGCATCCCAGGGATTCTAGAACTCAGCCACATTCCGGTTCTAGAATGCAGACGTCTTATGATTCTGGAAGGCAGGCACCCTCACCTCCGCAATATAGACATTTAATGTTTCTAGAGGTCAGCCATGCCAGGATTTTAGAATTCAGCCACCCTGACATTCTGGAACTCAGCCGTCCAGCACATTCTAGAACACAGACTCGTTTAGTACGGTGGAATGCAGACATAGTAGCATTCCGGATGTCAGACACCTTCACGTCCGGCTAGAAGACATTTCAGGGTATGAGAATTCCGGAATCCCAGGAATTCTACAACTCAGCCACTTTCCGGTTGTAGAATACAGATGTCTTATCATTCTGGAAGGCAGTAACCGTCCCTTCCGGAATGTAGACGTTTAACGATTATAGAGGTGAGCCATGCCAGGATTGTAGAATTCAGCCATCCTGACATTCCAAAACACAGCCGTTCTGCACGTTCTACAACACAGACTCGTTTAGCATGGTGGAATGCAGACACAGTAGCATTCCGGACCTCAGACACCTTCCCTTCCAGCTAGCAGACATTTCATGTTTACAGAATTCTGGCATCCCAGGGATTCTAGAACTCAGCCACATTCCGGTTCTAGAATACAGACGTCTTATGATTCTGGAAGGCAGGCACCCTCACTTCCAGAATGTAGACTTTTAATCATTCTAGAGGTCAGCCATGCCAGGATTCTAGAATTCAGCCATCCTGACTTTCCGGAACTCAGCCGTCCTACACATTCTAGAACACAGCCTCGATTAGGACGGTGAAATGCAGACATAGTAGCATTGCGGAAGTCAGACACGTTCACTTCCGGGTAGCAGACATTTCAGGGTTTCAGATTCCGGCATCCCAGGGAATCTAGAACTCCGCCACATTCTGGTTGTAGAATGCAGACGTCTTATGATCCTGGAAGGCAGGCTCCCTCACTTCTGGAATGTAGACGTTTAACGATTCTAGAGGTCAGCCATGCAAGGATTCTCGAATTCAGCCATCCTGACATCCCGGAACTCAGCCGTCCTGCAGATTCTAGAACACAGACTCGTTTAGGACAGTGGAATACAGACATAGTAGCATCCCGGACATCAGACACCTTGACTTCCGGCTAGGAGGCATTTCAGGGTTTCAGAATTCCGGCATCACAGGGATTCTAGAACTCAGCCACATTCCGGTTCTAGAATGCAGACGTCTTATGATTCTGGAAGCCAGGCACCCTCACTTCCGGAATGCAGAAGTTTAACGATTCTAGTGGTCAGCTCTACAAGGATTGTAGAATTCAGTCTTCCTGACATTCCGGATTTCAGCCGTCCTGCACATTCTAGAACACAGACTCGTTTAGGGCGGTGGAATGGAGACATAGTGGCATTCTGGACGTCAGACACCTTCACTTCCGGCCAGCAGACATTTCAGGGTTTCAGAATTCCAGCATCCCAGGGATTCTGGAACTCAGCCCCATTCCGGTTCTGGAATGCATACGTCTTATGATTGTGGAAGGCAGAAACTCTCATTTCCGGAATGTAGACATTTAACGATTCTAGAGGTCAGCCATGCCAGGATTCTACAATTCAGCCATCCTGACATCCCAGAACTCAGCCGTCCTGCACATTCTAGAACACAGACTCGTTTAGGACGGCGGAATGCAGACATGGTAGCATTCCGGATGTCAGACACCTTCACTTCCGACCAGCAGACATTTCAGGGTTTCAGAATTACGGCATCCCACGGATTCTAAAATTCAGCCAAATTCCGCTTCTAGAATGCAGACGTCTTATGATTCTGGAAGGCAGGCAGCCTCACTACCGGAATGTAGACGTTTGACGATTCTAGAAGTCAGCCATGCGAGGATTCTAGAATTCAGCCGACCTGACATTCCGGAACTAAGCCGTTCTGCACATTCTAGAACACAGACTCGTTTAGGACAGTGCAATGCAGACATAGTAGCTTTCCGGACGTCAGACACTTTCAATTCCGGCCAGCAGACACTTCAGGGTTTCAGAATTCTGGCATCCCAGGGATTCTAGAACTCAGCCTCATTCCGGTTCTAGAATGCAGACGTCTTAGGATTCTGGGAGGGAGGCACCCTCACTTCTGGAATGTAGACGTTTAACGATTCTAGAGGTCAGCCATGAGAGGATTCTAGAATTCAGTCATCCTGACATTCCGGAACTCAGCCGTCCTCCACGTTCTAGAACACAGACTCGTTTTAGAAGATGGAATGCAGACAGGGCAACATTCCGGACACCAGACACCTTCACTTCCGGCTAGCAGACATTTCAGGGTTTCACGATTCCGGCATCCCAGGGATTCTAGAACTCAGCCACATTCTGGTTCTAGAATGCAGACTTCTTATGATTCTGGAAGGCAGGCACCCTCACTTCCGGAATGTAGACGTTTAATGATTCTGGAGGTCAGCCATGCCAGGATTCTAGAATTCTGCCATCCTGACATTCCGGAACTCAGCCGTCCAGCACATTCTAGAAGAGAGACTCACATAGGTCGGTGGAATGCAGACATAGTAGCATTCCGGACGTCAGACATCTTGACTTCCAGCTAGCTGACATTTCAGGGCTTCAGAATTCCGGCATCCCAGGGATTCTAGAACTCAGCCACATTCCGGTTCTAGAATGCAGACGTCTTATGATTCTGGAAGGCAGGCACCCTCACCTCCGCAATATAGACATTTAACGTTTCTAGAGGTCAGCCATGCCAGGATTTTAGAATTCAGCCACCCTGACATTCTGGAACTCAGCCGTCCAGCACATTCTAGAACACAGACTCGTTTAGTACGGTGGAATGCAGACATAGTAGCATTCCGGATGTCAGACACCTTCACGTCCGGCTAGAAGACATTTCAGGGTATGAGAATTCCGGAATCCCAGGAATTCTACAACTCAGCCACTTTCCGGTTGTAGAATACAGATGTCTTATCATTCTGGAAGGCAGTAACCGTCCCTTCCGGAATGTAGACGTTTAACGATTATAGAGGTGAGCCATGCCAGGATTGTAGAATTCAGCCATCCTGACATTCCAAAACACAGCCGTTCTGCACGTTCTACAACACAGACTCGTTTAGCATGGTGGAATGCAGACACAGTAGCATTCCGGACCTCAGACACCTTCCCTTCCAGCTAGCAGACATTTCATGTTTACAGAATTCTGGCATCCCAGGGATTCTAGAACTCAGCCACATTCCGGTTCTAGAATACAGACGTCTTATGATTCTGGAAGGCAGGCACCCTCACTTCCAGAATGTAGACTTTTAATCATTCTAGAGGTCAGCCATGCCAGGATTCTAGAATTCAGCCATCCTGA
The DNA here is from genome assembly GCF_030222135.1 of Aotus nancymaae. Classification (NCBI taxonomy): domain Eukaryota; kingdom Metazoa; phylum Chordata; class Mammalia; order Primates; family Aotidae; genus Aotus; species Aotus nancymaae. The sequence goes on along the minus strand of NW_026988635.1, from coordinate 269,071 downwards.
CTTTCCGGAACTCAACCGTCCTACACATTCTAGAACACAGCCTCGATTAGGACGGTGAAATGCAGACATAGTAGCATTGCGGAAGTCAGACACGTTCACTTCCGGGTAGCAGACATTTCAGGGTTTCAGATTCCGGCATCCCAGGGAATCTAGAACTCCGCCACATTCTGGTTGTAGAATGCAGACGTCTTATGATCCTGGAAGGCAGGCTCCCTCACTTCTGGAATGTAGACGTTTAACGATTCTAGAGGTCAGCCATGCAAGGATTCTAGAATTCAGCCATCCTGACATCCCGGAACTCAGCCGTCCTGCAGATTCTAGAACACAGACTCGTTTAGGACAGTGGAATACAGACATAGTAGCATCCCGGACATCAGACACCTTGACTTCCGGCTAGGAGGCATTTCAGGGTTTCAGAATTCCGGCATCACAGGGATTCTAGAACTCAGCCACATTCCGGTTCTAGAATGCAGACGTCTTATGATTCTGGAAGCCAGGCACCCTCACTTCCGGAATGCAGAAGTTTAACGATTCTAGTGGTCAGCTCTACAAGGATTGTAGAATTCAGTCTTCCTGACATTCCGGATTTCAGCCGTCCTGCACATTCTAGAACACAGACTCGTTTAGGGCGGTGGAATGGAGATATAGTGGCATTCTGGACGTCAGACACCTTCACTTCCGGCCAGCAGACATTTCAGGGTTTCAGAATTCCGGCATCCCAGGGATTCTGGAACTCAGCCCCATTCCGGTTCTGGAATGCATACGTCTTATGATTGTGGAAGGCAGAAACTCTCATTTCCGGAATGTAGACATTTAACGATTCTAGAGGTCAGCCATGCCAGGATTCTACAATTCAGCCATCCTGACATCCCAGAACTCAGCCGTCCTGCACATTCTAGAACACAGACTCGTTTAGGACGGCGGAATGCAGACATAGTAGCATTCCGGATGTCAGACACCTTCACTTCCGGCCAGCAGACATTTCAGGGTTTCAGAATTACGGCATCCCATGGATTCTAGAATTCAGCCAAATTCCGCTTCTAGAATGCAGACGTCTTATGATTCTGGAAGGCAGGCAGCCTCACTACCGGAATGTAGACGTTTGACGATTCTAGAAGTCAGCCATGCCAGGATTCTAGAATTCAGCCGACCTGACATTCCGGAACAAAGCCGTTCTGCACATTCTAGAACACAGACTCGTTTAGGACAGTGGAATGCAGACATAGTAGCTTTCCGGACGTCAGACACTTTCAATTCTGGCCAGCAGACACTTCAGGGTTTCAGAATTCTGGCATCCCAGGGATTCTAGAACTCAGCCTCATTCCGGTTCTAGAATGCAGACGTCTTATGATTCTGGGAGGGAGGCACCCTCACTTCTGGAATGTAGACGTTTAACGATTCTAGAGGTCAGCCATGAGAGGATTCTAGAATTCAGTCATCCTGACATTCCGGAACTCAGCCGTCCTCCACGTTCTAGAACACAGACTCGTTTTAGAAAATGGAATGCAGACAGGGCAACATTCCGGACACCAGACACCTTCACTTCCGGCTAGCAGACATTTCAGGGTTTCACAATTCCGGCATCCCAGGGATTCTAGAACTCAGCCACATTCTGGTTCTAGAATGCAGACTTCTTATGATTCTGGAAGGCAGGCACCCTCCCTTCTGGAATGTAGACGTTTAATGATTCTGGAGGTCAGCCATGCCAGGATTCTAGAATTCTGCCATCCTGACATTCCGGAACTCAGCAGTCCAGCACATTCTAGAAGAGAGACTCACATAGGTCGGTGGAATGCAGACATAGTAGCATTCCGGACGTCAGACATCTTGACTTCCAGCTAGCAGACATTTCAGGGCTTCAGAATTCCGGCATCCCAGGGATTCTAGAACTCAGCCACATTCCGGTTCAAGAATGCAGACGTCTTATGATTCTGGAAGGCAGGCACCCTCACCTCCGCAATATAGACATTTAACGTTTCTAGAGGTCAGCCATGCCAGGATTCTAGAATTCAGCCACCCTGACATTCTGGAACTCAGCCGTCCAGCACATTCTAGAACACAGACTCGTTTAGTATGGTGGAATGCAGACATAGTAGCATTCCGGATGTCAGACACCTTCACGTCCGGCTAGAAGACATTTCAGGGTATGAGAATTCCGGAATCCCAGGAATTCTACAACTCAGCCACTTTCCGGTTGTAGAATACAGATGTCTTATCATTCTGGAAGGCAGTAACCCTCCCTTCCGGAATGTAGACGTTTAACGATTCTAGAGGTGAGCCATGCCAGGATTGTAGAATTCAGCCATCCTGACATTCCAAAACACAGCCGTTCTGCACGTTCTAGAACACAGACTCGTTTAGCATGGTGGAATGCAGACACAGTAGCATTCCGGACCTCAGACACCTTCCCTTCCAGCTAGCAGACATTTCAGGGTTACAGAATTCTGGCATCCCAGGGATTCTAGAACTCAGCCACATTCCGGTTCTAGAATACAGACGTCTTATGATTCTGGAAGGCAGGCACCCTCACTTCCAGAATGTAGACTTTTAATCATTCTAGAGGTCAGCCATGCCAGGATTCTAGAATTCAGCCATCCTGACATTCCGGAACTCAGCCGTCCTACACATTCTAGAACACAGCCTCGATTAGGACGGTGAAATGCAGACATAGTAGCATTGCGGAAGTCAGACACGTTCACTTCTGGGTAGCAGACATTTCAGGGTTTCAGATTCCGGCATCCCAGGGAATCTAGAACTCCGCCACATTCTGGTTGTAGAATGCAGACGTCTTATGATCCTGGAAGGCAGGCTCCCTCACTTCTGGAATGTAGACGTTTAACGATTCTAGAGGTCAGCCATGCAAGGATTCTAGAATTCAGCCATCCTGACATCCCGGAACTCAGCCGTCCTGCAGATTCTAGAACACAGACTCGTTTAGGACAGTGGAATACAGACATAGTAGCATCCCGGACATCAGACACCTTGACTTCCGGCTAGGAGGCATTTCAGGGTTTCAGAATTCCGGCATCACAGGGATTCTAGAACTCAGCCACATTCCGGTTCTAGAATGCAGACGTCTTATGATTCTGGAAGCCAGGCACCCTCACTTCCGGAATGCAGAAGTTTAACGATTCTAGTGGTCAGCTCTACAAGGATTGTAGAATTCAGTCTTCCTGACATTCCGGATTTCAGCCGTCCTGCACATTCTAGAACAGAGACTCGTTTAGGGCGGTGGAATGGAGACATAGTGGCATTCTGGACGTCAGACACCTTCACTTCCGGCCAGCAGACATTTCAGGGTTTCAGAATTCCGGCATCCCAGGGATTCTGGAACTCAGCCCCATTCCGGTTCTGGAATGCATACGTCTTATGATTGTGGAAGGCAGAAACTCTCATTTCCGGAATGTAGACATTTAACGATTCTAGAGGTCAGCCATGCCAGGATTCTACAATTCAGCCATCCTGACATCCCAGAACTCAGCCGTCCTGCACATTCTAGAACACAGACTCGTTTAGGACGGCGGAATGCAGACATAGTAGCATTCCGGATGTCAGACACCTTCACTTCCGGCCAGCAGACATTTCAGGGTTTCAGAATTACGGCATCCCACGGATTCTAGAATTCAGCCAAATTCCGCTTCTAGAATGCAGACGTCTTATGATTCTGGAAGGCAGGCAGCCTCACTAGCGGAATGTAGACGTTTGACGATTCTAGAAGTCAGCCATGCCAGGATTCTAGAATTCAGCCGACCTGACATTCCGGAACAAAGCCGTTCTGCACATTCTAGAACACAGACTCGTTTAGGACAGTGGAATGCAGACATAGTAGCTTTCCGGACGTCAGACACTTTCAATTCCGGCCAGCAGACACTTCAGGGTTTCAGAATTCTGGCATCCCAGGGATTCTAGAACTCAGCCTCATTCCGGTTCTAGAATGCAGACGTCTTATGATTCTGGGAGGGAGGCACCCTCACTTCTGGAATGTAGACGTTTAACGATTCTAGAGGTCAGCCATGAGAGGATTCTAGAATTCAGTCATCCTGACATTCCGGAACTCAGGCGTCCTCCACGTTCTAGAACACAGACTCGTTTTAGAAGATGGAATGCAGACAGGGCAACATTCCGGACACCAGACACCTTCACTTCCGGCTAGCAGACATTTCAGGGTTTCACGATTCCGGCATCCCAGGGATTCTAGAACTCAGCCACATTCTGGTTCTAGAATGCAGACTTCTTATGATTCTGGAAGGCAGGAACCCTCCCTTCTGGAATGTAGACGTTTAATGATTCTGGAGGTCAGCCATGCCAGGATTCTAGAATTCTGCCATCCTGACATTCCGGAACTCAGCCGTCCAGCACATTCTAGAAGAGAGACTCACATAGGTCGGTGGAATGCAGACATAGTAGCATTCCGGACGTCAGACATCTTGACTTCCAGCTAGCAGACATTTCAGGGCTTCAGAATTCTGGCATCCCAGGGATTCTAGAACTCAGCCACATTCCGGTTCAAGAATGCAGACGTCTTATGATTCTGGAAGGCAGGCACCCTCACCTCCGCAATATAGACATTTAACGTTTCTAGAGGTCAGCCATGCCAGGATTCTAGAATTCAGCCACACTGACATTCTGGAACTCAGCCGTCCAGCACATTCTAGAACACAGACTCGTTTAGTATGGTGGAATGCAGACATAGTAGCATTCCGGATGTCAGACACCTTCACGTCCGGCTAGAAGACATTTCAGGGTATGAGAATTCCGGAATCCCAGGAATTCTACAACTCAGCCACTTTCCGGTTGTAGAATACAGATGTCTTATCATTCTGGAAGGCAGTAACCCTCCCTTCCGGAATGTAGACGTTTAACGATTCTAGAGGTGAGCCATGCCAGGATTGTAGAATTCAGCCATCCTGACATTCCAAAACACAGCCGTTCTGCACGTTCTAGAACACAGACTCGTTTAGCATGGTGGAATGCAGACACAGTAGCATTCCGGACCTCAGACACCTTCCCTTCCAGCTAGCAGACATTTCAGGGTTACAGAATTCTGGCATCCCAGGGATTCTAGAACTCAGCCACATTCCGGTTCTAGAATACAGACGTCTTATGATTCTGGAAGGCAGGCACCCTCACTTCCAGAATGTAGACTTTTAATCATTCTAGAGGTCAGCCACGCCAGGATTCTAGAATTCAGCCATCCTGACATTCCGGAACTCAGCCGTCCTACACATTCTAGAACACAGCCTCGATTAGGACGGTGAAATGCAGACATAGTAGCATTGCGGAAGTCAGACACGTTCACTTCTGGGTAGCAGACATTTCAGGGTTTCAGATTCCGGCATCCCAGGGAATCTAGAACTCCGCCACATTCTGGTTGTAGAATGCAGACGTCTTATGATCCTGGAAGGCAGGCTCCCTCACTTCTGGAATGTAGACGTTTAACGATTCTAGAGGTCAGCCATGCAAGGATTCTAGAATTCAGCCATCCTGACATCCCGGAACTCAGCCGTCCTGCAGATTCTAGAACACAGACTCGTTTAGGACAGTGGAATACAGACATAGTAGCATCCCGGACATCAGACACCTTGACTTCCGGCTAGGAGGCATTTCAGGGTTTCAGAATTCCGGCATCACAGGGATTCTAGAACTCAGCCACATTCCGGTTCTAGAATGCAGACGTCTTATGATTCTGGAAGGCAGGCACCCTCACTTCCGGAATGCAGAAGTTTAACGATTCTAGTGGTCAGCTCTACAAGGATTGTAGAATTCAGTCTTCCTGACATTCCGGATTTCAGCCGTCCTGCACATTCTAGAACACAGACTCGTTTAGGGCGGTGGAATGGAGACATAGTGGCATTCTGGACGTCAGACACCTTCACTTGCGGCCAGCAGACATTTCAGGGTTTCAGAATTCCGGCATCCCAGGGATTCTGGAACTCAGCCCCATTCCGGTTCTGGAATGCATACGTCTTATGATTGTGGAAGGCAGAAACTCTCATTTCCGGAATGTAGACATTTAACGATTCTAGAGGTCAGCCATGCCAGGATTCTACAATTCAGCCATCCTGACATCCCAGAACTCAGCCGTCCTGCACATTCTAGAACACAGACTCGTTTAGGACGGCGGAATGCAGACATAGTAGCATTCCGGATGTCAGACACCTTCACTTCCGGCCAGCAGACATTTCAGGGTTTCAGAATTACGGCATCCCACGGATTCTAGAATTCAGCCAAATTCCGCTTCTAGAATGCAGACGTCTTATGATTCTGGAAGGCAGGCAGCCTCACTAGCGGAATGTAGACGTTTGACGATTCTAGAAGTCAGCCATGCCAGGATTCTAGAATTCAGCCGACCTGACATTCCGGAACTAAGCCGTTCTGCACATTCTAGAACACAGACTCGTTTAGGACAGTGGAATGCAGACATAGTAGCTTTCCGGACGTCAGACACTTTCAATTCCGGCCAGCAGACACTTCAGGGTTTCAGAATTCTGGCATCCCAGGGATTCTAGAACTCAGCCTCATTCCGGTTCTAGAATGCAGACGTCTTATGATTCTGGGAGGGAGGCACCCTCACTTCTGGAATGTAGACGTTTAACGATTCTAGAGGTCAGCCATGAGAGGATTCTAGAATTCAGTCATCCTGACATTCCGGAACTCAGCCGTCCTCCACGTTCTAGAACACAGACTCGATTTAGAAGATGGAATGCATACAGGGCAACATTCCGGACACCAGACACCTTCACTTCCGGCTAGCAGACATTTCAGGGTTTCACGATTCCGGCATCCCAGGGATTCTAGAACTCAGCCACATTCTGGTTCTAGAATGCAGACTTCTTATGATTCTGGAAGGCAGGCACCCTCACTTCCGGAATGTAGACGTTTAATGATTCTGGAGGTCAGCCATGCCAGGATTCTAGAATTCTGCCATGCTGACATTCCGGAACTCAGCCGTCCAGCACATTCTAGAAGAGAGACTCACATAGGTCGGTGGAATGCAGACATAGTAGCATTCCGGACGTCAGACATCTTGACTTCCAGCTAGCAGACATTTCAGGGCTTCAGAATTCCGGCATCCCAAGGCTTCTAGAACTCAGCCACATTCCGGTTCTAGAATGCAGACGTCTTATGATTCTGGAAGGCAGGCACCCTCACCTCCGCAATATAGACATTTAACGTTTCTAGAGGTCAGCCATGCCAGGATTCTAGAATTCAGCCACCCTGACATTCTGGAACTCAGCCGTCCAGCACATTCTAGAACACAGACTCGTTTAGTACGGTGGAATGCAGACATAGTAGCATTCCGGATGTCAGACACCTTCACGTCCGGCTAGAAGACATTTCAGGGTATGAGAATTCCGGAATCCCAGGGATTCTACAACTCAGCCACTTTCCGGTTGTAGAATACACATGTCTTATCATTCTGGAAGGCAGTAACCCTCCCTTCCGGAATGTAGACGTTTAACGATTCTAGAGGTGAGCCATGCCAGGATTGTAGAATTCAGCCATCCTGACATTCCAAAACACAGCCGTTCTGCACGTTCTAGAACACAGACTCGTTTAGCATGGTGGAATGCAGACACAGTAGCATTCCGGACCTCAGACACCTTCCCTTCCAGCTAGCAGACATTTCAGGGTTACAGAATTCTGGCATCCCAGGGATTCTAGAACTCAGCCACATTCCGGTTCTAGAATACAGACGTCTTATGATTCTGGAAGGCAGGCACCCTCACTTCCAGAATGTAGACTTTTAATCATTCTAGAGGTCAGCCATGCCAGGATTCTAGAATTCAGCCATCCTGACTTTCCGGAACTCAGCCGTCCTACACATTCTAGAAAACAGCCTCGATTAGGACGGTGAAATGCAGACATAGTAGCATTGCGGACGTCAGACACATTCACTTCCGGGTAGCAGACATTTAAGGGCTTCAGATTCCGGCATCCCAGGGAATCTAGAACTCCGCCACATTCTGGTTGTAGAATGCAGACGTCTTATGATCCTGGAAGGCAGGCACCCTCACTTCTGGAATGTAGACGTTTAACGATTCTAGAGGTCAGCCATGCAAGGATTCTAGAATTCAGCCATCCTGACATCCCGGAACTCAGCCGTCCTGCAGATTCTAGAACACAGACTCGTTTAGGACAGTGGAATACAGACATAGTAGCATCCCGCACATCAGACACCTTGACTTCCGGCTAGGAGGCATTTCAGGGTTTCAGAATTCCGGCATCACAGGGATTCTAGAACTCAGCCACATTCCGGTTCTAGAATGCAGACGTCTTATGATTCTGGAAGGCAGGCACCCTCACTTCCGGAATGCAGAAGTTTAACGATTCTAGTGGTCAGCTCTACAAGGATTGTAGAATTCAGTCTTCCTGACATTCCGGATTTCAGCCGTCCTGCACATTCTAGAACACAGACTCGTTTAGGGCGGTGGAATGGAGACATAGTGGCATTCTGGACGTCAGACACCTTCACTTCCGGCCAGCAGACATTTCAGGGTTTCAGAATTCCGGCATCCCAGGGATTCTGGAACTCAGCCCCATTCCGGTTCTGGAATGCATACGTCTTATGATTGTGGAAGGCAGAAACTCTCATTTCCGGAATGTAGACATTTAACGATTCTAGAGGTCAGCCATGCCAGGATTCTACAATTCAGCCATCCTGACATCCCAGAACTCAGCCGTCCTGCACATTCTAGAACACAGACTCGTTTAGGACGGCGGAATGCAGACATGGTAGCATTCCGGATGTCAGACACCTTCACTTCCGGCCAGCAGACATTTCAGGGTTTCAGAATTACGGCATCCCACGGATTCTAGAATTCAGCCAAATTCCGCTTCTAGAATGCAGACGTCTTATGATTCTGGAAGGCAGGCAGCCTCACTACCGGAATGTAGACGTTTGACGATTCTAGAAGTCAGCCATGCCAGGATTCTAGAATTCAGCCGACCTGACATTCCGGAACAAAGCCGTTCTGCACATTCTAGAACACAGACTCGTTTAGGACAGTGGAATGCAGACATAGTAGCTTTCCGGACGTCAGACACTTTCAATTCCGGCCAGCAGACACTTCAGGGTTTCAGAATTCTGGCATCCCAGGGATTCTAGAACTCAGCCTCATTCTGGTTCTGGAATGCAGACGTCTTATGATTCTGGGAGGGAGGCACCCTCACTTCTGGAATGTAGACGTTTAATGATTCTAGAGGTCAGCCATGAGAGGATTCTAGAATTCAGTCATCCTGACATTCCGGAACTCAGCCGTCCTCCACGTTCTAGAACACAGACTCGTTTTAGAAGATGGAATGCAGACAGGGCAACATTCCGGACACCAGACACCTTCACTTCCGGCTAGCAGACATTTCAGGGTTTCACGATTCCGGCATCCCAGGGATTCTAGAACTCAGCCACATTCTGGTTCTAGAATGCAGACTTCTTATGATTCTGGAAGGCAGGCACCCTCACTTCCGGAATGTAGACCTTTAATGATTCTGGAGGTCAGCCATGCCAGGACTCTAGAATTCTGCCATCCTGACATTCCGGAACTCAGCAGTCCAGCACATTCTAGAAGAGAGACTCACATAGGTCGGTGGAATGCAGACATAGTAGCATTCCGGACGTCAGACATCTTGACTTCCAGCTAGCTGACATTTCAGGGCTTCAGAATTCCGGCATCCCAGGGATTCTAGAACTCAGCCACATTCCGGTTCTAGAATGCAGACGTCTTATGATTCTGGAAGGCAGGCACCCTCACCTCCGCAATATAGACATTTAACGTTTCTAGAGGTCAGCCATGCCAGGATTCTAGAATTCAGCCACCCTGACATTCTGGAACTCAGCCGTCCAGCACATTCTAGAACACAGACTCGTTTAGTACGGTGGAATGCAGACATAGTAGCATTCCGGATGTCAGACACCTTCACGTCCGGCTAGAAGACATTTCAGGGTATGAGAATTCCGGAATCCCAGGAATTCTACAACTCAGCCACTTTCCGGTTGTAGAATACAGATGTCTTATCATTCTGGAAGGCAGTAACCCTCCCTTCCGGAATGTAGACGTTTAACGATTCTAGAAGTGAGCCATGCCAGGATTGTAGAATTCAGCCATCCTGACATTCCAAAACACAGCCGTTCTGCACGTTCTAGAACACAGAATCGTTTAGCATGGTGGAATGCAGACACAGTAGCATTCCGGACCTCAGACACCTTCCCTTCCAGCTAGCAGACATTTCAGGGTTACAGAATTCTGGCATCCCAGGGATTCTAGAACTCAGCCACATTCCGGTTCTAGAATACAGACGTCTTATGATTCTGGAAGGCAGGCACCCTCACTTCCAGAATGTAGACTTTTAATCATTCTAGAGGTCAGCCATGCCAGGATTCTAGAATTCAGCCATCCTGACTTTCCGGAACTCAGCCGTCCTACACATTCTAGAACACAGCCTCGATTAGGACGGTGAAATGCAGACATAGTAGCATTGCGGAAGTCAGACACATTCACTTCCGGGTAGCAGACATTTCAGGGTTTCAGATTCCAGCATCCCAGGGAATCTAGAACTCCGCCACATTCTGGTTGTAGAATGCAGACGTCTTATGATCCTGGAAGGCAGGCTCCATCACTTCTGGAATGTAGACGTTTAACGATTCTAGAGGTCAGCCATGCAAGGATTCTAGAATTCAGCCATCCTGACATCCCGGAACTCAGCCGTCCTGCAGATTCTAGAACACAGACTCGTTTAGGACAGTGGAATACAGACATAGTAGCATCCCGGACATCAGACACCTTGACTTCCGGCTAGGAGGCATTTCAGGGTTTCAGAATTCCGGCATCACAGGGATTCTAGAACTCAGCCACATTCCGGTTCTAGAATGCAGACGTCTTATGATTCTGGAAGGCAGGCACCCTCACTTCCGGAATGCAGAAGTTTAACGATTCTAGTGGTCAGCTCTACAAGGATTGTAGAATTCAGTCTTCCTGACATTCCGGATTTCAGCCGTCCTGCACATTCTAGAACACAGACTCGTTTAGGGCGGTGGAATGGAGACATAGTGGCATTCTGGACGTCAGACACCTTCACTTCCGGCCAGCAGACATTTCAGGGCTTCAGAATTCCGGCATCCCAGGGATTCTGGAACTCAGCCCCATTCCGGTTCTGGAATGCATACGTCTTATGATTGTGGAAGGCAGAAACTCTCATTTCCGGAATGTAGACATTTAACGATTCTAGAGGTCAGCCATGCCAGGATTCTACAATTCAGCCATCCTGACATCCCAGAACTCAGCCGTCCTGCACATTCTAGAACACAGACTCGTTTAGGACGGCGGAATGCAGACATAGTAGCATTCCGGATGTCAGACACCTTCACTTCCGGCCAGCAGACATTTCAGGGTTTCAGAATTACGGCATCCCACGGATTCTAGAATTCAGCCAAATTCCGCTTCTAGAATGCAGACGTCTTATGATTCTGGAAGGCAGGCAGCCTCACTACCGGAATGTAGACGTTTGACGATTCTAGAAGTCAGCCATGCCAGGATTCTAGAATTCAGCCGACCTGACATTCCGGAACTAAGCCGTTCTGCACGTTCTAGAACACAGACTCGTTTAGGACAGTGGAATGCAGACATAGTAGCTTTCCGGACGTCAGACACTTTCAATTCCGGCCAGCAGACACTTCAGGGTTTCAGAATTCTGGCATCCCAGGGATTCCAGAACTCAGCCTCATTCTGGTTCTGGAATGCAGACGTCTTATGATTCTGGGAGGGAGGCACCCTCACTTCTGGAATGTAGACGTTTAACGATTCTAGAGGTCAGCCATGAGAGGATTCTAGAATTCAGTCATCCTGACATTCCGGAACTCAGCCGTCCTCCACGTTCTAGAACACAGACTCGTTTTAGAAAATGGAATGCAGACAGGGCAACATTCCGGACACCAGACACCTTCACTTCCGGCTAGCAGACATTTCAGGGTTTCACGATTCCGGCATCCCAGGGATTCTAGAACTCAGCCATATTCTGGTTCTAGAATGCAGACTTCTTATGATTCTGGAAGGCAGGCACCCTCACTTCCGGAATGTAGACGTTTAATGATTCTGGAGGTCAGCCATGCCAGGATTCTAGAATTCTGCCATCCTGACATTCCGGAACTCAGCAGTCCAGCACATTCTAGAAGAGAGTCTCACATAGGTCGGTGGAATGCAGACATAGTAGCATTCCGGACGTCAGACATCTTGACTTCCAGCTAGCAGACATTTCAGGGCTTCAGAATTCCGGCATCCCAGGGATTCTAGAACTCAGCCACATTCCGGTTCAAGAATGCAGACGTCTTATGATTCTGGAAGGCAGGCACCCTCACCTCCGCAATATAGACATTTAACGTTTCTAGAGGTCAGCCATGCCAGGATTCTAGAATTCAGCCACCCTGACATTCTGGAACTCAGCCGTCCAGCACATTCTAGAACACAGACTCGTTTAGTATGGTGGAATGCAGACATAGTAGCATTCCGGATGTCAGACACCTTCACGTCCGGCTAGAAGACATTTCAGGGTATGAGAATTCCGGAATCCCAGGAATTCTACAACTCAGCCACTTTCCGGTTGTAGAATACACATGTCTTATCATTCTGGAAGGCAGTAACCCTCCCTTCCGGAATGTAGACGTTTAACGATTCTAGAGGTGAGCCATGCCAGGATTGTAGAATTCAGCCATCCTGACATTCCAAAACACAGCCGTTCTGCACGTTCTAGAACACAGACTCGTTTAGCATGGTGGAATGCAGACACAGTAGCATTCCGGACCTCAGACACCTTCCCTTCCAGCTAGCAGACATTTCAGGGTTACAGAATTCTGGCATCCCAGGGATTCTAGAACTCAGCCACATTCCGGTTCTAGAATACAGACGTCTTATGATTCTGGAAGGCAGGCACCCTCACTTCCAGAATGTAGACTTTTAATCATTCTAGAGGTCAGCCATGCCAGGATTCTAGAATTCAGCCATCCTGACATTCCGGAACTCAGCCGTCCTACACATTCTAGAACACAGCCTCGATTAGGACGGTGAAATGCAGACATAGTAGCATTGCGGAAGTCAGACACGTTCACTTCTGGGTAGCAGACATTTCAGGGTTTCAGATTCCGGCATCCCAGGGAATCTAGAACTCCGCCACATTCTGGTTGTAGAATGCAGACGTCTTATGATCCTGGAAGGCAGGCTCCCTCACTTCTGGAATGTAGACGTTTAACGATTCTAGAGGTCAGCCATGCAAGGATTCTAGAATTCAGCCATCCTGACATCCCGGAACTCAGCCGTCCTGCAGATTCTAGAACACAGACTCGTTTAGGACAGTGGAATACAGACATAGTAGCATCCCGGACATCAGACACCTTGACTTCCGGCTAGGAGGCATTTCAGGGTTTCAGAATTCCGGCATCACAGGGATTCTAGAACTCAGCCACATTCCGGTTCTAGAATGCAGACGTCTTATGATTCTGGAAGCCAGGCACCCTCACTTCCGGAATGCAGAAGTTTAACGATTCTAGTGGTCAGCTCTACAAGGATTGTAGAATTCAGTCTTCCTGACATTCCGGATTTCAGCCGTCCTGCACATTCTAGAACACAGACTCGTTTAGGGCGGTGGAATGGAGACATAGTGGCATTCTGGACGTCAGACACCTTCACTTCCGGCCAGCAGACATTTCAGGGCTTCAGAATTCCGGCATCCCAGGGATTCTGGAACTCAGCCCCATTCCGGTTCTGGAATGCATACGTCTTATGATTGTGGAAGGCAGAAACTCTCATTTCCGGAATGTAGACATTTAACGATTCTAGAGGTCAGCCATGCCAGGATTCTACAATTCAGCCATCCTGACATCCCAGAACTCAGCCGTCCTGCACATTCTAGAACACAGACTCGTTTAGGACGGCGGAATGCAGACATAGTAGCATTCCGGATGTCAGACACCTTCACTTCCGGCCAGCAGACATTTCAGGGTTTCAGAATTACGGCATCCCACGGATTCTAGAATTCAGCCAAATTCCGCTTCTAGAATGCAGACGTCTTATGATTCTGGAAGGCAGGCAGCCTCACTAGCGGAATGTAGACGTTTGACGATTCTAGAAGTCAGCCATGCCAGGATTCTAGAATTCAGCCGACCTGACATTCCGGAACAAAGCCGTTCTGCACATTCTAGAACACAGACTCGTTTAGGACAGTGGAATGCAGACATAGTAGCTTTCCGGACGTCAGACACTTTCAATTCCGGCCAGCAGACACTTCAGGGTTTCAGAATTCTGGCATCCCAGGGATTCTAGAACTCAGCCTCATTCCGGTTCTAGAATGCAGACGTCTTATGATTCTGGGAGGGAGGCACCCTCACTTCTGGAATGTAGACGTTTAACGATTCTAGAGGTCAGCCATGAGAGGATTCTAGAATTCAGTCATCCTGACATTCCGGAACTCAGGCGTCCTCCACGTTCTAGAACACAGACTCGTTTTAGAAGATGGAATGCAGACAGGGCAACATTCCGGACACCAGACACCTTCACTTCCGGCTAGCAGACATTTCAGGGTTTCACAATTCCGGCATCCCAGGGATTCTAGAACTCAGCCACATTCTGGTTCTAGAATGCAGACTTCTTATGATTCTGGAAGGCAGGCACCCTCCCTTCTGGAATGTAGACGTTTAATGATTCTGGAGGTCAGCCATGCCAGGATTCTAGAATTCTGCCATCCTGACATTCCGGAACTCAGCCGTCCAGCACATTCTAGAAGAGAGACTCACATAGGTCGGTGGAATGCAGACATAGTAGCATTCCGGACGTCAGACATCTTGACTTCCAGCTAGCAGACATTTCAGGGCTTCAGAATTCCGGCATCCCAGGGATTCTAGAACTCAGCCACATTCCGGTTCAAGAATGCAGACGTCTTATGATTCTGGAAGGCAGGCACCCTCACCTCCGCAATATAGACATTTAACGTTTCTAGAGGTCAGCCATGCCAGGATTCTAGAATTCAGCCACACTGACATTCTGGAACTCAGCCGTCCAGCACATTCTAGAACACAGACTCGTTTAGTATGGTGGAATGCAGACATACTAGCATTCCGGATGTCAGACACCTTCACGTCCGGCTAGAAGACATTTCAGGGTATGAGAATTCCGGAATCCCAGGAATTCTACAACTCAGCCACTTTCCGGTTGTAGAATACAGATGTCTTATCATTCTGGAAGGCAGTAACCCTCCCTTCCGGAATGTAGACGTTTAACGATTCTAGAGGTGAGCCATGCCAGGATTGTAGAATTCAGCCATCCTGACATTCCAAAACACAGCCGTTCTGCACGTTCTAGAACACAGACTCGTTTAGCATGGTGGAATGCAGACACAGTAGCATTCCGGACCTCAGACACCTTCCCTTCCAGCTAGCAGACATTTCAGGGTTACAGAATTCTGGCATCCCAGGGATTCTAGAACTCAGCCACATTCCGGTTCTAGAATACAGACGTCTTATGATTCTGGAAGGCAGGCACCCTCACTTCCAGAATGTAGACTTTTAATCATTCTAGAGGTCAGCCACGCCAGGATTCTAGAATTCAGCCATCCTGACATTCCGGAACTCAGCCGTCCTACACATTCTAGAACACAGCCTCGATTAGGACGGTGAAATGCAGACATAGTAGCATTGCGGAAGTCAGACACGTTCACTTCTGGGTAGCAGACATTTCAGGGTTTCAGATTCCGGCATCCCAGGGAATCTAGAACTCCGCCACATTCTGGTTGTAGAATGCAGACGTCTTATGATCCTGGAAGGCAGGCTCCCTCACTTCTGGAATGTAGACGTTTAACGATTCTAGAGGTCAGCCATGCAAGGATTCTAGAATTCAGCCATCCTGACATCCCGGAACTCAGCCGTCCTGCAGATTCTAGAACACAGACTCGTTTAGGACAGTGGAATACAGACATAGTAGCATCCCGGACATCAGACACCTTGACTTCCGGCTAGGAGGCATTTCAGGGTTTCAGAATTCCGGCATCACAGGGATTCTAGAACTCAGCCACATTCCGGTTCTAGAATGCAGACGTCTTATGATTCTGGAAGGCAGGCACCCTCACTTCCGGAATGCAGAAGTTTAACGATTCTAGTGGTCAGCTCTACAAGGATTGTAGAATTCAGTCTTCCTGACATTCCGGATTTCAGCCGTCCTGCACATTCTAGAACACAGACTCGTTTAGGGCGGTGGAATGGAGACATAGTGGCATTCTGGACGTCAGACACCTTCACTTCCGGCCAGCAGACATTTCAGGGTTTCAGAATTCCGGCATCCCAGGGATTCTGGAACTCAGCCCCATTCCGGTTCTGGAATGCATACGTCTTATGATTGTGGAAGGCAGAAACTCTCATTTCCGGAATGTAGACATTTAACGATTCTAGAGGTCAGCCATGCCAGGATTCTACAATTCAGCCATCCTGACATCCCAGAACTCAGCCGTCCTGCACATTCTAGAACACAGACTCGTTTAGGACGGCGGAATGCAGACATAGTAGCATTCCGGATGTCAGACACCTTCACTTCCGGCCAGCAGACATTTCAGGGTTTCAGAATTACGGCATCCCACGGATTCTAGAATTCAGCCAAATTCCGCTTCTAGAATGCAGACGTCTTATGATTCTGGAAGGCAGGCAGCCTCACTAGCGGAATGTAGACGTTTGACGATTCTAGAAGTCAGCCATGCCAGGATTCTAGAATTCAGCCGACCTGACATTCCGGAACTAAGCCGTTCTGCACATTCTAGAACACAGACTCGTTTAGGACAGTGGAATGCAGACATAGTAGCTTTCCGGACGTCAGACACTTTCAATTCCGGCCAGCAGACACTTCAGGGTTTCAGAATTCTGGCATCCCAGGGATTCTAGAACTCAGCCTCATTCCGGTTCTAGAATGCAGACGTCTTATGATTCTGGGAGGGAGGCACCCTCACTTCTGGAATGTAGACGTTTAACGATTCTAGAGGTCAGCCATGAGAGGATTCTAGAATTCAGTCATCCTGACATTCCGGAACTCAGCCGTCCTCCACGTTCTAGAACACAGACTCGTTTTAGAAGATGGAATGCAGACAGGGCAACATTCCGGACACCAGACACCTTCACTTCCGGCTAGCAGACATTTCAGGGTTTCACGATTCCGGCATCCCAGGGATTCTAGAACTCAGCCACATTCTGGTTCTAGAATGCAGACTTCTTATGATTCTGGAAGGCAGGCACCCTCACTTCCGGAATGTAGACGTTTAATGATTCTGGAGGTCAGCCATGCCAGGATTCTAGAATTCTGCCATGCTGACATTCCGGAACTCAGCCGTCCAGCACATTCTAGAAGAGAGACTCACATAGGTCGGTGGAATGCAGACATAGTAGCATTCCGGACGTCAGACATCTTGACTTCCAGCTAGCAGACATTTCAGGGCTTCAGAATTCCGGCATCCCAAGGCTTCTAGAACTCAGCCACATTCCGGTTCTAGAATGCAGACGTCTTATGATTCTGGAAGGCAGGCACCCTCACCTCCGCAATATAGACATTTAACGTTTCTAGAGGTCAGCCATGCCAGGATTCTAGAATTCAGCCACCCTGACATTCTGGAACTCAGCCGTCCAGCACATTCTAGAACACAGACTCGTTTAGTACGGTGGAATGCAGACATAGTAGCATTCCGGATGTCAGACACCTTCACGTCCGGCTAGAAGACATTTCAGGGTATGAGAATTCCGGAATCCCAGGGATTCTACAACTCAGCCACTTTCCGGTTGTAGAATACACATGTCTTATCATTCTGGAAGGCAGTAACCCTCCCTTCCGGAATGTAGACGTTTAACGATTCTAGAGGTGAGCCATGCCAGGATTGTAGAATTCAGCCATCCTGACATTCCAAAACACAGCCGTTCTGCACGTTCTAGAACACAGACTCGTTTAGCATGGTGGAATGCAGACACAGTAGCATTCCGGACCTCAGACACCTTCCCTTCCAGCTAGCAGACATTTCAGGGTTACAGAATTCTGGCATCCCAGGGATTCTAGAACTCAGCCACATTCCGGTTCTAGAATACAGACGTCTTATGATTCTGGAAGGCAGGCACCCTCACTTCCAGAATGTAGACTTTTAATCATTCTAGAGGTCAGCCATGCCAGGATTCTAGAATTCAGCCATCCTGACTTTCCGGAACTCAGCCGTCCTACACATTCTAGAAAACAGCCTCGATTAGGACGGTGAAATGCAGACATAGTAGCATTGCGGACGTCAGACACATTCACTTCCGGGTAGCAGACATTTAAGGGCTTCAGATTCCGGCATCCCAGGGAATCTAGAACTCCGCCACATTCTGGTTGTAGAATGCAGACGTCTTATGATCCTGGAAGGCAGGCACCCTCACTTCTGGAATGTAGACGTTTAACGATTCTAGAGGTCAGCCATGCAAGGATTCTAGAATTCAGCCATCCTGACATCCCGGAACTCAGCCGTCCTGCAGATTCTAGAACACAGACTCGTTTAGGACAGTGGAATACAGACATAGTAGCATCCCGCACATCAGACACCTTGACTTCCGGCTAGGAGGCATTTCAGGGTTTCAGAATTCCGGCATCACAGGGATTCTAGAACTCAGCCACATTCCGGTTCTAGAATGCAGACGTCTTATGATTCTGGAAGGCAGGCACCCTCACTTCCGGAATGCAGAAGTTTAACGATTCTAGTGGTCAGCTCTACAAGGATTGTAGAATTCAGTCTTCCTGACATTCCGGATTTCAGCCGTCCTGCACATTCTAGAACACAGACTCGTTTAGGGCGGTGGAATGGAGACATAGTGGCATTCTGGACGTCAGACACCTTCACTTCCGGCCAGCAGACATTTCAGGGTTTCAGAATTCCGGCATCCCAGGGATTCTGGAACTCAGCCCCATTCCGGTTCTGGAATGCATACGTCTTATGATTGTGGAAGGCAGAAACTCTCATTTCCGGAATGTAGACATTTAACGATTCTAGAGGTCAGCCATGCCAGGATTCTACAATTCAGCCATCCTGACATCCCAGAACTCAGCCGTCCTGCACATTCTAGAACACAGACTCGTTTAGGACGGCGGAATGCAGACATGGTAGCATTCCGGATGTCAGACACCTTCACTTCCGGCCAGCAGACATTTCAGGGTTTCAGAATTACGGCATCCCACGGATTCTAGAATTCAGCCAAATTCCGCTTCTAGAATGCAGACGTCTTATGATTCTGGAAGGCAGGCAGCCTCACTACCGGAATGTAGACGTTTGACGATTCTAGAAGACAGCCATGCCAGGATTCTAGAATTCAGCCGACCTGACATTCCGGAACAAAGCCGTTCTGCACATTCTAGAACACAGACTCGTTTAGGACAGTGGAATGCAGACATAGTAGCTTTCCGGACGTCAGACACTTTCAATTCCGGCCAGCAGACACTTCAGGGTTTCAGAATTCTGGCATCCCAGGGATTCTAGAACTCAGCCTCATTCTGGTTCTGGAATGCAGACGTCTTATGATTCTGGGAGGGAGGCACCCTCACTTCTGGAATGTAGACGTTTAATGATTCTAGAGGTCAGCCATGAGAGGATTCTAGAATTCAGTCATCCTGACATTCCGGAACTCAGCCGTCCTCCACGTTCTAGAACACAGACTCGTTTTAGAAGATGGAATGCAGACAGGGCAACATTCCGGACACCAGACACCTTCACTTCCGGCTAGCAGACATTTCAGGGTTTCACGATTCCGGCATCCCAGGGATTCTAGAACTCAGCCACATTCTGGTTCTAGAATGCAGACTTCTTATGATTCTGGAAGGCAGGCACCCTCACTTCCGGAATGTAGACCTTTAATGATTCTGGAGGTCAGCCATGCCAGGACTCTAGAATTCTGCCATCCTGACATTCCGGAACTCAGCCGTCCAGCACATTCTAGAAGAGAGACTCACATAGGTCGGTGGAATGCAGACATAGTAGCATTCCGGACGTCAGACATCTTGACTTCCAGCTAGCTGACATTTCAGGGCTTCAGAATTCCGGCATCCCAGGGATTCTAGAACTCAGCCACATTCCGGTTCTAGAATGCAGACGTCTTATGATTCTGGAAGGCAGGCACCCTCACCTCCGCAATATAGACATTTAACGTTTCTAGAGGTCAGCCATGCCAGGATTCTAGAATTCAGCCACCCTGACATTCTGGAACTCAGCCGTCCAGCACATTCTAGAACACAGACTCGTTTAGTACGGTGGAATGCAGACATAGTAGCATTCCGGATGTCAGACACCTTCACGTCCGGCTAGAAGACATTTCAGGGTATGAGAATTCCGGAATCCCAGGAATTCTACAACTCAGCCACTTTCCGGTTGTAGAATACAGATGTCTTATCATTCTGGAAGGCAGTAACCCTCCCTTCCGGAATGTAGACGTTTAACGATTCTAGAAGTGAGCCATGCCAGGATTGTAGAATTCAGCCATCCTGACATTCCAAAACACAGCCGTTCTGCACGTTCTAGAACACAGAATCGTTTAGCATGGTGGAATGCAGACACAGTAGCATTCCGGACCTCAGACACCTTCCCTTCCAGCTAGCAGACATTTCAGGGTTACAGAATTCTGGCATCCCAGGGATTCTAGAACTCAGCCACATTCCGGTTCTAGAATACAGACGTCTTATGATTCTGGAAGGCAGGCACCCTCACTTCCAGAATGTAGACTTTTAATCATTCTAGAGGTCAGCCATGCCAGGATTCTAGAATTCAGCCATCCTGACTTTCCGGAACTCAGCCGTCCTACACATTCTAGAACACAGCCTCGATTAGGACGGTGAAATGCAGACATAGTAGCATTGCGGAAGTCAGACACATTCACTTCCGGGTAGCAGACATTTCAGGGTTTCAGATTCCAGCATCCCAGGGAATCTAGAACTCCGCCACATTCTGGTTGTAGAATGCAGACGTCTTATGATCCTGGAAGGCAGGCTCCATCACTTCTGGAATGTAGACGTTTAACGATTCTAGAGGTCAGCCATGCAAGGATTCTAGAATTCAGCCATCCTGACATCCCGGAACTCAGCCGTCCTGCAGATTCTAGAACACAGACTCGTTTAGGACAGTGGAATACAGACATAGTAGCATCCCGGACATCAGACACCTTGACTTCCGGCTAGGAGGCATTTCAGGGTTTCAGAATTCCGGCATCACAGGGATTCTAGAACTCAGCCACATTCCGGTTCTAGAATGCAGACGTCTTATGATTCTGGAAGGCAGGCACCCTCACTTCCGGAATGCAGAAGTTTAACGATTCTAGTGGTCAGCTCTACAAGGATTGTAGAATTCAGTCTTCCTGACATTCCGGATTTCAGCCGTCCTGCACATTCTAGAACACAGACTCGTTTAGGGCGGTGGAATGGAGACATAGTGGCATTCTGGACGTCAGACACCTTCACTTCCGGCCAGCAGACATTTCAGGGCTTCAGAATTCCGGCATCCCAGGGATTCTGGAACTCAGCCCCATTCCGGTTCTGGAATGCATACGTCTTATGATTGTGGAAGGCAGAAACTCTCATTTCCGGAATGTAGACATTTAACGATTCTAGAGGTCAGCCATGCCAGGATTCTACAATTCAGCCATCCTGACATCCCAGAACTCAGCCGTCCTGCACATTCTAGAACACAGACTCGTTTAGGACGGCGGAATGCAGACATAGTAGCATTCCGGATGTCAGACACCTTCACTTCCGGCCAGCAGACATTTCAGGGTTTCAGAATTACGGCATCCCACGGATTCTAGAATTCAGCCAAATTCCGCTTCTAGAATGCAGACGTCTTATGATTCTGGAAGGCAGGCAGCCTCACTACCGGAATGTAGACGTTTGACGATTCTAGAAGTCAGCCATGCCAGGATTCTAGAATTCAGCCGACCTGACATTCCGGAACTAAGCCGTTCTGCACGTTCTAGAACACAGACTCGTTTAGGACAGTGGAATGCAGACATAGTAGCTTTCCGGACGTCAGACACTTTCAATTCCGGCCAGCAGACACTTCAGGGTTTCAGAATTCTGGCATCCCAGGGATTCCAGAACTCAGCCTCATTCTGGTTCTGGAATGCAGACGTCTTATGATTCTGGGAGGGAGGCACCCTCACTTCTGGAATGTAGACGTTTAATGATTCTAGAGGTCAGCCATGAGAGGATTCTAGAATTCAGTCATCCTGACATTCCGGAACTCAGCCGTCCTCCACGTTCTAGAACACAGACTCGTTTTAGAAGATGGAATGCAGACAGGGCAACATTCCGGACACCAGACACCTTCACTTCCGGCTAGCAGACATTTCAGGGTTTCACGATTCCGGCATCCCAGGGATTCTAGAACTCAGCCACATTCTGGTTCTAGAATGCAGACTTCTTATGATTCTGGAAGGCAGGCACCCTCACTTCCGGAATGTAGACGTTTAATGATTCTGGAGGTCAGCCATGCCAGGATTCTAGAATTCTGCCATCCTGACATTCCGGAACTCAGCCATCCAGCACATTCTAGAAGAGAGACTCACATAGGTCGGTGGAATGCAGACATAGTAGCATTCCGGACGTCAGACATCTTGACTTCCAGCTAGCAGACATTTCAGGGCTTCAGAATTCCGGCATCCCAGGGATTCTAGAACTCAGCCACATTCCGGTTCTAGAATGCAGACGTCTTATGATTCTGGAAGGCAGGCACCCTCACCTCCGCAATATAGACATTTAACGTTTCTAGAGGTCAGCCATGCCAGGATTCTAGAATTCAGCCACCCTGACATTCTGGAACTCAGCCGTCCAGCACATTCTAGAACACAGACTCGTTTAGTACGGTGGAATGCAGACATAGTAGCATTGCGGATGTCAGACACCTTCACGTCCGGCTAGAAGACATTTCAGGGTACGAGAATTCCGGAATCCCAGGAATTCTACAACTCAGCCACTTTCCGGTTTTAGAATACAGATGTCTTATCATTCTGGAAGGCAGTAACCGTCCCTTCCGGAATGTAGACGTTTAACGATTCTAGAAGTGAGCCATGCCAGGATTGTAGAATTCAGCCATCCTGACATTCCAAAACACAGCCGTTCTGCACGTTCTAGAACACAGACTCGTTTAGCATGGTGGAATGCAGACACAGTAGCATTCCGGACCTCAGACACCTTCCCTTCCAGCTAGCAGACATTTCAGGGTTACAGAATTCTGGCATCCCAGGGATTCTAGAACTCAGCCACATTCCGGTTCTAGAATACAGACGTCTTATGATTCTGGAAGGCAGGCACCCTCACTTCCAGAATGTAGACTTTTAATCATTCTAGAGGTCAGCCATGCCAGGATTCTAGAATTCAGCCATCCTGACTTTCCGGAACTCAGCCGTCCTACACATTCTAGAACACAGCCTCGATTAGGACGGTGAAATGCAGACATAGTAGCATTGCGGAAGTCAGACACGTTCACTTCCGGGTAGCAGACATTTCAGGGTTTCAGATTCCGGCATCCCAGGGAATCTAGAACTCCGCCACATTCTAGTTGTAGAATGCAGACGTCTTATGATCCTGGAAGGCAGGCACCCTCACTTCTGGAATGTAGACGTTTAACGATTCTAGAGGTCAGCCATGCAAGGATTCTAGAATTCAGCCATCCTGACATCCTGGAACTCAGCCGTCCTGCAGATTCTAGAACACAGACTCGTTTAGGACAGTGGAATACAGACATAGTAGCATCCCGGACATCAGACACCTTGACTTCCGGCTAGGAGGCATTTCAGGGTTTCAGAATTCCGGCATCACAGGGATTCTAGAACTCAGCCACATTCCGGTTCTAGAATGCAGACGTCTTATGATTCTGGAAGGCAGGCACCCTCACTTCCGGAATGCAGAAGTTTAACGATTCTAGTGGTCAGCTCTACAAGGATTGTAGAATTCAGTCTTCCTGACATTCCGGATTTCAGCCGTCCTGCACATTCTAGAACACAGACTCGTTTAGGGCGGTGGAATGGAGACATAGTGGCATTCTGGACGTCAGACAACTTCACTTCCGGCCAGCAGACATTTCAGGGTTTCAGAATTCCGGCATCCCAGGGATTCTGGAACTCAGCCCCATTCCGGTTCTGGAATGCATACGTCTTATGATTGTGGAAGGCAGAAACTCTCATTTCCGGAATGTAGACATTTAACGATTCTAGAGGTCAGCCATGCCAGGATTCTACAATTCAGCCATCCTGACATCCCAGAACTCAGCCGTCCTGCACATTCTAGAACACAGACTCGTTTAGGACGGCGGAATGCAGACATAGTAGCATTCCGGATGTCAGACACCTTCACTTCCGGCCAGCAGACATTTCAGGGTTTCAGAATTACGGCATCCCACGGATTCTAGAATTCAGCCAAATTCCGCTTCTAGAATGCAGACGTCTTATGATTCTGGAAGGCAGGCAGCCTCACTAGCGGAATGTAGACGTTTGACGATTCTAGAAGTCAGCCATGCCAGGATTCTAGAATTCAGCCGACCTGACATTCCGGAACTAAGCCGTTCTGCACATTCTAGAACACAGACTCGTTTAGGACAGTGGAATGCAGACATAGTAGCTTTCCGGACGTCAGACACTTTCAATTCCGGCCAGCAGACACTTCAGGGTTTCAGAATTCTGGCATCCCAGGGATTCTAGAACTCAGCCTCATTCTGGTTCTGGATTGCAGACGTCTTATGATTCTGGGAGGGAGGCACCCTCACTTCTGGAATGTAGACGTTTAATGATTCTAGAGGTCAGCCATGAGAGGATTCTAGAATTCAGTCATCCTGACATTCCGGAACTCAGCCGTCCTCCACGTTCTAGAACACAGACTCGTTTTAGAAGATGGAATGCAGACAGGGCAGCATTCCGGACACCAGACACCTTCACTTCCGGCTAGCAGACATTTCAGGGTTTCACGATTCCGGCATCCCTGGGATTCTAGAACTCAGCCACATTCTGGTTCTAGAATGCAGACTTCTTATGATTCTGGAAGGCAGGCACCCTCACTTCCGGAATGTAGACGTTTAATGATTCTGGAGGTCAGCCATGCCAGGATTCTAGAATTCTGCCATCCTGACATTCCGGAACTCAGCCGTCCAGCACATTCTAGAAGAGAGACTCACATAGGTCGGTGGAATGCAGACATAGTAGCATTCCGGACGTCAGACATCTTGACTTCCAGCTAGCTGACATTTCAGGGCTTCAGAATTCCGGCATCCCAGGGATTCTAGAACTCAGCCACATTCCGGTTCTAGAATGCAGACGTCTTATGATTCTGGAAGGCAGGCACCCTCACCTCCGCAATATAGACATTTAACGTTTCTAGAGGTCAGCCATGCCAGGATTCTAGAATTCAGCCACCCTGACATTCTGGAACTCAGCCGTCCAGCACATTCTAGAACACAGACTCGTTTAGTACGGTGGAATGCAGACATAGTAGCATTCCGGATGTCAGACACCTTCACGTCCGGCTAGAAGACATTTCAGGGTATGAGAATTCCGGAATCCCAGGAATTCTACAACTCAGCCACTTTCCGGTTGTAGAATACAGATGTCTTATCATTCTGGAAGGCAGTAACCCTCCCTTCCGGAATGTAGACGTTTAACGATTCTAGAAGTGAGCCATGCCAGGATTGTACAATTCAGCCATCCTGACATTCCAAAACACAGCCGTTCTGCACGTTCTAGAACACAGAATCGTTTAGCATGGTGGAATGCAGACACAGTAGCATTCCGGACCTCAGACACCTTCCCTTCCAGCTAGCAGACATTTCAGGGTTACAGAATTCTGGCATCCCAGGGATTCTAGAACTCAGCCACATTCCGGTTCTAGAATACAGACGTCTTATGATTCTGGAAGGCAGGCACCCTCACTTCCAGAATGTAGACTTTTAATCATTCTAGAGGTCAGCCATGCCAGGATTCTAGAATTCAGCCATCCTGACTTTCCGGAACTCAGCCGTCCTACACATTCTAGAACACAGCCTCGATTAGGACGGTGAAATGCAGACATAGTAGCATTGCGGAAGTCAGACACATTCACTTCCGGGTAGCAGACATTTCAGGGTTTCAGATTCCAGCATCCCAGGGAATCTAGAACTCCGCCACATTCTGGTTGTAGAATGCAGACGTCTTATGATCCTGGAAGGCAGGCTCCATCACTTCTGGAATGTAGACGTTTAACGATTCTAGAGGTCAGCCATGCAAGGATTCTAGAATTCAGCCATCCTGACATCCCGGAACTCAGCCGTCCTGCAGATTCTAGAACACAGACTCGTTTAGGACAGTGGAATACAGACATAGTAGCATCCCGGACATCAGACACCTTGACTTCCGGCTAGGAGGCATTTCAGGGTTTCAGAATTCCGGCATCACAGGGATTCTAGAACTCAGCCACATTCCGGTTCTAGAATGCAGACGTCTTATGATTCTGGAAGGCAGGCACCCTCACTTCCGGAATGCAGAAGTTTAACGATTCTAGTGGTCAGCTCTACAAGGATTGTAGAATTCAGTCTTCCTGACATTCCGGATTTCAGCCGTCCTGCACATTCTAGAACACAGACTCGTTTAGGGCGGTGGAATGGAGACATAGTGGCATTCTGGACGTCAGACACCTTCACTTCCGGCCAGCAGACATTTCAGGGCTTCAGAATTCCGGCATCCCAGGGATTCTGGAACTCAGCCCCATTCCGGTTCTGGAATGCATACGTCTTATGATTGTGGAAGGCAGAAACTCTCATTTCCGGAATGTAGACATTTAACGATTCTAGAGGTCAGCCATGCCAGGATTCTACAATTCAGCCATCCTGACATCCCAGAACTCAGCCGTCCTGCACATTCTAGAACACAGACTCGTTTAGGACGGCGGAATGCAGACATAGTAGCATTCCGGATGTCAGACACCTTCACTTCCGACCAGCAGACATTTCAGGGTTTCAGAATTACGGCATCCCACGGATTCTAGAATTCAGCCAAATTCCGCTTCTAGAATGCAGACGTCTTATGATTCTGGAAGGCAGGCAGCCTCACTACCGGAATGTAGACGTTTGACGATTCTAGAAGTCAGCCATGCCAGGATTCTAGAATTCAGCCGACCTGACATTCCGGAACTAAGCCGTTCTGCACGTTCTAGAACACAGACTCGTTTAGGACAGTGGAATGCAGACATAGTAGCTTTCCGGACGTCAGACACTTTCAATTCCGGCCAGCAGACACTTCAGGGTTTCAGAATTCTGGCATCCCAGGGATTCCAGAACTCAGCCTCATTCTGGTTCTGGAATGCAGACGTCTTATGATTCTGGGAGGGAGGCACCCTCACTTCTGGAATGTAGACGTTTAATGATTCTAGAGGTCAGCCATGAGAGGATTCTAGAATTCAGTCATCCTGACATTCCGGAACTCAGCCGTCCTCCACGTTCTAGAACACAGACTCGTTTTAGAAGATGGAATGCAGACAGGGCAACATTCCGGACACCAGACACCTTCACTTCCGGCTAGCAGACATTTCAGGGTTTCACGATTCCGGCATCCCAGGGATTCTAGAACTCAGCCACATTCTGGTTCTAGAATGCAGACTTCTTATGATTCTGGAAGGCAGGCACCCTCACTTCCGGAATGTAGACGTTTAATGATTCTGGAGGTCAGCCATGCCAGGATTCTAGAATTCTGCCATCCTGACATTCCGGAACTCAGCCGTCCAGCACATTCTAGAACAGAGACTCACATAGGTCGGTGGAATGCAGACATAGTAGCATTCCGGACGTCAGACATCTTGACTTCCAGCTAGCAGACATTTCAGGGCTTCAGAATTCCGGCATCCCAGGGATTCTAGAACTCAGCCACATTCCGGTTCTAGAATGCAGACGTCTTATGATTCTGGAAGGCAGGCACCCTCACCTCCGCAATATAGACGTTTATCGTTTCTAGAGGTCAGCCATGCCAGGATTCTAGAATTCAGCCACCCTGACATTCTGGAACTCAGCCATCCAGCACATTCTAGAACACAGACTCGTTTAGTACGGTGGAATGCAGACATAGTAGCATTCCGGATGTCAGACACCTTCACGTCCGGCTAGAAGACATTTCAGGGTACGAGAATTCCGGAATCCCAGGAATTCTACAACTCAGCCACTTTCCGGTTTTAGAATACAGATGTCTTATCATTCTGGAAGGCAGTAACCGTCCCTTCCGGAATGTAGACGTTTAACGATTCTAGAAGTGAGCCATGCCAGGATTGTAGAATTCAGCCATCCTGACATTCCAAAACACAGCCGTTCTGCACGTTCTAGAACACAGACTCGTTTAGCATGGTGGAATGCAGACACAGTAGCATTCCGGACCTCAGACACCTTCCCTTCCAGCTAGCAGACATTTCAGGGTTACAGAATTCTGGCATCCCAGGGATTCTAGAACTCAGCCACATTCCGGTTCTAGAATACAGACGTCTTATGATTCTGGAAGGCAGGCACCCTCACTTCCAGAATGTAGACTTTTAATCATTCTAGAGGTCAGCCATGCCAGGATTCTAGAATTCAGCCATCCTGACTTTCCGGAACTCAGCCGTCCTACACATTCTAGAACACAGCCTCGATTAGGACGGTGAAATGCAGACATAGTAGCATTGCGGAAGTCAGACACGTTCACTTCCGGGTAGCAGACATTTCAGGGTTTCAGATTCCGGCATCCCAGGGAATCTAGAACTCCGCCACATTCTGGTTGTAGAATGCAGACGTCTTATGATCCTGGAAGGCAGGCACCCTCACTTCTGGAATGTAGACGTTTAACGATTCTAGAGGTCAGCCATGCAAGGATTCTAGAATTCAGCCATCCTGACATCCTGGAACTCAGCCGTCCTGCAGATTCTAGAACACAGACTCGTTTAGGACAGTGGAATACAGACATAGTAGCATCCCGGACATCAGACACCTTGACTTCCGGCTAGGAGGCATTTCAGGGTTTCAGAATTCCGGCATCACAGGGATTCTAGAACTCAGCCACATTCCGGTTCTAGAATGCAGACGTCTTATGATTCTGGAAGGCAGGCACCCTCACTTCCGGAATGCAGAAGTTTAACGATTCTAGTGGTCAGCTCTACAAGGATTGTAGAATTCAGTCTTCCTGACATTCCGGATTTCAGCCGTCCTGCACATTCTAGAACACAGACTCGTTTAGGGCGGTGGAATGGAGACATAGTGGCATTCTGGACGTCAGACACCTTCACTTCCGGCCAGCAGACATTTCAGGGTTTCAGAATTCCGGCATCCCAGGGATTCTGGAACTCAGCCCCATTCCGGTTCTGGAATGCATACGTCTTATGATTGTGGAAGGCAGAAACTCTCATTTCCGGAATGTAGACATTTAACGATTCTAGAGGTCAGCCATGCCAGGATTCTACAATTCAGCCATCCTGACATCCCAGAACTCAGCCGTCCTGCACATTCTAGAACACAGACTCGTTTAGGACGGCGGAATGCAGACATAGTAGCATTCCGGATGTCAGACACATTCACTTCCGGCCAGCAGACATTTCAGGGTTTCAGAATTACGGCATCCCACGGATTCTAGAATTCAGCCAAATTCCGCTTCTAGAATGCAGACGTCTTATGATTCTGGAAGGCAGGCAGCCTCACTAGCGGAATGTAGACGTTTGACGATTCTAGAAGTCAGCCATGCCAGGATTCTAGAATTCAGCCGACCTGACATTCCGGAACTAAGCCGTTCTGCACATTCTAGAACACAGACTCGTTTAGGACAGTGGAATGCAGACATAGTAGCTTTCCGGACGTCAGACACTTTCAATTCCGGCCAGCAGACACTTCAGGGTTTCAGAATTCTGGCATCCCAGGGATTCTAGAACTCAGCCTCATTCTGGTTCTGGATTGCAGACGTCTTATGATTCTGGGAGGGAGGCACCCTCACTTCTGGAATGTAGACGTTTAATGATTCTAGAGGTCAGCCATGAGAGGATTCTAGAATTCAGTCATCCTGACATTCCGGAACTCAGCCGTCCTCCACGTTCTAGAACACAGACTCGTTTTAGAAGATGGAATGCAGACAGGGCAGCATTCCGGACACCAGACACCTTCACTTCCGGCTAGCAGACATTTCAGGGTTTCACGATTCCGGCATCCCAGGGATTCTAGAACTCAGCCACATTCTGGTTCTAGAATGCAGACTTCTTATGATTCTGGAAGGCAGGCACCCTCACTTCCGGAATGTAGACGTTTAATGATTCTGGAGGTCAGCCATGCCAGGATTCTAGAATTCTGCCATCCTGACATTCCGGAACTCAGCCGTCCAGCACATTCTAGAAGAGAGACTCACATAGGTCGGTGGAATGCAGACATAGTAGCATTCCGGACGTCAGACATCTTGACTTCCAGCTAGCTGACATTTCAGGGCTTCAGAATTCCGGCATCCCAGGGATTCTAGAACTCAGCCACATTCCGGTTCTAGAATGCAGACGTCTTATGATTCTGGAAGGCAGGCACTCTCACCTCCGCAATATAGACATTTAACGTTTCTAGAGGTCAGCCATGCCAGGATTCTAGAATTCAGCCACCCTGACATTCTGGAACTCAGCCGTCCAGCACATTCTAGAACACAGACTCGTTTAGTACGGTGGAATGCAGACATAGTAGCATTCCAGATGTCAGACACCTTCACGTCCAGCTAGAAGACATTTCAGGGTATGAGAATTCCGGAATCCCAGGAATTCTACAACTCAGCCACTTTCCGTTTGTAGAATACAGATGTCTTATCATTCTGGAAGGCAGTAACCCTCCCTTCCGTAATGTAGACGTTTAACGATTCTAGAAGTGAGCCATGCCAGGATTGTAGAATTCAGCCATCCTGACATTCCAAAACACAGCCATTCTGCACGTTCTAGAACACAGAATCGTTTAGCATGGTGGAATGCAGACACAGTAGCATTCCGGACCTCAGACACCTTCCCTTCCAGCTAGCAGACATTTCAGGGTTACAGAATTCTGGCATCCCAGGGATTCTAGAACTCAGCCACATTCCGGTTCTAGAATACAGACGTCTTATGATTCTGGAAGGCAGGCACCCTCACTTCCAGAATGTAGACTTTTAATCATTCTAGAGGTCAGCCATGCCAGGATTCTAGAATTCAGCCATCCTGACTTTCCGGAACTCAGCCGTCCTACACATTCTAGAACACAGCCTCGATTAGGACGGTGAAATGCAGACATAGTAGCATTGCGGAAGTCAGACACATTCACTTCCGGGTAGCAGACATTTCAGGGTTTCAGATTCCAGCATCCCAGGGAATCTAGAACTCCGCCACATTCTGGTTGTAGAATGCAGACGTCTTATGATCCTGGAAGGCAGGCTCCCTCACTTCTGGAATGTAGACATTTAACGATTCTAGAGGTCAGCCATGCAAGGATTCTAGAATTCAGCCATCCTGACATCCCGGAACTCAGCCGTCCTGCAGATTCTAGAACACAGACTCGTTTAGGACAGTGGAATACAGACATAGTAGCATCCCGGACATCAGACACCTTGACTTCCGGCTAGGAGGCATTTCAGGGTTTCAGAATTCCGGCATCACAGGGATTCTAGAACTCAGCCACATTCCGGTTCTAGAATGCAGACGTCTTATGATTCTGGAAGGCAGGCACCCTCACTTCCGGAATGCAGAAGTTTAACGATTCTAGTGGTCAGCTCTACAAGGATTGTAGAATTCAGTCTTCCTGACATTCCGGATTTCAGCCGTCCTGCACATTCTAGAACACAGACTCGTTTAGGGCGGTGGAATGGAGACATAGTGGCATTCTGGACGTCAGACACCTTCACTTCCGGCCAGCAGACATTTCAGGGTTTCAGAATTCCGGCATCCCAGGGATTCTGGAACTCAGCCCCATTCCGGTTCTGGAATGCATACGTCTTATGATTGTGGAAGGCAGAAACTCTCATTTCCGGAATGTAGACATTTAACGATTCTAGAGGTCAGCCATGCCAGGATTCTACAATTCAGCCATCCTGACATCCCAGAACTCAGCCGTCCTGCACATTCTAGAACACAGACTCGTTTAGGACGGCGGAATGCAGACATAGTAGCATTCCGGATGTCAGACACATTCACTTCCGGCCAGCAGACATTTCAGGGTTTCAGAATTACGGCATCCCACGGATTCTAGAATTCAGCCAAATTCCGCTTCTAGAATGCAGACGTCTTATGATTCTGGAAGGCAGGCAGCCTCACTAGCGGAATGTAGACGTTTGACGATTCTAGAAGTCAGCCATGCCAGGATTCTAGAATTCAGCCGACCTGACATTCCGGAACTAAGCCGTTCTGCACATTCTAGAACACAGACTCGTTTAGGACAGTGGAATGCAGACATAGTAGCTTTCCGGACGTCAGACACTTTCAATTCCGGCCAGCAGACACTTCAGGGTTTCAGAATTCTGGCATCCCAGGGATTCTAGAACTCAGCCTCATTCTGGTTCTGGATTGCAGACGTCTTATGATTCTGGGAGGGAGGCACCCTCACTTCTGGAATGTAGACGTTTAATGATTCTAGAGGTCAGCCATGAGAGGATTCTAGAATTCAGTCATCCTGACATTCCGGAACTCAGCCGTCCTCCACGTTCTAGAACACAGACTCGTTTTAGAAGATGGAATGCAGACAGGGCAGCATTCCGGACACCAGACACCTTCACTTCCGGCTAGCAGACATTTCAGGGTTTCACGATTCCGGCATCCCAGGGATTCTAGAACTCAGCCACATTCTGGTTCTAGAATGCAGACTTCTTATGATTCTGGAAGGCAGGCACCCTCACTTCCGGAATGTAGACGTTTAATGATTCTGGAGGTCAGCCATGCCAGGATTCTAGAATTCTGCCATCCTGACATTCCGGAACTCAGCCGTCCAGCACATTCTAGAAGAGAGACTCACATAGGTCGGTGGAATGCAGACATAGTAGCATTCCGGACGTCAGACATCTTGACTTCCAGCTAGCTGACATTTCAGGGCTTCAGAATTCCGGCATCCCAGGGATTCTAGAACTCAGCCACATTCCGGTTCTAGAATGCAGACGTCTTATGATTCTGGAAGGCAGGCACTCTCACCTCCGCAATATAGACATTTAACGTTTCTAGAGGTCAGCCATGCCAGGATTCTAGAATTCAGCCACCCTGACATTCTGGAACTCAGCCGTCCAGCACATTCTAGAACACAGACTCGTTTAGTACGGTGGAATGCAGACATAGTAGCATTCCAGATGTCAGACACCTTCACGTCCAGCTAGAAGACATTTCAGGGTATGAGAATTCCGGAATCCCAGGAATTCTACAACTCAGCCACTTTCCGTTTGTAGAATACAGATGTCTTATCATTCTGGAAGGCAGTAACCCTCCCTTCCGTAATGTAGACGTTTAACGATTCTAGAAGTGAGCCATGCCAGGATTGTAGAATTCAGCCATCCTGACATTCCAAAACACAGCCATTCTGCACGTTCTAGAACACAGAATCGTTTAGCATGGTGGAATGCAGACACAGTAGCATTCCGGACCTCAGACACCTTCCCTTCCAGCTAGCAGACATTTCAGGGTTACAGAATTCTGGCATCCCAGGGATTCTAGAACTCAGCCACATTCCGGTTCTAGAATACAGACGTCTTATGATTCTGGAAGGCAGGCACCCTCACTTCCAGAATGTAGACTTTTAATCATTCTAGAGGTCAGCCATGCCAGGATTCTAGAATTCAGCCATCCTGACTTTCCGGAACTCAGCCGTCCTACACATTCTAGAACACAGCCTCGATTAGGACGGTGAAATGCAGACATAGTAGCATTGCGGAAGTCAGACACATTCACTTCCGGGTAGCAGACATTTCAGGGTTTCAGATTCCAGCATCCCAGGGAATCTAGAACTCCGCCACATTCTGGTTGTAGAATGCAGACGTCTTATGATCCTGGAAGGCAGGCTCCCTCACTTCTGGAATGTAGACATTTAACGATTCTAGAGGTCAGCCATGCAAGGATTCTAGAATTCAGCCATCCTGACATCCCGGAACTCAGCCGTCCTGCAGATTCTAGAACACAGACTCGTTTAGGACAGTGGAATACAGACATAGTAGCATCCCGGACATCAGACACCTTGACTTCCGGCTAGGAGGCATTTCAGGGTTTCAGAATTCCGGCATCACAGGGATTCTAGAACTCAGCCACATTCCGGTTCTAGAATGCAGACGTCTTATGATTCTGGAAGGCAGGCACCCTCACTTCCGGAATGCAGAAGTTTAACGATTCTAGTGGTCAGCTCTACAAGGATTGTAGAATTCAGTCTTCCTGACATTCCGGATTTCAGCCGTCCTGCACATTCTAGAACACAGACTCGTTTAGGGCGGTGGAATGGAGACATAGTGGCATTCTGGACGTCAGACACCTTCACTTCCGGCCAGCAGACATTTCAGGGTTTCAGAATTCCGGCATCCCAGGGATTCTGGAACTCAGCCCCATTCCGGTTCTGGAATGCATACGTCTTATGATTGTGGAAGGCAGAAACTCTCATTTCCGGAATGTAGACATTTAACGATTCTTGAGGTCAGCCATGCCAGGATTCTACAATTCAGCCATCCTGACATCCCAGAACTCAGCCGTCCTGCACATTCTAGAACACAGACTCGTTTAGGACGGCGGAATGCAGACATGGTAGCATTCCGGATGTCAGACACCTTCACTTCCGGCCAGCAGACATTTCAGGGTTTCAGAATTACGGCATCCCACGGATTCTAGAATTCAGCCAAATTCCGCTTCTAGAATGCAGACGTCTTATGATTCTGGAAGGCAGGCAGCCTCACTAGCGGAATGTAGACGTTTGACGATTCTAGAAGTCAGCCATGCCAGGATTCTAGAATTCAGCCGACCTGACATTCCAGAACTAAGCCGTTCTGCACATTCTAGAACACAGACTCGTTTAGGACAGTGGAATGCAGACATAGTAGCTTTCCGGACGTCAGACACTTTCAATTCCGGCCAGCAGACACTTCAGGGTTTCAGAATTCTGGCATCCCAGGGATTCTAGAACTCAGCCTCATTCCGGTTCTAGAATGCAGACGTCTTATGATTCTGGGAGGGAGGCACCCTCACTTCTGGAATGTAGACGTTTAACGATTCTAGAGGTCAGCCATGAGAGGATTCTAGAATTCAGTCATCCTGACATTCCGGAACTCAGCCGTCCTCCACGTTCTAGAACACAGACTCGTTTTAGAAGATGGAATGCAGACAGGGCAACATTCCGGACACCAGACACCTTCACTTCCGGCTAGCAGACATTTCAGGGTTTCACGATTCCGGCATCCCAGGGATTCTAGAACTCAGCCACATTCTGGTTCTAGAATGCAGACTTCTTATGATTCTGGAAGGCAGGCACCCTCACTTCCGGAATGTAGACGTTTAATGATTCTGGAGGTCAGCCATGCCAGGATTCTAGAATTCTGCCATCCTGACATTCCGGAACTCAGCCGTCCAGCACATTCTAGAAGAGAGACTCACATAGGTCGGTGGAATGCAGACATAGTAGCATTCCGGACGTCAGACATCTTGACTTCCAGCTAGCAGACATTTCAGGGCTTCAGAATTCCGGCATCCCAGGGATTCTAGAACTCAGCCACATTCCGGTTCTAGAATGCAGACGTCTTTTGATTCTGGAAGGCAGGCACCCTCACCTCCGCAATATAGACATTTAACGTTTCTAGAGGTCAGCCATGCCAGGATTCTAGAATTCAGCCACCCTGACATTCTGGAACTCAGCCGTCCAGCACATTCTAGAACACAGACTCGTTTAGTACGGTGGAATGCAGACATAGTAGCATTCCGGATGTCAGACACCTTCACGTCCGGCTAGAAGACATTTCAGGGTATGAGAATTCCGGAATCCCAGGAATTCTACAACTCAGCCACTTTCCGGTTGTAGAATACAGATGTCTTATCATTTTGGAAGGCAGTAACCCTCCCTTCCGGAATGTAGACGTTTAACGATTCTAGAGGTGAGCCATGCCAGGATTGTAGAATTCAGCCATCCTGACATTCCAAAACACAGCCGTTCTGCACGTTCTAGAACACAGACTCGTTTAGCATGGTGGAATGCAGACACAGTAGCATTCCGGACCTCAGACACCTTCCCTTCCAGCTAGCAGACATTTCAGGGTTACAGAATTCTGGCATCTCAGGGATTCTAGAACTCAGCCACATTCCGGTTCTAGAATACAGACGTCTTATGATTCTGGAAGGCAGGCACCCTCACTTCCGGAATGCAGAAGTTTAACGATTCTAGTGGTCAGCTCTACAAGGATTGTAGAATTCAGTCTTCCTGACATTCCGGATTTCAGCCGTCCTGCACATTCTTGAACACAGACTCGTTTAGGGCGGTGGAATGGAGACATAGTGGCATTCTGGACGTCAGACACCTTCACTTCCGGCCAGCAGACATTTCAGGGTTTCAGAATTCCGGCATCCCAGGGATTCTGGAACTCAGCCCCATTCCGGTTCTGGAATGCATACGTCTTATGATTGTGGAAGGCAGAAACTCTCATTTCCGGAATGTAGACATTTAACGATTCTAGAGGTCAGCCATGCCAGGATTCTACAATTCAGCCATCCTGACATCCCAGAACTCAGCCGTCCTGCACATTCTAGAACACAGACTCGTTTAGGACGGCGGAATGCAGACATAGTAGCATTCCGGATGTCAGACACCTTCACTTCCGGCCAGCAGACATTTCAGGGTTTCAGAATTACGGCATCCCACGGATTCTAGAATTCAGCCAAATTCCGCTTCGAGAATGCAGACGTCTTATGATTCTGGAAGGCAGGCAGCCTCACTACCGGAATGTAGACGTTTAACGATTCTAGAAGTCAGCCATGCCAGGATTCTAGAATTCAGCCGACCTGACATTCCGGAACTAAGCCGTTCTGCACATTCTAGAACACAGACTCGTTTAGGACAGTGCAATGCAGACATAGTAGCTTTCCGGACGTCAGACACTTTCAATTCCGGCCAGCAGACACTTCAGGGTTTCAGAATTCTGGCATCCCAGGGATTCTAGAACTCTGCCTCATTCCGGTTCTAGAATGCAGACGTCTTATGATTCTGGGAGGGAGGCACCCTCACTTCTGGAATGTAGACGTTTAACGATTCTAGAGGTCAGCCATGAGAGGATTCTAGAATTCAGTCATCCTGACATTCCGGAACTCAGCCGTCCTCCACGTTCTAGAACACAGACTCGTTTTAGAAGATGGAATGCAGACAGGGCAACATTCCGGACACCAGACACCTTCACTTCCGGCTAGCAGACATTTCAGGGTTTCACGATTCCGGCATCCCAGGGATTCTAGAACTCAGCCACATTCTGGTTCTAGAATGCAGACTTCTTATGATTCTGGAAGGCAGGCACCCTCACTTCCGGAATGTAGACGTTTAATGATTCTGGAGGTCAGCCATGCCAGGATTCTAGAATTCTGCCATCCTGACATTCCGGAACTCAGCCGTCCAGCACATTCTAGAAGAGAGACTCACATAGGTCGGTGGAATGCAGACATAGTAGCATTCCGGACGTCAGACATCTTGACTTCCGGCCAGCAGCCATTTCAGGGTTTCAGAATTCCGGCATCCCACGGATTCTGGAACTCAGCCCCATTCCGGTTCTGGAATGCATACGTCTTATGATTGTGGAAGGCAGAAACTCTCATTTCCGGAATGTAGACATTTAACGATTCTTGAGGTCAGCCATGCCAGGATTCTACAATTCAGCCATCCTGACATCCCAGAACTCAGCCGTCCTGCACATTCTAGAACACAGACTCGTTTAGGACGGCGGAATGCAGACATGGTAGCATTCCGGATGTCAGACACCTTCACTTCCGGCCAGCAGACATTTCAGGGTTTCAGAATTACGGCATCCCACGGATTCTAGAATTCAGCCAAATTCCGCTTCTAGAATGCAGACGTCTTATGATTCTGGAAGGCAGGCAGCCTCACTACCGGAATGTAGACGTTTGACGATTCTAGAAGTCAGCCATGCCAGGATTCTAGAATTCAGCCGACCTGACATTCCGGAACTAAGCCGTTCTGCACATTCTAGAACACAGACTCATTTAGGACAGTGGAATGCAGACATAGTAGCTTTCCGGACGTCAGACACTTTCAATTCCGGCCAGCAGACACTTCAGGGTTTCAGAATTCTGGCATCCCAGGGATTCTAGAACTCAGCCTCATTCCGGTTCTAGAATGCAGACGTCTTATGATTCTGGGAGGGAGGCACCCTCACTTCTGGAATGTAGACGTTTAACGATTCTAGAGGTCAGCCATGAGAGGATTCTAGAATTCAGTCATCCTGACATTCCGGAACTCAGCCGTCCTCCACGTTCTAGAACACAGACTCGTTTTAGAAGATGGAATGCAGACAGGGCAACATTCCGGACACCAGACACCTTCACTTCCGGCTAGCAGACATTTCAGGGTTTCACGATTCCGGCATCCCAGGGATTCTAGAACTCAGCCACATTCTGGTTCTAGAATGCAGACTTCTTATGATTCTGGAAGGCAGGCACCCTCACTTCCGGAATGTAGACGTTTAATGATTCTGGAGGTCAGCCATGCCAGGATTCTAGAATTCTGCCATCCTGACAATCCGGAACTCAGCCGTCCAGCACATTCTAGAAGAGAGACTCACATAGGTCGGTGGAATGCAGACATAGTAGCATTCCGGACGTCAGACATCTTGACTTCCAGCTAGCAGACATTTCAGGGCTTCAGAATTCCGGCATCCCAGGGATTCTAGAACTCAGCCACATTCCGGTTCAAGAATGCAGACGTCTTAGGATTCTGGAAGGCAGGCACCCTCACCTCCGCAATATAGACATTTAACGTTTCTAGAGGTCAGCCATGCCAGGATTCTAGAATTCAGCCACCCTGACATTCTGGAACTCAGCCGTCCAGCACATTCTAGAACACAGACTCGTTTAGTACGGTGGAATGCAGACATAGTAGCATTCCGGATGTCAGACACCTTCACGTCCGGCTAGAAGACATTTCAGGGTATGAGAATTCCGGAATCCCAGGAATTCTACAACTCAGCCACTTTCCGGTTGTAGAATACAGATGTCTTATCATTCTGGAAGGCAGTAACCCTCCCTTCCGGAATGTAGACGTTTAACGATTCTAGAGGTGAGCCATGCCAGGATTGTAGAATTCAGCCATCCTGACATTCCAAAACACAGCCGTTCTGCACGTTCTAGAACACAGACTCGTTTAGCATGGTGGAATGCAGACACAGTAGCATTCCGGACCTCAGACACCTTCCCTTCGAGCTAGCAGACATTTCAGGG
Source organism: Aotus nancymaae (assembly GCF_030222135.1). Lineage (NCBI taxonomy): Eukaryota > Metazoa > Chordata > Mammalia > Primates > Aotidae > Aotus > Aotus nancymaae. The sequence goes on along the minus strand of NW_026988635.1, from coordinate 229,658 downwards.
TTACAGAATTCTGGCATCTCAGGGATTCTAGAACTCAGCCACATTCCGGTTCTAGAATACAGACGTCTTATGATTCTGGAAGGCAGGCACCCTCACTTCCAGAATGTAGACTTTTAATCATTCTAGAGGTCAGCCATGCCAGGATGCTAGAATTCAGCCATCCTGACATTCCGGAACTCAGCCGTCCTACACATTCTAGAACACAGCCTCGATTAGGATGGTGAAATGCAGACATAGTAGCATTGCGGAAGTCAGACACGTTCACTTCTGTGTAGCAGACATTTCAGGGTTTCAGATTCCGGCATCCCAGGGAATCTAGAACTCCGCCACATTCTGGTTGTAGAATGCAGACGTCTTATGATCCTGGAAGGCAGGCTCCCTCACTTCTGGAATGTAGACGTTTAACGATTCTAGAGGTCAGCCATGCAAGGATTCTAGAATTCAGCCATCCTGACATCCCGGAACTCAGCCGTCCTGCAGATTCTAGAACACAGACTCGTTTAGGACAGTGGAATACAGACATAGTAGCATCCCGGACATCAGACACCTTGACTTCCGGCTAGGAGGCATTTCAGGGTTTCAGAATTCCGGCATCACAGGGATTCTAGAACTCAGCCACATTCCGGTTCTAGAATGCAGACGTCTTATGATTCTGGAAGCCAGGCACCCTCACTTCCGGAATGCAGAAGTTTAACGATTCTAGTGGTCAGCTCTACAAGGATTGTAGAATTCAGTCTTCCTGACATTCCGGATTTCAGCCGTCCTGCACATTCTAGAACACAGACTCGTTTAGGGCGGTGGAATGGAGACATAGTGGCATTCTGGACGTCAGACACCTTCACTTCCGGCCAGCAGACATTTCAGGGTTTCAGAATTCCGGCATCCCAGGGATTCTGGAACTCAGCCCCATTCCGGTTCTGGAATGCATACGTCTTATGATTGTGGAAGGCAGAAACTCTCATTTCCGGAATGTAGACATTTAACGATTCTAGAGGTCAGCCATGCCAGGATTCTACAATTCAGCCATCCTGACATCCCAGAACTCAGCCGTCCTGCACATTCTAGAACACAGACTCGTTTAGGACGGCGGAATGCAGACATGGTAGCATTCCGGATGTCAGACACCTTCACTTCCGGCCAGCAGACATTTCAGGGTTTCAGAATTACGGCATCCCACGGATTCTAAAATTCAGCCAAATTCCGCTTCTAGAATGCAGACGTCTTATGATTCTGGAAGGCAGGCAGCCTCACTACCGGAATGTAGACGTTTGACGATTCTAGAAGTCAGCCATGCCAGGATTCTAGAATTCAGCCGACCTGACATTCCGGAACTAAGCCGTTCTGCACATTCTAGAACACAGACTCGTTTAGGACAGTGCAATGCAGACATAGTAGCTTTCCGGACGTCAGACACTTTCAATTCCGGCCAGCAGACACTTCAGGGTTTCAGAATTCTGGCATCCCAGGGATTCTAGAACTCAGCCTCATTCCGGTTCTAGAATGCAGACGTCTTATGATTCTGGGAGGGAGGCACCCTCACTTCTGGAATGTAGACGTTTAACGATTCTAGAGGTCAGCCATGAGAGGATTCTAGAATTCAGTCATCCTGACATTCCGGAACTCAGCCGTCCTCCACGTTCTAGAACACAGACTCGTTTTAGAAGATGGAATGCAGACAGGGCAACATTCCGGACACCAGACACCTTCACTTCCGGCTAGCAGACATTTCAGGGTTTCACGATTCCGGCATCCCAGGGATTCTAGAACTCAGCCACATTCTGGTTCTAGAATGCAGACTTCTTATGATTCTGGAAGGCAGGCACCCTCACTTCCGGAATGTAGACGTTTAATGATTCTGGAGGTCAGCCATGCCAGGATTCTAGAATTCTGCCATCCTGACATTCCGGAACTCAGCCGTCCAGCACATTCTAGAAGAGAGACTCACATAGGTCGGTGGAATGCAGACATAGTAGCATTCCGGACGTCAGACATCTTGACTTCCGGCCAGCAGCCATTTCAGGGTTTCAGAATTCCGGCATCCCACGGATTCTGGAACTCAGCCCCATTCCGGTTCTGGAATGCATACGTCTTATGATTGTGGAAGGCAGAAACTCTCATTTCCGGAATGTAGACATTTAACGATTCTTGAGGTCAGCCATGCCAGGATTCTACAATTCAGCCATCCTGACATCCCAGAACTCAGCCGTCCTGCACATTCTAGAACACAGACTCGTTTAGGACGGCGGAATGCAGACATGGTAGCATTCCGGATGTCAGACACCTTCACTTCCGGCCAGCAGACATTTCAGGGTTTCAGAATTACGGCATCCCACGGATTCTAGAATTCAGCCAAATTCCGCTTCTAGAATGCAGACGTCTTATGATTCTGGAAGGCAGGCAGCCTCACTACCAGAATGTAGACGTTTGACGATTCTAGAAGTCAGCCATGCCAGGATTCTAGAATTCAGCCGACCTGACATTCCGGAACTAAGCCGTTCTGCACATTCTAGAACACAGACTCGTTTAGGACAGTGGAATGCAGACATAGTAGCTTTCCGGACGTCAGACACTTTCAATTCCGGCCAGCAGACACTTCAGGGTTTCAGAATTCTGGCATCCCAGGGATTCTAGAACTCAGCCTCATTCCGGTTCTAGAATGCAGACGTCTTATGATTCTGGGAGGGAGGCACCCTCACTTCTGGAATGTAGACGTTTAACGATTCTAGAGGTCAGCCATGAGAGGATTCTAGAATTCAGTCATCCTGACATTCCGGAACTCAGCCGTCCTCCACGTTCTAGAACACAGACTCGTTTTAGAAGATGGAATGCAGACAGGGCAACATTCCGGACACCAGACACCTTCACTTCCGGCTAGCAGACATTTCAGGGTTTCACGATTCCGGCATCCCAGGGATTCTAGAACTCAGCCACATTCTGGTTCTAGAATGCAGACTTCTTATGATTCTGGAAGGCAGGCACCCTCACTTCCGGAATGTAGACGTTTAATGATTCTGGAGGTCAGCCATGCCAGGATTCTAGAATTCTGCCATCCTGACATTCCGGAACTCAGCCGTCCAGCACATTCTAGAAGAGAGACTCACATAGGTCGGTGGAATGCAGACATAGTAGCATTCCGGACGTCAGACATCTTGACTTCCGGCCAGCAGCCATTTCAGGGTTTCAGAATTCCGGCATCCCAGGGATTCTGGAACTCAGCCCCATTCCGGTTCTGGAATGCATACGTCTTATGATTGTGGAAGGCAGAAACTCTCATTTCCGGAATGTAGACATTTAACGATTCTTGAGGTCAGCCATGCCAGGATTCTACAATTCAGCCATCCTGACATCCCAGAACTCAGCCGTCCTGCACATTCTAGAACACAGACTCGTTTAGGACGGCGGAATGCAGACATGGTAGCATTCCGGATGTCAGACACCTTCACTTCCGGCCAGCAGACATTTCAGGGTTTCAGAATTACGGCATCCCACGGATTCTAGAATTCAGCCAAATTCCGCTTCTAGAATGCAGACGTCTTATGATTCTGGAAGGCAGGCAGCCTCACTACCAGAATGTAGACGTTTGACGATTCTAGAAGTCAGCCATGCCAGGATTCTAGAATTCAGCCGACCTGACATTCCGGAACTAAGCCGTTCTGCACATTCTAGAACACAGACTCGTTTAGGACAGTGGAATGCAGACATAGTAGCTTTCCGGACGTCAGACACTTTCAATTCTGGCCAGCAGACACTTCAGGGTTTCAGAATTCTGGCATCCCAGGGATTCTAGAACTCAGCCTCATTCCGGTTCTAGAATGCAGACGTCTTATGATTCTGGGAGGGAGGCACCCTCACTTCTGGAATGTAGACGTTTAACGATTCTAGAGGTCAGCCATGAGAGGATTCTAGAATTCAGTCATCCTGACATTCCGGAACTCAGCCGTCCTCCACGTTCTAGAACACAGACTCGTTTTAGAAGATGGAATGCAGACAGGGCAACATTCCGGACACCAGACACCTTCACTTCCGGCTAGCAGACATTTCAGGGTTTCACGATTCCGGCATCCCAGGGATTCTAGAACTCAGCCACATTCTGGTTCTAGAATGCAGACTTCTTATGATTCTGGAAGGCAGGCACCCTCACTTCCGGAATGTAGACGTTTAATGATTCTGGAGGTCAGCCATGCCAGGATTCTAGAATTCTGCCATCCTGACATTCCGGAACTCAGCCGTCCAGCACATTCTAGAAGAGAGACTCACATAGGTCGGTGGAATGCAGACATAGTAGCATTCCGGACGTCAGACATCTTGACTTCCGGCCAGCAGCCATTTCAGGGTTTCAGAATTCCGGCATCCCAGGGATTCTGGAACTCAGCCCCATTCCGGTTCTGGAATGCATACGTCTTATGATTGTGGAAGGCAGAAACTCTCATTTCCGGAATGTAGACATTTAACGATTCTTGAGGTCAGCCATGCCAGGATTCTACAATTCAGCCATCCTGACATCCCAGAACTCAGCCGTCCTGCACATTCTAGAACACAGACTCGTTTAGGACGGCGGAATGCAGACATGGTAGCATTCCGGATGTCAGACACCTTCACTTCCGGCCAGCAGACATTTCAGGGTTTCAGAATTACGGCATCCCACGGATTCTAGAATTCAGCCAAATTCCGCTTCTAGAATGCAGACGTCTTATGATTCTGGAAGGCAGGCAGCCTCACTACCAGAATGTAGACGTTTGACGATTCTAGAAGTCAGCCATGCCAGGATTCTAGAATTCAGCCGACCTGACATTCCGGAACTAAGCCGTTCTGCACATTCTAGAACACAGACTCGTTTAGGACAGTGGAATGCAGACATAGTAGCTTTCCGGACGTCAGACACTTTCAATTCCGGCCAGCAGACACTTCAGGGTTTCAGAATTCTGGCATCCCAGGGATTCTAGAACTCAGCCTCATTCCGGTTCTAGAATGCAGACGTCTTATGATTCTGGGAGGGAGGCACCCTCACTTCTGGAATGTAGACGTTTAACGATTCTAGAGGTCAGCCATGAGAGGATTCTAGAATTCAGTCATCCTGACATTCCGGAACTCAGCCGTCCTCCACGTTCTAGAACACAGACTCGTTTTAGAAGATGGAATGCAGACAGGGCAACATTCCGGACACCAGACACCTTCACTTCCGGCTAGCAGACATTTCAGGGTTTCACGATTCCGGCATCCCAGGGATTCTAGAACTCAGCCACATTCTGGTTCTAGAATGCAGACTTCTTATGATTCTGGAAGGCAGGCACCCTCACTTCCGGAATGTAGACGTTTAATGATTCTGGAGGTCAGCCATGCCAGGATTCTAGAATTCTGCCATCCTGACATTCCGGAACTCAGCCATCCAGCACATTCTAGAAGAGAGACTCACATAGGTCGGTGGAATGCAGACATAGTAGCATTCCGGACGTCAGACATCTTGATTTCCGGCCAGCAGCCATTTCAGGGTTTCAGAATTCCGGCATCCCACGGATTCTGGAACTCAGCCCCATTCCGGTTCTGGAATGCATACGTCTTATGATTGTGGAAGGCAGAAACTCTCATTTCCGGAATGTAGACATTTAACGATTCTTGAGGTCAGCCATGCCAGGATTCTACAATTCAGCCATCCTGACATCCCAGAACTCAGCCGTCCTGCACATTCTAGAACACAGACTCGTTTAGGACGGCGGAATGCAGACATGGTAGCATTCCGGATGTCAGACACCTTCACTTCCGGCCAGCAGACATTTCAGGGTTTCAGAATTACGGCATCCCACGGATTCTAGAATTCAGCCAAATTCCGCTTCTAGAATGCAGACGTCTTATGATTCTGGAAGGCAGGCAGCCTCACTACCGGAATGTAGACGTTTGACGATTCTAGAAGTCAGCCATGCCAGGATTCTAGAATTCAGCCGACCTGACATTCCGGAACTAAGCCGTTCTGCACATTCTAGAACACAGACTCGTTTAGGACAGTGGAATGCAGACATAGTAGCTTTCCGGACGTCAGACACTTTCAATTCCGGCCAGCAGACACTTCAGGGTTTCAGAATTCTGGCATCCCAGGGATTCTAGAACTCAGCCTCATTCCGGTTCTAGAATGCAGACGTCTTATGATTCTGGGAGGCAGGCACCCTCACTTCTGGAATGTAGACGTTTAACGATTCTAGAGGTCAGCCATGAGAGGATTCTAGAATTCAGTCATCCTGACATTCCGGAACTCAGCCGTCCTCCACGTTCTAGAACACAGACTCGTTTTAGAAGATGGAATGCAGACAGGGCAACATTCCGGACACCAGACACCTTCACTTCCGGCTAGCAGACATTTCAGGGTTTCACGATTCCGGCATCCCAGGGATTCTAGAACTCAGCCACATTCTGGTTCTAGAATGCAGACTTCTTATGATTCTGGAAGGCAGGCACCCTCACTTCCGGAATGTAGACGTTTAATGATTCTGGAGGTCAGCCATGCCAGGATTCTAGAATTCTGCCATCCTGACATTCCGGAACTCAGCCGTCCAGCACATTCTAGAAGAGAGACTCACATAGGTCGGTGGAATGCAGACATAGTAGCATTCCGGACGTCAGACATCTTGACTTCCAGCTAGCAGACATTTCAGGGCTTCAGAATTCCGGCATCCCAGGGATTCTAGAACTCAGCCACATTCCGGTTCAAGAATGCAGACGTCTTAGGATTCTGGAAGGCAGGCACCCTCACCTCCGCAATATAGACATTTAACGTTTCTAGAGGTCAGCCATGCCAGGATTCTAGAATTCAGCCACCCTGACATTCTGGAACTCAGCCGTCCAGCACATTCTAGAACACAGACTCGTTTAGTACGGTGGAATGCAGACATAGTAGCATTCCGGATGTCAGACACCTTCACGTCCGGCTAGAAGACATTTCAGGGTATGAGAATTCCGGAATCCCAGGAATTCTACAACTCAGCCACTTTCCGGTTGTAGAATACAGATGTCTTATCATTCTGGAAGGCAGTAACCCTCCCTTCCGGAATGTAGACGTTTAACGATTCTAGAGGTGAGCCATGCCAGGATTGTAGAATTCAGCCATCCTGACATTCCAAAACACAGCCGTTCTGCACGTTCTAGAACACAGACTCGTTTAGCATGGTGGAATGCAGACACAGTAGCATTCCGGACCTCAGACACCTTCCCTTCGAGCTAGCAGATATTTCAGGGTTACAGAATTCTGGCATCCCAGGGATTCTAGAACTCAGCCACATTCCGGTTCTAGAATACAGACGTCTTATGATTCTGGAAGGCAGGCACCCTCACTTCCAGAATGTAGACTTTTAATCATTCTAGAGGTCAGCCATGCCAGGATTCTAGAATTCAGCCATCCTGACATTCCGGAACTCAGCCGTCCTACACATTCTAGAACACAGCCTCGATTAGGACGGTGAAATGCAGACATAGTAGCATTGCGGAAGTCAGACACGTTCACTTCTGGGTAGCAGACATTTCAGGGTTTCAGATTCCGGCATCCCAGGGAATCTAGAACTCCGCCACATTCTGGTTGTAGAATGCAGACGTCTTATGATCCTGGAAGGCAGGCTCCCTCACTTCTGGAATGTAGACGTTTAACGATTCTAGAGGTCAGCCATGCAAGGATTCTAGAATTCAGCCATCCTGACATCCCGGAACTCAGCCGTCCTGCAGATTCTAGAACACAGACTCGTTTAGGACAGTGGAATACAGACATAGTAGCATCCCGGACATCAGACACCTTGACTTCCGGCTAGGAGGCATTTCAGGGTTTCAGAATTCCGGCATCACAGGGATTCTAGAACTCAGCCACATTCCGGTTCTAGAATGCAGACGTCTTATGATTCTGGAAGGCAGGCACCCTCACTTCCGGAATGCAGAAGTTTAACGATTCTAGTGGTCAGCTCTACAAGGATTGTAGAATTCAGTCTTCCTGACATTCCGGATTTCAGCCGTCCTGCACATTCTAGAACACAGACTCGTTTAGGTCGGTGGAATGGAGACATAGTGGCATTCTGGACGTCAGACACCTTCACTTCCGGCCAGCAGACATTTCAGGGTTTCAGAATTCCGGCATCCCACGGATTCTGGAACTCAGCCCCATTCCGGTTCTGGAATGCATACGTCTTATGATTGTGGAAGGCAGAAACTCTCATTTCCGGAATGTAGACATTTAACGATTCTAGAGGTCAGCCATGCCAGGATTCTACAATTCAGCCATCCTGACATCCCAGAACTCAGCCGTCCTGCACATTCTAGAACACAGACTCGTTTAGGACGGCGGAATGCAGACATGGTAGCATTCCGGATGTCAGACACCTTCACTTCCGGCCAGCAGACATTTCAGGGTTTCAGAATTACGGCATCCCACGGATTCTAAAATTCAGCCAAATTCCGCTTCTAGAATGCAGACGTCTTATGATTCTGGAAGGCAGGCAGCCTCACTACCGGAATGTAGACGTTTGACGATTCTAGAAGTCAGCCATGCCAGGATTCTAGAATTCAGCCGACCTGACATTCCGGAACTAAGCCGTTCTGCACATTCTAGAGCACAGACTCGTTTAGGACAGTGCAATGCAGACATAGTAGCTTTCCGGACGTCAGACAATTTCAATTCCGGCCAGCAGACACTTCAGGGTTTCAGAATTCTGGCATCCCAGGGATTCTAGAACTCAGCCTCATTCCGGTTCTAGAATGCAGACGTCTTATGATTCTGGGAGGGAGGCACCCTCACTTCTGGAATGTAGACGTTTAACGATTCTAGAGGTCAGCCATGAGAGGATTCTAGAATTCAGTCATCCTGACATTCCGGAACTCAGCCGTCCTCCACGTTCTAGAACACAGACTCGTTTTAGAAGATGGAATGCAGACAGGGCAACATTCCGGACACCAGACACCTTCACTTCCGGCTAGCAGACATTTCAGGGTTTCACGATTCTGGCATCCCAGGGATTCTAGAACTCAGCCACATTCTGGTTCTAGAATGCAGACTTCTTATGATTCTGGAAGGCAGGCACCCTCACTTCCGGAATGTAGACGTTTAATGATTCTGGAGGTCAGCCATGCCAGGATTCTAGAATTCTGCCATGCTGACATTCCGGAACTCAGCCGTCCAGCACATTCTAGAAGAGAGACTCACATAGGTCGGTGGAATGCAGACATAGTAGCATTCCGGACGTCAGACATCTTGACTTCCAGCTAGCAGACATTTCAGGGCTTCAGAATTCCGGCATCCCAAGGCTTCTAGAACTCAGCCACATTCCGGTTCTAGAATGCAGACGTCTTATGATTCTGGAAGGCAGGCACCCTCACCTCCGCAATATAGACATTTAACGTTTCTAGAGGTCAGCCATGCCAGGATTCTAGAATTCAGCCACCCTGACATTCTGGAACTCAGCCGTCCAGCACATTCTAGAACACAGACTCGTTTAGTACGGTGGAATGCAGACATAGTAGCATTCCGGATGTCAGACACCTTCACGTCCGGCTAGAAGACATTTCAGGGTATGAGAATTCCGGAATCCCAGGGATTCTACAACTCAGCCACTTTCTGGTTGTAGAATACAGATGTCTTATCATTCTGGAAGGCAGTAACCCTCCCTTCCGGAATGTAGACCTTTAACGATTCTAGAGGTGAGCCATGCCAGGATTGTAGAATTCAGCCATCCTGACATTCCAAAACACAGCCGTTCTGCACGTTCTAGAACACAGACTCGTTTAGCATGGTGGAATGCAGACACAGTAGCATTCCGGACCTCAGACACCTTCCCTTCCAGCTAGCAGACATTTCAGGGTTACAGAATTCTGGCATCCCAGGGATTCTAGAACTCAGCCACATTCCGGTTCTAGAATACAGACGTCTTATGATTCTGGAAGGCAGGCACCCTCACTTCCAGAATGTAGACTTTTAATCATTCTAGAGGTCAGCCATGCCAGGATTCTAGAATTCAGCCATCCTGACTTTCCGGAACTCAGCCGTCCTACACATTCTAGAACACAGCCTCGATTAGGATGGTGAAATGCAGACATAGTAGCATTGCGGAACTCAGACACGTTCACTTCTGGGTAGCAGACATTTCAGGGTTTCAGATTCCGGCATCCCAGGTAATCTAGAACTCCGCCACATTCTGGTTGTAGAATGCAGACGTCTTATGATCCTGGAAGGCAGGCTCCATCACTTCTGGAATGTAGACGTTTAACGATTCTAGAGGTCAGCCATGCAAGGATTCTAGAATTCAGCCATCCTGACATCCCGGAACTCAGCCGTCCTGCAGATTCTAGAACACAGACTCGTTTAGGACAGTGGAATACAGACATAGTAGCATCCCGGACATCAGACACCTTGACTTCCGGCTAGGAGGCATTTCAGGGTTTCAGAATTCCGGCATCACAGGGATTCTAGAACTCAGCCACATTCCGGTTCTAGAATGCAGACGTCTTATGATTCTGGAAGGCAGGCACCCTCACTTCCGGAATGCAGAAGTTTAACGATTCTAGTGGTCAGCTCTACAAGGATTGTAGAATTCAGTCTTCCTGACATTCCGGATTTCAGCCGTCCTGCACATTCTAGAACACAGACTCGTTTAGGGCGGTGGAATGGAGACATAGTGGCATTCTGGACGTCAGACACCTTCACTTCCGGCCAGCAGACATTTCAGGGTTTCAGAATTCCGGCATCCCAGGGATTCTGGAACTCAGCCCCATTCCGGTTCTGGAATGCATACGTCTTATGATTGTGGAAGGCAGAAACTCTCATTTCCGGAATGTAGACATTTAACGATTCTAGAGGTCAGCCATGCCAGGATTCTACAATTCAGCCATCCTGACATCCCAGAACTCAGCCGTCCTGCACATTCTAGAACACAGACTCGTTTAGGACGCCGGAATGCAGACATGGTAGCATTCCGGATGTCAGACACCTTCACTTCCGGCCAGCAGACATTTCAGGGTTTCAGAATTACGGCATCCCACGGATTCTAGAATTCAGCCAAATTCCGCTTCTAGAATGCAGACGTCTTATGATTCTGGAAGGCAGGCAGCCTCACTACCGGAATGTAGACGTTTGACGATTCTAGAAGTCAGCCATGCCAGGATTCTAGAATTCAGCCGACCTGACATTCCGGAACTAAGCCGTTCTGCACATTCTAGAACACAGACTCGTTTAGGACAGTGGAATGCAGACATAGTAGCTTTCCGGACGTCAGACACTTTCAATTCCGGCCAGCAGACACTTCAGGGTTTCAGAATTCTGGCATCCCAGGGATTCTAGAACTCAGCCTCATTCTGGTTCTGGAATGCAGACGTCTTATGATTCTGGGAGGGAGGCACCCTCACTTCTGGAATGTAGACGTTTAATGATTCTAGAGGTCAGCCATGAGAGGATTCTAGAATTCAGTCATCCTGACATTCCGGAACTCAGCCGTCCTCCACGTTCTAGAACACAGACTCGTTTTAGAAGATGGAATGCAGACAGGGCAACATTCCGGACACCAGACACATTCACTTCCGGCTAGCAGACATTTCAGGGTTTCACGATTCCGGCATCCCAGGGATTCTAGAACTCAGCCACATTCTGGTTCTAGAATGCAGACTTCTTATGATTCTGGAAGGCAGGCACCCTCACTTCCGGAATGTAGACGTTTAATGATTCTGGAGGTCAGCCATGCCAGGATTCTAGAATTCTGCCATCCTGACATTCCGGAACTCAGCCGTCCAGCACATTCTAGAACAGAGACTCACATAGGTCGGTGGAATGCAGACATAGTAGCATTCCGGACGTCAGACATCTTGACTTCCAGCTAGCAGACATTTCAGGGCTTCAGAATTCCGGCATCCCTGGGATTCTAGAACTCAGCCACATTCCGGTTCTAGAATGCAGACGTCTTATGATTCTGGAAGGCAGGCACCCTCACCTCCGCAATATAGACATTTAACGTTTCTAGAGGTCAGCCATGCCAGGATTCTAGAATTCAGCCACCCTGACATTCTGGAACTCAGCCGTCCAGCACATTCTAGAACACAGACTCGTTTAGTACGGTGGAATGCAGACATAGTAGCATTCCGGATGTCAGACACCTTCACGTCCGGCTAGAAGACATTTCAGGGTACGAGAATTCCGGAATCCCAGGAATTCTACAACTCAGCCACTTTCCGGTTTTAGAATACAGATGTCTTATCATTCTGGAAGGCAGTAACCGTCCCTTCCGGAATGTAGACGTTTAACGATTCTAGAAGTGAGCCATGCCAGGATTGTAGAATTCAGCCATCCTGACATTCCAAAACACAGCCGTTCTGCACTTTCTAGAACACAGACTCGTTTAGCATGGTGGAATGCAGACACAGTAGCATTCCGGACCTCAGACACCTTCCCTTCCAGCTAGCAGACATTTCAGGGTTACAGAATTCTGGCATCCCAGGGATTCTAGAACTCAGCCACATTCCGGTTCTAGAATACAGACGTCTTATGATTCTGGAAGGCAGGCACCCTCACTTCCAGAATGTAGACTTTTAATCATTCTAGAGGTCAGCCATGCCAGGATTCTAGAATTCAGCCATCCTGACTTTCCGGAACTCAGCCGTCCTACACATTCTAGAACACAGCCTCGATTAGGACGGTGAAATGCAGACATAGCAGCATTGCGGAAGTCAGACACGTTCACTTCCGGGTAGCAGACATTTCAGGGTTTCAGATTCCGGCATCCCAGGGAATCTAGAACTCCGCCACATTCTGGTTGTAGAATGCAGACGTCTTATGATCCTGGAAGGCAGGCACCCTCACTTCTGGAATGTAGACGTTTAACGATTCTAGAGGTCAGCCATGCAAGGATTCTAGAATTCAGCCATCCTGACATCCTGGAACTCAGCCGTCCTGCAGATTCTAGAACACAGCCTCGTTTAGGACAGTGGAATACAGACATAGTAGCATCCCGGACATCAGACACCTTGACTTCCGGCTAGGAGGCATTTCAGGGTTTCAGAATTCCGGCATCACAGGGATTCTAGAACTCAGCCACATTCCGGTTCTAGAATGCAGACGTCTTATGATTCTGGAAGGCAGGCACCCTCACTTCCGGAATGCAGAAGTTTAACGATTCTAGTGGTCAGCTCTACAAGGATTGTAGAATTCAGTCTTCCTGACATTCCGGATTTCAGCCGTCCTGCACATTCTAGAACACAGACTCGTTTAGGGCGGTGGAATGGAGACATAGTGGCATTCTGGACGTCAGACACCTTCACTTCCGGCCAGCAGACATTTCAGGGTTTCAGAATTCCGGCATCCCAGGGATTCTGGAACTCAGCCCCATTCCGGTTCTGGAATGCATACGTCTTATGATTGTGGAAGGCAGAAACTCTCATTTCCGGAATGTAGACATTTAACGATTCTAGAGGTCAGCCATGCCAGGATTCTACAATTCAGCCATCCTGACATCCCAGAACTCAGCCGTCCTGCACATTCTAGAACACAGACTCGTTTAGGACGGCGGAATGCAGACATAGTAGCATTCCGGATGTCAGACACCTTCACTTCCGGCCAGCAGACATTTCAGGGTTTCAGAATTACGGCATCCCACGGATTCTAGAATTCAGCCAAATTCCGCTTCTAGAATGCAGACGTCTTATGATTCTGGAAGGCAGGCAGCCTCACTAGCGGAATGTAGACGTTTGACGATTCTAGAAGTCAGCCATGCCAGGATTCTAGAATTCAGCCGACCTGAGATTCCGGAACTAAGCCGTTCTGCACATTCTAGAACACAGACTCGTTTAGGACAGTGGAATGCAGACATAGTAGCTTTCCGGACGTCAGACACTTTCAATTCCGGCCAGCAGACACTTCAGGGTTTCAGAATTCTGGCATCCCAGGGATTCTAGAACTCAGCCTCATTCTGGTTCTGGATTGCAGACGTCTTATGATTCTGGGAGGGAGGCACCCTCACTTCTGGAATGTAGACGTTTAATGATTCTAGAGGTCAGCCATGAGAGGATTCTAGAATTCAGTCATCCTGACATTCCGGAACTCAGCCGTCCTCCACGTTCTAGAACACAGACTCGTTTTAGAAGATGGAATGCAGACAGGGCAGCATTCCGGACACCAGACACCTTCACTTCCGGCTAGCAGACATTTCAGGGTTTCACGATTCCGGCATCCCAGGGATTCTAGAACTCAGCCACATTCTGGTTCTAGAATGCAGACTTCTTATGATTCTGGAAGGCAGGCACCCTCACTTCCGGAATGTAGACGTTTAATGATTCTGGAGGTCAGCCATGCCAGGATTCTAGAATTCTGCCATCCTGACATTCCGGAACTCAGCCGTCCAGCACATTCTAGAAGAGAGACTCACATAGGTCGGTGGAATGCAGACATAGTAGCATTCCGGACGTCAGACATCTTGACTTCCAGCTAGCAGACATTTCAGGGCTTCAGAATTCCGGCATCCCTGGGATTCTAGAACTCAGCCACATTCCGGTTCTAGAATGCAGACGTCTTATGATTCTGGAAGGCAGGCACCCTCACCTCCGCAATATAGACATTTAACGTTTCTAGAGGTCAGCCATGCCAGGATTCTAGAATTCAGCCACCCTGACATTCTGGAACTCAGCCGTCCAGCACATTCTAGAACACAGACTCGTTTAGTACGGTGGAATGCAGACATAGTAGCATTCCGGATGTCAGACACCTTCACGTCCGGCTAGAAGACATTTCAGGGTATGAGAATTCCGGAATCCCAGGAATTCTACAACTCAGCCACTTTCCGGTTGTAGAATACAGATGTCTTATCATTCTGGAAGGCAGTAACCCTCCCTTCCGGAATGTAGACGTTTAACGATTCTAGAAGTGAGCCATGCCAGGATTGTAGAATTCAGCCATCCTGACATTCCAAAACACAGCCGTTCTGCACGTTCTAGAACACAGAATCGTTTAGCATGGTGGAATGCAGACACAGTAGCATTCCGGACCTCAGACACCTTCCCTTCCAGCTAGCAGACATTTCAGGGTTACAGAATTCTGGCATCCCAGGGATTCTAGAACTCAGCCACATTCCGGTTCTAGAATACAGACGTCTTATGATTCTGGAAGGCAGGCACCCTCACTTCCAGAATGTAGACTTTTAATCATTCTAGAGGTCAGCCATGCCAGGATTCTAGAATTCAGCCATCCTGACTTTCCGGAACTCAGCCGTCCTACACATTCTAGAACACAGCCTCGATTAGGACGGTGAAATGCAGACATAGTAGCATTGCGGAAGTCAGACACATTCACTTCCGGGTAGCAGACATTTCAGGGTTTCAGATTCCAGCATCCCAGGGAATCTAGAACTCCGCCACATTCTGGTTGTAGAATGCAGACGTCTTATGATCCTGGAAGGCAGGCTCCATCACTTCTGGAATGTAGACGTTTAACGATTCTAGAGGTCAGCCATGCAAGGATTCTAGAATTCAGCCATCCTGACATCCCGGAACTCAGCCGTCCTGCAGATTCTAGAACACAGACTCGTTTAGGACAGTGGAATACAGACATAGTAGCATCCCGGACATCAGACACCTTGACTTCCGGCTAGGAGGCATTTCAGGGTTTCAGAATTCCGGCATCACAGGGATTCTAGAACTCAGCCACATTCCGGTTCTAGAATGCAGACGTCTTATGATTCTGGAAGGCAGGCACCCTCACTTCCGGAATGCAGAAGTTTAACGATTCTAGTGGTCAGCTCTACAAGGATTGTAGAATTCAGTCTTCCTGACATTCCGGATTTCAGCCGTCCTGCACATTCTAGAACACAGACTCGTTTAGGGCGGTGGAATGGAGACATAGTGGCATTCTGGACGTCAGACACCTTCACTTCCGACCAGCAGACATTTCAGGGCTTCAGAATTCCGGCATCCCAGGGATTCTGGAACTCAGCCCCATTCCGGTTCTGGAATGCATACGTCTTATGATTGTGGAAGGCAGAAACTCTCATTTCCGGAATGTAGACATTTAACGATTCTAGAGGTCAGCCATGCCAGGATTCTACAATTCAGCCATCCTGACATCCCAGAACTCAGCCGTCCTGCACATTCTAGAACACAGACTCGTTTAGGACGGCGGAATGCAGACATAGTAGCATTCCGGATGTCAGACACCTTCACTTCCGGCCAGCAGACATTTCAGGGTTTCAGAATTACGGCATCCCACGGATTCTAGAATTCAGCCAAATTCCGCTTCTAGAATGCAGACGTCTTATGATTCTGGAAGGCAGGCAGCCTCACTACCGGAATGTAGACGTTTGACGATTCTAGAAGTCAGCCATGCCAGGATTCTAGAATTCAGCCGACCTGACATTCCGGAACTAAGCCGTTCTGCACATTCTAGAACACAGACTCGTTTAGGACAGTGGAATGCAGACATAGTAGCTTTCCGGACGTCAGACACTTTCAATTCCGGCCAGCAGACACTTCAGGGTTTCAGAATTCTGGCATCCCAGGGATTCTAGAACTCAGCCTCATTCTGGTTCTGGAATGCAGACGTCTTATGATTCTGGGAGGGAGGCACCCTCACTTCTGGAATGTAGACGTTTAACGATTCTAGAGGACAGTCACGAGAGGATTCTAGAATTCAGTCATCCTGACATTCCGGAACTCAGCCGTCCTCCACGTTCTAGAACACAGACTCGTTTTAGAAGATGGAATGCAGACAGGGCAACATTCCGGACACCAGACACCTTCACTTCCGGCTAGCAGACATTTCAGGGTTTCACGATTCCGGCATCCCAGGGATTCTAGAACTCAGCCACATTCTGGTTCTAGAATGCAGACTTCTTATGATTCTGGAAGGCAGGCACCCTCACTTCCGGAATGTAGACGTTTAATGATTCTGGAGGTCAACCATGCCAGGATTCTAGAATTCTGCCATCCTGACATTCCGGAACTCAGCCGTCCAGCACATTCTAGAAGAGAGACTCACATAGGTCGGTGGAATGCAGACATAGTAGCATTCCGGACGTCAGACATCTTGACTTACAGCTAGCAGACATTTCAGGGCTTCAGAATTCCGGCATCCCAGGGATTCTAGAACTCAGCCACATTCCGGTTCTAGAATGCAGACGTCTTATGATTCTGGAAGGCAGGCACCCTCACCTCCGCAATATAGACATTTAACGTTTCTAGAGGTCAGCCATGCCAGGATTCTAGAATTCAGCCACCCTGACATTCTGGAACTCAGCCGTCCAGCACATTCTAGAGCACAGACTCGTTTAGTACGGTGGAATGCAGACATAGTAGCATTCCGGATGTCAGACACCTTCACGTCCGGCTAGAAGACATTTCAGGGTATGAGAATTCCGGAATCCCAGGGATTCTACAACTCAGCCACTTTCCGGTTGTAGAATACAGATGTCTTATCATTCTGGAAGGCAGTAACCCTCCCTTCCGGAATGTAGACGTTTAACGATTCTAGAGGTGAGCCATGCCAGGATTGTAGAATTCAGCCATCCTGACATTCCAAAACCCAGCCGTTCTGCACGTTCTAGAACACAGAATCGTTTAGCATGGTGGAATGCAGACACAGTAGCATTCCGGACCTCAGACACCTTCCCTTCCAGCTAGCAGACATTTCAGGGTTACAGAATTCTGGCATCCCAGGGATTCTAGAACTCAGCCACATTCCGGTTCTAGAATACAGATGTCTTATGATTCTGGAAGACAGGCACCCTCACTTCTGGAATGCAGACGTTTAACGATTCTAGAGGTCAGCCATGCCAGGATTCTAGATTTCAGCAATCCTGACATTCCGGAACTCAACCGTCCTGCACATTCTAGAACACTGACTCTTTTTGGACGATGGAATACAGGCATAACAGCATTCCAGTCGTCAGACACCTTCACTTCCGAATAGCAGATATTCCTGGCTTTCAGAATTCCGGCATCCCAGGGATTCTAGAACTCAGCCACATTCCGGTTCTAGAATGCAGACGTCTTATGATTCTGGAAGGCAGGCACCCTCAGTTCCGGAACATAGACGTTTAACAATTCTAGAGTTCAGCCATGCCAGGATTCTACAATTCAGCCGTCCAGACATTCTGGAACTCAGCCGTCCTGCTCGTTGTAGAACACAGACTCGTTTAGGATGATGGAATGCAGACATTACAGCATTCCGGACGTCAGACACCTTCACTTCCGACTAGAAGATATTTCAGGGTTTCAGAATTCCGGCATCCCAGAGATTCTAGAAATCAACCACATTCTGGTTCTACAATGCAGACGTCTTAGGATTATGGAAGGCAGGCACCCTCACTTCCGGAATGTTGACGTTTAATGACTCTTGAGGTCAGCCATGCCAGGATTCTAGAATTCAGCCCTTCTGACATTCTGGAACACAACCGTCCTGTACATTCAAGAACACAGACTCGTTTAGGACAGTGGAATGCATACATAGTAGCATTCTGGCCGTCAGACATCTTCACTTCCGGCTAGCCGGCATTTCGGGGTTTCATAATTCTGGCATTCTAGGGATTATAGAACTCAGCCACATTCCAGTTCTAGAATGCAGACATCTTATGATTCTGGAAGGCAGGCACCCTCACTTCAGGAATGTAGACGTTTAAAGATTCTAGAGGTCAGCCATGCCAGGATTCGAGAATTCAGCCGTCCTGACATTCCGGAATTCAGTCATCCTGTACGTTCAGGAACACAGATTCGTTTAGGACGGTGGAATGCAGACATAGTAGCATTGGGGAACTCAGACACCTTCCCTTCCAGGTAGCAGACATTTCAGGGTTATAGAACTCTAGCATCCCAGGGATTCTAGAACTCAGGCACATTCCGGTTCTAGAATATAGACGTCTTATGAGTCTGGAAGGCAGGTACCCTCACTTCCGGAATGTAGACGTTTAACGATTCTACAGGTCAGCCATGCCAGGATTCGAGAATTCAGCCGTCCTGACATTCCAGAAATCAGCCATCCTGCACGTTCAGGAGCACAGATTCGTTTAGGATGGTGGAATGCAGACATAGTAGCATTGGGGACATCAGACACCTTCCCTTCCAGCTAGCAGACATTTCAGGGTTTCAGAATTCCGGCATCCCAGGGATTCTAGAACTCAGCCACATTCCGGTTCTAGAATGCAGACGTCTTATGATTCTGGAAGGCAGGCACCCTCACTTCCTGAATGTAGACGTTTAACGATTCTAGATGTCAGCCATGACAGGATTCTAGAATTCAGCCATTCTGACATTCCGGAACTCAGCCGTCCTGCACATTCTAGAACAGAGACTCGTTGTGGACGATGGAATGCAGATGTAACAGCACTCTGGACGTCAGACACCTTCACTTCCGGCTAGCAGACATTTCAGGGTTTCAGAATTCCGCATCCCAGGGATTCTAGAACTCAGCCACGTTCCAGTTCTAGAGTGCAGACGTCTTACGATTCTGGAAGACAGGCACCCTCACTTCCGGAATGTAGACGTTTAACGATTCTAGAGGTCAGCCATGCCAGGATTCTAGAATTCAGCAATCCTGACATTCCGGAACTCAGCCATCCTGCACATTGAAGAACACAGACTCGTTTATGATGCTTTATGGCAGACATAGTAGCATTCCAGACGTCAGACAACTGCACTTCCGTCTAGCAGACATTTCAGGGTTTCAGAATTCCGGTATCCCAGGGATTCTAGAACTCAGCCACATTCCGGTTCTAGAATGCAGACGTCTTATGATTCTGGAAGGGAGGCACCCTCACTTCCAGAATGTAGACTTTTAATCATTCTAGAGGTCAGCCATGCCAGGATTCTAGAATTCAGCCATCCTGACATCCCGGAACTCAGCCGTCCTGCAGATTCTAGAACACAGACTCGTTTAGGACAGTGGAATACAGACATAGTAGCATCCCGCACATCAGACACCTTGACTTCCGGCTAGGAGGCATTTCAGGGTTTCAGAATTCCGGCATCACAGGGATTCTAGAACTCAGCCACATTCCGGTTCTAGAATGCAGACGTCTTATGATTCTGGAAGGCAGGCACCCTCACTTCCGGAATGCAGAAGTTTAACGATTCTAGTGGTCAGCTCTACAAGGATTGTAGAATTCAGTCTTCCTGACATTCCGGATTTCAGCCGTCCTGCACATTCTAGAACACAGACTCGTTTAGGGCGGTGGAATGGAGACATAGTGGCATTCTGGACGTCAGACACCTTCACTTCCGGCCAGCAGACATTTCAGGGTTTCAGAATTCCGGCATCCCAGGGATTCTGGAACTCAGCCCCATTCCGGCTCTGGAATGCATACGTCTTATGATTGTGGAAGGCAGAAACTCTCATTTCCGGAATGTAGACATTTAACGATTCTAGAGGTCAGCCATGCCAGGATTCTACAATTCAGCCATCCTGACATCCCAGAACTCAGCCGTCCTGCACATTCTAGAACACAGACTCGTTTAGGACGGCGGAATGCAGACATAGTAGCATTCCGGATGTCAGACACCTTCACTTCCGGCCAGCAGACATTTCAGGGTTTCAGAATTACGGCATCCCACGGATTCTAGAATTCAGCCAAATTCCGCTTCTAGAATGCAGACGTCTTATGATTCTGGAAGGCAGGCAGCCTCACTACCGGAATGTAGACGTTTGACGATTCTAGAAGTCAGCCATGCCAGGATTCTAGAGTTCAGCTGACCTGACATTCCGGAACTAAGCCGTTCTGCACATTCTAGAACACAGACTCGTTTAGGACAGTGGAATGCAGACATAGTAGCTTTCCGGACGTCAGACACTTTCAATTCCGGCCAGCAGACACTTCAGGGTTTCAGAATTCTGGCATCCCAGGGATTCTAGAACTCAGCCTCATTCCGGTTCTAGAATGCAGACGTCTTATGATTCTGGGAGGGAGGCACCCTCACTTCTGGAATGTAGACGTTTAACGATTCTAGAGGTCAGCCATGAGAGGATTCTAGAATTCAGTCATCCTGACATTCCGGAACTCAGCCGTCCTCCACGTTCTAGAACACAGACTCGTTTTAGAAGATGGAATGCAGACAGGGCAACATTCCAGACACCAGACACCTTCACTTCCGGCTAGCAGACATTTCAGGGTTTCACAATTCCGGCATCCCAGGGATTCTAGAACTCAGCCACATTCTGGTTCTAGAATGCAGACTTCTTATGATTCTGGAAGGCAGGCACCCTCCCTTCAGGAATGTAGACCTTTAATGATTCTGGAGGTCAGCCATGCCAGGATTCTAGAATTCTGCCATCCTGACATTCCGGAACTCAGCCGTCCAGCACATTCTAGAAGAGAGACTCACATAGGTCGGTGGAATGCAGACATAGTAGCATTCCGGACGTCAGACATCTTGACTTACAGCTAGCAGACATTTCAGGGCTTCAGAATTCCGGCATCCCAGGGATTCTAGAACTCAGCCACATTCCGGTTCTAGAATGCAGACGTCTTATGATTCTGGAAGGCAGGCACCCTCACCTCCGCAATATAGACATTTAACGTTTCTAGAGGTCAGCCATGCCAGGATTCTAGAATTCAGCCACCCTGACATTCTGGAACTCAGCCGTCCAGCACATTCTAGAGCACAGACTCGTTTAGTACGGTGGAATGCAGACATAGTTGCATTCCGGATGTCAGACACCTTCACGTCCGGCTAGAAGACATTTCAGGGTATGAGAATTCCGGAATCCCAGGGATTCTACAACTCAGCCACTTTCCGGTTGTAGAATACAGATGTCTTATCATTCTGGAAGGCAGTAACCCTCCCTTCCGGAATGTAGACGTTTAACGATTCTAGAGGTGAGCCATGCCAGGATTGTAGAATTCAGCCATCCTGACATTCCAAAACACAGCCGTTCTGCACGTTCTAGAACACAGACTCGTTTAGCTGGTGGAATGCAGACACAGTAGCATTCCGGACCTCAGACACCTTCCCTTCCAGCTAGCAGACATTTCAGGGTTACAGAATTCTGGCATCCCAGGGATTCTAGAACTCAGCCACATTCCGGTTCTAGAATACAGATGTCTTATGATTCTGGAAGACAGGCACCCTCACTTCTGGAATGCAGACGTTTAACGATTCTAGAGGTCAGCCATGCCAGGATTCTAGATTTCAGCAATCCTGACATTCCGGAACTCAACCGTCCTGCACATTCTAGAACACTGACTCTTTTTGGACGATGGAATACAGGCATAACAGCATTCCAGTCGTCAGACACCTTCACTTCCGAATAGCAGATATTTCTGGCTTTCAGAATTCCGGCATCCCAGGGATTCTAGAACTCAGCCACATTCCGGTTCTAGAATGCAGACGTCTTATGATTCTGGAAGGCAGGCACCCTCAGTTCCGGAACATAGACGTTTAACAATTCTAGAGTTCAGCCATGCCAGGATTCTACAATTCAGCCGTCCAGACATTCTGGAACTCAGCCGTCCTGCTCGTTGTAGAACACAGACTCGTTTAGGATGATGGAATGCAGACATTACAGCATTCCGGACGTCAGACACCTTCACTTCCGACTAGAAGATATTTCAGGATTTCAGAATTCCGGCATCCCAGAGATTCTAGAAATCATCCACATTCTGGTTCTACAATGCAGACGTCTTAGGATTATGGAAGGCAGGCACCCTCACTTCCGGAATGTTGACGTTTAATGACTCTTGAGGTCAGCCATGCCAGGATTCTAGAATTCAGCCATTCTGACATTCTGGAACACAACCGTCCTGTACATTCAAGAACACAGACTCGTTTAGGACAGTGGAATGCATACATAGCAGCATTCTGGCCGTCAGACATCTTCACTTCCGGCTAGCCGGCATTTCGGGGTTTCATAATTCTGGCATCCTAGGGATTATAGAACTCAGCCACATTCCAGTTCTAGAATGCAGACATCTTATGATTCTGGAAGGCAGGCACCCTCACTTCAGGAATGTAGACGTTTAAAGATTCTAGAGGTCAGCCATGCCAGGATTCGAGAATTCAGCCGTCCTGACATTCCGGAATTCAGTCATCCTGTACGTTCAGGAACACAGATTCGTTTAGGACGGTGGAATGCAGACATAGTAGCATTGGGGAACTCAGACACCTTCCCTTCCAGCTAGCAGACATTTCAGGGTTTCAGAATTCCGGCATCCCAGGGATTCTAGAACTCAGCCACATTACGGTTCTAGAATATAGACGTCTTATGATTCTGGAAGGCAGGCACCCTCACTTCCTGAATGTAGACGTTTAACGATTCTAGATGTCAGCCATGACAGGATTCTAGAATTCAGCCATTCTGACATTCCGGAACTCAGCCGTCCAGCACATTCTAGAAGAGAGACTCACATAGGTCGGTGGAATGCAGACATAGTAGCATTCCGGACTTCAGACACCTTGATTTCCGGCTAGCAGACATTTCAGGGCTTCAGAATTTCAGCATCCCAGGGATTCTAGAACTCAGCCACATTCCAGTTCTAGAATGCAGACGTCTTATGATTCTGGAATGCAGGCACCCTCACCTCCGGAATGTAGACATTTAACGATTCTAGAGGTCAGCCATGCCGGGATTCTAGAATTCTGCCACCCTGACATTCCGGAACTCAGCCGTCCAGCACATTCTAGAACACAGACTCGTTTAGTACGGTGGAATGCAGACATAGTAGCATTCCGGATGTCAGACACCTTCACGTCCGGCTAGAAGACATTTCAGGGTTTGAGAATTGTGGCATCCCAGAGATGCTAGGACTCAGCCACATTCCGGTTGTAGAATACAGACGTCTTATCATTCTGGAAGGCAGTAACCCTCCCTTCGGAATGTAGACGTTTAACGATTCTAGAGGTGAGCCATGCCAGGATTGTAGAATTCAGCCATCCTGACATTCCAAAACACAGCCGTTCTGCACGTTCTAGAACACAGACTCGTTTAGCTGGTGGAATGCAGACACAGTAGCATTCCGGACCTCAGACACCTTCCCTTCCAGCTAGCAGACATTTCAGGGTTACAGAATTCTGGCATCCCAGGGATTCTAGAACTCAGCCACATTCCGGTTCTAGAATACAGATGTCTTATGATTCTGGAAGACAGGCACCCTCACTTCTGGAATGCAGACGTTTAACGATTCTAGAGGTCAGCCATGCCAGGATTCTAGATTTCAGCAATCCTGACATTCCGGAACTCAACCGTCCTGCACATTCTAGAACACTGACTCTTTTTGGACGATGGAATACAGACATAACAGCATTCCAGTCGTCAGACACCTTCACTTCCGAATAGCAGATATTTCTGGCTTTCAGAATTCCGGCATCCCAGGGATTCTAGAACTCAGCCACATTCCGGTTCTAGAATGCAGACATCTTATGATTCTGGAAGGCAGGCACCCTCAGTTCCGGAACATAGACGTTTAACAATTCTAGAGTTCAGCCATGCCAGGATTCTACAATTCAGCCGTCCAGACATTCTGGAACTCAGCCGTCCTGCTCGTTGTAGAACACAGACTCGTTTAGGATGATGGAATGCAGACATTACAGCATTCCGGACGTCAGACACCTTCACTTCCGACTAGAAGACATTTCAGGGTTTCAGAATTCCGGCATCCCAGAGATTCTAGAAATCAGCCACATTCTGGTTCTACAATGCAGACGTCTTAGGATTATGGAAGGCAGGCACCCTCACTTCCGGAATGTTGACGTTTAATGACTCTTGAGGTCAGCCATGCCAGGATTCTAGAATTCAGCCATTCTGACATTCTGGAACACAACCGTCCTGTACATTCAAGAACACAGACTCGTTTAGGACAGTGGAATGCATACATAGTAGCATTCTGGCCGTCAGACATCTTCACTTCCGGCTAGCCGGCATTTCGGGGTTTCATAATTCTGGCATCCTAGGGATTATAGAACTCAGCCACATTCCAGTTCTAGAATGCAGACATCTTATGATTCTGGAAGGCAGGCACCCTCACTTCAGGAATGTAGACGTTTAAAGATTCTAGAGGTCAGCCATGCCAGGATTCGAGAATTCAGCCGTCCTGACATTCCGGAATTCAGTCATCCTGTACGTTCAGGAACACAGATTCGTTTAGGACGGTGGAATGCAGACATAGTAGCATTGGGGAACTCAGACACCTTCCCTTCCAGCTAGCAGACATTTCAGGGTTACAGAACTCTGGCATCCCAGGGATTCTAGAACTCAGGCACATTCCGGTTCTAGAATATAGACGTCTTATGAGTCTGGAAGGCAGGTACCCTCACTTCCGGAATGTAGACGTTTAACGATTCTACAGGTCAGCCATGCCAGGATTCGAGAATTCAGCCGTCCTGACATTCCAGAAATCAGCCATCCTGCACGTTCAGGAGCACAGATTCGTTTAGGATGGTGGAATGCAGACATAGTAGCATTGGGGACCTCAGACACCTTCCCTTCCAGCTAGCAGACATTTCAGGGTTTCAGAATTCCGGCATCCCAGGGATTCTAGAACTCAGCCACATTCCGGTTCTAGAATGCAGACGTCTTATGATTCTGGAAGGCAGGCACCCTCACTTCCTGAATGTAGACGTTTAACGATTCTAGATGTCAGCCATGACAGGATTCTAGAATTCAGCCATTCTGACATTCCGGAACTCAGCCGTCCTGCACATTCTAGAACAGAGACTCGTTGTGGACGATGGAATGCAGATGTAACAGCACTCTGGACGTCAGACACCTTCACTTCCGGCTAGCAGACATTTCAGGGTTTCAGAATTCCGCATCCCAGGGATTCTAGAACTCAGCCACGTTCCAGTTCTAGAGTGCAGACGTCTTACGATTCTGGAAGACAGGCACCCTCACTTCCGGAATGTAGACGTTTAACGATTCTAGAGGTCAGCCATGCCAGGATTCTAGAATTCAGCAATCCTGACATTCCGGAACTCAGCCGTCCTGCACATTGAAGAACACAGACTCGTTTATGATGCTTTATGGCAGGCATAGTAGCATTCCAGACGTCAGACAACTGCACTTCCGTCTAGCAGACATTTCAGGGTTTCAGAATTCCGGTATCCCAGGGATTCTAGAACTCAGCCACATTCCGGTTCTAGAATGCAGACGTCTTATGATTCTGGAAGGGAGGCACCCTCACTTCCAGAATGTAGACTTTTAATCATTCTAGAAGTCAGCCATGCCAGGATTCTAGAATTCAGCCATCCTGACTTTGCGGAACTCAGCCGTCCAGCTCATTCTATAAGAGAGACTCACATAGGTCGGTGGAATGCAGACATAGTAGCATTCCGGACTTCAGACACCTTGATTTCCGGCTAGCAGACATTTCAGGGCTTCAGAATTTCAGCATCCCAGGGATTCTAGAACTCAGCCACATTCCAGTTCTAGAATGCAGACGTCTTATGATTCTGGAATGCAGGCACCCTCACCTCCGGAATGTAGACATTTAACGATTCTAGAGGTCAGCCATGCCGGGATTCTAGAATTCTGCCACCCTGACATTCCGGAACTCAGCCGTCCAGCACATTCTAGAACACAGACTCGTTTAGTACGGTGGAATGCAGACATAGTAGCATTCCGGATGTCAGACACCTTCACTTACGGCTAGAAGACATTTCAGGGTTTGAGAATTCTGGCATCCCAGAGATGCTAGGACTCAGCCACATTCCGGTTGTAGAATACAGACGTCTTATCATTCTGGAAGGCAGGCACCCACCCTTCCGGAATGTAGACGTTTAAGGATTCTAGAGGTGAGCCATGCCAGGATTCTAGAATTCAGACATCCTGACATTCCGAAACTCAGCCATCCTGCACGTTCTAGAACACAGACTCGTTTAGGACAGTGGAATGCAGACATAGTAGCATTCTGGACGTCAGACACCTTCATTTCCGGCCAGCAGACATTTCAGGGTTTCAGAATTCCGGCATCCCAGGGATTCTAATACTCAGCCACATTCCGGTTCTAGAATGCAGATGTCTTATGATTCTGGGAGGGAGGCACCCTCACTTCTGTAATGTAGACATTTAACGATTCTAGAGGTCAGCCATAAGAGGATTCTAGAATTCAGCCATCCTGACATTCCGGAACTCAGCCGTCCTCCACGTTCTAGAACAGAGACTCGTTTTGGACGATGGAATGCAGACAGGGCAGCATTCCGGACGTCAGACACCTTCACTTCCGGCTAGCAGACATTTCAGGGTTTCAGAATTCCGGCATCCCAGGGATTCTAGAACTCAGCCACATTCTGGTTCGAGAATGCAGACTTCTTATGATTCTGGAAGGCAGGCACCCTCACTTCCGGCATGTAGACGTTTAATGATTCTGGAGGTCAGCCATGCCAGGATTCTAGAATTCTGACACCCTGACATTCCGGAACTCAGCCGTCCAGCACATTCTAGAAGAGAGACTCACATAGATCGGTGGAATGCAGACAGAGTAGCATTCCGGACGTCAGACATCTTGACTTCCAGCTAGCAGACATTTCAGGGCTTCAGAATTCCGGCATCCCAGGGATTCTAGAACTCAGCCACATTCCGGTTCTAGAATGCAGACGTCTTATGATTCTGGAAGGCAGGCACCCTCACCTCCGCAATATAGACATTTAACGTTTCTAGAGGTCAGCCATGCCAGGATTCTAGAATTCAGCCACCCTGACATTCTGGAACTCAGCCGTCCAGCACATTCTAGAACACAGACTCGTTTAGTACGGTGGAATGCAGGCATAGTAGCATTCCGGATGTCAGACACCTTCACGTCCGGCTAGAAGACATTTCAGGGTATGAGAATTCCGGAATCCCAGGGATTCTACAACTCAGCCACTTTCCGGTTGTAGAATACAGATGTCTTATCATTCTGGAAGGCAGTAACCCTCCCTTCCGGAATGTAGACGTTTAATGATTCTAGAGGTGAGCCATGCCAGGATTGTAGAATTCAGCCATCCTGACATTCCAAAACACAGCCGTTCTGCACGTTCTAGAACACAGACTCGTTTAGCTGGTGGAATGCAGACACAGTAGCATTCCGGACCTCAGACACCTTCCCTTCCAGCTAGCAGACATTTCAGGGTTACAGAATTCTGGCATCCCAGGGATTCTAGAACTCAGCCACATTCCGGTTCTAGAATACAGATGTCTTATGATTCTGGAAGACAGGCACCCTCACTTCTGGAATGCAGACGTTTAACGATTCTAGAGGTCAGCCATGCCAGGATTCTAGATTTCAGCAATCCTGACATTCCGGAACTCAACCGTCCTGCACATTCTAGAACACTGACTCTTTTTGGACGATGGAATACAGACATAACAGCATTCCAGTCGTCAGACACCTTCACTTCCGAATAGCAGATATTTCTGGCTTTCAGAATTCCGGCATCCCAGGGATTCTAGAACTCAGCCACATTCTGGTTCTAGAATGCAGACGTCTTATGATTCTGGAAGGCCGGCACCCTCAGTTCCGGAACATAGACGTTTAACAATTCTAGAGTTCAGCCATGCCAGGATTCTACAATTCAGCCGTCCAGACATTCTGGAACTCAGCCGTCCTGCTCGTTGTAGAACACAGACTCGTTTAGGATGATGGAATGCAGACATTACAGCATTCCGGACGTCAGACACCTTCACTTCCGACTAGAAGATATTTCAGGGTTTCACAATTCCGGCATCCCAGAGATTCTAGAAATCAACCACATTCTGGTTCTACAATGCAGACGTCTTAGGATTATGGAAGGCAGGCACCATCACTTCCGGAATGTTGACGTTTAATGACTCTTGAGGTCAGCCATGCCAGGATTCTAGAATTCAGCCATTCTGACATTCTGGAACACAACCGTCCTGTACATTCAAGAACACAGACTCGTTTAGGACAGTGGAATGCATACATAGTAGCATTCTGGCCGTCAGACATCTTCACTTCCGGCTACCCGGCATTTCGGGGTTTCATAATTCTGGCATTCTAGGGATTATAGAACTCAGCCACATTCCAGTTCTAGAATGCAGGCATCTTATGATTCTGGAAGGCAGGCACCCTCACTTCAGGAATGTAGACGTTTAAAGATTCTAGAGGTCAGCCATGCCAGGATTCGAGAATTCAGCCGTCCTGACATTCCGGAATTCAGTCATCCTGTACGTTCAGGAACACAGATTCGTTTAGGATGGTGGAATGCAGACATAGTAGCATTGGGGAACTCAGACACATTCCCTTCCAGCTAGCAGACATTTCATGGTTATAGAACTCTGGCATCCCAAGGATTCTAGAACTCAGGCACATTCCGGTTCTAGAATATAGACGTCTTATGAGTCTGGAAGGCAGGTACCCTCACTTCCGGAATGTAGACGTTTAACGATTCTACAGGTCAGCCATGCCAGGATTCGAGAATTCAGCCGTCCTGACATTCCAGAAATCAGCCATCCTGCACGTTCAGGAGCACAGATTCGTTTAGGATGGTGGAATGCAGACATAGTAGCATTGGGGACCTCAGACACCTTCCCTTCCAGCTAGCAGACATTTCAGGGTTTCAGAATTCCGGCATCCCAGGGATTCTAGAACTCAGCCACATTCCGGTTCTAGAATGCAGACGTCTTATGATTCTGGAAGGCAGGCACCCTCACTTCCTGAATGTAGACGTTTAACGATTCTAGATGTCAGCCATGACAGGATTCTAGAATTCAGCCATTCTGACATTCCGGAACTCAGCCGTCCTGCACATTCTAGAACAGAGACTCGTTGTGGACGATGGAATGCAGATGTAACAGCACTCTGGACGTCAGACACCTTCACTTCCGGCTAGCAGACATTTCAGGGTTTCAGAATTCCGCATCCCAGGGATTCTAGAACTCAGCCACGTTCCAGTTCTAGAGTGCAGACGTCTTACGATTCTGGAAGACAGGCACCCTCACTTCCGGAATGTAGACGTTTAACGATTCTAGATGTCAGCCATGCCAGGATTCTAGAATTCAGCCATCCTGACATCCCGGAACTCAGCCGTCCTGCAGATTCTAGAACACAGACTCGTTTAGGACAGTGGAATACAGACATAGTAGCATCCCGCACATCAGACACCTTGACTTCCGGCTAGGAGGCATTTCAGGGTTTCAGAATTCCGGCATCACAGGGATTCTAGAACTCAGCCACATTCCGGTTCTAGAATGCAGACGTCTTATGATTCTGGAAGGCAGGCACCCTCACTTCCGGAATGCAGAAGTTTAACGATTCTAGTGGTCAGCTCTACAAGGATTGTAGAATTCAGTCTTCCTGACATTCCGGATTTCAGCCGTCCTGCACATTCTAGAACACAGACTCGTTTAGGGCGGTCGAATGGAGACATAGTGGCATTCTGGACGTCAGACACCTTCACTTCCGGCCAGCAGACATTTCAGGGTTTCAGAATTCCGGCATCCCAGGGATTCTGGAACTCAGCCCCATTCCGGCTCTGGAATGCATACGTCTTATGATTGTGGAAGGCAAAAACTCTCATTTCCGGAATGTAGACATTTAACGATTCTAGAGGTCAGCCATGCCAGGATTCTACAATTCAGCCATCCTGACATCCCAGAACTCAGCCGTCCTGCACATTCTAGAACACAGACTCGTTTAGGACGGCGGAATGCAGACATAGTAGCATTCCGGATGTCAGACACCTTCACTTCCGGCCAGCAGACATTTCAGGGTTTCAGAATTACGGCATCCCACGGATTCTAGAATTCAGCCAAATTCCGCTTCTAGAATGCAGACGTCTTATGATTCTGGAAGGCAGGCAGCCTCACTACCGGAATGTAGACGTTTGACGATTCTAGAAGTCAGCCATGCCAGGATTCTAGAATTCAGCCGACCTGACATTCCGGAACAAAGCCGTTCTGCGCATTCTAGAACACAGACTCGTTTAGGACAGTGGAATGCAGACATAGTAGCTTTCCGGACGTCAGACACTTACAATTCCGGCCAGCAAACACTTCAGGGTTTCAGAATTCTGGCATCCCAGGGATTCTAGAACTCAGCCTCAATCCGGTTCTTGAATGCAGACGTCTTATGATTCTGGGAGGGAGGCACCCTCACTTCTGGAATGTAGACGTTTAACGATTCTAGAGGTCAGCCATGAGAGGATTATAGAATTCAGTCATCCTGACATTCCGGAACTCAGCCGTCATCCACGTTCTAGAACACAGACTCGTTTTGGAAAATGGAATGCAGACAGGGCAGCATTCCGGACATCAGACACCTTCACTTCCGGCTAGCAGACATTTCAGGGTTTCACAATTCCGGCATCCCAGGGATTCTAGAACTCAGCCACATTCCGGTTCTAGAATGCAGACTTCTTATGATTCTGGAAGGCAGGCGCCCTCACTTCCGGAATGTAGATGTTTAACGATTCGGGAGGTCAGCCATGCCAGGATTCTAGAATTCTGCCATCCTGACATTCCGGAACTCAGCCGTCCAGCACATTCTAGAAGAGAGACTCACATAGGTCGGCGGAATGCAGACATAGTAGCATTCCGGACTTCAGACACCTTGATTTCCGGCTAGCAGACATTTCAGGGCTTCAGAATTTCAGCATCCCAGGGATTCTAGAACTCAGCCACATTCCAGTTCTAGAATGCAGACGTCTTATGATTCTGGAATGCAGGCACCCTCACCTCCGGAATGTAGACATTTAACGATTCTAGAGGTCAGCCATGCCGGGATTCTAGAATTCTGCCACCCTGACATTCCGGAACTCAGCCGTCCAGCACATTCTAGAACACAGACTCGTTTAGTACGGTGGAATGCAGACATAGTAGCATTCCGGATGTCAGACACCTTCACTTACGGCTAGAAGACATTTCAGGGTTTGAGAATTCTGGCATCCCAGAGATGCTAGGACTCAGCCACATTCCGGTTGTAGAATACAGACGTCTTATCATTCTGGAAGGCAGGCACCCACCCTTCCGGAATGTAGACGTTTAAGGATTCTAGAGGTGAGCCATGCCAGGATTCTAGAATTCAGACGTCCTGACATTCCGAAACTCAGCCATCCTGCACGTTCTAGAACACAGACTCGTTTAGGACAGTGGAATGCAGACATAGTAGCATTCTGGACGTCAGACACCTTCATTTCCGGCCAGCAGACATTTCAGGGTTTCAGAATTCCGGCATCCCAGGGATTCTAATACTCAGCCACATTCCGGTTCTAGAATGCAGATGTCTTATGATTCTGGGAGGGAGGCACCCTCACTTCTGTAATGTAGACATTTAACGATTCTAGAGGTCAGCCATGAGAGGATTCTAGAATTCAGCCATCCTGACATTCCGGAACTCAGCCGTCCTCCACGTTCTAGAACAGAGACTCGTTTTGGATGATGGAATGCAGACAGGGCAGCATTCCGGACGTCAGACACCTTCACTTCCGGCTAGCAGACATTTCAGGGTTTCAGAATTCCGGCATCCCAGGGATTCTAGAACTCAGCCACATTCTGGTTCGAGAATGCAGACTTCTTATGATTCTGGAAGGCAGGCACCCTCACTTCCGGCATGTAGACGTTTAATGATTCTGGAGGTCAGCCATGCCAGGATTCTAGAATTCTGACACCCTGACATTCCGGAACTCAGCCGTCCAGCACATTCTAGAAGAGAGACTCACATAGGTCGGTGGAATGCAGACATAGTAGCATTCCGGACGTCAGACATCTTGACTTCCAGCTAGCAGACATTTCAGGGCTTCAGAATTCCGAAATCCCAGGGATTCTAGAACTCAGCCACATTCCGGTTCTAGAATGCAGACGTCTTATGATTCTGGAAGGCAGGCACCCTCATCTCTGCAATATAGACATTTAACGTTTCTAGAGGTCAGCCATGCCAGGATTCTAGAATTCATCCACCCTGACATTCTGGAACTCAGCCGTCCAGCACATTCTAGAACACAGACTCCTTTAGTACGGTGGAATGCAGACATAGTAGCATTCCGGATGTCAGACACCTTCACGTCCGGCTAGAAGACATTTCAGGGTATGAGAATTCCGGAATCCCAGGGATTCTACAACTCAGCCACTTTCCGGTTGTAGAATACAGATGTCTTATCATTCTGGAAGGCAGTAACCCTCCCTTCCGGAATGTAGACGTTTAACGATTCTAGAGGTGAGCCATGCCAGGATTGTAGAATTCAGCCATCCTGACATTCCAAAACACAGCCGTTCTGCACGTTCTAGAACACAGACTCGTTTAGCTGGTGGAATGCAGACACAGTAGCATTCCGGACCTCAGACACCTTCCCTTCCAGCTAGCAGACATTTCAGGGTTACAGAATTCTGGCATCCCAGGGATTCTAGAACTCAGCCACATTCAGGTTCTAGAATACAGATGTCTTATGATTCTGGAAGAGAGGCACCCTCACTTCTGGAATGCAGACGTTTAACGATTCTAGAGGTCAGCCATGCCAGGATTCTAGATTTCAGCAATCCTGACATTCCGGAACTCAATCGTCCTGCACATTCTAGAACACTGACTCTTTTTGGACGATGGAATACAGACATAACAGCATTCCAGTCGTCAGACACCTTCACTTCCGAATAGCAGATATTTCTGGCTTTCAGAATTCCGGCATCCCAGGGATTCTAGAACTCAGCCACATTCCGGTTCTAGAATGCAGACGTCTTATGATTCTGGAAGGCAGGCACCCTCAGTTCCGGAACATAGACGTTTAACAATTCTAGAGTTCAGCCATGCCAGGATTCTACAATTCAGCCGTCCAGACATTCTGGAACTCAGCCGTCCTGCTCGTTGTAGAACACAGACTCGTTTAGGATGATGGAATGCAGACATTACAGCATTCCGGACGTCAGACACCTTCACTTCCGACTAGAAGACATTTCAGGGTTTCAGAATTCCGGCATCCCAGAGATTCTAGAAATCAGCCACATTCTGGTTCTACAATGCAGACGTCTTAGGATTATGGAAGGCAGGCACCCTCACTTCCGGAATGTTGACGTTTAATGACTCTTGAGGTCAGCCATGCCAGGATTCTAGAATTCAGCCATTCTGACATTCTGGAACACAACCGTCCTGTACATTCAAGAACACAGACTCGTTTAGGACAGTGGAATGCATACATAGTAGCATTCTGGCCGTCAGACATCTTCACTTCCGGCTAGCCGGCATTTCGGGGTTTCATAATTCTGGCATCCTAGGGATTATAGAACTCAGCCACATTCCAGTTCTAGAATGCAGACATCTTATGATTCTGGAAGGCAGGCACCCTCACTTCAGGAATGTAGACGTTTAAAGATTCTAGAGGTCAGCCATGCCAGGATTCGAGAATTCAGCCGTCCTGACATTC
Organism: Aotus nancymaae; assembly: GCF_030222135.1. Lineage (NCBI taxonomy): Eukaryota > Metazoa > Chordata > Mammalia > Primates > Aotidae > Aotus > Aotus nancymaae. The sequence continues at coordinate 195,398 of NW_026988635.1, read as the reverse complement.
CGGAATTCAGTCATCCTGTACGTTCAGGAACACAGATTCGTTTAGGACGGTGGAATGCAGACATAGTAGCATTGGGGAACTCAGACACCTTCCCTTCCAGCTAGCAGACATTTCAGGGTTACAGAACTCTGGCATCCCAGGGATTCTAGAACTCAGGCACATTCCGGTTCTAGAATATAGACGTCTTATGAGTCTGGAAGGCAGGTACCCTCACTTCCGGAATGTAGACGTTTAACGATTCTACAGGTCAGCCATGCCAGGATTCGAGAATTCAGCCGTCCTGACATTCCAGAAATCAGCTATCCTGCACGTTCAGGAGCACAGATTCGTTTAGGATGGTGGAATGCAGACATAGTAGCATTGGGGACCTCAGACACCTTCCCTTCCAGCTAGCAGACATTTCAGGGTTTCAGAATTCCGGCATCCCAGGGATTCTAGAACTCAGCCACATTCCGGTTCTAGAATGCAGACGTCTTATGATTCTGGAAGGCAGGCACCCTCACTTCCTGAATGTAGACGTTTAACGATTCTAGATGTCAGCCATGACAGGATTCTAGAATTCAGCCATTCTGACGTTCCGGAACTCAGCCGTCCTGCACATTCTAGAACAGAGACTCGTTGTGGACGATGGAATGCAGATGTAACAGCACTCTGGACGTCAGACACCTTCACTTCCGGCTAGCAGACATTTCAGGGTTTCAGAATTCCACATCCCAGGGATTCTAGAACTCAGCCACGTTCCAGTTCTAGAGTGCAGACGTCTTACGATTCTGGAAGACAGGCACCCTCACTTCCGGAATGTAGACGTTTAACGATTCTAGAGGTCAGCCATGCCAGGATTCTAGAATTCAGCAATCCTGACATTCCGGAACTCAGCCGTCCTGCACATTGAAGAACACAGACTCGTTTATGATGCTTTATGGCAGGCATAGTAGCATTCCAGACGCCAGACAACTGCACTTCCGTCTAGCAGACATTTCAGGGTTTCAGAATTCCGGTATCCCAGGGATTCTAGAACTCAGCCACATTCCGGTTCTAGAATGCAGACGTCTTATGATTCTGGAAGGGAGGCACCCTCACTTCCAGAATGTAGACTTTTAATCATTCTAGAGGTCAGCCATGCCAGGATTCTAGAATTCAGCCATCCTGACTTTCCGGAACTCAGCCGTCCTACACATTCTAGAACACAGCCTCGATTAGGACGGTGAAATGCAGACATAGTAGCATTGCCGAAGTCAGACACATTCACTTCCGGGTAGCAGACATTTCAGGGTTTCAGATTCCGGCATCCCAGGGAATCTAGAACTCCGCCACATTCTGGTTGTAGAATGCAGACGTCTTATGATCCTGGAAGGCAGGCTCCCTCACTTCTGGAATGTAGACGTTTAACGATTCTAGAGGTCAGCCATGCAAGGATTCTAGAATTCAGCCATCCTGACATCCCGGAACTCAGCCGTCCTGCAGATTCTAGAACACAGACTCGTTTAGGACAGTGGAATACAGACATAGTAGCATCCCGGACATCAGACACCTTGACTTCCGGCTAGGAGGCATTTCAGGGTTTCAGAATTCCGGCATCACAGGGATTCTAGAACTCAGCCACATTCCGGTTCTAGAATGCAGACGTCTTATGATTCTGGAAGGCAGGCACCCTCACTTCCGGAATGCAGAAGTTTAACGATTCTAGTGGTCAGCTCTACAAGGATTGTAGAATTCAGTCTTCCTGACATTCCGGATTTCAGCTGTCCTGCACATTCTAGAACACAGACTCGTTTAGGGCGGTGGAATGGAGACATAGTGGCATTCTGGACGTCAGACACCTTCACTTCCGGCCAGCAGACATTTCAGGGTTTCAGAATTCCGGCATCCCAGGGATTCTGGAACTCAGCCCCATTCCGGCTCTGGAATGCATACGTCTTATGATTGTGGAAGGCAGAAACTCTCATTTCCGGAATGTAGACCTTTAACGATTCTAGAGGTCAGCCATGCCAGGATTCTACAATTCAGCCAACCTGACATCCCAGAACTCAGCCGTCCTGCACATTCTAGAACACAGACTCGTTTAGGACGGCGGAATGCAGACATAGTAGCATTCCGGATGTCAGACACCTTCACTTCCGGCCAGCAGACATTTCAGGGTTTCAGAATTACGGCATCCCACGGATTCTAGAATTCAGCCAAATTCCGCTTCTAGAATGCAGACGTCTTATGATTCTGGAAGGCAGGCAGCCTCACTACCGGAATGTAGACGTTTGACGATTCTAGAAGTCAGCCATGCCAGGATTCTAGAATTCAGCCGACCTGACATTCCGGAACTAAGCCGTTCTGCACATTCTAGAACACAGACTCGTTTAGGACAGTGGAATGCAGACATAGTAGCTTTCCGGACGTCAGACACTTACAATTCCGGCCAGCAAACACTTCAGGGTTTCAGAATTCTGGCATCCCAGGGATTCTAGAACTCAGCCTCAATCCGGTTCTTGAATGCAGACGTCTTATGATTCTGGGAGGGAGGCACCCTCACTTCTGGAATGTAGACGTTTAACGATTCTAGAGGTCAGCCATGAGAGGATTCTAGAATTCAGTCATCCTGACATTCCGGAACTCAGCCGTCCTCCACGTTCTAGAACACAGACTCGTTTTGGAAGATGGAATGCAGACAGGGCAACTTTCCGGACATCAGACACCTTCACTTCCGGCTAGCAGACATTTCAGGGTTTCACAATTCCAGCATCCCAGGGATTCTAGAACTCAGCCACATTCCGGTTCTAGAATCCAGACGTCTTATGATTCTGGAAGGGAGGCACCCTCACTTCCAGAATGTAGACTTTTAATCATTCTAGAGGTCAGCCATGCCAGGATTCTAGAATTCAGCCATCCTGACTTTCCGGAACTCAGCCGTCCAGCACATTCTATAAGAGAGACTCACATAGGTCGGTGGAATGCAGACATAGTAGCATTCCGGACTTCAGACACCTTGATTTCCGGCTAGCAGACATTTCAGGGCTTCAGAATTTCAGCATCCCAGGGATTCTAGAACTCAGCCACATTCCAGTTCTAGAATGCAGACGTCTTATGATTCTGGAATGCAGGCACCCTCACCTCCGGAATGTAGACATTTAACGATTCTAGAGGTCAGCCATGCCGGGATTCTAGAATTCTGCCACCCTGACATTCCGGAACTCAGCCGTCCAGCACATTCTAGAACACAGACTCGTTTAGTACGGTGGAATGCAGACATAGTAGCATTCCGGATGTCAGACACCTTCACTTACGGCTAGAAGACATTTCAGGGTTTGAGAATTCTGGCATCCCAGAGATGCTAGGACTCAGCCACATTCCGGTTGTAGAATACAGACGTCTTATCATTCTGGAAGGCAGGCACCCACCCTTCCGGAATGTAGACGTTTAAGGATTCTAGAGGTGAGCCATGCCAGGATTCTAGAATTCAGACATCCTGACATTCCGAAACTCAGCCATCCTGCACGTTCTAGAACACAGACTCGTTTAGGACAGTGGAATGCAGACATAGTAGCATTCTGGACGTCAGACACCTTCATTTCCGGCCAGCAGACATTTCAGGGTTTCAGAATTCCGGCATCCCAGGGATTCTAATACTCAGCCACATTCCGGTTCTAGAATGCAGATGTCTTATGATTCTGGGAGGGAGGCACCCTCACTTCTGTAATGTAGACATTTAACGATTCTAGAGGTCAGCCATAAGAGGATTCTAGAATTCAGCCATCCTGACATTCCGGAACTCAGCCGTCCTCCACGTTCTAGAACAGAGACTCGTTTTGGACGATGGAATGCAGACAGGGCAGCATTCCGGACGTCAGACACCTTCACTTCCGGCTAGCAGACATTTCAGGGTTTCAGAATTCCGGCATCCCAGGGATTCTAGAACTCAGCCACATTCTGGTTCGAGAATGCAGACTTCTTATGATTCTGGAAGGCAGGCACCCTCACTTCCGGCATGTAGACGTTTAATGATTCTGGAGGTCAGCCATGCCAGGATTCTAGAATTCTGCCATCCTGACATTCCGGAACTCAGCCGTCCAGCACATTCTAGAAGAGAGACTCACATAGATCGGTGGAATGCAGACAGAGTAGCATTCCGGACGTCAGACATCTTGACTTCCAGCTAGCTGACATTTCAGGGCTTCAGAATTCCGGCATCCCAGGGATTCTAGAACTCAGCCACATTCCGGTTCTAGAATGCAGACGTCTTATGATTCTGGAAGGCAGGCACCCTCACCTCCGCAATATAGACATTTAACGTTTCTAGAGGTCAGCCATGCCAGGATTCTAGAATTCAGCCACCCTGACATTCTGGAACTCAGCCGTCCAGCACATTCTAGAACACAGACTCGTTTAGTACGGTGGAATGCAGGCATAGTAGCATTCCGGATGTCAGACACCTTCACGTCCGGCTAGAAGACATTTCAGGGTATGAGAATTCCGGAATCCCAGGGATTCTAGAACTCAGCCACTTTCCGGTTGTAGAATACAGATGTCTTATCATTCTGGAAGGCAGTAACCCTCCCTTCCGGAATGTAGACGTTTAACGATTCTAGAGGTGAGCCATGCCAGGATTGTAGAATTCAGCCATCCTGACATTCCAAAACACAGCCGTTCTGCACGTTCTAGAACACAGACTCGTTTAGCTGGTGGAATGCAGACACAGTAGCATTCCGGACCTCAGACACCTTCCCTTCCAGCTAGCAGACATTTCAGGGTTACAGAATTCTGGCATCCCAGGGATTCTAGAACTCAGCCACATTCAGATTCTAGAATACAGATGTCTTATGATTCTGGAAGACAGGCACCCTCACTTCTGGAATGCAGACGTTTAACGATTCTAGAGGTCAGCCATGCCAGGATTCTAGATTTCAGCCATCCTGACATTCCGGAACTCAACCGTCCTGCACATTCTAGAACACTGACTCTTTTTGGACGATGGAATACAGACATAACAGCATTCCAGTCGTCAGACACCTTCACTTCCGAATAGCAGATATTTCTGGCTTTCAGAATTCCGGCATCCCAGGGATTCTAGAACTCAGCCACATTCCGGTTCTAGAATGCAGACGTCTTATGATTCTGGAAGGCAGGCACCCTCAGTTCCGGAACATAGACGTTTAACAATTCTAGAGTTCAGCCATGCCAGGATTCTACAATTCAGCCGTCCAGACATTCTGGAACTCAGCCGTCCTGCTCGTTGTAGAACACAGACTCGTTTAGGATGATGGAATGCAGACATTACAGCATTCCGGACGTCAGACACCTTCACTTCCGACTAGAAGACATTTCAGGGTTTCAGAATTCCGGCATCCCAGAGATTCTAGAAATCAGCCACATTCTGGTTCTACAATGCAGACGTCTTAGGATTATGGAAGGCAGGCACCCTCACTTCCGGAATGTTGACGTTTAATGACTCTTGAGGTCAGCCATGCCAGGATTCTAGAATTCAGCCATTCTGACATTCTGGAACACAACCGTCCTGTACATTCAAGAACACAGACTCGTTTAGGACAGTGGAATGCATACATAGCAGCATTCTGGCCGTCAGACATCTTCACTTCCGGCTAGCCGGCATTTCGGGGTTTCATAATTCTGGCATCCTAGGGATTATAGAACTCAGCCACATTCCAGTTCTAGAATGCAGACATCTTATGATTCTGGAAGGCAGGCACCCTCACTTCAGGAATGTAGACGTTTAAAGATTCTAGAGGTCAGCCATGCCAGGATTCGAGAATTCAGCCGTCCTGACATTCCGGAATTCAGTCATCCTGTACGTTCAGGAACACAGATTCGTTTAGGACGGTGGAATGCAGACATAGTAGCATTGGGGAACTCAGACACCTTCCCTTCCAGCTAGCAGACATTTCAGGGTTTCAGAATTCCGGCATCCCAGGGATTCTAGAACTCAGCCACATTCCGGTTCTAGAATGCAGACGTCTTATGATTCTGGAAGGCAGGCACCCTCACTTCCTGAACGTAGACGTTTAACGATTCTAGATGTCAGCCATGACAGGATTCTAGAATTCAGCCATTCTGACATTCCGGAACTCAGCCGTCCAGCACATTCTAGAAGAGAGACTCACATAGGTCGGTGGAATGCAGACATAGTAGCATTCCGGACTTCAGACACCTTGATTTCCGGCTAGCAGACATTTCAGGGCTTCAGAATTTCAGCATCCCAGGGATTCTAGAACTCAGCCACATTCCAGTTCTAGAATGCAGACGTCTTATGATTCTGGAATGCAGGCACCCTCACCTCCGGAATGTAGACATTTAACGATTCTAGAGGTCAGCCATGCCGGGATTCTAGAATTCTGCCACCCTGACATTCCGGAACTCAGCCGTCCAGCACATTCTAGAACACAGACTCGTTTAGTACGGTGGAATGCAGACATAGTAGCATTCCGGATGTCAGACACCTTCACTTACGGCTAGAAGACATTTCAGGGTTTGAGAATTGTGGCATCCCAGAGATGCTAGGACTCAGCCACATTCCGGTTGTAGAATACAGACGTCTTATCATTCTGGAAGGCAGTAACCCTCCCTTCGGAATGTAGACGTTTAACGATTCTAGAGGTGAGCCATGCCAGGATTGTAGAATTCAGCCATCCTGACATTCCAAAACACAGCCGTTCTGCACGTTCTAGAACACAGACTCGTTTAGCTGGTGGAATGCAGACACAGTAGCATTCCGGACCTCAGACACCTTCCCTTCCAGCTAGCAGACATTTCAGGGTTACAGAATTCTGGCATCCCAGGGATTCTAGAACTCAGCCACATTCCGGTTCTAGAATACAGATGTCTTATGATTCTGGAAGACAGGCACCCTCACTTCTGGAATGCAGACGTTTAACGATTCTAGAGGTCAGCCATGCCAGGATTCTAGATTTCAGCAATCCTGACATTCCGGAACTCAACCGTCCTGCACATTCTAGAACACTGACTCTTTTTGGACGATGGAATACAGACATAACAGCATTCCAGTCGTCAGACACCTTCACTTCCGAATAGCAGATATTTCTGGCTTTCAGAATTCCGGCATCCCAGGGATTCTAGAACTCAGCCACATTCCGGTTCTAGAATGCAGACGTCTTATGATTCTGGAAGGCAGGCACCCTCAGTTCCGGAACATAGACGTTTAACAATTCTAGAGTTCAGCCATGCCAGGATTCTACAATTCAGCCGTCCAGACATTCTGGAACTCAGCCGTCCTGCTCGTTGTAGAACACAGACTCGTTTAGGATGATGGAATGCAGACATTACAGCATTCCGGACGTCAGACACCTTCACTTCCGACTAGAAGACATTTCAGGGTTTCAGAATTCCGGCATCCCAGAGATTCTAGAAATCAGCCACATTCTGGTTCTACAATGCAGACGTCTTAGGATTATGGAAGGCAGGCACCCTCACTTCCGGAATGTTGACGTTTAATGACTCTTGAGGTCAGCCATGCCAGGATTCTAGAATTCAGCCATTCTGACATTCTGGAACACAACCGTCCTGTACATTCAAGAACACAGACTCGTTTAGGACAGTGGAATGCATACATAGTAGCATTCTGGCCGTCAGACATCTTCACTTCCGGCTAGCCGGCATTTCGGGGTTTCATAATTCTGGCATCCTAGGGATTATAGAACTCAGCCACATTCCAGTTCTAGAATGCAGACATCTTATGATGCTGGAAGGCAGGCACCCTCACTTCAGGAATGTAGACGTTTAAAGATTCTAGAGGTCAGCCATGCCAGGATTCGAGAATTCAGCCGTCCTGACATTCCGGAATTCAGTCATCCTGTACGTTCAGGAACACAGATTCGTTTAGGACGGTGGAATGCAGACATAGTAGCATTGGGGAACTCAGACACCTTCCCTTCCAGCTAGCAGACATTTCAGGGTTTCAGAATTCCGGCATCCCAGGGATTCTAGAACTCAGCCACATTCCGGTTCTAGAATGCAGACGTCTTATGATTCTGGAAGGCAGGCACCCTCACTTCCTGAACGTAGACGTTTAACGATTCTAGATGTCAGCCATGACAGGATTCTAGAATTCAGCCATTCTGACATTCCGGAACTCAGCCGTCCAGCACATTCTAGAAGAGAGACTCACATAGGTCGGTGGAATGCAGACATAGTAGCATTCCGGACTTCAGACACCTTGATTTCCGGCTAGCAGACATTTCAGGGCTTCAGAATTTCAGCATCCCAGGGATTCTAGAACTCAGCCACATTCCAGTTCTAGAATGCAGACGTCTTATGATTCTGGAATGCAGGCACCCTCACCTCCGGAATGTAGACATTTAACGATTCTAGAGGTCAGCCATGCCGGGATTCTAGAATTCTGCCACCCTGACATTCCGGAACTCAGCCGTCCAGCACATTCTAGAACACAGACTCGTTTAGTACGGTGGAATGCAGACATAGTAGCATTCCGGATGTCAGACACCTTCACTTACGGCTAGAAGACATTTCAGGGTTTGAGAATTGTGGCATCCCAGAGATGCTAGGACTCAGCCACATTCCGGTTGTAGAATACAGACGTCTTATCATTCTGGAAGGCAGTAACCCTCCCTTCGGAATGTAGACGTTTAACGATTCTAGAGGTGAGCCATGCCAGGATTGTAGAATTCAGCCATCCTGACATTCCAAAACACAGCCGTTCTGCACGTTCTAGAACACAGACTCGTTTAGCTGGTGGAATGCAGACACAGTAGCATTCCGGACCTCAGACACCTTCCCTTCCAGCTAGCAGACATTTCAGGGTTACAGAATTCTGGCATCCCAGGGATTCTAGAACTCAGCCACATTCCGGTTCTAGAATACAGATGTCTTATGATTCTGGAAGACAGGCACCCTCACTTCTGGAATGCAGACGTTTAACGATTCTAGAGGTCAGCCATGCCAGGATTCTAGATTTCAGCAATCCTGACATTCCGGAACTCAACCGTCCTGCACATTCTAGAACACTGACTCTTTTTGGACGATGGAATACAGACATAACAGCATTCCAGTCGTCAGACACCTTCACTTCCGAATAGCAGATATTTCTGGCTTTCAGAATTCCGGCATCCCAGGGATTCTAGAACTCAGCCACATTCCGGTTCTAGAATGCAGACATCTTATGATTCTGGAAGGCAGGCACCCTCAGTTCCGGAACATAGACGTTTAACAATTCTAGAGTTCAGCCATGCCAGGATTCTACAATTCAGCCGTCCAGACATTCTGGAACTCAGCCGTCCTGCTCGTTGTAGAACACAGACTCGTTTAGGATGATGGAATGCAGACATTACAGCATTCCGGACGTCAGACACCTTCACTTCCGACTAGAAGACATTTCAGGGTTTCAGAATTCCGGCATCCCAGAGATTCTAGAAATCAGCCACATTCTGGTTCTACAATGCAGACGTCTTAGGATTATGGAAGGCAGGCACCCTCACTTCCGGAATGTTGACGTTTAATGACTCTTGAGGTCAGCCATGCCAGGATTCTAGAATTCAGCCATTCTGACATTCTGGAACACAACCGTCCTGTACATTCAAGAACACAGACTCGTTTAGGACAGTGGAATGCATACATAGTAGCATTCTGGCCGTCAGACATCTTCACTTCCGGCTAGCCGGCATTTCGGGGTTTCATAATTCTGGCATCCTAGGGATTATAGAACTCAGCCACATTCCAGTTCTAGAATGCAGACATCTTATGATTCTGGAAGGCAGGCACCCTCACTTCAGGAATGTAGACGTTTAAAGATTCTAGAGGTCAGCCATGCCAGGATTCGAGAATTCAGCCGTCCTGACATTCCGGAATTCAGTCATCCTGTACGTTCAGGAACACAGATTCGTTTAGGACGGTGGAATGCAGACATAGTAGCATTGGGGAACTCAGACACCTTCCCTTCCAGCTAGCAGACATTTCAGGGTTACAGAACTCTGGCATCCCAGGGATTCTAGAACTCAGGCACATTCCGGTTCTAGAATATAGACGTCTTATGAGTCTGGAAGGCAGGTACCCTCACTTCCGGAATGTAGACGTTTAACGATTCTACAGGTCAGCCATGCCAGGATTCGAGAATTCAGCCATCCTGACATTCCAGAAATCAGCCATCCTGCACGTTCAGGAGCACAGATTCGTTTAGGATGGTGGAATGCAGACATAGTAGCATTGGGGACCTCAGACACCTTCCCTTCCAGCTAGCAGACATTTCAGGGTTTCAGAATTCCGGCATCCCAGGGATTCTAGAACTCAGCCACATTCCGGTTCTAGAATGCAGACGTCTTATGATTCTGGAAGGCAGGCACCCTCACTTCCTGAATGTAGACGTTTAACGATTCTAGATGTCAGCCATGACAGGATTCTAGAATTCAGCCATTCTGACATTCCGGAACTCAGCCGTCCTGCACATTCTAGAACAGAGACTCGTTGTGGACGATGGAATGCAGATGTAACAGCACTCTGGACGTCAGACACCTTCACTTCCGGCTAGCAGACATTTCAGGGTTTCAGAATTCCGCATCCCAGGGATTCTAGAACTCAGCCACGTTCCAGTTCTAGAGTGCAGACGTCTTACGATTCTGGAAGACAGGCACCCTCACTTCCGCAATGTAGACGTTTAACGATTCTAGAGGTCAGCCATGCCAGGATTCTAGAATTCAGCAATCCTGACATTCCGGAACTCAGCCGTCCTGCACATTGAAGAACACAGACTCGTTTATGATGCTTTATGGCAGGCATAGTAGCATTCCAGACGTCAGACAACTGCACTTCCGTCTAGCAGACATTTCAGGGTTTCAGAATTCCGGTATCCCAGGGATTCTAGAACTCAGCCACATTCCGGTTCTAGAATGCAGACGTCTTATGATTCTGGAAGGGAGGCACCCTCACTTCCAGAATGTAGACTTTTAATCATTCTAGAGGTCAGCCATGCCAGGATTCTAGAATTCAGCCATCCTGACTTTCCGGAACTCAGCCGTCCAGCACATTCTATAAGAGAGACTCACATAGGTCGGTGGAATGCAGACATAGTAGCATTCCGGACTTCAGACACCTTGATTTCCGGCTAGCAGACATTTCAGGGCTTCAGAATTTCAGCATCCCAGGGATTCCAGAACTCAGCCACATTCCAGTTCTAGAATGCAGACGTCTTATGATTCTGGAATGCAGGCACCCTCACCTCCGGAATGTAGACATTTAACGATTCTAGAGGTCAGCCATGCCGGGATTCTAGAATTCTGCCACCCTGACATTCCGGAACTCAGCCGTCCAGCACATTCTAGAACACAGACTCGTTTAGTACGGTGGAATGCAGACATAGTAGCATTCCGGATGTCAGACACCTTCACTTACGGCTAGAAGACATTTCAGGGTTTGAGAATTCTGGCATCCCAGAGATGCTAGGACTCAGCCACATTCCGGTTGTAGAATACAGACGTCTTATCATTCTGGAAGGCAGGCACCCACCCTTCCGGAATGTAGACGTTTAAGGATTCTAGAGGTGAGCCATGCCAGGATTCTAGAATTCAGACATCCTGACATTCCGAAACTCAGCCATCCTGCACGTTCTAGAACACAGACTCGTTTAGGACAGTGGAATGCAGACATAGTAGCATTCTGGACGTCAGACACTTTCATTTCCGGCCAGCAGACATTTCAGGGTTTCAGAATTCCGGCATCCCAGGGATTCTAATACTCAGCCACATTCCGGTTCTGGAATGCAGATGTCTTATGATTCTGGGAGGGAGGCACCCTCACTTCTGTAATGTAGACATTTAACGATTCTAGAGGTCAGCCATAAGAGGATTCTAGAATTCAGCCATCCTGACATTCCGGAACTCAGCCGTCCTCCACGTTCTAGAACAGAGACTCGTTTTGGACGATGGAATGCAGACAGGGCAGCATTCCGGACGTCAGACACCTTCACTTCCGGCTAGCAGACATTTCAGGGTTTCAGAATTCCGGCATCCCAGGGATTCTAGAACTCAGCCACATTCTGGTTCGAGAATGCAGACTTCTTATGATTCTGGAAGGCAGGCACCCTCACTTCCGGCATGTAGACGTTTAATGATTCTGGAGGTCAGCCATGCCAGGATTCTAGAATTCTGCCATCCTGACATTCCGGAACTCAGCCGTCCAGCACATTCTAGAAGAGAGACTCACATAGATCGGTGGAATGCAGACATAGTAGCATTCCGGACGTCAGACATCTTGACTTCCAGCTAGCAGACATTTCAGGGCTTCAGAATTCCGGCATCCCAGGGATTCTAGAACTCAGCCACATTCCGGTTCTAGAATGCAGACGTCTTATGATTCTGGAAGGCAGGCACCCTCACCTCTGCAATATAGACATTTAACGTTTCTAGAGGTCAGCCATGCCAGGATTTTAGAATTCAGCCACCCTGACATTCTGGAACTCAGCCGTCCAGCACATTCTAGAACACAGACTCGTTTAGTACGGTGGAATGCAGACATAGTAGCATTCCGGATGTCAGACACCTTCACGTCCGGCTAGAAGACATTTCAGGGTATGAGAATTCCGGAATCCCAGGGATTCTAGAACTCAGCCACTTTCCGGTTGTAGAATACAGATGTCTTATCATTCTGGAAGGCAGTAACCCTCCCTTCCGGAATGTAGACGTTTAACGATTCTAGAGGTGAGCCATGCCAGGATTGTAGAATTCAGCCATCCTGACATTCCAAAACACAGCCGTTCTGCACGTTCTAGAACACAGACTCGTTTAGCTGGTGGAATGCAGACACAGTAGCATTCCGGACCTCAGACACCTTCCCTTCCAGCTAGCAGACATTTCAGGGTTACAGAATTCTGGCATCCCAGGGATTCTAGAACTCAGCCACATTCCGGTTCTAGAATACAGATGTCTTATGATTCTGGAAGACAGGCACCCTCACTTCTGGAATGCAGACGTTTAACGATTCTAGAGGTCAGCCATGCCAGGATTCTAGATTTCAGCAATCCTGACATTCCGGAACTCAACCGTCCTGCACATTCTAGAACACTGACTCTTTTTGGACGATGGAATACAGACATAACAGCATTCCAGTCGTCAGACACCTTCACTTCCGAATAGCAGATATTTCTGGCTTTCAGAATTCCGGCATCCCAGGGATTCTAGAACTCAGCCACATTCCGGTTCTAGAATGCAGACGTCTTATGATTCTGGAAGGCAGGCACCCTCAGTTCCGGAACATAGACGTTTAACAATTCTAGAGTTCAGCCATGCCAGGATTCTACAATTCAGCCGTCCAGACATTCTGGAACTCAGCCGTCCTGCTCTTTGTAGAACACAGACTCGTTTAGGATGATGGAATGCAGACATTACAGCATTCCGGACGTCAGACACCTTCACTTCCGACTAGAAGATATTTCAGGGTTTCAGAATTCCGGCATCCCAGAGATTCTAGAAATCAACCACATTCTGGTTCTACAATGCAGACGTCTTAGGATTATGGAAGGCAGGCACCCTCACTTCCGGAATGTTGACGTTTAATGACTCTTGAGGTCAGCCATGCCAGGATTCTAGAATTCAGCCATTCTGACATTCTGGAACACAACCGTCCTGTACATTCAAGAACACAGACTCGTTTAGGACAGTGGAATGCATACATAGTAGCATTCTGGCCGTCAGACATCTTCACTTCCGGCTAGCCGGCATTTCGGGGTTTCATAATTCTGGCATTCTAGGGATTATAGAACTCAGCCACATTCCAGTTCTAGAATGCAGGCATCTTATGATTCTGGAAGGCAGGCACCCTCACTTCAGGAATGTAGACGTTTAAAGATTCTAGAGGTCAGCCATGCCAGGATTCGAGAATTCAGCCGTCCTGACATTCCGGAATTCAGTCATCCTGTACGTTCAGGAACACAGATTCGTTTAGGACGGTGGAATGCAGACATAGTAGCATTGGGGAACTCAGACACATTCCCTTCCAGCTAGCAGACATTTCATGGTTATAGAACTCTGGCATCCCAAGGATTCTAGAACTCAGGCACATTCCGGTTCTAGAATATAGACGTCTTATGAGTCTGGAAGGCAGGTACCCTCACTTCCGGAATGTAGACGTTTAACGATTCTACAGGTCAGCCATGCCAGGATTCGAGAATTCAGCCGTCCTGACATTCCAGAAATCAGCCATCCTGCACGTTCAGGAGCACAGATTCGTTTAGGATGGTGGAATGCAGACATAGTAGCATTGGGGACCTCAGACACCTTCCCTTCCAGCTAGCAGACATTTCAGGGTTTCAGAATTCCGGCATCCCAGGGATTCTAGAACTCAGCCACATTCCGGTTCTAGAATGCAGACGTCTTATGATTCTGGAAGGCAGGCACCCTCACTTCCTGAATGTAGACGTTTAACGATTCTAGATGTCAGCCATGACAGGATTCTAGAATTCAGCCATTCTGACATTCCGGAACTCAGCCGTCCTGCACATTCTAGAACAGAGACTCGTTGTGGACGATGGAATGCAGATGTAACAGCACTCTGGACGTCAGACACCTTCACTTCCGGCTAGCAGACATTTCAGGGTTTCAGAATTCCGCATCCCAGGGATTCTAGAACTCAGCCACGTTCCAGTTCTAGAGTGCAGACGTCTTACGATTCTGGAAGACAGGCACCCTCACTTCCGGAATGTAGACGTTTAACGATTCTAGATGTCAGCCATGCCAGGATTCTAGAATTCAGCCATCCTGACATCCCGGAACTCAGCCGTCCTGCAGATTCTAGAACACAGACTCGTTTAGGACAGTGGAATACAGACATAGTAGCATCCCGGACATCAGACACCTTGACTTCCGGCTAGGAGGCATTTCAGGGTTTCAGAATTCCGGCATCACAGGGATTCTAGAACTCAGCCACATTCCGGTTCTAGAATGCAGACGTCTTATGATTCTGGAAGGCAGGCACCCTCACTTCCGGAATGCAGAAGTTTAACGATTCTAGTGGTCAGCTCTACAAGGATTGTAGAATTCAGTCTTCCTGACATTCCGGATTTCAGCCGTCCTGCACATTCTAGAACACAGACTCGTTTAGGGCGGTGGAATGGAGACATAGTGGCATTCTGGACGTCAGACACCTTCACTTCCGGCCAGCAGACATTTCAGGGTTTCAGAATTCCGGCATCCCAGGGATTCTGGAACTCAGCCCCATTCCGGCTCTGGAATGCATACGTCTTATGATTGTGGAAGGCAAAAACTCTCATTTCCGGAATGTAGACATTTAACGATTCTAGAGGTCAGCCATGCCAGGATTCTACAATTCAGCCATCCTGACATCCCAGAACTCAGCCGTCCTGCACATTCTAGAACACAGACTTGTTTAGGACGGCGGAATGCAGACATAGTAGCATTCCGGATGTCAGACACCTTCACTTCCGGCCAGCAGACATTTCAGGGTTTCAGAATTACGGCATCCCACGGATTCTAGAATTCAGCCAAATTCCGCTTCTAGAATGCAGACGTCTTATGATTCTGGAAGGCAGGCAGCATCACTACCGGAATGTAGACGTTTGACGATTCTAGAAGTCAGCCATGCCAGGATTGTAGAATTCAGCCGACCTGACATTCCGGAACTAAGCCGTTCTGCGCATTCTAGAACACAGACTCGTTTAGGACAGTGGAATGCAGACATAGTAGCTTTCCGGACGTCAGACACTTACAATTCCGGCCAGCAAACACTTCAGGGTTTCAGAATTCTGGCATCCCAGGGATTCTAGAACTCAGCCTCAATCCGGTTCTTGAATGCAGACGTCTTATGATTCTGGGAGGGAGGCACCCTCACTTCTGGAATGTAGACGTTTAACGATTCTAGAGGTCAGCCATGAGAGGATTATAGAATTCAGTCATCCTGACATTCCGGAACTCAGCCGTCATCCACGTTCTAGAACACAGACTCGTTTTGGAAAATGGAATGCAGACAGGGCAGCATTCCGGACATCAGACACCTTCACTTCCGGCTAGCAGACATTTCAGGGTTTCACAATTCCGGCATCCCAGGGATTCTAGAACTCAGCCACATTCCGGTTCTAGAATGCAGACGTCTTATGATTCTGGAAGGCAGGCACCCTCACCTCCGCAATATAGACATTTAACGTTTCTAGAGGTCAGCCATGCCAGGATTCTAGAATTCAGCCACCCTGACATTCTGGAACTCAGCCGTCCAGCACATTCTAGAACACAGACTCGTTTAGTACGGTGGAATGCAGGCATAGTAGCATTCCGGATGTCAGACACCTTCACGTCCGGCTAGAAGACATTTCAGGGTATGAGAATTCCGGAATCCCAGGGATTCTAGAACTCAGCCACTTTCCGGTTGTAGAATACAGATGTCTTATCATTCTGGAAGGCAGTAACCCTCCCTTCCGGAATGTAGACGTTTAACGATTCTAGAGGTGAGCCATGCCAGGATTGTAGAATTCAGCCATCCTGACATTCCAAAACACAGCCGTTCTGCACGTTCTAGAACACAGACTCGTTTAGCTGGTGGAATGCAGACACAGTAGCATTCCGGACCTCAGACACCTTCCCTTCCAGCTAGCAGACATTTCAGGGTTACAGAATTCTGGCATCCCAGGGATTCTAGAACTCAGCCACATTCAGATTCTAGAATACAGATGTCTTATGATTCTGGAAGACAGGCACCCTCACTTCTGGAATGCAGACGTTTAACGATTCTAGAGGTCAGCCATGCCAGGATTCTAGATTTCAGCAATCCTGACATTCCGGAACTCAACCGTCCTGCACATTCTAGAACACTGACTCTTTTTGGACGATGGAATACAGACATAACAGCATTCCAGTCGTCAGACACCTTCACTTCCGAATAGCAGATATTTCTGGGTTTCAGAATTCCGGCATCCCAGGGATTCTAGAACTCAGCCACATTCCGGTTCTAGAATGCAGACGTCTTATGATTCTGGAAGGCAGGCACCCTCAGTTCCGGAACATAGACGTTTAACAATTCTAGAGTTCAGCCATGCCAGGATTCTACAATTCAGCCGTCCAGACATTCTGGAACTCAGCCGTCCTGCTCTTTGTAGAACACAGACTCGTTTAGGATGATGGAATGCAGACATTACAGCATTCCGGACGTCAGACACCTTCACTTCCGACTAGAAGACATTTCAGGGTTTCAGAATTCCGGCATCCCAGAGATTCTAGAAATCAGCCACATTCTGGTTCTACAATGCAGACGTCTTAGGATTATGGAAGGCAGGCACCCTCACTTCCGGAATGTTGACGTTTAATGACTCTTGAGGTCAGCCATGCCAGGATTCTAGAATTCAGCCATTCTGACATTCTGGAACACAACCGTCCTGTACATTCAAGAACACAGACTCGTTTAGGACAGTGGAATGCATACATAGTAGCATTCTGGCCGTCAGACATCTTCACTTCCGGCTAGCCGGCATTTCGGGGTTTCATAATTCTGGCATCCTAGGGATTATAGAACTCAGCCACATTCCAGTTCTAGAATGCAGACATCTTATGATTCTGGAAGGCAGGCACCCTCACTTCAGGAATGTAGACGTTTAAAGATTCTAGAGGTCAGCCATGCCAGGATTCGAGAATTCAGCCGTCCTGACATTCCGGAATTCAGTCATCCTGTACGTTCAGGAACACAGATTCGTTTAGGACGGTGGAATGCAGACATAGTAGCATTGGGGAACTCAGACACCTTCCCTTCCAGCTAGCAGACATTTCAGGGTTTCAGAATTCCGGCATCCCAGGGATTCTAGAACTCAGCCACATTCCGGTTCTAGAATGCAGACGTCTTATGATTCTGGAAGGCAGGCACCCTCACTTCCTGAACGTAGACGTTTAACGATTCTAGATGTCAGCCATGACAGGATTCTAGAATTCAGCCATTCTGACATTCCGGAACTCAGCCGTCCAGCACATTCTAGAAGAGAGACTCACATAGGTCGGTGGAATGCAGACATAGTAGCATTCCGGACTTCAGACACCTTGATTTCCGGCTAGCAGACATTTCAGGGCGTCAGAATTTCAGCATCCCAGGGATTCTAGAACTCAGCCACATTCCAGTTCTAGAATGCAGACGTCTTATGATTCTGGAATGCAGGCACCCTCACCTCCGGAATGTAGACATTTAACGATTCTAGAGGTCAGCCATGCCGGGATTCTAGAATTCTGCCACCCTGACATTCCGGAACTCAGCCGTCCAGCACATTCTAGAACACAGACTCGTTTAGTACGGTGGAATGCAGACATAGTAGCATTCCGGATGTCAGACACCTTCACTTACGGCTAGAAGACATTTCAGGGTTTGAGAATTGTGGCATCCCAGAGATGCTAGGACTCAGCCACATTCCGGTTGTAGAATACAGACGTCTTATCATTCTGGAAGGCAGTAACCCTCCCTTCGGAATGTAGACGTTTAACGATTCTAGAGGTGAGCCATGCCAGGATTGTAGAATTCAGCCATCCTGACATTCCAAAACACAGCCGTTCTGCACGTTCTAGAACACAGACTCGTTTAGCTGGTGGAATGCAGACACAGTAGCATTCCGGGCCTCAGACACCTTCCCTTCCAGCTAGCAGACATTTCAGGGTTACAGAATTCTGGCATCCCAGGGATTCTAGAACTCAGCCACATTCCGGTTCTAGAATACAGATGTCTTATGATTCTGGAAGACAGGCACCCTCACTTCTGGAATGCAGACGTTTAACGATTCTAGAGGTCAGCCATGCCAGGATTCTAGATTTCAGCAATCCTGACATTCCGGAACTCAACCGTCCTGCACATTCTAGAACACTGACTCTTTTTGGACGATGGAATACAGACATAACAGCATTCCAGTCGTCAGACACCTTCACTTCCGAATAGCAGATATTTCTGGCTTTCAGAATTCCGGCATCCCAGGGATTCTAGAACTCAGCCACATTCCGGTTCTAGAATGCAGACGTCTTATGATTCTGGAAGGCAGGCACCCTCAGTTCCGGAACATAGACGTTTAACAATTCTAGAGTTCAGCCATGCCAGGATTCTACAATTCAGCCGTCCAGACATTCTGGAACTCAGCCGTCCTGCTCGTTGTAGAACACAGACTCGTTTAGGATGATGGAATGCAGACATTACAGCATTCCGGACGTCAGACACCTTCACTTCCGACTAGAAGACATTTCAGGGTTTCAGAATTCCGGCATCCCAGAGATTCTAGAAATCAGCCACATTCTGGTTCTACAATGCAGACGTCTTAGGATTATGGAAGGCAGGCACCCTCACTTCCGGAATGTTGACGTTTAATGACTCTTGAGGTCAGCCATGCCAGGATTCTAGAATTCAGCCATTCTGACATTCTGGAACACAACCGTCCTGTACATTCAAGAACACAGACTCGTTTAGGACAGTGGAATGCATACATAGTAGCATTCTGGCCGTCAGACATCTTCACTTCCGGCTAGCCGGCATTTCGGGGTTTCATAATTCTGGCATCCTAGGGATTATAGAACTCAGCCACATTCCAGTTCTAGAATGCAGACATCTTATGATTCTGGAAGGCAGGCACCCTCACTTCAGGAATGTAGACGTTTAAAGATTCTAGAGGTCAGCCATGCCAGGATTCGAGAATTCAGCCGTCCTGACATTCCGGAATTCAGTCATCCTGTACGTTCAGGAACACAGATTCGTTTAGGACGGTGGAATGCAGACATAGTAGCATTGGGGAACTCAGACACCTTCCCTTCCAGCTAGCAGACATTTCAGGGTTACAGAACTCTGGCATCCCAGGGATTCTAGAACTCAGGCACATTCCGGTTCTAGAATATAGACGTCTTATGAGTCTGGAAGGCAGGTACCCTCACTTCCGGAATGTAGACGTTTAACGATTCTACAGGTCAGCCATGCCAGGATTCGAGAATTCAGCCGTCCTGACATTCCAGAAATCAGCCATCCTGCACGTTCAGGAGCACAGATTCGTTTAGGATGGTGGAATGCAGACATAGTAGCATTGGGGACCTCAGACACCTTCCCTTCCAGCTAGCAGACATTTCAGGGTTTCAGAATTCCGGCATCCCAGGGATTCTAGAACTCAGCCACATTCCGGTTCTAGAATGCAGACGTCTTATGATTCTGGAAGGCAGGCACCCTCACTTCCTGAATGTAGACGTTTAACGATTCTAGATGTCAGCCATGACAGGATTCTAGAATTCAGCCATTCTGACATTCCGGAACTCAGCCGTCCTGCACATTCTAGAACAGAGACTCGTTGTGGACGATGGAATGCAGATGTAACAGCACTCTGGACGTCAGACACCTTCACTTCCGGCTAGCAGACATTTCAGGGTTTCAGAATTCCGCATCCCAGGGATTCTAGAACTCAGCCACGTTCCAGTTCTAGAGTGCAGACGTCTTACGATTCTGGAAGACAGGCACCCTCACTTCCGCAATGTAGACGTTTAACGATTCTAGAGGTCAGCCATGCCAGGATTCTAGAATTCAGCAATCCTGACATTCCGGAACTCAGCCGTCCTGCACATTGAAGAACACAGACTCGTTTATGATGCTTTATGGCAGGCATAGTAGCATTCCAGATGTCAGACAACTGCACTTCCGTCTAGCAGACATTTCAGGGTTTCAGAATTCCGGTATCCCAGGGATTCTAGAACTCAGCCACATTCCGGTTCTAGAATGCAGACGTCTTATGATTCTGGAAGGGAGGCACCCTCACTTCCAGAATGTAGACTTTTAATCATTCTAGAGGTCAGCCATGCCAGGATTCTAGAATTCAGCCATCCTGACTTTCCGGAACTCAGCCGTCCTACACATTCTAGAACACAGCCTCGATTAGGACGGTGAAATGCAGACATAGTAGCATTGCGGAAGTCAGACACATTCACTTCCGGGTAGCAGACATTTCAGGGTTTCAGATTCCGGCATCCCAGGGAATCTAGAACTCCGCCACATTCTGGTTGTAGAATGCAGACGTCTTATGATCCTGGAAGGCAGGCACCCTCACTTCTGGAATGTAGACGTTTAACGATTCTAGAGGTCAGCCATGCAAGGATTCTAGAATTCAGCCATCCTGACATCCCGGAACTCAGCCGTCCTGCAGATTCTAGAACACAGACTCGTTTAGGACAGTGGAATACAGACATAGTAGCATCCCGCACATCAGACACCTTGACTTCCGGCTAGGAGGCATTTCAGGGTTTCAGAATTCCGGCATCACAGGGATTCTAGAACTCAGCCACATTCCGGTTCTAGAATGCAGACGTCTTATGATTCTGGAAGGCAGGCACCCTCACTTCCGGAATGCAGAAGTTTAACGATTCTAGTGGTCAGCTCTACAAGGATTGTAGAATTCAGTCTTCCTGACATTCCGGATTTCAGCCGTCCTGCACATTCTAGAACACAGACTCGTTTAGGGCGGTGGAATGGAGACATAGTGGCATTCTGGACGTCAGACACCTTCACTTCCGGCCAGCAGACTTTTCAGGGTTTCAGAATTCCGGCATCCCAGGGATTCTGGAACTCAGCCCCATTCCGGCTCTGGAATGCATACGTCTTATGATTGTGGAAGGCAGAAACTCTCATTTCCGGAATGTAGACATTTAACGATTCAAGAGGTCAGCCATGCCAGGATTCTACAATTCAGCCAATCTGACATCCCAGAACTCAGCCGTCCTGCACATTCTAGAACACAGACTCGTTTAGGACGGCGGAATGCAGACATAGTAGCATTCCGGATGTCAGACACCTTCACTTCCGGCCAGCAGACATTTCAGGGTTTCAGAATTACGGCATCCCACGGATTCTAGAATTCAGCCAAATTCCGCTTCTAGAATGCAGACGTCTTATGATTCTGGAAGGCAGGCAGCCTCACTACCGGAATGTAGACGTATGACGATTCTAGAAGTCAGCCATGCCAGGATTCTAGAATTCAGCCGACCTGACATTCCGGAACTAAGCCGTTCTGCACATTCTAGAACACAGACTCGTTTAGGACAGTGGAATGCAGACATAGTAGCTTTCCGGACGTCAGACACTTTCAATTCCGGCCAGCAGACACTTCAGGGTTTCAGAATTCTGGCATCCCAGGGATTCTAGAACTCAGCCTCATTCCGGTTCTAGAATGCAGACGTCTTATGATTCTGGGAGGGAGGCACCCTCACTTCTGGAATGTAGACGTTTAACGATTCTAGAGGTCAGCCATGAGAGGATTCTAGAATTCAGTCATCCTGACATTCCGGAACTCAGCCGTCCTCCACGTTCTAGAACACAGACTCGTTTTAGAAGATGGAATGCAGACAGGGCAACATTCCGGACACCAGACACCTTCACTTCCGGCTAGCAGACATTTCAGGGTTTCACAATTCCGGCATCCCAGGGATTCTAGAACTCAGCCACATTCTGGTTCTAGAATGCAGACTTCTTATGATTCTGGAAGGCAGGCACCCTCACTTCAGGAATGTAGACGTTTAATGATTCTGGAGGTCAGCCATGCCAGGATTCTAGAATTCTGCCATCCTGACATTCCGGAACTCAGCCGTCCACCACATTCTAGAAGAGCTACTCACATAGGTCGGTGGAATGCAGACATAGTAGCATTCCGGACGTCAGACATCTTGACTTCCAGCTAGCAGAGATTTCAGGGCTTCAGAATTCCGGCATCCCAGGGATTCTAGAACTCAGCCACATTCCGGTTCTAGAATGCAGACGTCTTATGATTCTGGAAGGCAGGCACCCTCACCTCCGCAATATAGACATTTAACGTTTCTAGAGGTCAGCCATGCCAGGATTCTAGAATTCAGCCACCCTGACATTCTGGAACTCAGCCGTCCAGCACATTCTAGAACACAGACTCGTTTAGTACGGTGGAATGCAGACATAGTAGCATTCCGGATGTCAGACACCTTCACGTCCGGCTAGAAGACATTTCAGGGTATGAGAATTCCGGAATCCCAGGGATTCTACAACTCAGCCACTTTCCGGTTGTAGAATACAGATGTCTTATCATTCTGGAAGGCAGTAACCCTCCCTTCCGGAATGTAGACGTTTAACGATTCTAGAGGTGAGCCATGCCAGGATTGTAGAATTCAGCCATCCTGACATTCCAAAACACAGCCGTTCTGCACGTTCTAGAACACAGACTCGTTTAGCATGGTGGAATGCAGACACAGTAGCATTCCGGACCTCAGACACCTTCCCTTCCAGCTAGCAGACATTTCAGGGTTACAGAATTCTGGCATCTCAGGGATTCTAGAACTCAGCCACATTCCGGTTCTAGAATACAGACGTCTTATGATTCTGGAAGGGAGGCACCCTCACTTCCAGAATGTAGACTTTTAATCATTCTAGAGGTCAGCCATGCCAGGATTCTAGAATTCAGCCATCCTGACTTTCCGGAACTCAGCCGTCCTACACATTCTAGAACACAGCCTCGATTAGGACGGTGAAATGCAGACATAGTAGCATTGCGGAAGTCAGACACATTCACTTCCGGGTAGCAGACATTTCAGGGTTTCAGATTCCGGCATCCCAGGGAATCTAGAACTCCGCCACATTCTGGTTGTAGAATGCAGACGTCTTATGATCCTGGAAGGCAGGCACCCTCACTTCTGGAATGTAGACGTTTAACGATTCTAGAGGTCAGCCATGCAAGGATTCTAGAATTCAGCCATCCTGACATCCCGGAACTCAGCCGTCCTGCAGATTCTAGAACACAGACTCGTTTAGGACAGTGGAATACAGACATAGTAGCATCCCGCACATCAGACACCTTGACTTCCGGCTAGGAGGCATTTCAGGGTTTCAGAATTCCGGCATCACAGGGATTCTAGAACTCAGCCACATTCCGGTTCTAGAATGCAGACGTCTTATGATTCTGGAAGGCAGGCACCCTCACTTCCGGAATGCAGAAGTTTAACGATTCTAGTGGTCAGCTCTACAAGGATTGTAGAATTCAGTCTTCCTGACATTCCGGATTTCAGCCGTCCTGCACATTCTAGAACACAGACTCGTTTAGGGCGGTGGAATGGAGACATAGTGGCATTCTGGACGTCAGACACCTTCACTTCCGGCCAGCAGACTTTTCAGGGTTTCAGAATTCCGGCATCCCAGGGATTCTGGAACTCAGCCCCATTCCGGCTCTGGAATGCATACGTCTTATGATTGTGGAAGGCAGAAACTCTCATTTCCGGAATGTAGACATTTAACGATTCAAGAGGTCAGCCATGCCAGGATTCTACAATTCAGCCAATCTGACATCCCAGAACTCAGCCGTCCTGCACATTCTAGAACACAGACTCGTTTAGGACGGCGGAATGCAGACATAGTAGCATTCCGGATGTCAGACACCTTCACTTCCGGCCAGCAGACATTTCAGGGTTTCAGAATTACGGCATCCCACGGATTCTAGAATTCAGCCAAATTCCGCTTCTAGAATGCAGACGTCTTATGATTCTGGAAGGCAGGCAGCCTCACTACCGGAAGGTAGGCGTTTGACGATTCTAGAAGTCAGCCATGCCAGGATTCTAGAATTCAGCCGACCTGACATTCCGGAACTAAGCCGTTCTGCACATTCTAGAACACAGACTCGTTTAGGACAGTGGAATGCAGACATAGTAGCTTTCCGGACGTCAGACACTTTCAATTCCGGCCAGCAGACACTTCAGGGTTTCAGAATTCTGGCATCCCAGGGATTCTAGAACTCAGCCTCATTCCGGTTCTAGAATGCAGACGTCTTATGATTCTGGGAGGGAGGCACCCTCACTTCTGGAATGTAGACGTTTAACGATTCTAGAGGTCAGCCATGAGAGGATTCTAGAATTCAGTCATCCTGACATTCCGGAACTCAGCCGTCCTCCACGTTCTAGAACACAGACTCGTTTTAGAAGATGGAATGCAGACAGGGCAACATTCCGGACACCAGACACCTTCACTTCCGGCTAGCAGACATTTCAGGGTTTCACAATTCCGGCATCCCAGGGATTCTAGATCTCAGCCACATTCTGGTTCTAGAATGCAGACTTCTTATGATTCTGGAAGGCAGGCACCCTCACTTCAGGAATGTAGACGTTTAATGATTCTGGAGGTCAGCCATGCCAGGATTCTAGAATTCTGCCATCCTGACATTCCGGAACTCAGCCGTCCACCACATTCTAGAAGAGCTACTCACATAGGTCGGTGGAATGCAGACATAGTAGCATTCCGGACGTCAGACATCTTGACTTCCAGCTAGCAGAGATTTCAGGGCTTCAGAATTCCGGCATCCCAGGGATTCTAGAACTCAGCCACATTCCGGTTCTAGAATGCAGACGTCTTATGATTCTGGAAGGCAGGCACCCTCACCTCCGCAATATAGACATTTAACGTTTCTAGAGGTCAGCCATGCCAGGATTCTAGAATTCAGCCACCCTGACATTCTGGAACTCAGCCGTCCAGCACATTCTAGAACACAGACTCGTTTAGTACGGTGGAATGCAGACATAGTAGCATTCCGGATGTCAGACACCTTCACGTCCGGCTAGAAGACATTTCAGGGTATGAGAATTCCGGAATCCCAGGGATTCTACAACTCAGCCACTTTCCGGTTGTAGAATACAGATGTCTTATCATTCTGGAAGGCAGTAACCCTCCCTTCCGGAATGTAGACGTTTAACGATTCTAGAGGTGAGCCATGCCAGGATTGTAGAATTCAGCCATCCTGACATTCCAAAACACAGCCGTTCTGCACGTTCTAGAACACAGACTCGTTTAGCATGGTGGAATGCAGACACAGTAGCATTCCGGACCTCAGACACCTTCCCTTCCAGCTAGCAGACATTTCAGGGTTACAGAATTCTGGCATCCCAGGGATTCTAGAACTCAGCCACATTCCGGTTCTAGAATACAGATGTCTTATGATTCTGGAAGACAGGCACCCTCACTTCTGGAATGCAGACGTT
This sequence comes from Aotus nancymaae, assembly GCF_030222135.1. NCBI lineage: Eukaryota > Metazoa > Chordata > Mammalia > Primates > Aotidae > Aotus > Aotus nancymaae. The sequence goes on along the minus strand of NW_026988635.1, from coordinate 169,461 downwards.
TAACGATTCTAGAGGTCAGCCATGCCAGGATTCTAGATTTCAGCAATCCTGACATTCCGGAACTCAACCGTCCTGCACATTCTAGAACACTGACTCTTTTTGGACGATGGAATACAGACATAACAGCATTCCAGTCGTCAGACACCTTCACTTCCGAATAGCAGATATTTCTGGCTTTCAGAATTCCGGCATCCCAGGGATTCTAGAACTCAGCCACATTCCGGTTCTAGAATGCAGACGTCTTATGATTCTGGAAGGCAGGCACCCTCAGTTCCGGAACATAGACGTTTAACAATTCTAGAGTTCAGCCATGCCAGGATTCTACAATTCAGCCGTCCAGACATTCTGGAACTCAGCCGTCCTGCTCGTTGTAGAACACAGACTCGTTTAGGATGATGGAATGCAGACATTACAGCATTCCGGACGTCAGACACCTTCACTTCCAACTAGAAGACATTTCAGGGTTTCAGAATTCCGGCATCCCAGAGATTCTAGAAATCAGCCACATTCTGGTTCTACAATGCAGACGTCTTAGGATTATGGAAGGCAGGCACCCTCACTTCCGGAATGTTGACGTTTAATGACTCTTGAGGTCAGCCATGCCAGGATTCTAGAATTCAGCCATTCTGACATTCTGGAACACAACCGTCCTGTACATTCAAGAACACAGACTCGTTTAGGACAGTGGAATGCATACATAGTAGCATTCTGGCCGTCAGACATCTTCACTTCCGGCTAGCCGGCATTTCGGGGTTTCATAATTCTGGCATCCTAGGGATTATAGAACTCAGCCACATTCCAGTTCTAGAATGCAGACATCTTATGATTCTGGAAGGCAGGCACCCTCACTTCAGGAATGTAGACGTTTAAAGATTCTAGAGGTCAGCCATGCCAGGATTCGAGAATTCAGCCGTCCTGACATTCCGGAATTCAGTCATCCTGTACGTTCAGGAACACAGATTCGTTTAGGACGGTGGAATGCAGACATAGTAGCATTGGGGAACTCAGACACCTTCCCTTCCAGCTAGCAGACATTTCAGGGTTACAGAACTCTGGCATCCCAGGGATTCTAGAACTCAGGCACATTCCGGTTCTAGAATATAGACGTCTTATGAGTCTGGAAGGCAGGTACCCTCACTTCCGGAATGTAGACGTTTAACGATTCTACAGGTCAGCCATGCCAGGATTCGAGAATTCAGCCGTCCTGACATTCCAGAAATCAGCCATCCTGCACGTTCAGGAGCACAGATTCGTTTAGGATGGTGGAATGCAGACATAGTAGCATTGGGGACCTCAGACACCTTCCCTTCCAGCTAGCAGACATTTCAGGGTTTCAGAATTCCGGCATCCCAGGGATTCTAGAACTCAGCCACATTCCGGTTCTAGAATGCAGACGTCTTATGATTCTGGAAGGCAGGCACCCTCACTTCCTGAATGTAGACGTTTAACGATTCTAGATGTCAGCCATGACAGGATTCTAGAATTCAGCCATTCTGACATTCCGGAACTCAGCCGTCCTGCACATTCTAGAACAGAGACTCGTTGTGGACGATGGAATGCAGATGTAACAGCACTCTGGACGTCAGACACCTTCACTTCCGGCTAGCAGACATTTCAGGGTTTCAGAATTCCGCATCCCAGGGATTCTAGAACTCAGCCACGTTCCAGTTCTAGAGTGCAGACGTCTTACGATTCTGGAAGACAGGCACCCTCACTTCCGCAATGTAGACGTTTAACGATTCTAGAGGTCAGCCATGCCAGGATTCTAGAATTCAGCAATCCTGACATTCCGGAACTCAGCCGTCCTGCACATTGAAGAACACAGACTCGTTTATGATGCTTTATGGCAGGCATAGTAGCATTCCAGACGTCAGACAACTGCACTTCCGTCTAGCAGACATTTCAGGGTTTCAGAATTCCGGTATCCCAGGGATTCTAGAACTCAGCCACATTCCGGTTCTAGAATGCAGACGTCTTATGATTCTGGAAGGGAGGCACCCTCACTTCCAGAATGTAGACTTTTAATCATTCTAGAGGTCAGCCATGCCAGGATTCTAGAATTCAGCCATCCTGACTTTCCGGAACTCAGCCGTCCAGAACATTCTATAAGAGAGACTCACATAGGTCGGTGGAATGCAGACATAGTAGCATTCCGGACTTCAGACACCTTGATTTCCGGCTAGCAGACATTTCAGGGCTTCAGAATTTCAGCATCCCAGGGATTCCAGAACTCAGCCACATTCCAGTTCTAGAATTCAGACGTCTTATGATTCTGGAATGCAGGCACCCTCACCTCCGGAATGTAGACATTTAACGATTCTAGAGGTCAGCCATGCCGGGATTCTAGAATTCTGCCACCCTGACATTCCGGAACTCAGCCGTCCAGCACATTCTAGAACACAGACTCGTTTAGTACGGTGGAATGCAGACATAGTAGCATTCCGGATGTCAGACACCTTCACTTACGGCTAGAAGACATTTCAGGGTTTGAGAATTCTGGCATCCCAGAGATGCTAGGACTCAGCCACATTCCGGTTGTAGAATACAGACGTCTTATCATTCTGGAAGGCAGGCACCCACCCTTCCGGAATGTAGACGTTTAAGGATTCTAGAGGTGAGCCATGCCAGGATTCTAGAATTCAGACATCCTGACATTCCGAAACTCAGCCATCCTGCACGTTCTAGAACACAGACTCGTTTAGGACAGTGGAATGCAGACATAGTAGCATTCTGGACGTCAGACACCTTCATTTCCGGCCAGCAGACATTTCAGGGTTTCAGAATTCCGGCATCCCAGGGATTCTAATACTCAGCCACATTCCGGTTCTGGAATGCAGATGTCTTATGATTCTGGGAGGGAGGCACCCTCACTTCTGTAATGTAGACATTTAACGATTCTAGAGGTCAGCCATAAGAGGATTCTAGAATTCAGCCATCCTGACATTCCGGAACTCAGCCGTCCTCCACGTTCTAGAACAGAGACTCGTTTTGGACGATGGAATGCAGACAGGGCAGCATTCCGGACGTCAGACACCTTCACTTCCGGCTAGCAGACATTTCAGGGTTTCAGAATTCCGGCATCCCAGGGATTCTAGAACTCAGCCACATTCTGGTTCGAGAATGCAGACTTCTTATGATTCTGGAAGGCAGGCACCCTCACTTCCGGCATGTAGACGTTTAATGATTCTGGAGGTCAGCCATGCCAGGATTCTAGAATTCTGCCATCCTGACATTCCGGAACTCAGCCGTCCAGCACATTCTAGAAGAGAGACTCACATAGATCGGTGGAATGCAGACATAGTAGCATTCCGGACGTCAGACATCTTGACTTCCAGCTAGCAGACATTTCAGGGCTTCAGAATTCCGGCATCCCAGGGATTCTAGAACTCAGCCACATTCCGGTTCTAGAATGCAGACGTCTTATGATTCTGGAAGGCAGGCACCCTCACCTCTGCAATATAGACATTTAACGTTTCTAGAGGTCAGCCATGCCAGGATTCTAGAATTCAGCCACCCTGACATTCTGGAACTCAGCCGTCCAGCACATTCTAGAACACAGACTCGTTTAGTACGGTGGAATGCAGACATAGTAGCATTCCGGATGTCAGACACCTTCACGTCCGGCTAGAAGACATTTCAGGGTATGAGAATTCCGGAATCCCAGGGATTCTAGAACTCAGCCACTTTCCGGTTGTAGAATACAGATGTCTTATCATTCTGGAAGGCAGTAACCCTCCCTTCCGGAATGTAGACGTTTAACGATTCTAGAGGTGAGCCATGCCAGGATTGTAGAATTCAGCCATCCTGACATTCCAAAACACAGCCGTTCTGCACGTTCTAGAACACAGACTCGTTTAGCTGGTGGAATGCAGACACAGTAGCATTCCGGACCTCAGACACCTTCCCTTCCAGCTAGCAGACATTTCAGGGTTACAGAATTCTGGCATCCCAGGGATTCTAGAACTCAGCCACATTCCGGTTCTAGAATACAGATGTCTTATGATTCTGGAAGACAGGCACCCTCACTTCTGGAATGCAGACGTTTAACGATTCTAGAGGTCAGCCATGCCAGGATTCTAGATTTCAGCAATCCTGACATTCCGGAACTCAACCGTCCTGCACATTCTAGAACACTGACTCTTTTTGGACGATGGAATACAGACATAACAGCATTCCAGTCGTCAGACACCTTCACTTCCGAATAGCAGATATTTCTGGCTTTCAGAATTCCGGCATCCCAGGGATTCTAGAACTCAGCCACATTCCGGTTCTAGAATGCAGACGTCTTATGATTCTGGAAGGCAGGCACCCTCAGTTCCGGAACATAGACGTTTAACAATTCTAGAGTTCAGCCATGCCAGGATTCTACAATTCAGCCGTCCAGACATTCTGGAACTCAGCCGTCCTGCTCTTTGTAGAACACAGACTCGTTTAGGATGATGGAATGCAGACATTACAGCATTCCGGACGTCAGACACCTTCACTCCCGACTAGAAGATATTTCAGGGTTTCAGAATTCCGGCATCCCAGAGATTCTAGAAATCAACCACATTCTGGTTCTACAATGCAGACGTCTTAGGATTATGGAAGGCAGGCACCCTCACTTCCGGAATGTTGACGTTTAATGACTCTTGAGGTCAGCCATGCCAGGATTCTAGAATTCAGCCATTCTGACATTCTGGAACACAACCGTCCTGTACATTCAAGAACACAGACTCGTTTAGGACAGTGGAATGCATACATAGTAGCATTCTGGCCGTCAGACATCTTCACTTCCGGCTAGCCGGCATTTCGGGGTTTCATAATTCTGGCATCCTAGGGATTATAGAACTCAGCCACATTCCAGTTCTAGAATGCAGGCATCTTATGATTCTGGAAGGCAGGCACCCTCACTTCAGGAATGTAGACGTTTAAAGATTCTAGAGGTCAGCCATGCCAGGATTCGAGAATTCAGCCGTCCTGACATTCCGGAATTCAGTCATCCTGTACGTTCAGGAACACAGATTCGTTTAGGACGGTGGAATGCAGACATAGTAGCATTGGGGAACTCAGACACATTCCCTTCCAGCTAGCAGACATTTCATGGTTATAGAACTCTGGCATCCCAAGGATTCTAGAACTCAGGCACATTCCGGTTCTAGAATATAGACGTCTTATGAGTCTGGAAGGCAGGTACCCTCACTTCCGGAATGTAGACGTTTAACGATTCTACAGGTCAGCCATGCCAGGATTCGAGAATTCAGCCGTCCTGACATTCCAGAAATCAGCCATCCTGCACGTTCAGGAGCACAGATTCGTTTAGGATGGTGGAATGCAGACATAGTAGCATTGGGGACCTCAGACACCTTCCCTTCCAGCTAGCAGACATTTCAGGGTTTCAGAATTCCGGCATCCCAGGGATTCTAGAACTCAGCCACATTCCGGTTCTAGAATGCAGACGTCTTATGATTCTGGAAGGCAGGCACCCTCACTTCCTGAATGTAGACGTTTAACGATTCTAGATGTCAGCCATGACAGGATTCTAGAATTCAGCCATTCTGACATTCCGGAACTCAGCCGTCCTGCACATTCTAGAACAGAGACTCGTTGTGGACGATGGAATGCAGATGTAACAGCACTCTGGACGTCAGACACCTTCACTTCCGGCTAGCAGACATTTCAGGGTTTCAGAATTCCGCATCCCAGGGATTCTAGAACTCAGCCACGTTCCAGTTCTAGAGTGCAGACGTCTTACGATTCTGGAAGACAGGCACCCTCACTTCCGGAATGTAGACGTTTAACGATTCTAGATGTCAGCCATGCCAGGATTCTAGAATTCAGCCATCCTGACATCCCGGAACTCAGCCGTCCTGCAGATTCTAGAACACAGACTCGTTTAGGACAGTGGAATACAGACATAGTAGCATCCCGCACATCAGACACCTTGACTTCCGGCTAGGAGGCATTTCAGGGTTTCAGAATTCCGGCATCACAGGGATTCTAGAACTCAGCCACATTCCGGTTCTAGAATGCAGACGTCTTATGATTCTGGAAGGCAGGCACCCTCACTTCCGGAATGCAGAAGTTTAACGATTCTAGTGGTCAGCTCTACAAGGATTGTAGAATTCAGTCTTCCTGACATTCCGGATTTCAGCCGTCCTGCACATTCTAGAACACAGACTCGTTTAGGGCGGTGGAATGGAGACATAGTGGCATTCTGGACGTCAGACACCTTCACTTCCGGCCAGCAGACATTTCAGGGTTTCAGAATTCCGGCATCCCAGGGATTCTGGAACTCAGCCCCATTCCGTCTCTGGAATGCATACGTCTTATGATTGTGGAAGGCAAAAACTCTCATTTCCGGAATGTAGACATTTAACGATTCTAGAGGTCAGCCATGCCAGGATTCTACAATTCAGCCATCCTGACATCCCAGAACTCAGCCGTCCTGCACATTCTAGAACACAGACTCGTTTAGGACGGCGGAATGCAGACATAGTAGCATTCCGGATGTCAGACACCTTCACTTCCGGCCAGCAGACATTTCAGGGTTTCAGAATTACGGCATCCCACGGATTCTAGAATTCAGCCAAATTCCGCTTCTAGAATGCAGACGTCTTATGATTCTGGAAGGCAGGCAGCATCACTACCGGAATGTAGACGTTTGACGATTCTAGAAGTCAGCCATGCCAGGATTGTAGAATTCAGCCGACCTGACATTCCGGAACTAAGCCGTTCTGCGCATTCTAGAACACAGACTCGTTTAGGACAGTGGAATGCAGACATAGTAGCTTTCCGGACGTCAGACACTTACAATTCCGGCCAGCAAACACTTCAGGGTTTCAGAATTCTGGCATCCCAGGGATTCTAGAACTCAGCCTCAATCCGGTTCTTGAATGCAGACGTCTTATGATTCTGGGAGGGAGGCACCCTCACTTCTGGAATGTAGACGTTTAACGATTCTAGAGGTCAGCCATGAGAGGATTATAGAATTCAGTCATCCTGACATTCCGGAACTCAGCCGTCATCCACGTTCTAGAACACAGACTCGTTTTGGAAAATGGAATGCAGACAGGGCAGCATTCCGGACATCAGACACCTTCACTTCCGGCTAGCAGACATTTCAGGGTTTCACAATTCCGGCATCCCACGGATTCTAGAACTCAGCCACATTCCGGTTCTAGAATGCAGACTTCTTATGATTCTGGAAGGCAGGCGCCCTCACTTCCGGAATGTAGATGTTTAACGATTCGGGAGGTCAGCCATGCCAGGATTCTAGAATTCTGCCATCCTGACATTCCGGAACTCAGCCGTCCAGCACATTCTAGAAGAGAGACTCACATAGGTCGGTGGAATGCAGACATAGTAGCATTCCGGACTTCAGACACCTTGATTTCCGGCTAGCAGACATTTCAGGGCTTCAGAATTTCAGCATCCCAGGGATTCTAGAACTCAGCCACATTCCAGTTCTAGAATGCAGACGTCTTATGATTCTGGAATGCAGGCACCCTCACCTCCGGAATGTAGACATTTAACGATTCTAGAGGTCAGCCATGCCGGGATTCTAGAATTCTGCCACCCTGACATTCCGGAACTCAGCCGTCCAGCACATTCTAGAACACAGACTCGTTTAGTACGGTGGAATGCAGACATAGTAGCATTCCGGATGTCAGACACCTTCACTTACGGCTAGAAGACATTTCAGGGTTTGAGAATTGTGGCATCCCAGAGATGCTAGGACTCAGCCACATTCCGGTTGTAGAATACAGACGTCTTATCATTCTGGAAGGCAGTAACCCTCCCTTCGGAATGTAGACGTTTAACGATTCTAGAGGTGAGCCATGCCAGGATTGTAGAATTCAGCCATCCTGACATTCCAAAACACAGCCGTTCTGCACGTTCTAGAACACAGACTCGTTTAGCTGGTGGAATGCAGACACAGTAGCATTCCGGACCTCAGACACCTTCCCTTCCAGCTAGCAGACATTTCAGGGTTACAGAATTCTGGCATCCCAGGGATTCTAGAACTCAGCCACATTCCGGTTCTAGAATACAGATGTCTTATGATTCTGGAAGACAGGCACCCTCACTTCTGGAATGCAGACGTTTAACGATTCTAGAGGTCAGCCATGCCAGGATTCTAGATTTCAGCAATCCTGACATTCCGGAACTCAACCGTCCTGCACATTCTAGAACACTGACTCTTTTTGGACGATGGAATACAGACATAACAGCATTCCAGTCGTCAGACACCTTCACTTCCGAATAGCAGATATTTCTGGCTTTCAGAATTCCGGCATCCCAGGGATTCTAGAACTCAGCCACATTCCGGTTCTAGAATGCAGACGTCTTATGATTCTGGAAGGCAGGCACCCTCAGTTCCGGAACATAGACGTTTAACAATTCTAGAGTTCAGCCATGCCAGGATTCTACAATTCAGCCGTCCAGACATTCTGGAACTCAGCCGTCCTGCTCTTTGTAGAACACAGACTCGTTTAGGATGATGGAATGCAGACATTACAGCATTCCGGACGTCAGACACCTTCACTCCCGACTAGAAGATATTTCAGGGTTTCAGAATTCCGGCATCCCAGAGATTCTAGAAATCAACCACATTCTGGTTCTACAATGCAGACGTCTTAGGATTATGGAAGGCAGGCACCCTCACTTCCGGAATGTTGACGTTTAATGACTCTTGAGGTCAGCCATGCCAGGATTCTAGAATTCAGCCATTCTGACATTCTGGAACACAACCGTCCTGTACATTCAAGAACACAGACTCGTTTAGGACAGTGGAATGCATACATAGTAGCATTCTGGCCGTCAGACATCTTCACTTCCGGCTAGCCGGCATTTCGGGGTTTCATAATTCTGGCATCCTAGGGATTATAGAACTCAGCCACATTCCAGTTCTAGAATGCAGGCATCTTATGATTCTGGAAGGCAGGCACCCTCACTTCAGGAATGTAGACGTTTAAAGATTCTAGAGGTCAGCCATGCCAGGATTCGAGAATTCAGCCGTCCTGACATTCCGGAATTCAGTCATCCTGTACGTTCAGGAACACAGATTCGTTTAGGACGGTGGAATGCAGACATAGTAGCATTGGGGAACTCAGACACATTCCCTTCCAGCTAGCAGACATTTCATGGTTATAGAACTCTGGCATCCCAAGGATTCTAGAACTCAGGCACATTCCGGTTCTAGAATATAGACGTCTTATGAGTCTGGAAGGCAGGTACCCTCACTTCCGGAATGTAGACGTTTAACGATTCTACAGGTCAGCCATGCCAGGATTCGAGAATTCAGCCGTCCTGACATTCCAGAAATCAGCCATCCTGCACGTTCAGGAGCACAGATTCGTTTAGGATGGTGGAATGCAGACATAGTAGCATTGGGGACCTCAGACACCTTCCCTTCCAGCTAGCAGACATTTCAGGGTTTCAGAATTCCGGCATCCCAGGGATTCTAGAACTCAGCCACATTCCGGTTCTAGAATGCAGACGTCTTATGATTCTGGAAGGCAGGCACCCTCACTTCCTGAATGTAGACGTTTAACGATTCTAGATGTCAGCCATGACAGGATTCTAGAATTCAGCCATTCTGACATTCCGGAACTCAGCCGTCCTGCACATTCTAGAACAGAGACTCGTTGTGGACGATGGAATGCAGATGTAACAGCACTCTGGACGTCAGACACCTTCACTTCCGGCTAGCAGACATTTCAGGGTTTCAGAATTCCGCATCCCAGGGATTCTAGAACTCAGCCACGTTCCAGTTCTAGAGTGCAGACGTCTTACGATTCTGGAAGACAGGCACCCTCACTTCCGGAATGTAGACGTTTAACGATTCTAGATGTCAGCCATGCCAGGATTCTAGAATTCAGCCATCCTGACATCCCGGAACTCAGCCGTCCTGCAGATTCTAGAACACAGACTCGTTTAGGACAGTGGAATACAGACATAGTAGCATCCCGCACATCAGACACCTTGACTTCCGGCTAGGAGGCATTTCAGGGTTTCAGAATTCCGGCATCACAGGGATTCTAGAACTCAGCCACATTCCGGTTCTAGAATGCAGACGTCTTATGATTCTGGAAGGCAGGCACCCTCACTTCCGGAATGCAGAAGTTTAACGATTCTAGTGGTCAGCTCTACAAGGATTGTAGAATTCAGTCTTCCTGACATTCCGGATTTCAGCCGTCCTGCACATTCTAGAACACAGACTCGTTTAGGGCGGTGGAATGGAGACATAGTGGCATTCTGGACGTCAGACACCTTCACTTCCGGCCAGCAGACATTTCAGGGTTTCAGAATTCCGGCATCCCAGGGATTCTGGAACTCAGCCCCATTCCGTCTCTGGAATGCATACGTCTTATGATTGTGGAAGGCAAAAACTCTCATTTCCGGAATGTAGACATTTAACGATTCTAGAGGTCAGCCATGCCAGGATTCTACAATTCAGCCATCCTGACATCCCAGAACTCAGCCGTCCTGCACATTCTAGAACACAGACTCGTTTAGGACGGCGGAATGCAGACATAGTAGCATTCCGGATGTCAGACACCTTCACTTCCGGCCAGCAGACATTTCAGGGTTTCAGAATTACGGCATCCCACGGATTCTAGAATTCAGCCAAATTCCGCTTCTAGAATGCAGACGTCTTATGATTCTGGAAGGCAGGCAGCATCACTACCGGAATGTAGACGTTTGACGATTCTAGAAGTCAGCCATGCCAGGATTGTAGAATTCAGCCGACCTGACATTCCGGAACTAAGCCGTTCTGCGCATTCTAGAACACAGACTCGTTTAGGACAGTGGAATGCAGACATAGTAGCTTTCCGGACGTCAGACACTTACAATTCCGGCCAGCAAACACTTCAGGGTTTCAGAATTCTGGCATCCCAGGGATTCTAGAACTCAGCCTCAATCCGGTTCTTGAATGCAGACGTCTTATGATTCTGGGAGGGAGGCACCCTCACTTCTGGAATGTAGACGTTTAACGATTCTAGAGGTCAGCCATGAGAGGATTATAGAATTCAGTCATCCTGACATTCCGGAACTCAGCCGTCATCCACGTTCTAGAACACAGACTCGTTTTGGAAAATGGAATGCAGACAGGGCAGCATTCCGGACATCAGACACCTTCACTTCCGGCTAGCAGACATTTCAGGGTTTCACAATTCCGGCATCCCACGGATTCTAGAACTCAGCCACATTCCGGTTCTAGAATGCAGACTTCTTATGATTCTGGAAGGCAGGCGCCCTCACTTCCGGAATGTAGATGTTTAACGATTCGGGAGGTCAGCCATGCCAGGATTCTAGAATTCTGCCATCCTGACATTCCGGAACTCAGCCGTCCAGCACATTCTAGAAGAGAGACTCACATAGGTCGGTGGAATGCAGACATAGTAGCATTCCGGACTTCAGACACCTTGATTTCCGGCTAGCAGACATTTCAGGGCTTCAGAATTTCAGCATCCCAGGGATTCTAGAACTCAGCCACATTCCAGTTCTAGAATGCAGACGTCTTATGATTCTGGAATGCAGGCACCCTCACCTCCGGAATGTAGACATTTAACGATTCTAGAGGTCAGCCATGCCGGGATTCTAGAATTCTGCCACCCTGACATTCCGGAACTCAGCCGTCCAGCACATTCTAGAACACAGACTCGTTTAGTACGGTGGAATGCAGACATAGTAGCATTCCGGATGTCAGACACCTTCACTTACGGCTAGAAGACATTTCAGGGTTTGAGAATTGTGGCATCCCAGAGATGCTAGGACTCAGCCACATTCCGGTTGTAGAATACAGACGTCTTATCATTCTGGAAGGCAGTAACCCTCCCTTCGGAATGTAGACGTTTAACGATTCTAGAGGTGAGCCATGCCAGGATTGTAGAATTCAGCCATCCTGACATTCCAAAACACAGCCGTTCTGCACGTTCTAGAACACAGACTCGTTTAGCTGGTGGAATGCAGACACAGTAGCATTCCGGACCTCAGACACCTTCCCTTCCAGCTAGCAGACATTTCAGGGTTACAGAATTCTGGCATCCCAGGGATTCTAGAACTCAGCCACATTCCGGTTCTAGAATACAGATGTCTTATGATTCTGGAAGACAGGCACCCTCACTTCTGGAATGCAGACGTTTAACGATTCTAGAGGTCAGCCATGCCAGGATTCTAGATTTCAGCAATCCTGACATTCCGGAACTCAACCGTCCTGCACATTCTAGAACACTGACTCTTTTTGGACGATGGAATACAGACATAACAGCATTCCAGTCGTCAGACACCTTCACTTCCGAATAGCAGATATTTCTGGCTTTCAGAATTCCGGCATCCCAGGGATTCTAGAACTCAGCCACATTCCGGTTCTAGAATGCAGACGTCTTATGATTCTGGAAGGCAGGCACCCTCAGTTCCGGAACATAGACGTTTAACAATTCTAGAGTTCAGCCATGCCAGGATTCTACAATTCAGCCGTCCAGACATTCTGGAACTCAGCCGTCCTGCTCGTTGTAGAACACAGACTCGTTTAGGATGATGGAATGCAGACATTACAGCATTCCGGACGTCAGACACCTTCACTTCCGACTAGAAGACATTTCAGGGTTTCAGAATTCCGGCATCCCAGAGATTCTAGAAATCAGCCACATTCTGGTTCTACAATGCAGACGTCTTAGGATTATGGAAGGCAGGCACCCTCACTTCCGGAATGTTGACGTTTAATGACTCTTGAGGTCAGCCATGCCAGGATTCTAGAATTCAGCCATTCTGACATTCTGGAACACAACCGTCCTGTACATTCAAGAACACAGACTCGTTTAGGACAGTGGAATGCATACATAGTAGCATTCTGGCCGTCAGACATCTTCACTTCCGGCTAGCCGGCATTTCGGGGTTTCATAATTCTGGCATCCTAGGGATTATAGAACTCAGCCACATTCCAGTTCTAGAATGCAGACATCTTATGATTCTGGAAGGCAGGCACCCTCACTTCAGGAATGTAGACGTTTAAAGATTCTAGAGGTCAGCCATGCCAGGATTCGAGAATTCAGCCGTCCTGACATTCCGGAATTCAGTCATCCTGTACGTTCAGGAACACAGATTCGTTTAGGACGGTGGAATGCAGACATAGTAGCATTGGGGAACTCAGACACCTTCCCTTCCAGCTAGCAGACATTTCAGGGTTACAGAACTCTGGCATCCCAGGGATTCTAGAACTCAGGCACATTCCGGTTCTAGAATATAGACGTCTTATGAGTCTGGAAGGCAGGTACCCTCACTTCCGGAATGTAGACGTTTAACGATTCTACAGGTCAGCCATGCCAGGATTCGAGAATTCAGCCGTCCTGACATTCCAGAAATCAGCCATCCTGCACGTTCAGGAGCACAGATTCGTTTAGGATGGTGGAATGCAGACATAGTAGCATTGGGGACCTCAGACACCTTCCCTTCCAGCTAGCAGACATTTCAGGGTTTCAGAATTCCGGCATCCCAGGGATTCTAGAACTCAGCCACATTCCGGTTCTAGAATGCAGACGTCTTATGATTCTGGAAGGCAGGCACCCTCACTTCCTGAATGTAGACGTTTAACGATTCTAGATGTCAGCCATGACAGGATTCTAGAATTCAGCCATTCTGACATTCCGGAACTCAGCCGTCCTGCACATTCTAGAACAGAGACTCGTTGTGGACGATGGAATGCAGATGTAACAGCACTCTGGACGTCAGACACCTTCACTTCCGGCTAGCAGACATTTCAGGGTTTCAGAATTCCGCATCCCAGGGATTCTAGAACTCAGCCACGTTCCAGTTCTAGAGTGCAGACGTCTTACGATTCTGGAAGACAGGCACCCTCACTTCCGCAATGTAGACGTTTAACGATTCTAGAGGTCAGCCATGCCAGGATTCTAGAATTCAGCAATCCTGACATTCCGGAACTCAGCCGTCCTGCACATTGAAGAACACAGACTCGTTTATGATGCTTTATGGCAGGCATAGTAGCATTCCAGATGTCAGACAACTGCACTTCCGTCTAGCAGACATTTCAGGGTTTCAGAATTCCGGTATCCCAGGGATTCTAGAACTCAGCCACATTCCGGTTCTAGAATGCAGACGTCTTATGATTCTGGAAGGGAGGCACCCTCACTTCCAGAATGTAGACTTTTAATCATTCTAGAGGTCAGCCATGCCAGGATTCTAGAATTCAGCCATCCTGACTTTCCGGAACTCAGCCGTCCTACACATTCTAGAACACAGCCTCGATTAGGACGGTGAAATGCAGACATAGTAGCATTGCGGAAGTCAGACACATTCACTTCCGGGTAGCAGACATTTCAGGGTTTCAGATTCCGGCATCCCAGGGAATCTAGAACTCCGCCACATTCTGGTTGTAGAATGCAGACGTCTTATGATCCTGGAAGGCAGGCACCCTCACTTCTGGAATGTAGACGTTTAACGATTCTAGAGGTCAGCCATGCAAGGATTCTAGAATTCAGCCATCCTGACATCCCGGAACTCAGCCGTCCTGCAGATTCTAGAACACAGACTCGTTTAGGACAGTGGAATACAGACATAGTAGCATCCCGGACATCAGACACCTTGACTTCCGGCTAGGAGGCATTTCAGGGTTTCAGAATTCCGGCATCACAGGGATTCTAGAACTCAGCCACATTCCGGTTCTAGAATGCAGACGTCTTATGATTCTGGAAGGCAGGCACCCTCACTTCCGGAATGCAGAAGTTTAACGATTCTAGTGGTCAGCTCTACAAGGATTGTAGAATTCAGTCTTCCTGACATTCCGGATTTCAGCCGTCCTGCACATTCTAGAACACAGACTCGTTTAGGGCGGTGGAATGGAGACATAGTGGCATTCTGGACGTCAGACACCTTCACTTCCGGCCAGCAGACTTTTCAGGGTTTCAGAATTCCGGCATCCCAGGGATTCTGGAACTCAGCCCCATTCCGGCTCTGGAATGCATACGTCTTATGATTGTGGAAGGCAGAAACTCTCATTTCCGGAATGTAGACATTTAACGATTCAAGAGGTCAGCCATGCCAGGATTCTACAATTCAGCCAATCTGACATCCCAGAACTCAGCCGTCCTGCACATTCTAGAACACAGACTCGTTTAGGACGGCGGAATGCAGACATAGTAGCATTCCGGATGTCAGACACCTTCACTTCCGGCCAGCAGACATTTCAGGGTTTCAGAATTACGGCATCCCACGGATTCTAGAATTCAGCCAAATTCCGCTTCTAGAATGCAGACGTCTTATGATTCTGGAAGGCAGGCAGCCTCACTACCGGAATGTAGACGTATGACGATTCTAGAAGTCAGCCATGCCAGGATTCTAGAATTCAGCCGACCTGACATTCCGGAACTAAGCCGTTCTGCACATTCTAGAACACAGACTCGTTTAGGACAGTGGAATGCAGACATAGTAGCTTTCCGGACGTCAGACACTTTCAATTCCGGCCAGCAGACACTTCAGGGTTTCAGAATTCTGGCATCCCAGGGATTCTAGAACTCAGCCTCATTCCGGTTCTAGAATGCAGACGTCTTATGATTCTGGGAGGGAGGCACCCTCACTTCTGGAATGTAGACGTTTAACGATTCTAGAGGTCAGCCATGAGAGGATTCTAGAATTCAGTCATCCTGACATTCCGGAACTCAGCCGTCCTCCACGTTCTAGAACACAGACTCGTTTTAGAAGATGGAATGCAGACAGGGCAACATTCCGGACACCAGACACCTTCACTTCCGGCTAGCAGACATTTCAGGGTTTCACAATTCCGGCATCCCAGGGATTCTAGAACTCAGCCACATTCTGGTTCTAGAATGCAGACTTCTTATGATTCTGGAAGGCAGGCACCCTCACTTCAGGAATGTAGACGTTTAATGATTCTGGAGGTCAGCCATGCCAGGATTCTAGAATTCTGCCATCCTGACATTCCGGAACTCAGCCGTCCACCACATTCTAGAAGAGCTACTCACATAGGTCGGTGGAATGCAGACATAGTAGCATTCCGGACGTCAGACATCTTGACTTCCAGCTAGCAGAGATTTCAGGGCTTCAGAATTCCGGCATCCCAGGGATTCTAGAACTCAGCCACATTCCGGTTCTAGAATGCAGACGTCTTATGATTCTGGAAGGCAGGCACCCTCACCTCCGCAATATAGACATTTAACGTTTCTAGAGGTCAGCCATGCCAGGATTCTAGAATTCAGCCACCCTGACATTCTGGAACTCAGCCGTCCAGCACATTCTAGAACACAGACTCGTTTAGTACGGTGGAATGCAGACATAGTAGCATTCCGGATGTCAGACACCTTCACGTCCGGCTAGAAGACATTTCAGGGTATGAGAATTCCGGAATCCCAGGGATTCTACAACTCAGCCACTTTCCGGTTGTAGAATACAGATGTCTTATCATTCTGGAAGGCAGTAACCCTCCCTTCCGGAATGTAGACGTTTAACGATTCTAGAGGTGAGCCATGCCAGGATTGTAGAATTCAGCCATCCTGACATTCCAAAACACAGCCGTTCTGCACGTTCTAGAACACAGACTCGTTTAGCATGGTGGAATGCAGACACAGTAGCATTCCGGACCTCAGACACCTTCCCTTCCAGCTAGCAGACATTTCAGGGTTACAGAATTCTGGCATCTCAGGGATTCTAGAACTCAGCCACATTCCGGTTCTAGAATACAGACGTCTTATGATTCTGGAAGGGAGGCACCCTCACTTCCAGAATGTAGACTTTTAATCATTCTAGAGGTCAGCCATGCCAGGATTCTAGAATTCAGCCATCCTGACTTTCCGGAACTCAGCCGTCCTACACATTCTAGAACACAGCCTCGATTAGGACGGTGAAATGCAGACATAGTAGCATTGCGGAAGTCAGACACATTCACTTCCGGGTAGCAGACATTTCAGGGTTTCAGATTCCGGCATCCCAGGGAATCTAGAACTCCGCCACATTCTGGTTGTAGAATGCAGACGTCTTATGATCCTGGAAGGCAGGCACCCTCACTTCTGGAATGTAGACGTTTAACGATTCTAGAGGTCAGCCATGCAAGGATTCTAGAATTCAGCCATCCTGACATCCCGGAACTCAGCCGTCCTGCAGATTCTAGAACACAGACTCGTTTAGGACAGTGGAATACAGACATAGTAGCATCCCGCACATCAGACACCTTGACTTCCGGCTAGGAGGCATTTCAGGGTTTCAGAATTCCGGCATCACAGGGATTCTAGAACTCAGCCACATTCCGGTTCTAGAATGCAGACGTCTTATGATTCTGGAAGGCAGGCACCCTCACTTCCGGAATGCAGAAGTTTAACGATTCTAGTGGTCAGCTCTACAAGGATTGTAGAATTCAGTCTTCCTGACATTCCGGATTTCAGCCGTCCTGCACATTCTAGAACACAGACTCGTTTAGGGCGGTGGAATGGAGACATAGTGGCATTCTGGACGTCAGACACCTTCACTTCCGGCCAGCAGACTTTTCAGGGTTTCAGAATTCCGGCATCCCAGGGATTCTGGAACTCAGCCCCATTCCGGCTCTGGAATGCATACGTCTTATGATTGTGGAAGGCAGAAACTCTCATTTCCGGAATGTAGACATTTAACGATTCAAGAGGTCAGCCATGCCAGGATTCTACAATTCAGCCAATCTGACATCCCAGAACTCAGCCGTCCTGCACATTCTAGAACACAGACTCGTTTAGGACGGCGGAATGCAGACATAGTAGCATTCCGGATGTCAGACACCTTCACTTCCGGCCAGCAGACATTTCAGGGTTTCAGAATTACGGCATCCCACGGATTCTAGAATTCAGCCAAATTCCGCTTCTAGAATGCAGACGTCTTATGATTCTGGAAGGCAGGCAGCCTCACTACCGGAAGGTAGGCGTTTGACGATTCTAGAAGTCAGCCATGCCAGGATTCTAGAATTCAGCCGACCTGACATTCCGGAACTAAGCCGTTCTGCACATTCTAGAACACAGACTCGTTTAGGACAGTGGAATGCAGACATAGTAGCTTTCCGGACGTCAGACACTTTCAATTCCGGCCAGCAGACACTTCAGGGTTTCAGAATTCTGGCATCCCAGGGATTCTAGAACTCAGCCTCATTCCGGTTCTAGAATGCAGACGTCTTATGATTCTGGGAGGGAGGCACCCTCACTTCTGGAATGTAGACGTTTAACGATTCTAGAGGTCAGCCATGAGAGGATTCTAGAATTCAGTCATCCTGACATTCCGGAACTCAGCCGTCCTCCACGTTCTAGAACACAGACTCGTTTTAGAAGATGGAATGCAGACAGGGCAACATTCCGGACACCAGACACCTTCACTTCCGGCTAGCAGACATTTCAGGGTTTCACAATTCCGGCATCCCAGGGATTCTAGATCTCAGCCACATTCTGGTTCTAGAATGCAGACTTCTTATGATTCTGGAAGGCAGGCACCCTCACTTCAGGAATGTAGACGTTTAATGATTCTGGAGGTCAGCCATGCCAGGATTCTAGAATTCTGCCATCCTGACATTCCGGAACTCAGCCGTCCACCACATTCTAGAAGAGCTACTCACATAGGTCGGTGGAATGCAGACATAGTAGCATTCCGGACGTCAGACATCTTGACTTCCAGCTAGCAGAGATTTCAGGGCTTCAGAATTCCGGCATCCCAGGGATTCTAGAACTCAGCCACATTCCGGTTCTAGAATGCAGACGTCTTATGATTCTGGAAGGCAGGCACCCTCACCTCCGCAATATAGACATTTAACGTTTCTAGAGGTCAGCCATGCCAGGATTCTAGAATTCAGCCACCCTGACATTCTGGAACTCAGCCGTCCAGCACATTCTAGAACACAGACTCGTTTAGTACGGTGGAATGCAGACATAGTAGCATTCCGGATGTCAGACACCTTCACGTCCGGCTAGAAGACATTTCAGGGTATGAGAATTCCGGAATCCCAGGGATTCTACAACTCAGCCACTTTCCGGTTGTAGAATACAGATGTCTTATCATTCTGGAAGGCAGTAACCCTCCCTTCCGGAATGTAGACGTTTAACGATTCTAGAGGTGAGCCATGCCAGGATTGTAGAATTCAGCCATCCTGACATTCCAAAACACAGCCGTTCTGCACGTTCTAGAACACAGACTCGTTTAGCATGGTGGAATGCAGACACAGTAGCATTCCGGACCTCAGACACCTTCCCTTCCAGCTAGCAGACATTTCAGGGTTACAGAATTCTGGCATCCCAGGGATTCTAGAACTCAGCCACATTCCGGTTCTAGAATACAGATGTCTTATGATTCTGGAAGACAGGCACCCTCACTTCTGGAATGCAGACGTTTAACGATTCTAGAGGTCAGCCATGCCAGGATTCTAGATTTCAGCAATCCTGACATTCCGGAACTCAACCGTCCTGCACATTCTAGAACACTGACTCTTTTTGGACGATGGAATACAGACATAACAGCATTCCAGTCGTCAGACACCTTCACTTCCGAATAGCAGATATTTCTGGCTTTCAGAATTCCGGCATCCCAGGGATTCTAGAACTCAGCCACATTCCGGTTCTAGAATGCAGACGTCTTATGATTCTGGAAGGCAGGCACCCTCAGTTCCGGAACATAGACGTTTAACAATTCTAGAGTTCAGCCATGCCAGGATTCTACAATTCAGCCGTCCAGACATTCTGGAACTCAGCCGTCCTGCTCGTTGTAGAACACAGACTCGTTTAGGATGATGGAATGCAGACATTACAGCATTCCGGACGTCAGACACCTTCACTTCCAACTAGAAGACATTTCAGGGTTTCAGAATTCCGGCATCCCAGAGATTCTAGAAATCAGCCACATTCTGGTTCTACAATGCAGACGTCTTAGGATTATGGAAGGCAGGCACCCTCACTTCCGGAATGTTGACGTTTAATGACTCTTGAGGTCAGCCATGCCAGGATTCTAGAATTCAGCCATTCTGACATTCTGGAACACAACCGTCCTGTACATTCAAGAACACAGACTCGTTTAGGACAGTGGAATGCATACATAGTAGCATTCTGGCCGTCAGACATCTTCACTTCCGGCTAGCCGGCATTTCGGGGTTTCATAATTCTGGCATCCTAGGGATTATAGAACTCAGCCACATTCCAGTTCTAGAATGCAGACATCTTATGATTCTGGAAGGCAGGCACCCTCACTTCAGGAATGTAGACGTTTAAAGATTCTAGAGGTCAGCCATGCCAGGATTCGAGAATTCAGCCGTCCTGACATTCCGGAATTCAGTCATCCTGTACGTTCAGGAACACAGATTCGTTTAGGACGGTGGAATGCAGACATAGTAGCATTGGGGAACTCAGACACCTTCCCTTCCAGCTAGCAGACATTTCAGGGTTACAGAACTCTGGCATCCCAGGGATTCTAGAACTCAGGCACATTCCGGTTCTAGAATATAGACGTCTTATGAGTCTGGAAGGCAGGTACCCTCACTTCCGGAATGTAGACGTTTAACGATTCTACAGGTCAGCCATGCCAGGATTCGAGAATTCAGCCGTCCTGACATTCCAGAAATCAGCCATCCTGCACGTTCAGGAGCACAGATTCGTTTAGGATGGTGGAATGCAGACATAGTAGCATTGGGGACCTCAGACACCTTCCCTTCCAGCTAGCAGACATTTCAGGGTTTCAGAATTCCGGCATCCCAGGGATTCTAGAACTCAGCCACATTCCGGTTCTAGAATGCAGACGCCTTATGATTCTGGAAGGCAGGCACCCTCACTTCCTGAATGTAGACGTTTAACGATTCTAGATGTCAGCCATGACAGGATTCTAGAATTCAGCCATTCTGACATTCCGGAACTCAGCCGTCCTGCACATTCTAGAACAGAGACTCGTTGTGGACGATGGAATGCAGATGTAACAGCACTCTGGACGTCAGACACCTTCACTTCCGGCTAGCAGACATTTCAGGGTTTCAGAATTCCGCATCCCAGGGATTCTAGAACTCAGCCACGTTCCAGTTCTAGAGTGCAGACGTCTTACGATTCTGGAAGACAGGCACCCTCACTTCCGCAATGTAGACGTTTAACGATTCTAGAGGTCAGCCATGCCAGGATTCTAGAATTCAGCAATCCTGACATTCCGGAACTCAGCCGTCCTGCACATTGAAGAACACAGACTCGTTTATGATGCTTTATGGCAGGCATAGTAGCATTCCAGACGTCAGACAACTGCACTTCCGTCTAGCAGACATTTCAGGGTTTCAGAATTCCGGTATCCCAGGGATTCTAGAACTCAGCCACATTCCGGTTCTAGAATGCAGACGTCTTATGATTCTGGAAGGGAGGCACCCTCACTTCCAGAATGTAGACTTTTAATCATTCTAGAGGTCAGCCATGCCAGGATTCTAGAATTCAGCCATCCTGACTTTCCGGAACTCAGCCGTCCAGAACATTCTATAAGAGAGACTCACATAGGTCGGTGGAATGCAGACATAGTAGCATTCCGGACTTCAGACACCTTGATTTCCGGCTAGCAGACATTTCAGGGCTTCAGAATTTCAGCATCCCAGGGATTCCAGAACTCAGCCACATTCCAGTTCTAGAATGCAGACGTCTTATGATTCTGGAATGCAGGCACCCTCACCTCCGGAATGTAGACATTTAACGATTCTAGAGGTCAGCCATGCCGGGATTCTAGAATTCTGCCACCCTGACATTCCGGAACTCAGCCGTCCAGCACATTCTAGAACACAGACTCGTTTAGTACGGTGGAATGCAGACATAGTAGCATTCCGGATGTCAGACACCTTCACTTACGGCTAGAAGACATTTCAGGGTTTGAGAATTCTGGCATCCCAGAGATGCTAGGACTCAGCCACATTCCGGTTGTAGAATACAGACGTCTTATCATTCTGGAAGGCAGGCACCCACCCTTCCGGAATGTAGACGTTTAAGGATTCTAGAGGTGAGCCATGCCAGGATTCTAGAATTCAGACATCCTGACATTCCGAAACTCAGCCATCCTGCACGTTCTAGAACACAGACTCGTTTAGGACAGTGGAATGCAGACATAGTAGCATTCTGGACGTCAGACACCTTCATTTCCGGCCAGCAGACATTTCAGGGTTTCAGAATTCCGGCATCCCAGGGATTCTAATACTCAGCCACATTCCGGTTCTGGAATGCAGATGTCTTATGATTCTGGGAGGGAGGCACCCTCACTTCTGTAATGTAGACATTTAACGATTCTAGAGGTCAGCCATAAGAGGATTCTAGAATTCAGCCATCCTGACATTCCGGAACTCAGCCGTCCTCCACGTTCTAGAACAGAGACTCGTTTTGGACGATGGAATGCAGACAGGGCAGCATTCCGGACGTCAGACACCTTCACTTCCGGCTAGCAGACATTTCAGGGTTTCAGAATTCCGGCATCCCAGGGATTCTAGAACTCAGCCACATTCTGGTTCGAGAATGCAGACTTCTTATGATTCTGGAAGGCAGGCACCCTCACTTCCGGCATGTAGACGTTTAATGATTCTGGAGGTCAGCCATGCCAGGATTCTAGAATTCTGCCATCCTGACATTCCGGAACTCAGCCGTCCAGCACATTCTAGAAGAGAGACTCACATAGATCGGTGGAATGCAGACATAGTAGCATTCCGGACGTCAGACATCTTGACTTCCAGCTAGCAGACATTTCAGGGCTTCAGAATTCCGGCATCCCAGGGATTCTAGAACTCAGCCACATTCCGGTTCTAGAATGCAGACGTCTTATGATTCTGGAAGGCAGGCACCCTCACCTCTGCAATATAGACATTTAACGTTTCTAGAGGTCAGCCATGCCAGGATTCTAGAATTCAGCCACCCTGACATTCTGGAACTCAGCCGTCCAGCACATTCTAGAACACAGACTCGTTTAGTACGGTGGAATGCAGACATAGTAGCATTCCGGATGTCAGACACCTTCACGTCCGGCTAGAAGACATTTCAGGGTATGAGAATTCCGGAATCCCAGGGATTCTAGAACTCAGCCACTTTCCGGTTGTAGAATACAGATGTCTTATCATTCTGGAAGGCAGTAACCCTCCCTTCCGGAATGTAGACGTTTAACGATTCTAGAGGTGAGCCATGCCAGGATTGTAGAATTCAGCCATCCTGACATTCCAAAACACAGCCGTTCTGCACGTTCTAGAACACAGACTCGTTTAGCTGGTGGAATGCAGACACAGTAGCATTCCGGACCTCAGACACCTTCCCTTCCAGCTAGCAGACATTTCAGGGTTACAGAATTCTGGCATCCCAGGGATTCTAGAACTCAGCCACATTCCGGTTCTAGAATACAGATGTCTTATGATTCTGGAAGACAGGCACCCTCACTTCTGGAATGCAGACGTTTAACGATTCTAGAGGTCAGCCATGCCAGGATTCTAGATTTCAGCAATCCTGACATTCCGGAACTCAACCGTCCTGCACATTCTAGAACACTGACTCTTTTTGGACGATGGAATACAGACATAACAGCATTCCAGTCGTCAGACACCTTCACTTCCGAATAGCAGATATTTCTGGCTTTCAGAATTCCGGCATCCCAGGGATTCTAGAACTCAGCCACATTCCGGTTCTAGAATGCAGACGTCTTATGATTCTGGAAGGCAGGCACCCTCAGTTCCGGAACATAGACGTTTAACAATTCTAGAGTTCAGCCATGCCAGGATTCTACAATTCAGCCGTCCAGACATTCTGGAACTCAGCCGTCCTGCTCTTTGTAGAACACAGACTCGTTTAGGATGATGGAATGCAGACATTACAGCATTCCGGACGTCAGACACCTTCACTCCCGACTAGAAGATATTTCAGGGTTTCAGAATTCCGGCATCCCAGAGATTCTAGAAATCAACCACATTCTGGTTCTACAATGCAGACGTCTTAGGATTATGGAAGGCAGGCACCCTCACTTCCGGAATGTTGACGTTTAATGACTCTTGAGGTCAGCCATGCCAGGATTCTAGAATTCAGCCATTCTGACATTCTGGAACACAACCGTCCTGTACATTCAAGAACACAGACTCGTTTAGGACAGTGGAATGCATACATAGTAGCATTCTGGCCGTCAGACATCTTCACTTCCGGCTAGCCGGCATTTCGGGGTTTCATAATTCTGGCATCCTAGGGATTATAGAACTCAGCCACATTCCAGTTCTAGAATGCAGGCATCTTATGATTCTGGAAGGCAGGCACCCTCACTTCAGGAATGTAGACGTTTAAAGATTCTAGAGGTCAGCCATGCCAGGATTCGAGAATTCAGCCGTCCTGACATTCCGGAATTCAGTCATCCTGTACGTTCAGGAACACAGATTCGTTTAGGACGGTGGAATGCAGACATAGTAGCATTGGGGAACTCAGACACATTCCCTTCCAGCTAGCAGACATTTCATGGTTATAGAACTCTGGCATCCCAAGGATTCTAGAACTCAGGCACATTCCGGTTCTAGAATATAGACGTCTTATGAGTCTGGAAGGCAGGTACCCTCACTTCCGGAATGTAGACGTTTAACGATTCTACAGGTCAGCCATGCCAGGATTCGAGAATTCAGCCGTCCTGACATTCCAGAAATCAGCCATCCTGCACGTTCAGGAGCACAGATTCGTTTAGGATGGTGGAATGCAGACATAGTAGCATTGGGGACCTCAGACACCTTCCCTTCCAGCTAGCAGACATTTCAGGGTTTCAGAATTCCGGCATCCCAGGGATTCTAGAACTCAGCCACATTCCGGTTCTAGAATGCAGACGTCTTATGATTCTGGAAGGCAGGCACCCTCACTTCCTGAATGTAGACGTTTAACGATTCTAGATGTCAGCCATGACAGGATTCTAGAATTCAGCCATTCTGACATTCCGGAACTCAGCCGTCCTGCACATTCTAGAACAGAGACTCGTTGTGGACGATGGAATGCAGATGTAACAGCACTCTGGACGTCAGACACCTTCACTTCCGGCTAGCAGACATTTCAGGGTTTCAGAATTCCGCATCCCAGGGATTCTAGAACTCAGCCACGTTCCAGTTCTAGAGTGCAGACGTCTTACGATTCTGGAAGACAGGCACCCTCACTTCCGGAATGTAGACGTTTAACGATTCTAGATGTCAGCCATGCCAGGATTCTAGAATTCAGCCATCCTGACATCCCGGAACTCAGCCGTCCTGCAGATTCTAGAACACAGACTCGTTTAGGACAGTGGAATACAGACATAGTAGCATCCCGCACATCAGACACCTTGACTTCCGGCTAGGAGGCATTTCAGGGTTTCAGAATTCCGGCATCACAGGGATTCTAGAACTCAGCCACATTCCGGTTCTAGAATGCAGACGTCTTATGATTCTGGAAGGCAGGCACCCTCACTTCCGGAATGCAGAAGTTTAACGATTCTAGTGGTCAGCTCTACAAGGATTGTAGAATTCAGTCTTCCTGACATTCCGGATTTCAGCCGTCCTGCACATTCTAGAACACAGACTCGTTTAGGGCGGTGGAATGGAGACATAGTGGCATTCTGGACGTCAGACACCTTCACTTCCGGCCAGCAGACATTTCAGGGTTTCAGAATTCCGGCATCCCAGGGATTCTGGAACTCAGCCCCATTCCGGCTCTGGAATGCATACGTCTTATGATTGTGGAAGGCAAAAACTCTCATTTCCGGAATGTAGACATTTAACGATTCTAGAGGTCAGCCATGCCAGGATTCTACAATTCAGCCATCCTGACATCCCAGAACTCAGCCGTCCTGCACATTCTAGAACACAGACTCGTTTAGGACGGCGGAATGCAGACATAGTAGCATTCCGGATGTCAGACACCTTCACTTCCGGCCAGCAGACATTTCAGGGTTTCAGAATTACGGCATCCCACGGATTCTAGAATTCAGCCAAATTCCGCTTCTAGAATGCAGACGTCTTATGATTCTGGAAGGCAGGCAGCATCACTACCGGAATGTAGACGTTTGACGATTCTAGAAGTCAGCCATGCCAGGATTGTAGAATTCAGCCGACCTGACATTCCGGAACTAAGCCGTTCTGCGCATTCTAGAACACAGACTCGTTTAGGACAGTGGAATGCAGACATAGTAGCTTTCCGGACGTCAGACACTTACAATTCCGGCCAGCAAACACTTCAGGGTTTCAGAATTCTGGCATCCCAGGGATTCTAGAACTCAGCCAAATTCCGCTTCTAGAATGCAGACGTCTTATGATTCTGGGAGGGAGGCACCCTCACTTCTGGAATGTAGACGTTTAACGATTCTAGAGGTCAGCCATGAGAGGATTATAGAATTCAGTCATCCTGACATTCCGGAACTCAGCCGTCATCCACGTTCTAGAACACAGACTCGTTTTGGAAAATGGAATGCAGACAGGGCAGCATTCCGGACATCAGACACCTTCACTTCCGGCTAGCAGACATTTCAGGGTTTCACAATTCCGGCATCCCACGGATTCTAGAACTCAGCCACATTCCGGTTCTAGAATGCAGACTTCTTATGATTCTGGAAGGCAGGCGCCCTCACTTCCGGAATGTAGATGTTTAACGATTCGGGAGGTCAGCCATGCCAGGATTCTAGAATTCTGCCATCCTGACATTCCGGAACTCAGCCGTCCAGCACATTCTAGAAGAGAGACTCACATAGGTCGGTGGAATGCAGACATAGTAGCATTCCGGACTTCAGACACCTTGATTTCCGGCTAGCAGACATTTCAGGGCTTCAGAATTTCAGCATCCCAGGGATTCTAGAACTCAGCCACATTCCAGTTCTAGAATGCAGACGTCTTATGATTCTGGAATGCAGGCACCCTCACCTCCGGAATGTAGACATTTAACGATTCTAGAGGTCAGCCATGCCGGGATTCTAGAATTCTGCCACCCTGACATTCCGGAACTCAGCCGTCCAGCACATTCTAGAACACAGACTCGTTTAGTACGGTGGAATGCAGACATAGTAGCATTCCGGATGTCAGACACCTTCACTTACGGCTAGAAGACATTTCAGGGTTTGAGAATTGTGGCATCCCAGAGATGCTAGGACTCAGCCACATTCCGGTTGTAGAATACAGACGTCTTATCATTCTGGAAGGCAGTAACCCTCCCTTCGGAATGTAGACGTTTAACGATTCTAGAGGTGAGCCATGCCAGGATTGTAGAATTCAGCCATCCTGACATTCCAAAACACAGCCGTTCTGCACGTTCTAGAACACAGACTCGTTTAGCTGGTGGAATGCAGACACAGTAGCATTCCGGACCTCAGACACCTTCCCTTCCAGCTAGCAGACATTTCAGGGTTACAGAATTCTGGCATCCCAGGGATTCTAGAACTCAGCCACATTCCGGTTCTAGAATACAGATGTCTTATGATTCTGGAAGACAGGCACCCTCACTTCTGGAATGCAGACGTTTAGCGATTCTAGAGGTCAGCCATGCCAGGATTCTAGATTTCAGCAATCCTGACATTCCGGAACTCAACCGTCCTGCACATTCTAGAACACTGACTCTTTTTGGACGATGGAATACAGACATAACAGCATTCCAGTCGTCAGACACCTTCACTTCCGAATAGCAGATATTTCTGGCTTTCAGAATTCCGGCATCCCAGGGATTCTAGAACTCAGCCACATTCCGGTTCTAGAATGCAGACGTCTTATGATTCTGGAAGGCAGGCACCCTCAGTTCCGGAACATAGACGTTTAACAATTCTAGAGTTCAGCCATGCCAGGATTCTACAATTCAGCCGTCCAGACATTCTGGAACTCAGCCGTCCTGCTCGTTGTAGAACACAGACTCGTTTAGGATGATGGAATGCAGACATTACAGCATTCCGGACGTCAGACACCTTCACTTCCGACTAGAAGACATTTCAGGGTTTCAGAATTCCGGCATCCCAGAGATTCTAGAAATCAGCCACATTCTGGTTCTACAATGCAGACGTCTTAGGATTATGGAAGGCAGGCACCCTCACTTCCGGAATGTTGACGTTTAATGACTCTTGAGGTCAGCCATGCCAGGATTCTAGAATTCAGCCATTCTGACATTCTGGAACACAACCGTCCTGTACATTCAAGAACACAGACTCGTTTAGGACAGTGGAATGCATACATAGTAGCATTCTGGCCGTCAGACATCTTCACTTCCGGCTAGCCGGCATTTCGGGGTTTCATAATTCTGGCATCCTAGGGATTATAGAACTCAGCCACATTCCAGTTCTAGAATGCAGACATCTTATGATGCTGGAAGGCAGGCACCCTCACTTCAGGAATGTAGACGTTTAAAGATTCTAGAGGTCAGCCATGCCAGGATTCGAGAATTCAGCCGTCCTGACATTCCGGAATTCAGTCATCCTGTACGTTCAGGAACACAGATTCGTTTAGGACGGTGGAATGCAGACATAGTAGCATTGGGGAACTCAGACACCTTCCCTTCCAGCTAGCAGACATTTCAGGGTTTCAGAATTCCGGCATCCCAGGGATTCTAGAACTCAGCCACATTCCGGTTCTAGAATGCAGACGTCTTATGATTCTGGAAGGCAGGCACCCTCACTTCCTGAACGTAGACGTTTAACGATTCTAGATGTCAGCCATGACAGGATTCTAGAATTCAGCCATTCTGACATTCCGGAACTCAGCCGTCCAGCACATTCTAGAAGAGAGACTCACATAGGTCGGTGGAATGCAGACATAGTAGCATTCCGGACTTCAGACACCTTGATTTCCGGCTAGCAGACATTTCAGGGCGTCAGAATTTCAGCATCCCAGGGATTCTAGAACTCAGCCACATTCCAGTTCTAGAATGCAGACGTCTTATGATTCTGGAATGCAGGCACCCTCACCTCCGGAATGTAGACATTTAACGATTCTAGAGGTCAGCCATGCCGGGATTCTAGAATTCTGCCACCCTGACATTCCGGAACTCAGCCGTCCAGCACATTCTAGAACACAGACTCGTTTAGTACGGTGGAATGCAGACATAGTAGCATTCCGGATGTCAGACACCTTCACTTACGGCTAGAAGACATTTCAGGGTTTGAGAATTGTGGCATCCCAGAGATGCTAGGACTCAGCCACATTCCGGTTGTAGAATACAGACGTCTTATCATTCTGGAAGGCAGTAACCCTCCCTTCGGAATGTAGACGTTTAACGATTCTAGAGGTGAGCCATGCCAGGATTGTAGAATTCAGCCATCCTGACATTCCAAAACACAGCCGTTCTGCACGTTCTAGAACACAGACTCGTTTAGCTGGTGGAATGCAGACACAGTAGCATTCCGGACCTCAGACACCTTCCCTTCCAGCTAGCAGACATTTCAGGGTTACAGAATTCTGGCATCCCAGGGATTCTAGAACTCAGCCACATTCCGGTTCTAGAATACAGATGTCTTATGATTCTGGAAGACAGGCACCCTCACTTCTGGAATGCAGACGTTTAACGATTCTAGAGGTCAGCCATGCCAGGATTCTAGATTTCAGCAATCCTGACATTCCGGAACTCAACCGTCCTGCACATTCTAGAACACTGACTCTTTTTGGACGATGGAATACAGACATAACAGCATTCCAGTCGTCAGACACCTTCACTTCCGAATAGCAGATATTTCTGGCTTTCAGAATTCCGGCATCCCAGGGATTCTAGAACTCAGCCACATTCCGGTTCTAGAATGCAGACGTCTTATGATTCTGGAAGGCAGGCACCCTCAGTTCCGGAACATAGACGTTTAACAATTCTAGAGTTCAGCCATGCCAGGATTCTACAATTCAGCCGTCCAGACATTCTGGAACTCAGCCGTCCTGCTCGTTGTAGAACACAGACTCGTTTAGGATGATGGAATGCAGACATTACAGCATTCCGGACGTCAGACACCTTCACTTCCGACTAGAAGACATTTCAGGGTTTCAGAATTCCGGCATCCCAGAGATTCTAGAAATCAGCCACATTCTGGTTCTACAATGCAGACGTCTTAGGATTATGGAAGGCAGGCACCCTCACTTCCGGAATGTTGACGTTTAATGACTCTTGAGGTCAGCCATGCCAGGATTCTAGAATTCAGCCATTCTGACATTCTGGAACACAACCGTCCTGTACATTCAAGAACACAGACTCGTTTAGGACAGTGGAATGCATACATAGTAGCATTCTGGCCGTCAGACATCTTCACTTCCGGCTAGCCGGCATTTCGGGGTTTCATAATTCTGGCATCCTAGGGATTATAGAACTCAGCCACATTCCAGTTCTAGAATGCAGACATCTTATGATTCTGGAAGGCAGGCACCCTCACTTCAGGAATGTAGACGTTTAAAGATTCTAGAGGTCAGCCATGCCAGGATTCGAGAATTCAGCCGTCCTGACATTCCGGAATTCAGTCATCCTGTACGTTCAGGAACACAGATTCGTTTAGGACGGTGGAATGCAGACATAGTAGCATTGGGGAACTCAGACACCTTCCCTTCCAGCTAGCAGACATTTCAGGGTTACAGAACTCTGGCATCCCAGGGATTCTAGAACTCAGGCACATTCCGGTTCTAGAATATAGACGTCTTATGAGTCTGGAAGGCAGGTACCCTCACTTCCGGAATGTAGACGTTTAACGATTCTACAGGTCAGCCATGCCAGGATTCGAGAATTCAGCCGTCCTGACATTCCAGAAATCAGCCATCCTGCACGTTCAGGAGCACAGATTCGTTTAGGATGGTGGAATGCAGACATAGTAGCATTGGGGACCTCAGACACCTTCCCTTCCAGCTAGCAGACATTTCAGGGTTTCAGAATTCCGGCATCCCAGGGATTCTAGAACTCAGCCACATTCCGGTTCTAGAATGCAGACGTCTTATGATTCTGGAAGGCAGGCACCCTCACTTCCTGAATGTAGACGTTTAACGATTCTAGATGTCAGCCATGACAGGATTCTAGAATTCAGCCATTCTGACATTCCGGAACTCAGCCGTCCTGCACATTCTAGAACAGAGACTCGTTGTGGACGATGGAATGCAGATGTAACAGCACTCTGGACGTCAGACACCTTCACTTCCGGCTAGCAGACATTTCAGGGTTTCAGAATTCCGCATCCCAGGGATTCTAGAACTCAGCCACGTTCCAGTTCTAGAGTGCAGACGTCTTACGATTCTGGAAGACAGGCACCCTCACTTCCGGAATGTAGACGTTTAACGATTCTAGAGGTCAGCCATGCCAGGATTCTAGAATTCAGCAATCCTGACATTCCGGAACTCAGCCGTCCTGCACATTGAAGAACACAGACTCGTTTATGATGCTTTATGGCAGGCATAGTAGCATTCCAGATGTCAGACAACTGCACTTCCGTCTAGCAGACATTTCAGGGTTTCAGAATTCCGGTATCCCAGGGATTCTAGAACTCAGCCACATTCCGGTTCTAGAATGCAGACGTCTTATGATTCTGGAAGGGAGGCACCCTCACTTCCAGAATGTAGACTTTTAATCATTCTAGAGGTCAGCCATGCCAGGATTCTAGAATTCAGCCATCCTGACTTTCCGGAACTCAGCCGTCCTACACATTCTAGAACACAGCCTCGATTAGGACGGTGAAATGCAGACATAGTAGCATTGCGGAAGTCAGACACATTCACTTCCGGGTAGCAGACATTTCAGGGTTTCAGATTCCGGCATCCCAGGGAATCTAGAACTCCGCCACATTCTGGTTGTAGAATGCAGACGTCTTATGATCCTGGAAGGCAGGCACCCTCACTTCTGGAATGTAGACGTTTAACGATTCTAGAGGTCAGCCATGCAAGGATTCTAGAATTCAGCCATCCTGACATCCCGGAACTCAGCCGTCCTGCAGATTCTAGAACACAGACTCGTTTAGGACAGTGGAATACAGACATAGTAGCATCCCGCACATCAGACACCTTGACTTCCGGCTAGGAGGCATTTCAGGGTTTCAGAATTCCGGCATCACAGGGATTCTAGAACTCAGCCACATTCCGGTTCTAGAATGCAGACGTCTTATGATTCTGGAAGGCAGGCACCCTCACTTCCGGAATGCAGAAGTTTAACGATTCTAGTGGTCAGCTCTACAAGGATTGTAGAATTCAGTCTTCCTGACATTCCGGATTTCAGCCGTCCTGCACATTCTAGAACACAGACTCGTTTAGGGCGGTGGAATGGAGACATAGTGGCATTCTGGACGTCAGACACCTTCACTTCCGGCCAGCAGACTTTTCAGGGTTTCAGAATTCCGGCATCCCAGGGATTCTGGAACTCAGCCCCATTCCGGCTCTGGAATGCATACGTCTTATGATTGTGGAAGGCAGAAACTCTCATTTCCGGAATGTAGACATTTAACGATTCAAGAGGTCAGCCATGCCAGGATTCTACAATTCAGCCAATCTGACATCCCAGAACTCAGCCGTCCTGCACATTCTAGAACACAGACTCGTTTAGGACGGCGGAATGCAGACATAGTAGCATTCCGGATGTCAGACACCTTCACTTCCGGCCAGCAGACATTTCAGGGTTTCAGAATTACGGCATCCCACGGATTCTAGAATTCAGCCAAATTCCGCTTCTAGAATGCAGACGTCTTATGATTCTGGAAGGCAGGCAGCCTCACTACCGGAATGTAGACGTTTGACGATTCTAGAAGTCAGCCATGCCAGGATTCTAGAATTCAGCCGACCTGACATTCCGGAACTAAGCCGTTCTGCACATTCTAGAACACAGACTCGTTTAGGACAGTGGAATGCAGACATAGTAGCTTTCCGGACGTCAGACACTTTCAATTCCGGCCAGCAGACACTTCAGGGTTTCAGAATTCTGGCATCCCAGGGATTCTAGAACTCAGCCTCATTCCGGTTCTAGAATGCAGACGTCTTATGATTCTGGGAGGGAGGCACCCTCACTTCTGGAATGTAGACGTTTAACGATTCTAGAGGTCAGCCATGAGAGGATTCTAGAATTCAGTCATCCTGACATTCCGGAACTCAGCCGTCCTCCACGTTCTAGAACACAGACTCGTTTTAGAAGATGGAATGCAGACAGGGCAACATTCCGGACACCAGACACCTTCACTTCCGGCTAGCAGACATTTCAGGGTTTCACAATTCCGGCATCCCAGGGATTCTAGAACTCAGCCACATTCTGGTTCTAGAATGCAGACTTCTTATGATTCTGGAAGGCAGGCACCCTCACTTCAGGAATGTAGACGTTTAATGATTCTGGAGGTCAGCCATGCCAGGATTCTAGAATTCTGCCATCCTGACATTCCGGAACTCAGCCGTCCACCACATTCTAGAAGAGCTACTCACATAGGTCGGTGGAATGCAGACATAGTAGCATTCCGGACGTCAGACATCTTGACTTCCAGCTAGCAGACATTTCAGGGCTTCAGAATTCCGGCATCCCAGGGATTCTAGAACTCAGCCACATTCCGGTTCTAGAATGCAGACGTCTTATGATTCTGGAAGGCAGGCACCCTCACCTCCGCAATATAGACATTTAACGTTTCTAGAGGTCAGCCATGCCAGGATTCTAGAATTCAGCCACCCTGACATTCTGGAACTCAGCCGTCCAGCACATTCTAGAACACAGACTCGTTTAGTACGGTGGAATGCAGACATAGTAGCATTCCGGATGTCAGACACCTTCACGTCCGGCTAGAAGACATTTCAGGGTATGAGAATTCCGGAATCCCAGGGATTCTACAACTCAGCCACTTTCCGGTTGTAGAATACAGATGTCTTATCATTCTGGAAGGCAGTAACCCTCCCTTCCGGAATGTAGACGTTTAACGATTCTAGAGGTGAGCCATGCCAGGATTGTAGAATTCAGCCATCCTGACATTCCAAAACACAGCCGTTCTGCACGTTCTAGAACACAGACTCGTTTAGCATGGTGGAATGCAGACACAGTAGCATTCCGGACCTCAGACACCTTCCCTTCCAGCTAGCAGACATTTCAGGGTTACAGAATTCTGGCATCTCAGGGATTCTAGAACTCAGCCACATTCCGGTTCTAGAATACAGACGTCTTATGATTCTGGAAGGGAGGCACCCTCACTTCCAGAATGTAGACTTTTAATCATTCTAGAGGTCAGCCATGCCAGGATTCTAGAATTCAGCCATCCTGACTTTCCGGAACTCAGCCGTCCTACACATTCTAGAACACAGCCTCGATTAGGACGGTGAAATGCAGACATAGTAGCATTGCGGAAGTCAGACACATTCACTTCCGGGTAGCAGACATTTCAGGGTTTCAGATTCCGGCATCCCAGGGAATCTAGAACTCCGCCACATTCTGGTTGTAGAATGCAGACGTCTTATGATCCTGGAAGGCAGGCACCCTCACTTCTGGAATGTAGACGTTTAACGATTCTAGAGGTCAGCCATGCAAGGATTCTAGAATTCAGCCATCCTGACATCCCGGAACTCAGCCGTCCTGCAGATTCTAGAACACAGACTCGTTTAGGACAGTGGAATACAGACATAGTAGCATCCCGCACATCAGACACCTTGACTTCCGGCTAGGAGGCATTTCAGGGTTTCAGAATTCCGGCATCACAGGGATTCTAGAACTCAGCCACATTCCGGTTCTAGAATGCAGACGTCTTATGATTCTGGAAGGCAGGCACCCTCACTTCCGGAATGCAGAAGTTTAACGATTCTAGTGGTCAGCTCTACAAGGATTGTAGAATTCAGTCTTCCTGACATTCCGGATTTCAGCCGTCCTGCACATTCTAGAACACAGACTCGTTTAGGGCGGTGGAATGGAGACATAGTGGCATTCTGGACGTCAGACACCTTCACTTCCGGCCAGCAGACTTTTCAGGGTTTCAGAATTCCGGCATCCCAGGGATTCTGGAACTCAGCCCCATTCCGGCTCTGGAATGCATACGTCTTATGATTGTGGAAGGCAGAAACTCTCATTTCCGGAATGTAGACATTTAACGATTCAAGAGGTCAGCCATGCCAGGATTCTACAATTCAGCCAATCTGACATCCCAGAACTCAGCCGTCCTGCACATTCTAGAACACAGACTCGTTTAGGACGGCGGAATGCAGACATAGTAGCATTCCGGATGTCAGACACCTTCACTTCCGGCCAGCAGACATTTCAGGGTTTCAGAATTACGGCATCCCACGGATTCTAGAATTCAGCCAAATTCCGCTTCTAGAATGCAGACGTCTTATGATTCTGGAAGGCAGGCAGCCTCACTACCGGAAGGTAGGCGTTTGACGATTCTAGAAGTCAGCCATGCCAGGATTCTAGAATTCAGCCGACCTGACATTCCGGAACTAAGCCGTTCTGCACATTCTAGAACACAGACTCGTTTAGGACAGTGGAATGCAGACATAGTAGCTTTCCGGACGTCAGACACTTTCAATTCCGGCCAGCAGACACTTCAGGGTTTCAGAATTCTGGCATCCCAGGGATTCTAGAACTCAGCCTCATTCCGGTTCTAGAATGCAGACGTCTTATGATTCTGGGAGGGAGGCACCCTCACTTCTGGAATGTAGACGTTTAACGATTCTAGAGGTCAGCCATGAGAGGATTCTAGAATTCAGTCATCCTGACATTCCGGAACTCAGCCGTCCTCCACGTTCTAGAACACAGACTCGTTTTAGAAGATGGAATGCAGACAGGGCAACATTCCGGACACCAGACACCTTCACTTCCGGCTAGCAGACATTTCACGGTTTCACAATTCCGGCATCCCAGGGATTCTAGATCTCAGCCACATTCTGGTTCTAGAATGCAGACTTCTTATGATTCTGGAAGGCAGGCACCCTCACTTCAGGAATGTAGACGTTTAATGATTCTGGAGGTCAGCCATGCCAGGATTCTAGAATTCTGCCATCCTGACATTCCGGAACTCAGCCGTCCACCACATTCTAGAAGAGCTACTCACATAGGTCGGTGGAATGCAGACATAGTAGCATTCCGGACGTCAGACATCTTGACTTCCAGCTAGCAGAGATTTCAGGGCTTCAGAATTCCGGCATCCCAGGGATTCTAGAACTCAGCCACATTCCGGTTCTAGAATGCAGACGTCTTATGATTCTGGAAGGCAGGCACCCTCACCTCCGCAATATAGACATTTAACGTTTCTAGAGGTCAGCCATGCCAGGATTCTAGAATTCAGCCACCCTGACATTCTGGAACTCAGCCGTCCAGCACATTCTAGAACACAGACTCGTTTAGTACGGTGGAATGCAGACATAGTAGCATTCCGGATGTCAGACACCTTCACGTCCGGCTAGAAGACATTTCAGGGTATGAGAATTCCGGAATCCCAGGGATTCTACAACTCAGCCACTTTCCGGTTGTAGAATACAGATGTCTTATCATTCTGGAAGGCAGTAACCCTCCCTTCCGGAATGTAGACGTTTAACGATTCTAGAGGTGAGCCATGCCAGGATTGTAGAATTCAGCCATCCTGACATTCCAAAACACAGCCGTTCTGCACGTTCTAGAACACAGACTCGTTTAGCATGGTGGAATGCAGACACAGTAGCATTCCGGACCTCAGACACCTTCCCTTCCAGCTAGCAGACATTTCAGGGTTACAGAATTCTGGCATCTCAGGGATTCTAGAACTCAGCCACATTCCGGTTCTAGAATACAGACGTCTTATGATTCTGGAAGGGAGGCACCCTCACTTCCAGAATGTAGACTTTTAATCATTCTAGAGGTCAGCCATGCCAGGATTCTAGAATTCAGCCATCCTGACTTTCCGGAACTCAGCCGTCCTACACATTCTAGAACACAGCCTCGATTAGGACGGTGAAATGCAGACATAGTAGCATTGCGGAAGTCAGACACGTTCACTTCCGGGTAGCAGACATTTCAGGGTTTCAGATTCCGGCATCCCAGGGAATCTAGAACTCCGCCACATTCTGGTTGTAGAATGCAGACGTCTTATGATCCTGGAAGGCAGGCTCCCTCACTTCTGGAATGTAGACGTTTAACGATTCTAGAGGTCAGCCATGCAAGGATTCTAGAATTCAGCCATCCTGACGTCCCGGAACTCAGCCGTCCTGCAGATTCTAGAACACAGACTCGTTTAGGACAGTGGAATACAGACATAGTAGCATCCCGGACATCAGACACCTTGACTTCCGGCTAGGAGGCATTTCAGGGTTTCAGAATTCCAGAATCACAGGGATTCTAGAACTCAGCCACATTCCGGTTCTAGAATGCAGACGTCTTATGATTCTGGAAGGCAGGCACCCTCAGTTCCGGAACATAGACGTTTAACAATTCTAGAGTTCAGCCATGCCAGGATTCTACAATTCAGCCGTCCAGACATTCTGGAACTCAGCCGTCCTGCTCGTTGTAGAACACAGACTCGTTTAGGATGATGGAATGCAGACATTACAGCATTCCGGACGTCAGACACCTTCACTTCCGACTAGAAGACATTTCAGGGTTTCAGAATTCCGGCATCCCAGAGATTCTAGAAATCAGCCACATTCTGGTTCTACAATGCAGACGTCTTAGGATTATGGAAGGCAGGCACCCTCACTTCCGGAATGTTGACGTTTAATGACTCTTGAGGTCAGCCATGCCAGGATTCTAGAATTCAGCCATTCTGACATTCTGGAACACAACCGTCCTGTACATTCAAGAACACAGACTCGTTTAGGACAGTGGAATGCATACATAGTAGCATTCTGGCCGTCAGACATCTTCACTTCCGGCTGGCTGGCATTTCGGGGTTTCATAATTCTGGCATCCTAGGGATTATAGAACTCAGCCACATTCCAGTTCTAGAATGCAGACATCTTATGATTCTGGAAGGCAGGCACCCTCACTTCAGGAATGTAGACGTTTAACGATTCTAGAGGTCAGCCATGCCAGGATTCGAGAATTCAGCCGTCCTGACATTCCGGAACTCAGCCATCCTGCACGTTCAGGAAAACTGATGCGTTTAGGACGGTGGAATGCAGACATAGTAGCATTGGGGACCTCAGACACCTTCCCTTCCAGCTAGCAGAAATTTCAGGGTTTCAGAATTCCGGCATCCCAGGGATTCTGGAACTCAGCCACATTCCGGTTCTAGGATGCAGACATCTTATGATTCTGGAAGGCAGGCACCCTCACTTCCCTAATGTAGACGTTTAACGATTCTAGAGGCCCGTCATGCCAGGATTCTAGATTTCAGCAATCCTGACATTCCAGAACTCAGCCGTCCTGCACATTCTAGAACACAGACTCGTTTTGGACGATGGAATGCAGACAGGGCAGCATTCCGGACGTCAGACACCTTCACTTCCGGCCAGCAGACATTTCAGGGTTTCAGAATTACGGCATCCCACGGATTCTAGAATTCAGCCAAATTCCGCTTCTAGAATGCAGACGTCTTATGATTCTGGAAGGCAGGCAGCCTCACTACCGGAATGTAGGCGTTTGACGATTCTAGAAGTCAGCCATGCCAGGATTCTAGAATTCAGCCGATCTGACATTCCGGAACTAAGCCGTTCTGCACATTCTAGAACACAGACTCGTTTAGGACAGTGGAATGCAGACATAGTAGCTTTCCGGACGTCAGACACTTTCAATTCCGGCCAGCAGACACTTCAGGGTTTCAGAATTCTGGCATCCCAGGGATTCTAGAACTCAGCCTCATTCCGGTTCTAGAATGCAGACGTCTTATGATTCTGGGAGGGAGGCACCCTCACTTCTGGAATGTAGACGTTTAACGATTCTAGAGGTCAGCCATGAGAGGATTCTAGAATTCAGTCATCCTGACATTCCGGAACTCAGCCGTCCTCCACGTTCTAGAACACAGACTCGTTTTAGAAGATGGAATGCAGACAGGGCAACATTCCGGACACCAGACACCTTCACTTCCGGCTAGCAGACATTTCAGGGTTTCACGATTCCGGCATCCCAGGGATTCTAGAACTCAGCCACATTCTGGTTCTAGAATGCAGACTTCTTATGATTCTGGAAGGCAGGCACCCTCACTTCAGGAATGTAGACGTTTAATGATTCTGGAGGTCAGCCATGCCAGGATTCTAGAATTCTGCCATCCTGACATTCCGGAACTCAGCCGTCCAGCACATTCTAGAAGAGAGACTCACATAGGTCGGTGGAATGCAGACATAGTAGCATTCCGGACGTCAGACATCTTGACTTCCAGCTAGCAGACATTTCAGGGCTTCAGAATTCCGGCATCCCAGGGATTCTAGAACTCAGCCACATTCCGGTTCTAGAATGCAGACGTCTTATGATTCTGGAAGGCAGGCACCCTCACCTCCGCAATATAGACATTTAACGTTTCTAGAGGTCAGCCATGCCAGGATTCTAGAATTCAGCCACCCTGACATTCTGGAACTCAGCCGTCCAGCACATTCTAGAACACAGACTCGTTTAGTACGGTGGAATGCAGACATAGTAGCATTCCGGATGTCAGACACCTTCACGTCCGGCTAGAAGACATTTCAGGGTTTGAGAATTGTGGCATCCCAGAGATGCTAGGACTCAGCCACATTCCGGTTGTAGAATACAGACGTCTTATCATTCTGGAAGGCAGTAACCCTCCCTTCGGAATGTAGACGTTTAACGATTCTAGAGGTGAGCCATGCCAGGATTGTAGAATTCAGCCATCCTGACATTCCAAAACACAGCCGTTCTGCACGTTCTAGAACACAGACTCGTTTAGCTGGTGGAATGCAGACACAGTAGCATTCCGGACCTCAGACACCTTCCCTTCCAGCTAGCAGACATTTCAGGGTTACAGAATTCTGGCATCCCAGGGATTCTAGAACTCAGCCACATTCCGGTTCTAGAATACAGATGTCTTATGATTCTGGAAGACAGGCACCCTCACTTCTGGAATGCAGACGTTTAACGATTCTAGAGGTCAGCCATGCCAGGATTCTAGATTTCAGCAATCCTGACATTCCGGAACTCAACCGTCCTGCACATTCTAGAACACTGACTCTTTTTGGACGATGGAATACAGACATAACAGCATTCCAGTCGTCAGACACCTTCACTTCCGAATAGCAGATATTTCTGGCTTTCAGAATTCCGGCATCCCAGGGATTCTAGAACTCAGCCACATTCCGGTTCTAGAATGCAGACGTCTTATGATTCTGGAAGGCCGGCACCCTCAGTTCCGGAACATAGACGTTTAACAATTCTAGAGTTCAGCCATGCCAGGATTCTACAATTCAGCCGTCCAGACATTCTGGAACTCAGCCGTCCTGCTCGTTGTAGAACACAGACTCGTTTAGGATGATGGAATGCAGACATTACAGCATTCCGGACGTCAGACACCTTCACTTCCGACTAGAAGACATTTCAGGGTTTCAGAATTCCGGCATCCCAGAGATTCTAGAAATCAGCCACATTCTGGTTCTACAATGCAGACGTCTTAGGATTATGGAAGGCAGGCACCCTCACTTCCGGAATGTTGACGTTTAATGACTCTTGAGGTCAGCCATGCCAGGATTCTAGAATTCAGCCATTCTGACATTCTGGAACACAACCGTCCTGTACATTCAAGAACACAGACTCGTTTAGGACAGTGGAATGCATACATAGTAGCATTCTGGCCGTCAGACATCTTCACTTCCGGCTAGCCGGCATTTCGGGGTTTCATAATTCTGGCATCCTAGGGATTATAGAACTCAGCCACATTCCAGTTCTAGAATGCAGACATCTTATGATTCTGGAAGGCAGGCACCCTCACTTCAGGAATGTAGACGTTTAAAGATTCTAGAGGTCAGCCATGCCAGGATTCGAGAATTCAGCCGTCCTGACATTCCGGAATTCAGTCATCCTGTACGTTCAGGAACACAGATTCGTTTAGGACGGTGGAATGCAGACATAGTAGCATTGGGGAACTCAGACACCTTCCCTTCCAGCTAGCAGACATTTCAGGGTTACAGAACTCTGGCATCCCAGGGATTCTAGAACTCAGGCATATTCCGGTTCTAGAATATAGACGTCTTATGAGTCTGGAAGGCAGGTACCCTCACTTCCGGAATGTAGACGTTTAACGATTCTACAGGTCAGCCATGCCAGGATTCGAGAATTCAGCCGTCCTGACATTCCAGAAATCAGCCATCCTGCACGTTCAGGAGCACAGATTCGTTTAGGATGGTGGAATGCAGACATAGTAGCATTGGGGACCTCAGACACCTTCCCTTCCAGCTAGCAGACATTTCAGGGTTTCAGAATTCCGGCATCCCAGGGATTCTAGAACTCAGCCACATTCCGGTTCTAGAATGCAGACGTCTCATGATTCTGGAAGGCAGGCACCCTCACTTCCTGAATGTAGACGTTTAACGATTCTAGATGTCAGCCATGACAGGATTCTAGAATTCAGCCATTCTGACATTCCGGAACACAGCCGTCCTGCACATTCTAGAACAGAGACTCGTTGTGGACGATGGAATGCAGATGTAACAGCACTCTGGACGTCAGACACCTTCACTTCCGGCTAGCAGACATTTCAGGGTTTCAGAATTCCGCATCCCAGGGATTCTAGAACTCAGCCACGTTCCAGTTCTAGAGTGCAGACGTCTTACGATTCTGGAAGACAGGCACCCTCACTTCCGCAATGTAGACGTTTAACGATTCTAGAGGTCAGCCATGCCAGGATTCTAGAATTCAGCAATCCTGACATTCCGGAACTCAGCCGTCCTGCACATTGAAGAACAGAGACTCGTTTATGATGCTTTATGGCAGACATAGTAGCATTCCAGACGTCAGACAACTGCACTTCCGTCTAGCAGACATTTCAGGGTTTCAGAATTCCGGCATCCCAGGGATTCTAGAACTCAGCCATATTCTGGTTCTAGAATGCAGACGTCTTATGATTCTGGGAGGGAAGCACCCTCACCTCTGGAATGTAGACGTTTAACGATTCTAGAGGTCAGCCATGAGAGGATTCTAGAATTCAGTCATCCTGACATTCCGGAACTCAGCCGTCCTCCACGTTCTAGAACACAGACTCGTTTTAGAAGATGGAATGCAGACAGGGCAACATTCCGGACACCAGACACCTTCACTTCCGGCTAGCAGACATTTCAGGGTTTCACGATTCCGGCATCCCAGGGATTCTAGAACTCAGCCACATTCTGGTTCTAGAATGCAGACTTCTTATGATTCTGGAAGGCAGGCACCCTCACTTCAGGAATGTAGACGTTTAATGATTCTGGAGGTCAGCCATGCCAGGATTCTAGAATTCTGCCATCCTGACATTCCGGAACTCAGCCGTCCAGCACATTCTAGAAGAGAGACTCACATAGGTCGGTGGAATGCAGACATAGTAGCATTCCGGACGTCAGACATCTTGACTTCCAGCTAGCAGACATTTCAGGGCTTCAGAATTCCGGCATCCCAGGGATTCTAGAACTCAGCCACATTCCGGTTCTAGAATGCAGACGTCTTATGATTCTGGAAGGCAGGCACCCTCACCTCCGCAATATAGACATTTAACGTTTCTAGAGGTCAGCCATGCCAGGATTCTAGAATTCAGCCACCCTGACATTCTGGAACTCAGCCGTCCAGCACATTCTAGAACACAAGACTCGTTTAGTACGGTGGAATGCAGACATAGTAGCATTCCGGATGTCAGACACCTTCACGTCCGCCTAGAAGACATTTCAGGGTATTAGAATTCCGGAATCCCAGGAATTCTACAACTCAGCCACTTTCCGGTTGTAGAATACAGATGTCTTATCATTCTGGAAGGCAGTAACCCTCCCTTCCGGAA
Source organism: Aotus nancymaae (assembly GCF_030222135.1). NCBI lineage: Eukaryota > Metazoa > Chordata > Mammalia > Primates > Aotidae > Aotus > Aotus nancymaae. The sequence goes on along the minus strand of NW_026988635.1, from coordinate 126,723 downwards.
TGTAGACGTTTAACGATTCTAGAGGTGAGCCATGCCAGGATTGTAGAATTCAGCCATCCTGACATTCCAAAACACAGCCGTTCTGCACGTTCTAGAACACAGACTCGTTTAGCATGGTGGAATGCAGACACAGTAGCATTCCGGACCTCAGACACCTTCCCTTCCAGCTAGCAGACATTTCAGGGTTACAGAATTCTGGCATCCCAGGGATTCTAGAACTCAGCCACATTCCGGTTCTAGAATACAGACGTCTTATGATTCTGGAAGGCAGGCACCCTCACTTCCAGAATGTAGACTTTTAATCATTCTAGAGGTCAGCCATGCCAGGATTCTAGAATTCAGCCATCCTGACTTTCCGGAACTCAGCCGTCCTACACATTCTAGAACACAGCCTCGATTAGGACGGTGAAATGCAGGCATAGTAGCATTGCGGAAGTCAGACACGTTCACTTCCGGGTAGCAGACATTTCAGGGTTTCAGATTCCGGCATCCCAGGGAATCTAGAACTCCGCCACATTCTGGTTGTAGAATGCAGACGTCTTATGATCCTGGAAGGCAGGCTCCCTCACTTCTGGAATGTAGACGTTTAACGATTCTAGAGGTCAGCCATGCAAGGATTCTAGAATTCATCCATCCTGACATCCCGGAACTCAGCCGTCCTGCAGATTCTAGAACACAGACTCGTTTAGGACAGTGGAATACAGACATAGTAGCATCCCGCACATCAGACACCTTGACTTCCGGCTAGGAGGCATTTCAGGGTTTCAGAATTCCGGCATCACAGGGATTCTAGAACTCAGCCACATTCCGGTTCTAGAATGCAGACGTCTTATGATTCTGGAAGGCAGGCACCCTCACTTCCGGAATGCAGAAGTTTAACGATTCTAGTGGTCAGCTCTACAAGGATTGTAGAATTCAGTCTTCCTGACATTCCGGATTTCAGCCGTCCTGCACATTCTAGAACACAGACTCGTTTAGGGCGGTGGAATGGAGACATAGTGGCATTCTGGACGTCAGACACCTTCACTTCCGGCCAGCAGACATTTCAGGGTTTCAGAATTCCGGCATCCCAGGGATTCTGGAACTCAGCCCCATTCCGGTTCTGGAATGCATACGTCTTATGATTGTGGAAGGCAGAAACTCTCATTTCCGGAATGTAGACATTTAACGATTCTAGAGGTCAGCCATGCCAGGATTCTACAATTCAGCCATCCTGACATCCCAGAACTCAGCCGTCCTGCACATTCTAGAACACAGACTCGTTTAGGACGGCGGAATGCAGACATAGTAGCATTCCGGATGTCAGACACCTTCACTTCCGGCCAGCAGACATTTCAGGGTTTCAGAATTACGGCATCCCACGGATTCTAGAATTCAGCCAAATTCCGCTTCTAGAATGCAGACGTCTTATGATTCTGGAAGGCAGGCAGCCTCACTACCGGAATGTAGACGTTTGACGATTCTAGAAGTCAGCCATGCCAGGATTCTAGAATTCAGCCAACCTGACATTCCGGAACAAAGCCGTTCTGCACATTCTAGAACACAGACTCGTTTAGGACAGTGGAATGCAGACATAGTAGCTTTCCGGACGTCAGACACTTTCAATTCCGGCCAGCAGACACTTCAGGGTTTCAGAATTCTGGCATCCCAGGGATTCTAGAACTCAGCCTCATTCCGGTTCTAGAATGCAGACGTCTTAGGATTCTGGGAGGGAGGCACCCTCACTTCTGGAATGTAGACGTTTAACGATTCTAGAGGTCAGCCATGAGAGGATTCTAGAATTCAGTCATCCTGACATTCCGGAACTCAGCCGTCCTCCACGTTCTAGAACACAGACTCGTTTTAGAAGATGGAATGCAGACAGGGCAACATTCCGGACACCAGACACCTTCACTTCCGGCTAGCAGACATTTCAGGGTTTCACGATTCTGGCATCCCAGGGATTCTAGAACTCAGCCACATTCTGGTTCTAGAATGCAGACTTCTTATGATTCTGGAAGGCAGGCACCCTCACTTCCGGAATGTAGACGTTTAATGATTCTGGAGGTCAGCCATGCCAGGATTCTAGAATTCTGCCATCCTGACATTCCGGAACTCAGCCGTCCAGCACATTCTAGAAGAGAGACTCACATAGGTCGGTGGAATGCAGACATAGTAGCATTCCGGACGTCAGACATCTTGACTTCCAGCTAGCAGACATTTCAGTGCTTCAGAATTCCGGCATCCCAGGGATTCTAGAACTCAGCCACATTCCGGTTCTAGAATGCAGACGTCTTATGATTCTGGAAGGCAGGCACCCTCACCTCCGCAATATAGACATTTAACGTTTCTAGAGGTCAGCCATGCCAGGATTCTAGAATTCAGCCACCCTGACATTCTGCAACTCAGCCGTCCAGCACATTTTAGAACACAGACTCGTTTAGTACGGTGGAATGCAGACATAGTAGCATTCCGGATGTCAGACACCTTCACGTCCGCCTAGAAGACATTTCAGGGTATGAGAATTCCGGAATCCCAGGAATTCTACAACTCAGCCACTTTCCGGTTGTAGAATACAGATGTCTTATCATTCTGGAAGGCAGTAACCCTCCCTTCCGGAATGTAGACGTTTAACGATTCTAGAGGTGAGCCATGCCAGGATTGTAGAATTCAGCCATCCTAACATTCCGAAACACAGCCGTTCTGCACGTTCTATAACACAGACTCGTTTAGCATGGTGGAATGCAGACACAGGAATGCACCTCCCCTGTCCAGAGACTCAGGACCCCTGGCTCCTACACCTGCCCAGAGACACCCGCCCCCAGCAGCTACCCCTGTCCAGAGACTCAGGCACCCCTGCACCTAGCCCTGTCCAGAGGACCTGGACCCCGGCATCTACCCCTGTCCACAGACCCAGGCCCCCCGGCACCTACCCCTGTCCAGAGACCCAGGCTCCGGGCACCTACCCCTGTCCAAAGATTCAGGACCCCCGGCACCTACACCTGTCCAGAGACCCAGGCCCGCTGGCATCTACCCCTGTCCAGAGACCCAGGCCCTCCGGCACCTACCTCTGTCCAGAGACATGGGCGCCCCCGCATCTGCCCGTGTGAAAAGACCCATGCCTGTGGCACCTGAACATGTCCAGATGCCCTGGACCCTGGCCAGGGTACCCCTGTCCGGATAGCCAGGCACCCCCGGCCCCTGTACCTGTCAAGAAAACCGGGCCCACCGGCACCTACCCCTGTGCAGAGACCCGGGCCCCACGGCACCTACCCCTGTGCAGAGACCCGGGCCCCCCGGCACCTACCCCTGTCCAGAGACCCGGGCCCCCCGGCACCTACCACTATCCAGACACCCAGCCCCTCCGACACCTACCACTGTCCAGACACCCAGCCCCCCCGGCACCTTCCCCTGTCCACAGACCCAGGCCCCCCCGGCACCTGCCCCTGTACAGAGACCTAAGCCCCGGCACCTGCCCCTGTTCAGAGGCCCTGGACTCCGGCACCTACCAAGGCCTAGGCCCCTCGGCATCTGCCCCTGTCGAAAGACCCCAACCCCCGGCAGCTGCCTCTGTCCAGAAGCCCAGGACCCCGCACCTACCCCTGTCCAGAGACCAAGGTCCCCCAACACCTACCCCTGTACAGAGGCCGAGGTCCCCCAACACCAACCCCTGTCCAGCACCCCGCACCTACCTATGTCCAGAGACCCAGGCCCCCAGGCACCTACCCCTGTCCAGAGACCCAGGCCCCCGGAACCTACCCCTGTCCAGAGACCCAGGGCCCCCGGCACCTAGCCCTGTGCAGAGGCCCTGGACCCCGGCACGTACCCCTGTCCAGAGACCCGGGCCCCCCGGGAACCTACCCCTGTCCCCAGACCCAGGCCAGCCAGCACTTATCCCTGTCCAGAGACCCAGGCGCCCCTGCATTTGCCCCTGTCAAGAGACCCAGGCCCCCCGGAACCTGCCCGTATCCAGAGGCCCTGGATCCCGGGACCTACCCATGTCGAGTCCCAGGCCCCCAGGCACCTGTCCCTGTCCAGAGACCCAGGCCCCAGGCACCTACCCCCGTTGAGAGACCCAGGCCCCCGGCACCAGCCCCTGTCCAGAGACCCAGGCCCCCGGCACCTACCCCTGTTCAGAGACCCAGGCCCCACGGCACGTGCCCCTGTCGAGAGGCCCTGGACCCCGGCACCTGCCCCTGTCCAGAGGCCCAGGACTCCACACCTACCCTTGTCTAAAGACTCAGGTCCCCCAATACCTACCCCTGTCCAAAGGCACAGGACCGCAACACCTACCCCTGTTCAGCGACCCAGGACCCCGACACCTAACCCTTTCCAGAGAACCAGGTCCCCAGCCCCTACCCTGTCCGGAGACCCAGGCCCCCGTCACCTACCTCTGTCCAGAGGCCTTGGATCCCGGCACCTATCCCCGTTCAGAGACCCAGGCCCCCGGCACCAGCCCCTGTCCAGAGACCCAGTCCCCCCAGCACCTTTCCCTGTCCAGAGGCCCTGGAACCCGGCACCTACCGAGGCCCAGGCCCCCTGGCACCTGCCCCCGTCCAGAGACCAAGGACCCCTGGCACCTACCCGTCCAGAGACCCAGGCCCCCTGGCACCAACCACCGTTCAGAGACCTAGGCCCCCGGCACCTGCCCCTTCCAGAGACCCAGGCCCCCCAGCACCTACCCCTATACAGAGACCAAGGCACCTGCCCCTTCCAGAGACCCAGGCCCCGCAGCACCTACCCCTATCCAAAGACCAAGGCGTCCCGGCACCTACACCTGTCCAGAGACCCAGGCTTCCGGCACTTACCCCTGTCCAGAGACTCAGGACCCCGGCACCTACCCCTGTCCTGAGACCCGGGCCCCCGGCACCTCCCCTGTCCAGACACTCAGGACCCCTGGCACCTACACCTGCCCAGAGACACCCGCCCCCGGCAGCTACCCCTGTCCAGAGACTCAGGCACCCCGGCACCTAGCCCTGTCCAGAGGCCCTGGACCCCGGTATCTACCCCTGTCCACAGACCCAGGCCCCCCGGCACCTACCCCTGTCCAGAGACCCAGGCCCCGGGCACCTACCCCAGTCCAGAGATTCAGGACCCCCGGCACCTACACCTGTCCAGAGACCCAGGCCCGCCGGCATCTACCCCTGTCCAGAGACCAAGGCCCTCCGGCACCTACCTCTGTCCAGAGACATAGGCGCCCCCGCATCTGCCCGTGTGAAAAGACCCATGCCCGCGGCACCTGAACATGTCCAGATGCCCTGGACCCTGGCCAGGGTACACCTGTCCGGATACCCAGGCCCCCGGCACCTACCCCTGTCCAGAGACCCAGGGCCCCCGGCACCTAGCCCTGTGCAGAGGCCCTGGACCCCGGCACGTACCCCTGTCCAGAGACCCGGGCCCCCCGGGAACCTACCCCTGTCCCCAGACCCAGGCCAGCCAGCACTTATCCCTGTCCAGAGACCCAGGCGCCCCTGCATTTGCCCCTGTCAAGAGACCCAGGCCCCCCGGAACCTGCCCGTATCCAGAGGCCCTGGATCCCGGGACCTACCCATGTCGAGTCCCAGGCCCCCAGGCACCTGTCCCTGTCCAGAGACCCAGGCCCCAGGCACCTACCCCCGTTGAGAGACCCAGGCCCCCGGCACCAGCCCCTGTCCAGAGACCCAGGCCCCCGGCACCTACCCCTGTTCAGAGACCCAGGCCCCACGGCACGTGCCCCTGTCGAGAGGCCCTGGACCCCGGCACCTGCCCCTGTCCAGAGGCCCAGGACCCCACACCTACCCTTGTCTAAAGACCCAGGTCCCCCAATACCTACCCCTGTCCAGAGGCACAGGACCGCAACACCTACCCCTGTTCAGCGACCCAGGACCCCGACACCTAACCCTTTCCAGAGAACCAGGCCCCCAGCCCCTACCCTGTCCGGAGACCCAGGCCCCCGTCACCTACCTCTGTCCAGAGGCCCTGGATCCCGGCACCTATCCCCGTTCAGAGACCCAGGCCCCCGGCACCAGCCCCTGTCCAGAGACCCAGTCCCCCCAGCACCTTTCCCTGTCCAGAGGCCCTGGAACCCGGCACCTACCGAGGCCCAGGCCCCCTGGCACCTGCCCCCGTCCAGAGACCAAGGACCCCTGGCACCTACCCGTCCAGAGACCCAGGCCCCCTGGCACCAACCACCGTTCAGAGACCTAGGCCCCCGGCACCTGCCCCTTCCAGAGACCCAGGCCCCCCAGCACCTACCCCTATACAGAGACCAAGGCACCTGCCCCTTCCAGAGACCCAGGCCCCGCAGCACCTACCCCTATCCAAAGACCAAGGCGTCCCGGCACCTACACCTGTCCAGAGACCCAGGCCTCCGGCACTTACCCCTGTCCAGAGACTCAGGACCCCGGCACCTACCCCTGTCCTGAGACCCGGGCCCCCGGCACCTCCCCTGTCCAGAGACTCAGGACCCCTGGCACATACACCTGCCCAGAGACACCCGCCCCCAGCAGCTACCCCTGTCCAGAGACCCGGGGCCCCCGGGAACCTACCCCTGTCCCCAGACCCAGGCCAGCCAGCACTTATCCCTGTCCAGAGACCCAGGCGCCCCTGCATTTGCCCCTGTCAAGAGACCCAGGCCCCCCGGAACCTGCCCGTATCCAGAGGCCCTGGATCCCGGGACCTACCCATGTCGAGTCCCAGGCCCCCAGGCACCTGTCCCTGTCCAGAGACCCAGGCCCCAGGCACCTACCCCCGTTGAGAGACCCAGGCCCCCGGCACCAGCCCCTGTCCAGAGACCCAGGCCCCCGGCACCTACACCTGTTCAGAGAACCAGGCCCCACGCCACGTGACCCTGTCGAGAGGCCCTGGACCCCGGCACCTGCCCCTGTCCAGAGGCCCAGGACCCCACACCTACCCTTGTCTAAAGACCCAGGTCCCCCAATACCTACCCCTGTCCAGAGGCACAGGACCGCAACACCTACCCCTGTTCAGCGACCCAGGACCCCGACACCTAACCCTTTCCAGAGAACCAGGCCCCCAGCCCCTACCCTGTCCGGAGACCCAGGCCCCCGTCACCTACCTCTGTCCAGAGGCCCTGGATCCCGGCACCTATCCCCGTTCAGAGACCCAGGCCCCCGGCACCAGCCCCTGTCCAGAGACCCAGTCCCCCCAGCACCTTTCCTTGTCCAGAGGCCCTGGAACCCGGCACCTACCGAGGCCCAGGCCCCCTGGCACCTGCCCCCGTCCAGAGACCAAGGACCCCTGGCACCTACCCGTCCAGAGACCCAGGCCCCCTGGCACCAACCACCGTTCAGAGACCTAGGCCCCCGGCACCTGCCCCTTCCAGAGACCCAGGCCCCCCAGCACCTACCCCTATACAGAGACCAAGGCACCTGCCCCTTCCAGAGACCCAGGCCCCGCAGCACCTACCCCTATCCAAAGACCAAGGCGTCCCGGCACCTACACCTGTCCAGAGACCCAGGCCTCCGGCACTTACCCCTGTCCAGAGACTCAGGACCCCGGCACCTACCCCTGTCCTGAGACCCGGGCCCCCGGCACCTCCCCTGTCCAGAGACTCAAGACCCCTGGCACCTACACCTGCCCAGAGACACCCGCCCCCAGCAGCTACCCCTGTCCAGAGACTCAGGCACCCCGGCACCTAGCCCTGTCCAGAGGCCCTGGACCCCGGCATCTACCCCTGTCCACAGACCCAGGCCCCCCGGCACCTACCCCTGTCCAGAGACCCAGGCCTCGGGCACCTACCCCAGTCCAGAGATTCAGGACCCCCGGCACCTACACCTGTCCAGAGACCCAGGCCCGCCGGCATCTACCCCTGTCCAGAGACCCAGGCCCTCCGGAACCTACCTCTGTCCAGAGACATAGGCGCCCCCGCATCTGCCCGTGTGAAAAGACCCATGCCCGCGGCACCTGAACATGTCCAGATGCCCTGGACCCTGGCCAGGGTACCCCTGTCCGGATACCCAGGCCCCCGGCACCTACCCCTGTCCAGAGACCCAGGGCCCCCGGCACCTAGCCCTGTGCAGAGGCCCTGGACCCCGGCACGTACCCCTGTCCAGAGACCCGGGCCCCCCGGGAACCTACCCCTGTCCCCAGACCCAGGCCAGCCAGCACTTATCCCTGTCCAGAGACCCAGGCGCCCCTGCATTTGCCCCTGTCAAGAGACCCAGGCCCCCCGGAACCTGCCCGTATCCAGAGGCCCTGGATCCCGGGACCTACCCATGTCGAGTCCCAGGCCCCCAGGCACCTGTCCCTGTCCAGAGACCCAGGCCCCAGGCACCTACCCCCGTTGAGAGACCCAGGCCCCCGGCACCAGCCCCTGTCCAGAGACCCAGGCCCCCGGCACCTACCCCTGTTCAGAGACCCAGGCCCCACGGCACGTGCCCCTGTCGAGAGGCCCTGGACCCCGGCACCTGCCCCTGTCCAGAGGCCCAGGACCCCACACCTACCCTTGTCTAAAGATCCAGGTCCCCCAATACCTACCCCTGTCCAGAGGCACAGGACCGCAACACCTACCCCTGTTCAGCGACCCAGGACCCCGACACCTAACCCTTTCCAGAGAACCAGGCCCCCAGCCCCTACCCTGTCCGGAGACCCAGGCCCCCGTCACCTACCTCTGTCCAGAGGCCCTGGATCCCGGCACCTATCCCCGTTCAGAGACCCAGGCCCCCGGCACCAGCCCCTGTCCAGAGACCCAGTCCCCCCAGCACCTTTCCCTGTCCAGAGGCCCTGGAACCCGGCACCTACCGAGGCCCAGGCCCCCTGGCACCTGCCCCCGTCCAGAGACCAAGGACCCCTGGCACCTACCCGTCCAGAGACCCAGGCCCCCTGGCACCAACCACCGTTCAGAGACCTAGGCCCCCGGCAACTGCCCCTTCCAGAGACCCAGGCCCCCCAGCACCTACCCCTATACAGAGACCAAGGCACCTGCCCCTTCCAGAGACCCAGGCCCCGCAGCACCTACCCCTATCCAAAGACCAAGGCGTCCCGGCACCTACACCTGTCCAGAGACCCAGGCCTCCGGCACTTACCCCTGTCCAGAGACTCAGGACCCCGGCACCTACCCCTGTCCTGAGACCCGGGCCCCCGGCACCTCCCCTGTCCAGAGACTCAGGACCCCTGGCACCTACACCTGCCCAGTGACACCCGCCCCCAGCAGCTACCCCTGTCCAGAGACTCAGGCACCCCGGCACCTAGCCCTGTCCAGAGGCCCTGGACCCCGGCATCTACCCCTGTCCACAGACCCAGGCCCCCCGGCACTTACCCCTGTCCAGAGAAACAGGCTCCGGGCACCTACCCCTGTCCAGAGATTCAGGACCCCCGGCACCTACACCTGTCCAGAGACCCAGGCCCGCCGGCATCTACCCCTGTCCAGAGACCCAGGCCCTCCGGCATCTACCTCTGTCCAGAGACATAGGCGGCCCCGCATCTGCCCGTGTGAAAAGACCCATGCCCGCGGCACCTGAACATGTCCAGATGCCCTGGACCCTGGCCAGGGTACCCCTGTCCGGATACCCAAGTCCCCGGCCCCTGTACCTGTCAAGAGACCCGGGCCCCCCGGCACCTACCCCTGTGCAGAGACCCGGGCCCCCCGGCACCTACCCCTGTGCAGAGACCCGGGCCCCCCGGCACCTACCCCTGTGCAGAGACCCGGGCCCCCCGGCACCTACCCCTGTGCAGAGACCCGGGCCCCCCAGCACCTACCCCTGTCCAGAGACCCGGGCCCCCCGGAACCTACCACTATCCAGACACCCAGCCCCTCCGACACCTACCACTGTCCAGACACCCAGGCCCCCCGGCACCTTCCCCTGTCCACAGACCCAGGCCCCCCCGGCACCTGCCCCTGTACAGAGACCTAAGCCCCGGCACCTGCCCCTGTTCAGAGGCCCTGGACTCCGGCACCTACCAAGGCCTAGGCCCCTCGGCATCTGCCCCTGTCGAAAGACCCCAATCCCCGGCAGCTGCCTCTGTCCAGAAGCCCAGGACCCCGCACCTACCCCTGTCCAGAGACCAAGGTCCCCCAACACCTACCCCTGTACAGAGGCCGAGGTCCCCCAACACCAACCCCTGTCCAGCACCCCGCACCTACCCATGTCCAGAGACCCAGGCCCCCAGGCACCTACCCCTGTCCAGAGACCCAGGCCCCCGGCACCTACCCCTGTCCAGAGACCCAGGGCCCCCGGCACCTAGCCCTGTGCAGAGGCCCTGGACCCCGGCACGTACCCCTGTCCAGAGACCCGGGCCCCCCGGGAACCTACCCCTGTCCCCAGACCCAGGCCAGCCAGCACTTATCCCTGTCCAGAGACCCAGGCGCCCCTGCATTTGCCCCTGTCAAGAGACCCAGGCCCCCCGGAACCTGCCCGTATCCAGAGGCCCTGGATCCCGGGACCTACCCATGTCGAGTCCCAGGCCCCCAGGCACCTGTCCCTGTCCAGAGACCCAGGCCCCAGGCACCTACCCCCGTTGAGAGACCCAGGCCCCCGGCACCAGCCCCTGTCCAGAGACCCAGGCCCCCGGCACCTACCCCTGTTCAGAGACCCAGGCCCCACGGCACGTGCCCCTGTCGAGAGGCCCTGGACCCCGGCACCTGCCCCTGTCCAGAGGCCCAGGACCCCACCCCTACCCTGGTCTAAAGACCCAGGTCCCCCAATACCTACCCCTGTCCAGAGGCCCAGGACCGCAACACCTACCCCTGTTCAGGAACCCGCACCTACCCCTGTTCAGCGACCCAGTACCCCGACACCTAACCCTTTCCAGAGAACCAAGCCCCCAGCCACTACCCTGTCCAGAGACCCAGACCCCCGGCACCTGCCCCTGTCAAGAGGCCCTGGACCCCGGCACCTACCCAGGCCCCGGCCCCCTGGCACCTACCCCTGTCCAGAGACCCAGGCCCCCCCGGCACCTGCCCCTTTCCAGAGGCCCTGGACACCGGCACCTACCCCTGTACAGAGATCCACGGCCTCCGGCACCTAGAGCTTTCCAGAGGCGCTAGACCCCGGAACCTGCCCCTGTCCAGAGACCCAGGTCCCCCGGCACCTGCCCCTGTCCAGACGCCCTGTACCCCGGCACCAGCCCCTGTCCAGAGATCGAGGCCCCCGGCATCTGCCCCTGTCCAGAGGCCCTGGACCCCGGCACCTCCCCAGGCCCAGGCCCCCTGGCACCTACCCCTGGCCAGAGACCCAGGTCCTCGGCACCTACCCTGTCCAGAGACCCAGGACCCCGGCACCTACCCCTGTCCAGACATCCAGGCCCCCAGCACCAACCCCTGTCCAGATGCCCTGGAACCCGGTAGTTACCCCCGTTCAGAGACCCAGGCCCCCCGGCACCTGACCCTGTCTAGAGGCCCTAGATCCCGGCACCTGTCCATGTCCAGAGATCCAGGCCCCCGGCAACTGCCCCTGTCCAGAGACCCAGGACCCCCGGCACCTGTCTCTGTCCAGAGACCCAGGCCCCCCAGTACCTACCTTTCTCCAGAGACCCAGGTCCCCCGGCACCTAACCCTGTCGAGAGAAACAGGCGCCCCAGCATCTGCCTCTGTCCAGAGACACAGGCCCCCTGGCACCTGCACCTGTCGAGAGGCCCTGGACCCCGGCACCTGTCCCTGTCCAGAGGCCCAGGACCCTGCACCTACCCCTGTCTAGAGACCCAAGTCCCCCAACACCTACCCCTGTCCAGAGGCCCAGGGCCCCAACACCTACCCCTGTCGAGGCCCCTGCACCTAACCCTGTCCAGAGACCCAGGACCCCGCCACCTACCCTTGTCCAGACAACCAGGCCCACTGGGAACTACCACCGTTCAGCGACTCAGGCCCACCACACCTGCCCATGACCAGAGACCCAGACCCCCGGCACATGTCCCTGTCAAGAGGCCCTGGACCCCGGCACCTACCACTGTCCAGAGATCCAGGACCCAGCACTTACCCCTGTCCAGAGACCCCGGGACCCCAGCACCTACCTCTGTCCAGAGACACAGGCTCCCGGCACCTACCCCGTCCAGAGGCCCAGGACCGGGGGCACCTACCCGTGTCCAGACACGCAGGCTGCCGGCACCTACCCTTGTCCAGAGACCCAGGCCCCCGGCACCTATCCCGTCCAGAGACCCAGGACCCCTGGCACCTGCCCCTCTCCATAGGCCCTGGACCCCCGGCACCTACCCCTGTTCAGAGACCCAGGCCGCCCGGCAACTTGCCCCATCCAGAGGCCCTGGACCCCAGCACCTACCCAGGCCCAGGCCCCCCGGCACCTACCCCCGTCCAGAGACCCAGGACCTCGGGAACCTACCCCTGTTCAGAGACCCAGGCCCCTGGCACCTACCCTGTCCAGAGGCCCTGGACCCCGGCACCTACTCCTGTCCAGAGACCAAGGCCACCCGACACCTACCCCCGTTCAGAGACCCAGGCCCCCGGCACCTGCCCCTCCTAGAGACTCAGGCCCCTGGCACCTACCCCTGTCCAGAGACCCAGGCCACCCGGCACCTGCCCCTGACCAGAGGCCCTGGACCCCGGCACCTACCCAGGCCCAGGCGCCCTAGCACCTACCCCTGTCCAGAGACCATGGCCCCCCGACACATAGACCTGTCCAGAGGCCCTGGATCGTGGCACCTACCCCTGTCCAGAGACCCAGGCCCCCCGGCACCTACCCCTGTCCGGAGACCCAGGCCCCCCGGCACCTATCCCTGTCAATGGACCCAGGCCCCCGCCACCTGCCCCTGTCCAGAGGTCCTGGACCCCAGCACCTACCCCATCCAGAGACCCAGGCCTGCCGACACCTACCCCGTCCAGAGACCCAGGAACCCGGCACCTACCAACGTCCAGAGACCCAGGAACCCGGCACCTAACCCTATCCAGGGGCCCTGGACCCCGGCACCTACCGAGGCCCAGGCCCCCGGGCACGTACGCCTGTCCAGAGACCCAGGCGCTCCGGCGCCTGCCCCTGTCCAGAGACCCAGGTGCTCCGGCACCTGCACCTGTCCAGAGACCCAGGGCCCCCTTCACCTGCCACTGTCCAGAGACCCAGGATCCCGGCACCTGCCGCTGTCCAGAGACCCAGGCGCTCCGGCACCTGCACTTGTCCAGAGACCCAGGCCTCCCTTCACCTGCCGCTGTCCAGAGACCCAGGATCCCGGCACCTGCCGCTGTCCAGAGACCCAGGCCCCCTGCACCTACCCCTGTCCATAGACCCAGGCCTCCCGGCACCTACCCCTGTCCAGAGACCCAAGCCCCCCTGCAACTACCCCCGTGCAGAGACACAGGCCCCCCGGCACCTACCCCTGTTCAGACACCCAGGCCCCCGGCACCTGCCCCTGTCCTGAGACCCAGGCCTCCCGGCACCTGCCCCTGTCGAGAGGCCCTGGACCCTAGCACATACCCAAGAACACGCCCCCCTGGAACCTAGCCCTGTCCAGAGACCCAGGGCCCCCGGCGCCTACCCCTTTCCAGAGACCCACGTCCCCGGCATCTACCCTGTCCAGAGACCCAGGAACCCGGCACCTACCCATGTCCAGAGACCCAGGACCCCTGCACCTAACCCTGTCCAGAGGCCCTGGACGCCGGCAGCTACCCCCGTTCAGCGACCCAGGCCCCCGGCACGTGACCATGTCCAGAGATCCAGGCCCCCCAGCAACTGCGCCTGTCCAGACACCCTGTACCCTGGCACTTACCCACGCCCAGGCCCCCCAGCTCCTACCCCTTTCCAGAGACCCAGGAACCTTGGCACCTACGCCTGTCCAGAGACCCAGGCCCCAGGCACCTACCCCCTATCCAGAGACACAGGCGCCCCCACATCTACCCCTGTCAATACACCCAGGCCCCACAGCACCTGCCCCTGTCAATAGACCCAGGCCCCCCTGCACCTAACCCCATTCAGAGACCTAGGCCTCCGGCACCTGCCCCTGTCCACAGACCCAGGTCCCCCGGCACCGGCCCCTGTCCAGAGGCCTTGGACCCAGGCACCTACCCAGGCCCAGGCCCCGGCACCTACCCCCGTCCAGAGACCATGGACCCCCGGCATCTACCCCTGTCCAGAGACCAAGGCCACCCGGCGCCTAGCCCTGTCCAGAGACCCAGGTCCCCGGCACCTAACCTGTCCAGAGACCCAGGCCCCCGGCACCGACCCGTCCAGAGACCCAGGCCACCCGGCACCTACGCCCATTCAGAGACCCAGGCCCCCGTGACCTGTCCCTGTCCAGAGACCCAGGCCCCCTGACACCTGCCCCTGTCCAGACACCCAGGCCCCACGGCACCTACCCCTGTGCAGAGACCCAGGCGCCACGGCACCTGCCCCTTTCCAGAGACCCGGGTCCCCGGCACCTACCCCTGTCCAGAGACCCAGGCCCCCGGAACCTACCCCTGTCCAGAGGCCCTGGACCCTGGCAGCTATCCCTGTTCAGAGACTCAGGACCCCGGCACGTGTTCCTGTTCAGAGATCCAGGCCCCCCGGCACCTGCCCCTGTCCGGACGCCCTGGACCCCGGCACCTACCCAGGCCCAGGCCCCCGGACACCTACCCCTGTCCAGACACCCAGGGCCCTTGGCACCTACACCGGTCCGGAGACCCAGGCCACCGGCACCTACCCTCTCCAGAGGCCCTGGTCCCCAGCATCTACCCCCCGTCGAGAGACCCAGGCTCCCTGGTACCTACCCCTGTCCAGAGATCCAGGGCCCCCAGCACCTAGCCCTGTGCAGAGGCCCTGGACCCCGGCACCTGCCCCTGTCCAGAGACCCAGGCCCCCGGCACTTACCCGACCAGAAGCCCAGGATCCCTGGCACCTACCCCTGTCCAGAGACCCAAGCCGCCCGGCACCTAACCCTGTCGAGAGACCAAGGCCACCCGGCGCCTACGCCTGTCCAGAGACCCAGGACCCCTGGCACCTACCTCTGTCCAGAGACCCAGGCCACCCGGCACCTACGCCCATTCAGAGACCCAGGCCCCCGCGACCTGTCCCTGTCCAGAGACCCAGGCCCCCCAACACCTACCCCTGTCCAGAGACCCAGGCCCCACGGCACCTACTCCCGTGCAGAGACCCAGGCGCCACGGCACCTGCCCCTTTCCAGAGACCCCGGTTCGCCGGCACCTGCCCCTGTCCAGAGGACCAGGACCCCTGGCACCTACGCCTGTCCAGAGACCCAGGCCCCCAGAACCTACCCTGTCCAGAGACACTGGACCCCAGCACCCACCCCTGTCCAGAGACCCAGGCCCCTGGCACCTATCCCTGTCCAGAGACCCAAGCCTCCCGGCACCTGCCCCTGTCAAGAGGCCCTGGACCCTAGCATCTACCTAGGCCCAGGGCCCCGGCACCTACATCTGTCCAGAGACCCAAGCCTCCCGTCACCTGCCCCTGTCGAGAGGCACTGGACCCTAGCACCTACCTAGGCCCAGGGCCCCGGCACCTACACCTGTCCAGAGACCGAGGGCCCCCGGCACCCAGACCTGTCCAGAGGCCCTGGACCCCGGCACCTACCCCTGTCCAGAGACCCAGGCCCCCCGGCACCTACCCCTGTCCAGAGACCCAGGCCCCACGGCACCTACCCCTGTCCAGAGACTCAGGATCCCGGCACCTACACCTGTCCAGAGACCCAACCCCTGGCACCTACCCCTGTCCAAAGACCGGGGACCCCGGCACCTGTCCGTGTCCAGAGACCCAGGTCCCCCTGCACCTACCCCTGTCCAGAGGCCCTGGACCCTGGCACCTACCCAGGCCCAGGCCCCCCGGCACCTACCCCCGTCCAGAGACCAAGGACCCCTGGCACCTAACCCTGTCCAGAGACCCAGGCCCCCGGCACCTACCCTGTCCAGAGGATCTGGACTCCAGCACCTACCCCTGTCCGGAGACCCAGGGCCCCCGGCACCCAACCCTGTTCAGAGGCTCTGGACGCCGGCACCTACCAATGTTCAGAAACCCAGGCCCCCAGCATATGCCCGTGTCCAGAGATCCAGGCCCCCAAGCACCTGCGTCTGTCCAGACACCCTGAACCCCGGTACCTACCCAGACCCAGGCCTCCCGGCACCTACCCTCATCCAGAGACCCAGGACCCCTGGCACCTACGGCTGTCCAGAGACCCAGGCCCCCAGCACCTACCCTGTCCAGAGACACTGGACTCCAGCACCCACCCCTGTCCAGAGACCCAGGCCCCTGGCACCTATCCCTGTCCAGAAACCCAAGCCTCCCGGCACCTGCCCCTGTCAAGAGGCCCTGGACCCTAGCATCTACCTAGGCCCAGGGCCCCGGCACCTACATCTGTCCAGAGACCCAAGCCTCCCGTCACCTGCCCCTGTCGAGAGGCACTGGACCCTAGCACCTACCTAGGCCCAGGGCCCCGGCACCTACACCTGTCCAGAGACCGAGGGCCCCCGGCACCCAGACGTGTCCAGAGGCCCTGGACCCCGGCACCTACCCCTGTCCAGAGACCCAGGCCCCCCGGCACCTACCCCTGTCCAGAGACCCAGGCCCCACGGCACCTACCCCTGTCCAGAGACTCAGGATCCCGGCACCTACACCTGTCCAGAGACCCAACCCCCGGCACCTACCCCTGTCCAAAGACCCGGGACCCCGGCACCTGTCCATGTCCAGAGACCCAGGTCCCCCTGCACCTACCCCTGTCCAGAGGCCCTGGACCCTGGCACCTACCCCCGTCCAGAGACCAAGGACCCCTGGCACCTAACCCTGTCCAGAGACCCAGGCCCCCGGCACCTACCCTGTCCAGAGGATCTGGACTCCAGCACCTACCCCTGTCCGGAGACCCAGGGCCCCCGGCACCTATCCCCCTTCAGAGACCCAGGCCCCAGCACCTGCCCTCCTGGAGACCCAGGTCCCCCGGCACCTAGCCCTGTCCAGAGACCCACGCCCCCCGGCACCTGCCCCTGTCCAGAGACCCAGGCGCCCTGGCACCTGCCCCTGTCCAGAGACCCAGGGCCTCCGACACCTAACCCTGTCCAGAGGCCCTGGACCCCGGCACCTGACACTGTCCAGAGACCCAGGCCCCCTGCCAAATGCCCCTGTCCAGAAGCCGCGGACCCCGGCAACTGCCCCTGTCCAGAGGCCCTCGACCCTGCCACCTACCCAGGCCCAGACCCCTCAGCACCGACCCCTGTCCAGAGACCCACGGGCCCCTGCACCTACTCCCGTCCAGAGACTCAGGCCCCCCGGAACCTACCCCCGTCCAGAGACCCAGGCCCCCCGGCACCTGCCCCTTCCAGAGACCCAGGTCCCCTGGCACCTACCCCTGTCCAGAGACCCAGGCCCCCGGCACGTGCCTCTATCCAGAGATCCAGGTCCCCCGGCACGTGCCCCTGGCCAGAGACCCAGGCCCCCCGCACCTACCCCTGTCCAGAGACCCAGGCCCCTGGCACCTACCTCTATCCAGAGACCCAGGCCCCGGCACCTACCCCTGGCCAGAGAACCAGGCCCCCCGGCACCTGCCCCTGTCCGGACGCCCTGGACTCCGGCGTCTACTCAGGCCCAGACACCCCGGCACCTACACTCGTCCAGAGACCCAGGCCCCCTGGTACCTACCCTGTCCAGAGACACTGGACCCCAGCACCCACTGCTGTCCAGAGACCCAGGCCACTGGCACCTATCCCTGTCCAGAGACCCAAGCCTCCCGGCACCTGCCCCTGTCGAGAGGCCCTGGACCCTAGCACCTACCTAGGCCCAGGGCCCAGGCACCTACCCCTGTCCAGATACCAAAGTCCCCCGGCACCTACAGCTGTCCAGAGACCCAGGCGCCAGGCACGTAACCCTGTCCAGAGACTCAGGACCCCGGCACCTACCCCTGGCCAGAGATCCACGCCCCCAGCAGCTACGCCTGTCCAGAGACCCAGGCCCCCCGGCACCTACCCCTCTTCAGAGACCCAGTTCCCCCTTCACCTACCCCCGTCCAGAGACCCAGGCCCCCCGGCACCTACCCCCGTTCAGAGACGCAGGCCCCTGGCACCGGCACCTACTCCTGTCCAGAGACCCAGGCCCCCCGGCACCTTGCCCTGTCCAGAGGACCTGGACCCCGGCACCTGCCCAGGCCCAGGCCTGGATAAATTGCAAAAATTTTCTCCCATTTTGTAGGCTACCTGTTCACTTTGATGATAATGTTTTGTGAAAAAAGCAAAATAGATAGATCACAAACAGAACTAATGAAGAAAAAAGAATCAAATAGAGACACAAAAATGATAAAAGATATATCACCACTGATCCCACAGAAATACAACTACCATCAGAGGATACTACAAACACCTCTACACAAATAAACCAGCAAATCTAGAAGAAATGGATAAATTCCTGGACACATACACCCTCCCAAGACTAAACCAGGAAGACATCGAATCCCTAAATAGACCAATAAGAACTTCTGAAATTGAGGCAGTAATGAATAGCCCACTAACCAAAAAAAGCCCAGGACCAGATGGATTCACAGCCAAATTCTACCAGAGGTACAAAGAAGAGCTGGTACCATCCCTTCTAAACTATTCCAAACAATAGAAAAAGAGGAACTCCTCCCTAACTCGTTTTATGAGGCCAGCATCATCCTGATTTTAAAACCTGGCAGAGAGACAACAAAAAAAGAAAGTTTCAGGCCGATATTGCTGATGAACATTGATTTGAAAATCCTCAATAAAATACTGGCAAACCGAATCCAGCAGCACATCAAAAAGCTTATCCATTACAATCAAGTGGGCTTCATCCCTGCGATGCAAGGCTGGTTCAACACATGCAAATCAATAAACGTAATCCGTCACATAAACAGAACCAATGACCAAAAAAAAAAAAAACACCACATGATTATCTCAATAGATGCAGAAAAGGTCTTTGATAAAATTCAACACCCTTTCATGTTAAAAACTCTCAATAAACTAGGTGTTGACAGAACTATCTCAAAATAGTAAGAGCTGTTAATGACAAACCCATAGCCAGTACCATAATGAATGGGCAAAAGCTGGAATCATTCCCTTTGAAATCCAGCACAAGACAAGGATGCCGGCTTTCACCACTCCTATTCAACATAGCATTGGAAGTTCTGGCCAGAGAAATCAAGCAAAAAAAAGAAACAAAGTGTATTCAAACAGGAAGAGAGGACATCAAATTGTCTCTGTTTGCAGACAACATGAGTGTATATTTACAAAACCCCATCATCTCAGGCAAGCAGAGAGCCAAACCTTGAGTGAACTCCTCCCATTCACAATTGTTACAAAGAAAATAAATTACCTAGGAATACAATTTACAAGGGAAGTGAAGGACCTCTTCAAGGAGAACTACAAACCACCGCTCAAAGAAATAAGAGAGGACACAAACAAATGGAAAAACATTCCATGCTCGTGGGTAGAAAGAATCATTATGGTGAAAAAAAAAAGTAATTTATAAATTCAGTGCTATTCCCCTCAAGCTACCACTGATTTTCTTCACAAAACCAGAAACAACTACTTTAAATTTCACATGAAAACAAAAAAGAGCCCGTATAGCCAAGACAATCTTAAGTGAAAAGAACAAAGCTGGAGGGATCACACTATGCTCAGCCAGTCTCTGCCCCTGTCCAGAGACCCAAACCCTCGGCACCAGCACCTGTCGAGAGGCCCAGGACCCCCGGCACCTACCCAGTCCCAGGCCCCCCGGCACCTACCCCTGTCCAGAGACACAGGCCCCCTGGCACCTTGCACCCGTCCAGAGGCCATTCACCCCGGCACCTACCACCGTCCAGAGACCCAGGCCCCCCGCACCTACCCTCGTCCAGAAACCGAGGACCCCTGGCATTTACCCCCGTCAAGACACCCAGGACCCTGGCACCTACCCCCATCCAGAGGCCATGGACCCTGGCATCTAGACCCATCCAGAGACCCAGGCCCCCCAGCACCTACCTCCATTCAGAGACCAAGGCCCCCGGCACCTGCCCGTATCCAGAGACCCAGGCCCCTGGCATCCACCCCTGTCCAGAGAACCAGGCCCCCGGCACCTGCCCCTGTCCAGAGGCACTGGATCCCGGCACCTACCCCTGTCCAGAGACCCAGGCCCCCCGGCCCCTACCTCCGTTCAGAGACCCGAGGCCCCCAGCACCTGCCCGTATCCAGAGACCCAGGCCCCGTGCACCTGCCCCTGTCCAGAGGCCCTGGACCCCGGCACCTACCCAGGCTCAGGCACCCCGGCACCTACCCCTGTCCAGAGACGCAGGCCCCCCGACACCTACCCCTGTCCAGAGACCCACGCCCCCGGCACCTGCCCGTGTCCAGAGACCCAGGCACCTGGCACCTGCCCCTGTCCAGAGGCACTGGACCCCGGCACCTACCCCTGTCCAGAGACGCAGGCCCCCCGACACCTACCCCTGTCCAGAGACCCACGCCCCCGGCACCTGCCCGTGTCCAGAGACCCAGGCACCTGGCACCTGCCCCTGTCCAGAGGCACTGGACCCCGGCACCTACCCCTGTCCAGAGACCCAGGCCACCCGGCACCCTACTGGCACCTGCCCCTGTCCAGAGGTCCTGGACCCCGGCACCTACCCAGGCCCAGGCCCCCCGGCACCTACCCCCGTCCAGAGACCCAGGACCCCCGGCTCCTACCCCCATTCAGAGACCCAGGCCCCCGGCACCTACCCCTGTCCAGAGACCCAGGACACCGGCATCTACCCTGGCTCAGGCCCCCCGGCACCTACCACTGTCCAGAGACCCAGAACATCAGCACCTACCCTGGCTCAGGCTCCCTGGCACCTAGCCTTGTCCAGAGACCCAGCCCCCCTGCACCTTCCCCTGTCCAGAGACCCAGGCCCTCTGGCACCTTCCCCTGTCCAGAGACCCAGGATACCCGCACCTTCCCCTGTAAAGAGACCCACGACCCCGGGCACCTATCCCCGTCCAGAGACCCAGGACCCCTGACACCTACCCTGTCCAGAGAACCAGGACCACTGGCACCTACCCCTGTCAAGAGACCCAAGTCCCCGGCACCTACCCCCGTCTAGATGCACTGGATGCTGGCACCTACCCCCGTCCAGAGACACAGGCCCCCCGGCACTTACCCCCGGCCACAGACCCAGGCCCCTGGCACCTACCCCCGTCCAGAGACCCAGGCCCCCGGCACCTATCCCCGTCCACGGACACAGGCCGCCAGCACCTACCCCTGTCCAGAGAGCCAGGACCCCGGAACATGCCCTTGTACAGAGGCCCTGGACCAAGGCATCTACCCCTGTCCAGAGCCCCATGCCCCCCGGCACCTACCCCTGTCCAGACACCCAGGCCCCCCGGCACCAGCCCCTGTCCAGAGGCCCTGGACCCTGGCACCTACCCAGGCCCAGGCCCCCCGGCACCTACCCCTGTCCAAAGACCCAAGCCCCACAGTACCTACCCCTGTCCAGAGACCTAGGTCCCCCGCCACCTGCCTCTGTCCAGAGGCCCTGGACCCCAGCACCTACCCAGGCACAGTCTCCCCGGGACCTACCCCTGTCCAGAGACCCAGGCCCCCCAGCAACTAGCCCTGTCCAGAGACACAGGCCCCCGGCACTTACTCCGTCCAGAGACCCAGGACCCCTTGCATCTATCCCTGTCCAGAGACCCAGGTCCCAGTCACCTACCCCTGTCCAGAGGCCCTGGACCCCGGCACGTATCACTGTCCAGAGACCGAGGCCCCCCGGCAACTACCCCCGTACAGATATCCAGGCCCCCGGCACCTGCCCCTGTCCATAGAACCAGGCCCCCCGGCACCTGGCCTGACCAGAGGCCCTAGACTCCGGCACCTACCCAGGCCCAGGCCCCATGGCACCTATCCTTGTCCAGAGACCCAGGCCCCCCGGCACCTACCTTTTTCCAGAGACAGAGGCACCCAGGCACCTGCCACTGTCCAGAGGCCCTGGACCCCGGCACCTACCCAGGCCCAGGCCCCCAGGCACCTACCCCTGTCCAGAGACCCAGGCCCCTCGGCACCTGCCCCTGTCCAGAGGCCCTGGACCCCGGCACCTACCCAGGCCCAGGCCCCCCAGCACCTACCCCTGTCCAGAGACCCAGGACCCTGGCACCTACCCATCCACAGACTCAGGACCCCCGGCACCTACTCCTCTCCAGAGACCCAGGATCCCTGCACCTACCCCTGTCCACAGACCCAGGCCCCCCGGCACCTACCCCTGCCCAGAGACCCGGGACCCCGGCTCTTATTCCGTCCAGAGACACAGGACCCCTGGCACATACCCGTGTCCACAGACCCTGGACCCCGGCACCTGCCCCTGTCCGGAGACCCAGGCCCCCCCGTACCTACTCCTGTACAGAGACTCATTACACCGGCACCTACCCCGTCCAGAAACTCAGGCACCCTGGCACCTACCCCTGTCCAGACACCCAGGCCCCCGGCACCTACACCTATCCAGAGACCCAGGCCCCCGGCACCTGCCCCCGGCACCTACCCCCGTTCAGAGTCCCAGGCCCCCGGCACCTGCCCCTGTCCAGAGACCCACTCCCCCCGGCACCTGCGCCGGTCCAGAGGCCCTGGACCCCGGCACCCACCCAGGCCCAGGCCCCCCAGCACCTACATCGGTCCAGAGACCCAGGCCCCCCAGCAGCTGCCCCTGTCCAGATACCCAGGGACCTCGGCACCTACCCCTGTACAGAGACCCAGGATCCCCCCACCTACCCCTGTACAGAATCCCTGGACCCCGGCACCTACCCCCATCCAGAGACCCAGGCCCCCCATCACCTACCCCCGTTCAGAGACCCAGGGCCCCGGAACCTGTCCCTGTCCAGAGACCCAGGCCACCTGGCATCTACCCCTGTCCAGAGACCCAGGCCACCTGGCACCTACCCCGTATAGATGCCCTGGAGCCCGGCACCTACCCCTGTCCAGAGACCCAGGCCACCTGGCACCTACCCCGTTCAGACGCCCTGGACCCTGGCACCTACCCTTGTCCAGAGACCCAGGCCCCCAGACACCTGACCATGTCCAGAGACCCAGGCGCCCCAGCACCTGACCCTTTCCAGAGACCCAGGCCCCCCGGCACCTGACCCTGTCCAGAGGCCCTGGACCCAGGCACCTGCCCATGTCCAGAAACCCAGGCCCCCCGGCGCCTGCCCCCGTCCAGAGACCCAGGCCCCCCATCACCTACCCCCGTTCAGAGACCCACGACCCCGGGCACCTACCCCCGTCCAGAGACCCAGGACCCCTGGCTCCTAAACCCCTCCAGAGACCCAGGACCCCCCGCACCTACCCCTGTCCAGACACTCAGGACCCCTGGCACCTAACCGTGTCCCGAGACCCAGGACCCCCGACACCTAGCCCTGTCCAGAGGCCCTGGACACCAGCACCTACCCCTGTCCACAGACCCAGGCCGCCCGGCACCTGCCCCGTCCAGAGACCCAGGCCACTCTGCACCTACCCCCGTACAGAGACCCACGACCCCGGGCACCTACCCCCGTCCAGAGACCCAGGACCCCTGGCACCAAAACCCCTCCAGAGACCCAGGACTGCCCGCACCTACCCCTGGTCCAGACACTCAGGATCCCCGGCACCTAACTGTGTCCCGAGACCCAGGACCCCCGGCACCTAGTCCTGTCCAGAGGCCCTGGACACCGGCCCCTACCCCTGTCCACAGACCCAGGCACCCGGGCACCTATCCCTGTCCACAGACCAATGCCCCCCGGCACCTACCCCTGTCCAGAGACCCAGGCACCCCGGCACCTACCCCTGTCCAGAGAACCAGGCCCCCGGCAGCTACCCCTGTCCAGAGACCCAGGCCTCCCGGCATCTACCCCTGTCCAGAGACCCAGGCGTCCCCGCATCTGCCCCTGTCAAGAGACCCATGCCCCTCGGTACCTGCACCTGTCCACATGCCTTGGACCCAGGCACCTGCCACTGTCCAGAGACCCAGGTCCCCCGCCCCAGAACTGTCCAGAGAGCCAGGCCCCCTGGCAACTACCCCTGTCTAGAGGCCAAAGCCCCAGGCACCTACCCTGTCCAGAGACCCAGGACCCCGGCACCTAACCCTGTCCAGGGACCCAGGTCCCCGGCACCTACCCCTGTCCAGAGGCCCTGGACCCCGGCAGCTACCCCTGTTCAGAGACCCAGGCCCCCAGCACCTTTCCCTGTCCACAGGTCCGGGCACCAGGCACCTACCCCTGTCCAGAGGCCCAGGACCCCGCCACCTACCCCTGTCCAGAGACCCAGGCCTCCAGCACCTTTCCCTGTCCAGAGGCCTTGGACCCTGGCACCTACCCAGGCCCAGGACCCCCGGCACCTAGCCCCATCCAGAGACCCAGGACCCCTGGCACCTACCCCTGTTGAGAGACCCAGGCCCTCGGCACCTACCCTGTCTAGAGTCCCTGGACCCCGGCACCTACCCCTGTCCAAATATCCAGGCCCCCTCACACCTGCCCCCGTTCTGAGACCCAGGTCCCCGGCACCTGCCCCTCCAGAGAGTCAGGCCGCCCGGCACCTACCCCTGATCAGAGACCCAGGCCCCCTGGCACCTACCCCTGTCTGGAGACCCAGGAGCCCCTGCATTTGCCCCTGTTAAGGCACCCGGGCCCCTGGGCACCTGCCCCTGTCCAGAGGCCCTGGATCCCAGCACCTGCTCCTGTCCAGAGGCCCTGGATCCCAGCACCTGCCCCTGTCCAGAGACCCAGGACCCCGGCACCTACCCCTGTCCAGAGACCCAGGCCCCCCTGTACCTACCCCTCTCCATAGACCCAGGGCCCCCGGCACCTACCTCTGTGCAGAGACCCAGGCCCCTATGCACCTACCCCTGTCCACAGTCCCAGGCCCCTGGCACCTGCCGCTATCCAGAGACCCAGGCCCCCCGGCACCTCCCCCTCTCCAGAGACCCAGGCGCCCCGGCACCTGAACCTGTCCAGAGACCCAGGCCCCACGGCACCTACCCCTGTCCAGAGACGCAGGCCACCCGGCACCTGCCCCTGTCCAGAGGCCTTGGACCCCGGCACCTGCCCCCGACCAGAGACCGAGGCCTCCCGGCACCTGCCCCTGTCCAGAGACCCAGGCCTCCCGGCACCTGCCCCTGTCCAGAGACCCAGGCCTCCCGGCACCTACCCCTCTCCAGAGACCCAGGCCCCCCTGCACCTACCCCTGTCCAGAGAACCAAGCCCCCCAAACCTACCCTGTCCAGAGACCCAGGCCCCCGGCACCTACCCCGTCCAGAGATGCAGACCCCCGGCACCTACCCCTGTCCAGAGACCGAGGCCCCCCGGCACCTACCCCCGTTCAGAGACCGAGGCCCCTCGACACCTGCCCCTGTGCAGAGGCCCTGGACCCTGGTACCAACCCAGATCCAGGCCCCCTAGCACCTACCCGTGTCCAGAGACGCAGGCCCCTCGGCATCTACCACTGTCCAGAGACCCAGGACCCTGGCACCTACCCCTTTCCAGACCCCCAGGCCCCCGGCACCTACGCCTGTCCAGAGACCCAGGCCCCCGGCACCTACCCCTGTCCAGAGACCCAGTCCCCCGGCACCTACCACCATCCAGAGACCCAGTCCCCCTGGCACCTATCCCTGACCAGAGACCCAGGACCCTTGGAACCTACGGCTGTCCAGACACACAGGCCCCTGGCACCTACCCCGAGACCTAGGACCCCGGCACATACCACTGTCGAGACACACAAGACCGTGGCGCCTACCCCTGTCCAAAGACCCAGGCCCCCCGACAGCTACCCCTGTCCAGAGACCAGGCCCCCCGGCACCTACACTTGTCCAGAGACTCGGGACCCCAGCACCTACCTGTGTCCACAGATGCAGGCCCCTGGCACCTACCCGTATCCAGAGGCCCTGGACCCCGGCATATACCCAGGCCCAGGCCCCCCGGCACATACCCTCGTCCAGAGACCCAAGACCCCTGGCACCTACGCCTGTCCAGAGACCCAGGCCCCCGTCACCTATCCCTCTCCAGAGACCCGGGCCTCCCGGCACCTGCCCCGGTCGAGAGGCCCTGGACCCTAGCACATACCCAAGCACAGACCCCCCGGCACCTAACCCTGTCCGGAGACCCAGGGCGCCCGGCACCTACCCCTGTCCAGAGACCCAGGTCCCCGGCATCTACCCTGTCCAGAGACCCAGTTCCCCGGCATCTACCCTGTCCAGAGACCCAGGAACCCGGCACCTATCCCTGTCCAGAGACCCAGGCCCCCGGCACCTACCCCTGTCCAGAGGCCCTGGACGCCGGCAGCTACCCCCGTTCAGAGACCCAGGCCCCCAGCACGTGACCGTGTCCAGAGATCCAGGCCCCCCAGCAACTGCGCCTGTCGAGACACACTGGACCCTGGCATCTACCCACGCCCAAGCCCCCCGGCACCTACCCCCATCCAGAGACCAAGGAGCCTTGGCACCTACGCCTGTCCAGAGACCCAGGCCCCGGACACCTACCCCTTTCCAGAGACACAGGTGCCCCTGCATCTGCCCCTGTCAATAGACCCAGGCCCCACGGCACCTGCCCCTGTCCAGAGACCCAGGCCCCCCGGCACCTACCCCTGTCCAGAGACCCAGGCTCCCGGCACCTACCCCGTCCAGAGACCCAGGCCCCCCGGCACCTAACCCTGCCGAGAGGCCCTGGACCCCGGCACCTACTCAGGCACAGGCTCCCCAGCACCTACCCCCGTTCAGAGACACAGGCTCCCGGCACCTGTCCCTTCCAGAGACAGAGGCCCCCGGCACTTGCCCCTGTCCAGGGACCCAGGTTCCCAGCATCTGCCCCTGTCCAGACGCCCTGGACCCCGGCTCCCACCCAGGCCCAGGCAGCCTGACACCTACGGCCGTCCAGAGACCCAGGACCCTGGAATCTACCTATGTTCAGAGACCCAGGCCCCCCAGACCAGACCCTGTTCAGAGGCCCTGGACCCCGGCACCTACCCAGGCCCAGGCCCTCAGGAACCTACCCCTGTCCAGAGACCCAGGACCCTGGAATCTACCTATGTTCATAGACCCAGGCCCCCGGCACCTACCCTGTCCAGAGGCCCTGGACCCCGGCACCTACCGCTGTCCACAGACCCAGGCCCCCCAGCACCTACCACTGTCGAGAGACCCAGGCCCCCAGCACCTACTCCCGTCCAGAGACAGAAGCCCCCGGCACCTACCAACGTCCAGAGACCCAGGAACCCGGCACCTAACCCTATCCAGAGGCCCTGGACCCCGGCACCTACCCAGGCCCAGGCCTCCGGGCACCTACGCCTGTCCAGAGACCCAGGCGCTCTGGCACCTGCCCCTGTCCAGAGACCCAGGCGCTCCGGCACCTGCACCTGTCCAGAGACCCAGGCCCCCCTTCACCTACCCCTGTCCATAGACCCAGGCCTCCCGGCACCTACCCCTGTCCAGAGACCCAAGGCCCCCTGCAACTACCCCCGTGCAGAGACACAGGCCCCCCGGCACCTAACCCCGTTCAGAGACCCAGGCCCCCGGCACCTGCCCCTGTCCTGAGACCCAGGCCTCCCGGCACCTGCCCCTGTCGAGAGGCCCTGGACCCTAGCACATACCCAAGAACACGCCCCCTTGGAACCTAGCCCTGTCCAGAGACCCAAGGCCCCCGGTGCCTACCTCTGTCCAGAGACCCAGGTCCCCGGCATCTACCCTGTCCAGAGACCCAGGAACCCGGCACCTACCCCTGTCCAGAGACCCAGGACCCCTGCACCTAACCCTGTCCAGAGGCCCTGGACGCTGGCAACTACCCCCGTTCAGCGACCCAGGCCCCCGGCACGTGACCATGTCCAGAGATCCAGGACCCCCAGCAACTGCGCCTGTCCAGACACCCTGTACCCTGGCACTTACCCGCGCCCAGGCCCCCCGGCTCATACCCCTTTCCAGAGACCCAGGAACCTTGGCACCTACGCCTGTCCAGAGACCCAGGCCCCGCGCACCTACCCCTATCCAGAGACACAGGTGC
This sequence comes from Aotus nancymaae, assembly GCF_030222135.1. NCBI lineage: Eukaryota > Metazoa > Chordata > Mammalia > Primates > Aotidae > Aotus > Aotus nancymaae. Next base: position 98,918 of record NW_026988635.1, on the reverse strand, counting down.
CCCCACATCTGCCCCTGTCAATACACCCAGGCCCCACGGCACCTGCCCCTGTCAATAGACCCAGGCCCCCCTGCACCTAACCCCATTCAGAGACCTAGGCCTCCGGCACCTGCCCCTGTCCACAGACCCAGGCCCCCTGGCACCGGCCCCTGTCCAGAGGCCCTGGACCCAGGCACCTACCCAGGCCCAGGCCCCGGCACCTACCCCCGTCCAGAAACCCTGGACCCCCGGCACCTACCCCTGTCCAGAGACCACGGCCACCCGGCACTTACCCCTGTCCAGAGGCCCAGGCCTCCTGGCACCTACCCCTGTCTAGAGACCCAGGCCTCCTGGCACCTACCCCTGTCCAGAGACCCAGACCCCCGGCACCTGCCCCTGTCAAGAGGCCCTGGACCCCGGCACCTACCCAGGCCCCGCCCCCCTGGCACCTACCACTGTCCAGAGATCCAGGACCCAGCACTTACCCCTGTCCAGAGACCCCGGGACCCCAGCACCTACCTCTGTCCAGAGACACAGGCTCCCGGCACCTACCCCGTCCAGAGGCCCAGGACCGGGGGCACCTACCCGTGTCCAGACACGCAGGCTGCCGGCACCTACCCTTGTCCAGAGACCCAGGCCCCCGGCACCTATCCCGTCCAGAGACCCAGGACCCCTGGCACCTGCCCCTCTCCATAGGCCCTGGACCCCCGGCACCTACCCCTGTTCAGAGACCCAGGCCGCCCGGCAACTTGCCCCATCCAGAGGCCCTGGACCCCAGCACCTACCCAGGCCCAGGCCCCCCGGCACCTACCCCCGTCCAGAGACCCAGGACCTCGGGAACCTACCCCTGTTCAGAGACCCAGGCCCCTGGCACCTACCCTGTCCAGAGGCCCTGGACCCCGGCACCTACTCCTGTCCAGAGACCAAGGCCACCCGACACCTACCCCCGTTCAGAGACCCAGGCCCCCGGCACCTGCCCCTCCTAGAGACTCAGGCCCCTGGCACCTACCCCTGTCCAGAGACCCAGGCCACCCGGCACCTGCCCCTGACCAGAGGCCCTGGACCCCGGCACCTACCCAGGCCCAGGCGCCCTAGCACCTACCCCTGTCCAGAGACCATGGCCCCCCGACACATAGACCTGTCCAGAGGCCCTGGATCGTGGCACCTACCCCTGTCCAGAGACCCAGGCCCCCCGGCACCTACCCCTGTCCGGAGACCCAGGCCCCCCGGCACCTATCCCTGTCAATGGACCCAGGCCCCCGCCACCTGCCCCTGTCCAGAGGTCCTGGACCCCAGCACCTACCCCATCCAGAGACCCAGGCCTGCCGACACCTACCCCGTCCAGAGACCCAGGAACCCGGCACCTACCAACGTCCAGAGACCCAGGAACCCGGCACCTAACCCTATCCAGGGGCCCTGGACCCCGGCACCTACCGAGGCCCAGGCCCCCGGGCACGTACGCCTGTCCAGAGACCCAGGCGCTCCGGCGCCTGCCCCTGTCCAGAGACCCAGGTGCTCCGGCACCTGCACCTGTCCAGAGACCCAGGGCCCCCTTCACCTGCCACTGTCCAGAGACCCAGGATCCCGGCACCTGCCGCTGTCCAGAGACCCAGGCGCTCCGGCACCTGCACTTGTCCAGAGACCCAGGCCTCCCTTCACCTGCCGCTGTCCAGAGACCCAGGATCCCGGCACCTGCCGCTGTCCAGAGACCCAGGCCCCCTGCACCTACCCCTGTCCATAGACCCAGGCCTCCCGGCACCTACCCCTGTCCAGAGACCCAAGCCCCCCTGCAACTACCCCCGTGCAGAGACACAGGCCCCCCGGCACCTACCCCTGTTCAGACACCCAGGCCCCCGGCACCTGCCCCTGTCCTGAGACCCAGGCCTCCCGGCACCTGCCCCTGTCGAGAGGCCCTGGACCCTAGCACATACCCAAGAACACGCCCCCCTGGAACCTAGCCCTGTCCAGAGACCCAGGGCCCCCGGCGCCTACCCCTTTCCAGAGACCCACGTCCCCGGCATCTACCCTGTCCAGAGACCCAGGAACCCGGCACCTACCCATGTCCAGAGACCCAGGACCCCTGCACCTAACCCTGTCCAGAGGCCCTGGACGCCGGCAGCTACCCCCGTTCAGCGACCCAGGCCCCCGGCACGTGACCATGTCCAGAGATCCAGGCCCCCCAGCAACTGCGCCTGTCCAGACACCCTGTACCCTGGCACTTACCCACGCCCAGGCCCCCCAGCTCCTACCCCTTTCCAGAGACCCAGGAACCTTGGCACCTACGCCTGTCCAGAGACCCAGGCCCCAGGCACCTACCCCCTATCCAGAGACACAGGCGCCCCCACATCTACCCCTGTCAATACACCCAGGCCCCACAGCACCTGCCCCTGTCAATAGACCCAGGCCCCCCTGCACCTAACCCCATTCAGAGACCTAGGCCTCCGGCACCTGCCCCTGTCCACAGACCCAGGTCCCCCGGCACCGGCCCCTGTCCAGAGGCCTTGGACCCAGGCACCTACCCAGGCCCAGGCCCCGGCACCTACCCCCGTCCAGAGACCATGGACCCCCGGCATCTACCCCTGTCCAGAGACCAAGGCCACCCGGCGCCTAGCCCTGTCCAGAGACCCAGGTCCCCGGCACCTAACCTGTCCAGAGACCCAGGCCCCCGGCACCGACCCGTCCAGAGACCCAGGCCACCCGGCACCTACGCCCATTCAGAGACCCAGGCCCCCGTGACCTGTCCCTGTCCAGAGACCCAGGCCCCCTGACACCTGCCCCTGTCCAGACACCCAGGCCCCACGGCACCTACCCCTGTGCAGAGACCCAGGCGCCACGGCACCTGCCCCTTTCCAGAGACCCGGGTCCCCGGCACCTACCCCTGTCCAGAGACCCAGGCCCCCGGAACCTACCCCTGTCCAGAGGCCCTGGACCCTGGCAGCTATCCCTGTTCAGAGACTCAGGACCCCGGCACGTGTTCCTGTTCAGAGATCCAGGCCCCCCGGCACCTGCCCCTGTCCGGACGCCCTGGACCCCGGCACCTACCCAGGCCCAGGCCCCCGGACACCTACCCCCGTCCAGACACCCAGGGCCCTTGGCACCTACACCGGTCCGGAGACCCAGGCCACCGGCACCTACCCTCTCCAGAGGCCCTGGTCCCCAGCATCTACCCCCCGTCGAGAGACCCAGGCTCCCTGGTACCTACCCCTGTCCAGAGATCCAGGGCCCCCAGCACCTAGCCCTGTGCAGAGGCCCTGGACCCCGGCACCTGCCCCTGTCCAGAGACCCAGGCCCCCGGCACTTACCCGACCAGAAGCCCAGGATCCCTGGCACCTACCCCTGTCCAGAGACCCAAGCCGCCCGGCACCTAACCCTGTCGAGAGACCAAGGCCACCCGGCGCCTACGCCTGTCCAGAGACCCAGGACCCCTGGCACCTACCTCTGTCCAGAGACCCAGGCCACCCGGCACCTACGCCCATTCAGAGACCCAGGCCCCCGTGACCTGTCCCTGTCCAGAGACCCAGGCCCCCCAACACCTACCCCTGTCCAGAGACCCAGGCCCCACGGCACCTACTCCCGTGCAGAGACCCAGGCGCCACGGCACCTGCCCCTTTCCAGAGACCCCGGTTCGCCGGCACCTGCCCCTGTCCAGAGGACCAGGACCCCTGGCACCTACGCCTGTCCAGAGACCCAGGCCCCCAGAACCTACCCTGTCCAGAGACACTGGACCCCAGCACCCACCCCTGTCCAGAGACCCAGGCCCCTGGCACCTATCCCTGTCCAGAGACCCAAGCCTCCCGGCACCTGCCCCTGTCAAGAGGCCCTGGACCCTAGCATCTACCTAGGCCCAGGGCCCCGGCACCTACATCTGTCCAGAGACCCAAGCCTCCCGTCACCTGCCCCTGTCGAGAGGCACTGGACCCTAGCACCTACCTAGGCCCAGGGCCCCGGCACCTACACCTGTCCAGAGACCGAGGGCCCCCGGCACCCAGACCTGTCCAGAGGCCCTGGACCCCGGCACCTACCCCTGTCCAGAGACCCAGGCCCCCCGGCACCTACCCCTGTCCAGAGACCCAGGCCCCACGGCACCTACCCCTGTCCAGAGACTCAGGATCCCGGCACCTACACCTGTCCAGAGACCCAACCCCTGGCACCTACCCCTGTCCAAAGACCGGGGACCCCGGCACCTGTCCGTGTCCAGAGACCCAGGTCCCCCTGCACCTACCCCTGTCCAGAGGCCCTGGACCCTGGCACCTACCCAGGCCCAGGCCCCCCGGCACCTACCCCCGTCCAGAGACCAAGGACCCCTGGCACCTAACCCTGTCCAGAGACCCAGGCCCCCGGCACCTACCCTGTCCAGAGGATCTGGACTCCAGCACCTACCCCTGTCCGGAGACCCAGGGCCCCCGGCACCCAACCCTGTTCAGAGGCTCTGGACGCCGGCACCTACCAATGTTCAGAAACCCAGGCCCCCAGCATATGCCCGTGTCCAGAGATCCAGGCCCCCAAGCACCTGCGTCTGTCCAGACACCCTGAACCCCGGTACCTACCCAGACCCAGGCCTCCCGGCACCTACCCTCATCCAGAGACCCAGGACCCCTGGCACCTACGGCTGTCCAGAGACCCAGGCCCCCAGCACCTACCCTGTCCAGAGACACTGGACTCCAGCACCCACCCCTGTCCAGAGACCCAGGCCCCTGGCACCTATCCCTGTCCAGAAACCCAAGCCTCCCGGCACCTGCCCCTGTCAAGAGGCCCTGGACCCTAGCATCTACCTAGGCCCAGGGCCCCGGCACCTACATCTGTCCAGAGACCCAAGCCTCCCGTCACCTGCCCCTGTCGAGAGGCACTGGACCCTAGCACCTACCTAGGCCCAGGGCCCCGGCACCTACACCTGTCCAGAGACCGAGGGCCCCCGGCACCCAGACGTGTCCAGAGGCCCTGGACCCCGGCACCTACCCCTGTCCAGAGACCCAGGCCCCCCGGCACCTACCCCTGTCCAGAGACCCAGGCCCCACGGCACCTACCCCTGTCCAGAGACTCAGGATCCCGGCACCTACACCTGTCCAGAGACCCAACCCCCGGCACCTACCCCTGTCCAAAGACCCGGGACCCCGGCACCTGTCCATGTCCAGAGACCCAGGTCCCCCTGCACCTACCCCTGTCCAGAGGCCCTGGACCCTGGCACCTACCCCCGTCCAGAGACCAAGGACCCCTGGCACCTAACCCTGTCCAGAGACCCAGGCCCCCGGCACCTACCCTGTCCAGAGGATCTGGACTCCAGCACCTACCCCTGTCCGGAGACCCAGGGCCCCCGGCACCTATCCCCCTTCAGAGACCCAGGCCCCAGCACCTGCCCTCCTGGAGACCCAGGTCCCCCGGCACCTAGCCCTGTCCAGAGACCCACGCCCCCCGGCACCTGCCCCTGTCCAGAGACCCAGGCGCCCTGGCACCTGCCCCTGTCCAGAGACCCAGGGCCTCCGACACCTAACCCTGTCCAGAGGCCCTGGACCCCGGCACCTGACACTGTCCAGAGACCCAGGCCCCCTGCCAAATGCCCCTGTCCAGAAGCCGCGGACCCCGGCAACTGCCCCTGTCCAGAGGCCCTCGACCCTGCCACCTACCCAGGCCCAGACCCCTCAGCACCGACCCCTGTCCAGAGACCCACGGGCCCCTGCACCTACTCCCGTCCAGAGACTCAGGCCCCCCGGAACCTACCCCCGTCCAGAGACCCAGGCCCCCCGGCACCTGCCCCTTCCAGAGACCCAGGTCCCCTGGCACCTACCCCTGTCCAGAGACCCAGGCCCCCGGCACGTGCCTCTATCCAGAGATCCAGGTCCCCCGGCACGTGCCCCTGGCCAGAGACCCAGGCCCCCCGCACCTACCCCTGTCCAGAGACCCAGGCCCCTGGCACCTACCTCTATCCAGAGACCCAGGCCCCGGCACCTACCCCTGGCCAGAGAACCAGGCCCCCCGGCACCTGCCCCTGTCCGGACGCCCTGGACTCCGGCGTCTACTCAGGCCCAGACACCCCGGCACCTACACTCGTCCAGAGACCCAGGCCCCCTGGTACCTACCCTGTCCAGAGACACTGGACCCCAGCACCCACTGCTGTCCAGAGACCCAGGCCACTGGCACCTATCCCTGTCCAGAGACCCAAGCCTCCCGGCACCTGCCCCTGTCGAGAGGCCCTGGACCCTAGCACCTACCTAGGCCCAGGGCCCAGGCACCTACCCCTGTCCAGATACCAAAGTCCCCCGGCACCTACAGCTGTCCAGAGACCCAGGCGCCAGGCACGTAACCCTGTCCAGAGACTCAGGACCCCGGCACCTACCCCTGGCCAGAGATCCACGCCCCCAGCAGCTACGCCTGTCCAGAGACCCAGGCCCCCCGGCACCTACCCCTCTTCAGAGACCCAGTTCCCCCTTCACCTACCCCCGTCCAGAGACCCAGGCCCCCCGGCACCTACCCCCGTTCAGAGACGCAGGCCCCTGGCACCGGCACCTACTCCTGTCCAGAGACCCAGGCCCCCCGGCACCTTGCCCTGTCCAGAGGACCTGGACCCCGGCACCTGCCCAGGCCCAGGCCTGGATAAATTGCAAAAATTTTCTCCCATTTTGTAGGCTACCTGTTCACTTTGATGATAATGTTTTGTGAAAAAAGCAAAATAGATAGATCACAAACAGAACTAATGAAGAAAAAAGAATCAAATAGAGACACAAAAATGATAAAAGATATATCACCACTGATCCCACAGAAATACAACTACCATCAGAGGATACTACAAACACCTCTACACAAATAAACCAGCAAATCTAGAAGAAATGGATAAATTCCTGGACACATACACCCTCCCAAGACTAAACCAGGAAGACATCGAATCCCTAAATAGACCAATAAGAACTTCTGAAATTGAGGCAGTAATGAATAGCCCACTAACCAAAAAAAGCCCAGGACCAGATGGATTCACAGCCGAATTCTACCAGAGGTACAAAGAAGAGCTGGTACCATCCCTTCTAAACTATTCCAAACAATAGAAAAAGAGGAACTCCTCCCTAACTCGTTTTATGAGGCCAGCATCATCCTGATTTTAAAACCTGGCAGAGAGACAACAAAAAAAGAAAGTTTCAGGCCGATATTGCTGATGAACATTGATTTGAAAATCCTCAATAAAATACTGGCAAACCGAATCCAGCAGCACATCAAAAAGCTTATCCATTACAATCAAGTGGGCTTCATCCCTGCGATGCAAGGCTGGTTCAACACATGCAAATCAATAAACGTAATCCGTCACATAAACAGAACCAATGACCAAAAAAAAAAAAAACACCACATGATTATCTCAATAGATGCAGAAAAGGTCTTTGATAAAATTCAACACCCTTTCATGCTAAAAACTCTCAATAAACTAGGTGTTGACAGAACTATCTCAAAATAGTAAGAGCTGTTAATGACAAACCCATAGCCAGTACCATAATGAATGGGCAAAAGCTGGAATCATTCCCTTTGAAATCCAGCACAAGACAAGGATGCCGGCTTTCACCACTCCTATTCAACATAGCATTGGAAGTTCTGGCCAGAGAAATCAAGCAAAAAAAAGAAACAAAGTGTATTCAAACAGGAAGAGAGGACATCAAATTGTCTCTGTTTGCAGACAACATGAGTGTATATTTACAAAACCCCATCATCTCAGGCAAGCAGAGAGCCAAACCTTGAGTGAACTCCTCCCATTCACAATTGTTACAAAGAAAATAAATTACCTAGGAATACAATTTACAAGGGAAGTGAAGGACCTCTTCAAGGAGAACTACAAACCACCGCTCAAAGAAATAAGAGAGGACACAAACAAATGGAAAAACATTCCATGCTCGTGGGTAGAAAGAATCATTATGGTGAAAAAAAAAAGTAATTTATAAATTCAGTGCTATTCCCCTCAAGCTACCACTGATTTTCTTCACAAAACCAGAAACAACTACTTTAAATTTCACATGAAAACAAAAAAGAGCCCGTATAGCCAAGACAATCTTAAGTGAAAAGAACAAAGCTGGAGGGATCACACTATGCTCAGCCAGTCTCTGCCCCTGTCCAGAGACCCAAACCCTCGGCACCAGCACCTGTCGAGAGGCCCAGGACCCCCGGCACCTACCCAGTCCCAGGCCCCCCGGCACCTACCCCTGTCCAGAGACACAGGCCCCCTGGCACCTTGCACCCGTCCAGAGGCCATTCACCCCGGCACCTACCACCGTCCAGAGACCCAGGCCCCCCGCACCTACCCTCGTCCAGAAACCGAGGACCCCTGGCATTTACCCCCGTCAAGACACCCAGGACCCTGGCACCTACCCCCATCCAGAGGCCATGGACCCTGGCATCTAGACCCATCCAGAGACCCAGGCCCCCCAGCACCTACCTCCATTCAGAGACCAAGGCCCCCGGCACCTGCCCGTATCCAGAGACCCAGGCCCCTGGCATCCACCCCTGTCCAGAGAACCAGGCCCCCGGCACCTGCCCCTGTCCAGAGGCACTGGATCCCGGCACCTACCCCTGTCCAGAGACCCAGGCCCCCCGGCCCCTACCTCCGTTCAGAGACCCGAGGCCCCCAGCACCTGCCCGTATCCAGAGACCCAGGCCCCGTGCACCTGCCCCTGTCCAGAGGCCCTGGACCCCGGCACCTACCCAGGCTCAGGCACCCCGGCACCTACCCCTGTCCAGAGACGCAGGCCCCCCGACACCTACCCCTGTCCAGAGACCCACGCCCCCGGCACCTGCCCGTGTCCAGAGACCCAGGCACCTGGCACCTGCCCCTGTCCAGAGGCACTGGACCCCGGCACCTACCCCTGTCCAGAGACGCAGGCCCCCCGACACCTACCCCTGTCCAGAGACCCACGCCCCCGGCACCTGCCCGTGTCCAGAGACCCAGGCACCTGGCACCTGCCCCTGTCCAGAGGCACTGGACCCCGGCACCTACCCCTGTCCAGAGACCCAGGCCACCCGGCACCCTACTGGCACCTGCCCCTGTCCAGAGGTCCTGGACCCCGGCACCTACCCAGGCCCAGGCCCCCCGGCACCTACCCCCGTCCAGAGACCCAGGACCCCCGGCTCCTACCCCCATTCAGAGACCCAGGCCCCCGGCACCTACCCCTGTCCAGAGACCCAGGACACCGGCATCTACCCTGGCTCAGGCCCCCCGGCACCTACCACTGTCCAGAGACCCAGAACATCAGCACCTACCCTGGCTCAGGCTCCCTGGCACCTAGCCTTGTCCAGAGACCCAGCCCCCCTGCACCTTCCCCTGTCCAGAGACCCAGGCCCTCTGGCACCTTCCCCTGTCCAGAGACCCAGGATACCCGCACCTTCCCCTGTAAAGAGACCCACGACCCCGGGCACCTATCCCCGTCCAGAGACCCAGGACCCCTGACACCTACCCTGTCCAGAGAACCAGGACCACTGGCACCTACCCCTGTCAAGAGACCCAAGTCCCCGGCACCTACCCCCGTCTAGATGCACTGGATGCTGGCACCTACCCCCGTCCAGAGACACAGGCCCCCCGGCACTTACCCCCGGCCACAGACCCAGGCCCCTGGCACCTACCCCCGTCCAGAGACCCAGGCCCCCGGCACCTATCCCCGTCCACGGACACAGGCCGCCAGCACCTACCCCTGTCCAGAGAGCCAGGACCCCGGAACATGCCCTTGTACAGAGGCCCTGGACCAAGGCATCTACCCCTGTCCAGAGCCCCATGCCCCCCGGCACCTACCCCTGTCCAGACACCCAGGCCCCCCGGCACCAGCCCCTGTCCAGAGGCCCTGGACCCTGGCACCTACCCAGGCCCAGGCCCCCCGGCACCTACCCCTGTCCAAAGACCCAAGCCCCACGGTACCTACCCCTGTCCAGAGACCTAGGTCCCCCGCCACCTGCCTCTGTCCAGAGGCCCTGGACCCCAGCACCTACCCAGGCACAGTCTCCCCGGGACCTACCCCTGTCCAGAGACCCAGGCCCCCCAGCAACTAGCCCTGTCCAGAGACACAGGCCCCCGGCACTTACTCCGTCCAGAGACCCAGGACCCCTTGCATCTATCCCTGTCCAGAGACCCAGGTCCCAGTCACCTACCCCTGTCCAGAGGCCCTGGACCCCGGCACGTATCACTGTCCAGAGACCGAGGCCCCCCGGCAACTACCCCCGTACAGATATCCAGGCCCCCGGCACCTGCCCCTGTCCATAGAACCAGGCCCCCCGGCACCTGGCCTGACCAGAGGCCCTAGACTCCGGCACCTACCCAGGCCCAGGCCCCATGGCACCTATCCTTGTCCAGAGACCCAGGCCCCCCGGCACCTACCTTTTTCCAGAGACAGAGGCACCCAGGCACCTGCCACTGTCCAGAGGCCCTGGACCCCGGCACCTACCCAGGCCCAGGCCCCCAGGCACCTACCCCTGTCCAGAGACCCAGGCCCCTCGGCACCTGCCCCTGTCCAGAGGCCCTGGACCCCGGCACCTACCCAGGCCCAGGCCCCCCATCACCTACCCCTGTCCAGAGACCCAGGACCCTGGCACCTACCCATCCACAGACTCAGGACCCCCGGCACCTACTCCTCTCCAGAGACCCAGGATCCCTGCACCTACCCCTGTCCACAGACCCAGGCCCCCCGGCACCTACCCCTGCCCAGAGACCCGGGACCCCGGCTCTTATTCCGTCCAGAGACACAGGACCCCTGGCACATACCCGTGTCCACAGACCCTGGACCCCGGCACCTGCCCCTGTCCGGAGACCCAGGCCCCCCCGTACCTACTCCTGTACAGAGACTCATTACACCGGCACCTACCCCGTCCAGAAACTCAGGCACCCTGGCACCTACCCCTGTCCAGACACCCAGGCCCCCGGCACCTACACCTATCCAGAGACCCAGGCCCCCGGCACCTGCCCCCGGCACCTACCCCCGTTCAGAGTCCCAGGCCCCCGGCACCTGCCCCTGTCCAGAGACCCACTCCCCCCGGCACCTGCGCCGGTCCAGAGGCCCTGGACCCCGGCACCCACCCAGGCCCAGGCCCCCCAGCACCTACATCGGTCCAGAGACCCAGGCCCCCCAGCAGCTGCCCCTGTCCAGATACCCAGGGACCTCGGCACCTACCCCTGTACAGAGACCCAGGATCCCCCCACCTACCCCTGTACAGAATCCCTGGACCCCGGCACCTACCCCCATCCAGAGACCCAGGCCCCCCATCACCTACCCCCGTTCAGAGACCCAGGGCCCCGGAACCTGTCCCTGTCCAGAGACCCAGGCCACCTGGCATCTACCCCTGTCCAGAGACCCAGGCCACCTGGCACCTACCCCGTATAGATGCCCTGGAGCCCGGCACCTACCCCTGTCCAGAGACCCAGGCCACCTGGCACCTACCCCGTTCAGACGCCCTGGACCCTGGCACCTACCCTTGTCCAGAGACCCAGGCCCCCAGACACCTGACCATGTCCAGAGACCCAGGCGCCCCAGCACCTGACCCTTTCCAGAGACCCAGGCCCCCCGGCACCTGACCCTGTCCAGAGGCCCTGGACCCAGGCACCTGCCCATGTCCAGAAACCCAGGCCCCCCGGCGCCTGCCCCCGTCCAGAGACCCAGGCCCCCCATCACCTACCCCCGTTCAGAGACCCACGACCCCGGGCACCTACCCCCGTCCAGAGACCCAGGACCCCTGGCTCCTAAACCCCTCCAGAGACCCAGGACCCCCCGCACCTACCCCTGTCCAGACACTCAGGACCCCTGGCACCTAACCGTGTCCCGAGACCCAGGACCCCCGACACCTAGCCCTGTCCAGAGGCCCTGGACACCAGCACCTACCCCTGTCCACAGACCCAGGCCGCCCGGCACCTGCCCCGTCCAGAGACCCAGGCCACTCTGCACCTACCCCCGTACAGAGACCCACGACCCCGGGCACCTACCCCCGTCCAGAGACCCAGGACCCCTGGCACCAAAACCCCTCCAGAGACCCAGGACTGCCCGCACCTACCCCTGGTCCAGACACTCAGGATCCCCGGCACCTAACTGTGTCCCGAGACCCAGGACCCCCGGCACCTAGTCCTGTCCAGAGGCCCTGGACACCGGCCCCTACCCCTGTCCACAGACCCAGGCACCCGGGCACCTATCCCTGTCCACAGACCAATGCCCCCCGGCACCTACCCCTGTCCAGAGACCCAGGCACCCCGGCACCTACCCCTGTCCAGAGAACCAGGCCCCCGGCAGCTACCCCTGTCCAGAGACCCAGGCCTCCCGGCATCTACCCCTGTCCAGAGACCCAGGCGTCCCCGCATCTGCCCCTGTCAAGAGACCCATGCCCCTCGGTACCTGCACCTGTCCACATGCCTTGGACCCAGGCACCTGCCACTGTCCAGAGACCCAGGTCCCCCGCCCCAGAACTGTCCAGAGAGCCAGGCCCCCTGGCAACTACCCCTGTCTAGAGGCCAAAGCCCCAGGCACCTACCCTGTCCAGAGACCCAGGACCCCGGCACCTAACCCTGTCCAGGGACCCAGGTCCCCGGCACCTACCCCTGTCCAGAGGCCCTGGACCCCGGCAGCTACCCCTGTTCAGAGACCCAGGCCCCCAGCACCTTTCCCTGTCCACAGGTCCGGGCACCAGGCACCTACCCCTGTCCAGAGGCCCAGGACCCCGCCACCTACCCCTGTCCAGAGACCCAGGCCTCCAGCACCTTTCCCTGTCCAGAGGCCTTGGACCCTGGCACCTACCCAGGCCCAGGACCCCCGGCACCTAGCCCCATCCAGAGACCCAGGACCCCTGGCACCTACCCCTGTTGAGAGACCCAGGCCCTCGGCACCTACCCTGTCTAGAGTCCCTGGACCCCGGCACCTACCCCTGTCCAAATACCCAGGCCCCCTCACACCTGCCCCCGTTCTGAGACCCAGGTCCCCGGCACCTGCCCCTCCAGAGAGTCAGGCCGCCCGGCACCTACCCCTGATCAGAGACCCAGGCCCCCTGGCACCTACCCCTGTCTGGAGACCCAGGAGCCCCTGCATTTGCCCCTGTTAAGGCACCCGGGCCCCTGGGCACCTGCCCCTGTCCAGAGGCCCTGGATCCCAGCACCTGCTCCTGTCCAGAGGCCCTGGATCCCAGCACCTGCCCCTGTCCAGAGACCCAGGACCCCGGCACCTACCCCTGTCCAGAGACCCAGGCCCCCCTGTACCTACCCCTCTCCATAGACCCAGGGCCCCCGGCACCTACCTCTGTGCAGAGACCCAGGCCCCTATGCACCTACCCCTGTCCACAGTCCCAGGCCCCCGGCACCTGCCGCTATCCAGAGACCCAGGCCCCCCGGCACCTCCCCCTCTCCAGAGACCCAGGCGCCCCGGCACCTGAACCTGTCCAGAGACCCAGGCCCCACGGCACCTACCCCTGTCCAGAGACGCAGGCCACCCAGCACCTGCCCCTGTCCAGAGGCCTTGGACCCCGGCACCTGCCCCCGACCAGAGACCGAGGCCTCCCGGCACCTGCCCCTGTCCAGAGACCCAGGCCTCCCGGCACCTGCCCCTGTCCAGAGACCCAGGCCTCCCGGCACCTACCCCTCTCCAGAGACCCAGGCCCCCCTGCACCTACCCCTGTCCAGAGAACCAAGCCCCCCAAACCTACCCTGTCCAGAGACCCAGGCCCCCGGCACCTACCCCGTCCAGAGATGCAGACCCCCGGCACCTACCCCTGTCCAGAGACCGAGGCCCCCCGGCACCTACCCCCGTTCAGAGACCGAGGCCCCTCGACACCTGCCCCTGTGCAGAGGCCCTGGACCCTGGTACCAACCCAGATCCAGGCCCCCTAGCACCTACCCGTGTCCAGAGACGCAGGCCCCTCGGCATCTACCACTGTCCAGAGACCCAGGACCCCGGCACCTACCCCTTTCCAGACCCCCAGGCCCCCGGCACCTACGCCTGTCCAGAGACCCAGGCCCCCGGCACCTACCCCTGTCCAGAGACCCAGTCCCCCGGCACCTACCACCATCCAGAGACCCAGTCCCCCTGGCACCTATCCCTGACCAGAGACCCAGGACCCTTGGAACCTACGGCTGTCCAGACACACAGGCCCCTGGCACCTACCCCGAGACCTAGGACCCCGGCACATACCACTGTCGAGACACACAAGACCGTGGCGCCTACCCCTGTCCAAAGACCCAGGCCCCCCGACAGCTACCCCTGTCCAGAGACCAGGCCCCCCGGCACCTACACTTGTCCAGAGACTCGGGACCCCAGCACCTACCTGTGTCCACAGATGCAGGCCCCTGGCACCTACCCGTATCCAGAGGCCCTGGACCCCGGCATATACCCAGGCCCAGGCCCCCCGGCACATACCCTCGTCCAGAGACCCAAGACCCCTGGCACCTACGCCTGTCCAGAGACCCAGGCCCCCGTCACCTATCCCTCTCCAGAGACCCGGGCCTCCCGGCACCTGCCCCGGTCGAGAGGCCCTGGACCCTAGCACATACCCAAGCACAGACCCCCCGGCACCTAACCCTGTCCGGAGACCCAGGGCGCCCGGCACCTACCCCTGTCCAGAGACCCAGGTCCCCGGCATCTACCCTGTCCAGAGACCCAGTTCCCCGGCATCTACCCTGTCCAGAGACCCAGGAACCCGGCACCTATCCCTGTCCAGAGACCCAGGCCCCCGGCACCTACCCCTGTCCAGAGGCCCTGGACGCCGGCAGCTACCCCCGTTCAGAGACCCAGGCCCCCAGCACGTGACCGTGTCCAGAGATCCAGGCCCCCCAGCAACTGCGCCTGTCGAGACACACTGGACCCTGGCATCTACCCACGCCCAAGCCCCCCGGCACCTACCCCCATCCAGAGACCAAGGAGCCTTGGCACCTACGCCTGTCCAGAGACCCAGGCCCCGGACACCTACCCCTTTCCAGAGACACAGGTGCCCCTGCATCTGCCCCTGTCAATAGACCCAGGCCCCACGGCACCTGCCCCTGTCCAGAGACCCAGGCCCCCCGGCACCTACCCCTGTCCAGAGACCCAGGCTCCCGGCACCTACCCCGTCCAGAGACCCAGGCCCCCCGGCACCTAACCCTGCCGAGAGGCCCTGGACCCCGGCACCTACTCAGGCACAGGCTCCCCAGCACCTACCCCCGTTCAGAGACACAGGCTCCCGGCACCTGTCCCTTCCAGAGACAGAGGCCCCCGGCACTTGCCCCTGTCCAGGGACCCAGGTTCCCAGCATCTGCCCCTGTCCAGACGCCCTGGACCCCGGCTCCCACCCAGGCCCAGGCAGCCTGACACCTACGGCCGTCCAGAGACCCAGGACCCTGGAATCTACCTATGTTCAGAGACCCAGGCCCCCCAGACCAGACCCTGTTCAGAGGCCCTGGACCCCGGCACCTACCCAGGCCCAGGCCCTCAGGAACCTACCCCTGTCCAGAGACCCAGGACCCTGGAATCTACCTATGTTCATAGACCCAGGCCCCCGGCACCTACCCTGTCCAGAGGCCCTGGACCCCGGCACCTACCGCTGTCCACAGACCCAGGCCCCCCAGCACCTACCACTGTCGAGAGACCCAGGCCCCCAGCACCTACTCCCGTCCAGAGACAGAAGCCCCCGGCACCTACCAACGTCCAGAGACCCAGGAACCCGGCACCTAACCCTATCCAGAGGCCCTGGACCCCGGCACCTACCCAGGCCCAGGCCTCCGGGCACCTACGCCTGTCCAGAGACCCAGGCGCTCTGGCACCTGCCCCTGTCCAGAGACCCAGGCGCTCCGGCACCTGCACCTGTCCAGAGACCCAGGCCCCCCTTCACCTACCCCTGTCCATAGACCCAGGCCTCCCGGCACCTACCCCTGTCCAGAGAACCAAGGCCCCCTGCAACTACCCCCGTGCAGAGACACAGGCCCCCCGGCACCTAACCCCGTTCAGAGACCCAGGCCCCCGGCACCTGCCCCTGTCCTGAGACCCAGGCCTCCCGGCACCTGCCCCTGTCGAGAGGCCCTGGACCCTAGCACATACCCAAGAACACGCCCCCTTGGAACCTAGCCCTGTCCAGAGACCCAAGGCCCCCGGTGCCTACCTCTGTCCAGAGACCCAGGTCCCCGGCATCTACCCTGTCCAGAGACCCAGGAACCCGGCACCTACCCCTGTCCAGAGACCCAGGACCCCTGCACCTAACCCTGTCCAGAGGCCCTGGACGCTGGCAACTACCCCCGTTCAGCGACCCAGGCCCCCGGCACGTGACCATGTCCAGAGATCCAGGACCCCCAGCAACTGCGCCTGTCCAGACACCCTGTACCCTGGCACTTACCCGCGCCCAGGCCCCCCGGCTCATACCCCTTTCCAGAGACCCAGGAACCTTGGCACCTACGCCTGTCCAGAGACCCAGGCCCCGCGCACCTACCCCTATCCAGAGACACAGGTGCCCCCACATCTGCCCCTGTCAATACACCCAGGCCCCACGGCACCTGCCCCTGTCAATAGACCCAGGCCCCCCTGCACCTAACCCCATTCAGAGACCTAGGCCTCCGGCACCTGCCCCTGTCCACAGACCCAGGCCCCCTGGCACCGGCCCCTGTCCAGAGGCCCTGGACCCAGGCACCTACCCAGGCCCAGGCCCCGGCACCTACCCCCGTCCAGAAACCCTGGACCCCCGGCACCTACCCCTGTCCAGAGACCACGGCCACCCGGCACTTACCCCTGTCCAGAGGCCCAGGCCTCCTGGCACCTACCCCTGTCTAGAGACCCAGGCCTCCTGGCACCTACCCCTGTCCAGAGACCCAGACCCCCGGCACCTGCCCCTGTCAAGAGGCCCTGGACCCCGGCACCTACCCAGGCCCCGCCCCCCTGGCACCTACCCCTGTCCAGAGACCCAGGCCCCCCCGGCACCTGCCCCTTTCCAGAGGCCCTGGACACCGGCACCTACCCCTGTACAGAGATCCACGGCCTCCGGCACCTAGAGCTTTCCAGAGGCGCTAGACCCCGGAACCTGCCCCTGTCCAGAGACCCAGGTCCCCCGGCACCTGCCCCTGTCCAGACGCCCTGTACCCCGGCACCAGCCCCTGTCCAGAGATCGAGGCCCCCGGCACCTGCCCCTGTCCAGAGGCCCTGGACCCCGGCACCTCCCCAGGCCCAGGCCCCCTGGCACCTACCCCTGGCCAGAGACCCAGGTCCTCGGCACCTACCCTGTCCAGAGACCCAGGACCCCGGCACCTACCCCTGTCCAGACATCCAGGCCCCCAGCACCAACCCCTGTCCAGATGCCCTGGAACCCGGTAGTTACCCCCGTTCAGAGACCCAGGCCCCCCGGCACCTGACCCTGTCTAGAGGCCCTAGATCCCGGCACCTGTCCATGTCCAGAGATCCAGGCCCCCGGCAACTGCCCCTGTCCAGAGACCCAGGACCCCCGGCACCTGTCTCTGTCCAGAGACCCAGGCCCCCCAGTACCTACCTTTCTCCAGAGACCCAGGTCCCCCGGCACCTAACCCTGTCGAGAGAAACAGGCGCCCCAGCATCTGCCTCTGTCCAGAGACACAGGCCCCCTGGCACCTGCACCTGTCGAGAGGCCCTGGACCCCGGCACCTGTCCCTGTCCAGAGGCCCAGGACCCTGCACCTACCCCTGTCTAGAGACCCAAGTCCCCCAACACCTACCCCTGTCCAGAGGCCCAGGGCCCCAACACCTACCCCTGTCGAGGCCCCTGCACCTAACCCTGTCCAGAGACCCAGGACCCCGCCACCTACCCTTGTCCAGACAACCAGGCCCACTGGGAACTACCACCGTTCAGCGACTCAGGCCCACCACACCTGCCCATGACCAGAGACCCAGACCCCCGGCACATGTCCCTGTCAAGAGGCCCTGGACCCCGGCACCTACCACTGTCCAGAGATCCAGGACCCAGCACTTACCCCTGTCCAGAGACCCCGGGACCCCAGCACCTACCTCTGTCCAGAGACACAGGCTCCCGGCACCTACCCCGTCCAGAGGCCCAGGACCGGGGGCACCTACCCGTGTCCAGACACGCAGGCTGCCGGCACCTACCCTTGTCCAGAGACCCAGGCCCCCGGCACCTATCCCGTCCAGAGACCCAGGACCCCTGGCACCTGCCCCTCTCCATAGGCCCTGGACCCCCGGCACCTACCCCTGTTCAGAGACCCAGGCCGCCCGGCAACTTGCCCCATCCAGAGGCCCTGGACCCCAGCACCTACCCAGGCCCAGGCCCCCCGGCACCTACCCCCGTCCAGAGACCCAGGACCTCGGGAACCTACCCCTGTTCAGAGACCCAGGCCCCTGGCACCTACCCTGTCCAGAGGCCCTGGACCCCGGCACCTACTCCTGTCCAGAGACCAAGGCCACCCGACACCTACCCCCGTTCAGAGACCCAGGCCCCCGGCACCTGCCCCTCCTAGAGACTCAGGCCCCTGGCACCTACCCCTGTCCAGAGACCCAGGCCACCCGGCACCTGCCCCTGACCAGAGGCCCTGGACCCCGGCACCTACCCAGGCCCAGGCGCCCTAGCACCTACCCCTGTCCAGAGACCATGGCCCCCCGACACATAGACCTGTCCAGAGGCCCTGGATCGTGGCACCTACCCCTGTCCAGAGACCCAGGCCCCCCGGCACCTACCCCTGTCCGGAGACCCAGGCCCCCCGGCACCTATCCCTGTCAATGGACCCAGGCCCCCGCCACCTGCCCCTGTCCAGAGGTCCTGGACCCCAGCACCTACCCCATCCAGAGACCCAGGCCTGCCGACACCTACCCCGTCCAGAGACCCAGGAACCCGGCACCTACCAACGTCCAGAGACCCAGGAACCCGGCACCTAACCCTATCCAGGGGCCCTGGACCCCGGCACCTACCGAGGCCCAGGCCCCCGGGCACGTACGCCTGTCCAGAGACCCAGGCGCTCCGGCGCCTGCCCCTGTCCAGAGACCCAGGTGCTCCGGCACCTGCACCTGTCCAGAGACCCAGGGCCCCCTTCACCTGCCACTGTTCAGAGACCCAGGATCCCGGCACCTGCCGCTGTCCAGAGACCCAGGCGCTCCGGCACCTGCACTTGTCCAGAGACCCAGGCCTCCCTTCACCTGCCGCTGTCCAGAGACCCAGGATCCCGGCACCTGCTGCTGTCCAGAGACCCAGGCCCCCTGCACCTACCCCTGTCCATAGACCCAGGCCTCCCGGCACCTACCCCTGTCCAGAGACCCAAGCCCCCCTGCAACTACCCCCGTGCAGAGACACAGGCCCCCCGGCACCTACCCCTGTTCAGACACCCAGGCCCCCGGCACCTGCCCCTGTCCTGAGACCCAGGCCTCCCGGCACCTGCCCCTGTCGAGAGGCCCTGGACCCTAGCACATACCCAAGAACACGCCCCCCTGGAACCTAGCCCTGTCCAGAGACCCAGGGCCCCCGGCGCCTACCCCTTTCCAGAGACCCACGTCCCCGGCATCTACCCTGTCCAGAGACCCAGGAACCCGGCACCTACCCATGTCCAGAGACCCAGGCCCCCTGCACCTAACCCTGTCCAGAGGCCCTGGACGCCGGCAGCTACCCCCGTTCAGCGACCCAGGCCCCCGGCACGTGACCATGTCCAGAGATCCAGGCCCCCCAGCAACTGCGCCTGTCCAGACACCCTGTACCCTGGCACTTACCCACGCCCAGGCCCCCCAGCTCCTACCCCTTTCCAGAGACCCAGGAACCTTGGCACCTACGCCTGTCCAGAGACCCAGGCCCCAGGCACCTACCCCCTATCCAGAGACACAGGCGCCCCCACATCTACCCCTGTCAATACACCCAGGCCCCACAGCACCTGCCCCTGTCAATAGACCCAGGCCCCCCTGCACCTAACCCCATTCAGAGACCTAGGCCTCCGGCACCTGCCCCTGTCCACAGACCCAGGTCCCCCGGCACCGGCCCCTGTCCAGAGGCCTTGGACCCAGGCACCTACCCAGGCCCAGGCCCCGGCACCTACCCCCGTCCAGAGACCATGGACCCCCGGCATCTACCCCTGTCCAGAGACCAAGGCCACCCGGCGCCTAGCCCTGTCCAGAGACCCAGGTCCCCGGCACCTAACCTGTCCAGAGACCCAGGCCCCCGGCACCGACCCGTCCAGAGACCCAGGCCACCCGGCACCTACGCCCATTCAGAGACCCAAGCCCCCGTGACCTGTCCCTGTCCAGAGACCCAGGCCCCCTGACACCTGCCCCTGTCCAGACACCCAGGCCCCACGGCACCTACCCCTGTGCAGAGACCCAGGCGCCACGGCACCTGCCCCTTTCCAGAGACCCGGGTCCCCGGCACCTACCCCTGTCCAGAGACCCAGGCCCCCGGAACCTACCCCTGTCCAGAGGCCCTGGACCCTGGCAGCTATCCCTGTTCAGAGACTCAGGACCCCGGCACGTGTTCCTGTTCAGAGATCCAGGCCCCCCGGCACCTGCCCCTGTCCGGACGCCCTGGACCCCGGCACCTACCCAGGCCCAGGCCCCCGGACACCTACCCCCGTCCAGACACCCAGGGCCCTTGGCACCTACACCGGTCCGGAGACCCAGGCCACCGGCACCTACCCTCTCCAGAGGCCCTGGTCCCCAGCATCTACCCCCCGTCGAGAGACCCAGGCTCCCTGGTACCTACCCCTGTCCAGAGATCCAGGGCCCCCAGCACCTAGCCCTGTGCAGAGGCCCTGGACCCCGGCACCTGCCCCTGTCCAGAGACCCAGGCCCCCGGCACTTACCCGACCAGAAGCCCAGGATCCCTGGCACCTACCCCTGTCCAGAGACCCAAGCCGCCCGGCACCTAACCCTGTCGAGAGACCAAGGCCACCCGGCGCCTACGCCTGTCCAGAGACCCAGGACCCCTGGCACCTACCTCTGTCCAGAGACCCAGGCCACCCGGCACCTACGCCCATTCAGAGACCCAGGCCCCCGCGACCTGTCCCTGTCCAGAGACCCAGGCCCCCCAACACCTACCCCTGTCCAGAGACCCAGGCCCCACGGCACCTACTCCCGTGCAGAGACCCAGGCGCCACGGCACCTGCCCCTTTCCAGAGACCCCGGTTCGCCGGCACCTGCCCCTGTCCAGAGGACCAGGACCCCTGGCACCTACGCCTGTCCAGAGACCCAGGCCCCCAGAACCTACCCTGTCCAGAGACACTGGACCCCAGCACCCACCCCTGTCCAGAGACCCAGGCCCCTGGCACCTATCCCTGTCCAGAGACCCAAGCCTCCCGGCACCTGCCCCTGTCAAGAGGCCCTGGACCCTAGCATCTACCTAGGCCCAGGGCCCCGGCACCTACATCTGTCCAGAGACCCAAGCCTCCCGTCACCTGCCCCTGTCGAGAGGCACTGGACCCTAGCACCTACCTAGGCCCAGGGCCCCGGCACCTACACCTGTCCAGAGACCGAGGGCCCCCGGCACCCAGACCTGTCCAGAGGCCCTGGACCCCGGCACCTACCCCTGTCCAGAGACCCAGGCCCCCCGGCACCTACCCCTGTCCAGAGACCCAGGCCCCACAGCACCTACCCCTGTCCAGAGACTCAGGATCCCGGCACCTACACCTGTCCAGAGACCCAACCCCTGGCACCTACCCCTGTCCAAAGACCGGGGACCCCGGCACCTGTCCGTGTCCAGAGACCCAGGTCCCCCTGCACCTACCCCTGTCCAGAGGCCCTGGACCCTGGCACCTACCCAGGCCCAGGCCCCCCGGCACCTACCCCCGTCCAGAGACCAAGGATCCCTGGCACCTAACCCTGTCCAGAGACCCAGGCCCCCGGCACCTACCCTGTCCAGAGGATCTGGACTCCAGCACCTACCCCTGTCCGGAGACCCAGGGCCCCCGGCACCTATCCCCCTTCAGAGTCCCAGGACCCAGCACCTGCCCTCCTGGAGACCGAGGTCCCCCGGCACCTAGCCCTGTCCAGAGACCCACGCCCCCCGGCACCTGCCCCTGTCCAGAGACCCAAGGGCCCTGGCACCTTCCCTTGTCCAGAGACCCAGGCGCCCTGGCACCTGCCCCTGTCCAGAGACCCAGGGCCCCCGACACCTAACCCTGTCCAGAGGCCCTGGACCCCGGCACCTGACCCTGTCCAGAGACCCAGGCCCTCTGCCAACTGCCCCTGTCCAGAGGCCGTGGACCCCGGCACCTGCCCCTGTCCAGAGGCCCTCGACCCTGCCACCTACCCAGGCCCAGGCCCCTCAGCACCCCGTCCAGAGACCCACGGGCCCCGGCACCTACTCCTGTCCAGAAACCCAGGCCCCCCGGAACCTACCCCTGTCCAGAGACCCAGGCCACCCGGAACTTACCCCTGTCCAGAGACACAAGCTCCCGGCACCTACACTTTCCAGAGACCCAGGGCCCCCGACACCTAACCCTGTCCAGAGGCCCAGTACCCCGGCACCTACACCTGTCCAGAGACCCAGGCCCCCCTGCACCTACCCCTGTCCAGAGACCCAGGCCCCCCGGCACCTGCCGTTTCCAGAGACCCAGGTCCCCTGGCACCTACCCCTGTCCAGAGATTCAGGACCCCCGGCACCTACACCTGTCCAGAGACCCAGGCCCGCCGGCATCTACCCCTGTCCAGAGACCCAGGCCCTCCGGCACCTACCTCTGTCCAGAGACATAGGCGCCCCCGCATCTGCCCGTGTGAAAAGACCCATGCCCGCGGCACCTGAACATGTCCAGATGCCCTGGACCCTGGCCAGGGTACCCCTGTCCGGATACCCAGGCCCCTGGCACCTACCCCTGTCCAGAGACCCAGGGCCCCCGGCACCTAGCCCTGTGCAGAGGCCCTGGACCCCGGCACGTACCCCTGTCCAGAGACCCGGGCCCCCCGGGAACCTACCCCTGTCCCCAGACCCAGGTCAGCCAGCACTTATCCCTGTCCAGAGACCCAGGCGCCCCTGCATTTGCCCCTGTCAAGAGACCCAGGCCCCCCGGAACCTGCCCGTATCCAGAGGCCCTGGATCCCGGGACCTACCCATGTCGAGTCCCAGGCCGCCAGGCACCTGTCCCTGTCCAGAGACCCAGGCCCCAGGCACCTACCCCCGTTGAGAGACCCAGGCCCCCGGCACCAGCCCCTGTCCAGAGACCCAGGCCCCCGGCACCTACCCCTGTTCAGAGACCCAGGCCCCACGGCACGTGCCCCTGTCGAGAGGCCCTGGACCCCGGCACCTGCCCCTGTCCAGAGGCCCAGGACCCCACACCTACCCTTGTCTAAAGACCCAGGTCCCCCAATACCTACCCCTGTCCAGAGGCACAGGACCGCAACACCTACCCCTGTTCAGCGACCCAGGACCCCGACACCTAACCCTTTCCAGAGAACCAGGCCCCCAGCCCCTACCCTGTCCGGAGACCCAGGCCCCCGTCACCTACCTCTGTCCAGAGGCCCTGGATCCCGGCACCTATCCCCGTTCAGAGACCCAGGCCCCCGGCACCAGCCCCTGTCCAGAGACCCAGTCCCCCCAGCACCTTTCCCTGTCCAGAGGCCCTGGAACCCGGCACCTACCGAGCCCCAGGCCCCCTGGCACCTGCCCCCGTCCAGAGACCAAGGACCCCTGGCACCTACCCGTCCAGAGACCCAGGCCCCCTGGCACCAACCACCGTTCAGAGACCTAGGCCCCCGGCACCTGCCCCTTCCAGAGACCCAGGCCCCCCAGCACCTACCCCTATACAGAGACCAAGGCACCTGCCCCTTCCAGAGACCCAGGCCCCGCAGCACCTACCCCTATCCAAAGACCAAGGCGTCCCGGCACCTACACCTGTCCAGAGACCCAGGCCTCCGGCACTTACCCCTGTCCAGAGACTCAGGACCCCGGCACCTACCCCTGTCCTGAGACCCGGGCCCCCGGCACCTCCCCTGTCCAGAGACTCAGGACCCCTGGCACCTACACCTGCCCAGAGACACCCGCCCCCAGCAGCTACCCCTGTCCAGAGACTCAGGCACCCTGGCACCTAGCCCTGTCCAGAGGCCCTGGACCCCGGCATCTACCCCTGTCCACAGACCCAGGCCCCCCGGCACCTACCCCTGTCCAGAGACCCAGGCTCCGGGCACCTACCCCTGTCCAGAGATTCAGGACCCCCGGCACCTACACCTGTCCAGAGACCCAGGCCCGCCGGCATCTACCCCTGTCCAGAGACCCAGGTCCTCCGGCACCTACCTCTGTCCAGAGACATAGGTGCCCCCGTATCTGCCCGTGTGAAAAGACCCATGCCCGTGGCACCTGAACATGTCCAGATGCCCTGGACCCTGGCCAGGGTACCCCTGCCCGGATACCCAGGCCCCCCCGGCCCCTGTACCTGTCAAGAGACCCGGGCCCACCGGCACCTACCCCTGTGCAGAGACCCGGGCCCCCCGGCACCTACCCCTGTGCAGAGACCCGGGCCCCCCGGCACCTACCCCTGTGCAGAGACCCGGGCCCCCCGGCACCTACCCCTGTCCAGAGACCCGAGCCCCCCGGCACCTACCACTATCCACACACCCAGCCCCTCCGACACCTACCACTGTCCAGACACCCAGCCCCCCCGGCACCTTCCCCTGTCCACAGACCCAGGCCCCCCCGGCACCTGCCCCTGTACAGAGACCTAAGCCCCGGCACCTGCCCCTGTTCAGAGGCTCTGGACTCCGGCACCTACCAAGGCCTAGGCCCCTCGGCATCTGCCCCTGACGAAAGAACCCAACCCCCGGCAGCTGCCACTGTCCAGAAGCCCAGGACCCCGCACCTACCCCTGTCCAGAGACCAAGGTCCCCCAATACCTAACCCTGTACAGAGGCCGGGGTCCCCCAACACCAACTCCTGTCCAGCACCCCGCACCTACCCATGTCCAGAGACCCAGGCCCCCAGGCACCTACCCCTGTCCAGAGACCCAGGCCCCCGGCACCTACCCCTGTCCAGAGACCCAGGGCCCCCGGCACCTAGCCCTGTGCAGAGGCCCTGGACCCCGGCACGTACCCCTGTCCAGAGACCCGGGGCCCCCGGGAACCTACCCCTGTCCCCAGACCCAGGCCAGCCAGCACTTATCCCTGTCCAGAGACCCAGGCGCCCCTGCATTTGCCCCTGTCAAGAGACCCAGGCCCCCTGGAACCTGCCCGTATCCAGAGGCCCTGGATCCCGGGACCTACCCATGTCGAGTCCCAGGCCCCCAGGCACCTGTCCCTGTCCAGAGACCCAGGCCCCAGGTACCTACCCCCGTTGAGAGACCCAGGCCCCCGGCACCAGCCCCTGTCCAGAGACCCAGGCCCCCGGCACCTACCCCTGTTCAGAGACCCAGGCCCCACGCCACGTGACCCTGTCGAGAGGCCCTGGACCCCGGCACCTGCCCCTGTCCAGAGGCCCAGGACCCCACACCTACCCTTGTCTAAAGACCCAGGTCCCCCAATACCTACTCCTGTCCAGAGGCACAGGACCGCAACACCTACCCCTGTTCAGCGACCCAGGACCCCGACACCTAACCCTTTCCAGAGAACCAGGCCCCCAGCCCCTACCCTGTCCGGAGACCCAGGCCCCCGTCACCTACCTCTGTCCAGAGGCCCTGGATCCCGGCACCTATCCCCGTTCAGAGACCCAGGCCCCCGGCACCAGCCCCTGTCCAGAGACCCAGTCCCCCCAGCACCTTTCCCAGTCCAGAGGCCCTGGAACCCGGCACCTACCGAGGCCCAGGCCCCCTGGCACCTGCCCCCGTCCAGAGACCAAGGACCCCTGGCACCTACCTCTGTCCAGAGACATAGGCGCCCCCGCATCTGCCCGTGTGAAAAGACCCATGCCCGCGGCACCTGAACATGTCCAGATGCCCTGGACCCTGGCCAGGGTACCCCTGTCCGGATACCCAGGCCCCCCGGCCCCTGTACCTGTCAAGAGACCCGGGCCCCCCGACACCTACCCCTGTGCAGAGACCCGGGTCCCCCGGCACCTACCCCTGTGCAGAGACCCGGGCCCCCCGGCACCTACCCCTGTCCAGAGACCCAGGCAACCCGGCACCTACCACTATCCAGACACCCAGCCCCTCCGACACCTACCACTGTCCAGACACCCAGCCCCCCCGGCACCTTCCCCTGTCCAGAGACCCAGGCCCCCCCGGCACCTGCCCCTGTACAGAGACCTAAGCCCCGGCACCTGCCCCTGTTCAGAGGCCCTGGACTCCGGCACCTACCAAGGCCTAGGCCCCTCGGCATCTGCCCCTGTCGAAAGACCCCAACCCCCGGCAGCTGCCTCTGTCCAGAAGCCCAGGACCCCGCACCTACCCCTGTCCAGAGACCAAGGTCCCCCAACACCTACCCCTGTACAGAGGCCGAGGTCCCCCAACACCAACCCCTGTCCAGCACCCCGCACCTACCCATGTCCAGAGACCCAGGTCCCCAGGCACCTACCCCTGTCCAGAGACCCAGGACCCCGGCACCTACCCCTGTCCAGAGACCCAGGGCCCCCGGCACCTAGCCCTGTGCAGAGGCCCTGGACCCCGGCACGTACCCCTGTCCAGAGACCCGGGCCCCCCGGGAACCTACCCCTGTCCCCAGACCCAGGCCAGCCAGCACTTATCCCTGTCCAGAGACCCAGGCGCCCCTGCATTTGCCCCTGTCAAGAGACCCAGGCCCCCCAGAACCTGCCCGTATCCAGAGGCCCTGGATCCCGGGACCTACCCATGTCGAGTCCCAGGCCCCCAGGCACCTGTCCCTGTCCAGAGACCCAGGCCCCAGGCACCTACCCCCGTTGAGAGACCCAGGCCCCCGGCACCAGCCCCTGTCCAGAGACCCAGGCCCCCGGCACCTACCCCTGTTCAGAGACCCAGGCCCCACGGCACGTGCCCCTGTCGAGAGGCCCTGGACCCCGGCACCTGCCCCTGTCCAGAGGCCCAGGACCCCACACCTACCCTTGTCTAAAGACCCAGGTCCCCCAATACCTACCCCTGTCCAGGGGCACAGGACCGCAACACCTACCCCTGTTCAGCGACCCAGGACCCCGACACCTAACCCTTTCCAGAGAACCAGGCCCCCAGCCCCTACCCTGTCCGGAGACCCAGGCCCCCGTCACCTACCTCTGTCCAGAGGCCCTGGATCCCAGCACCTATCCCCGTTCAGAGACCCAGGCCCCCGGCACCAGCCCCTGTCCAGAGACCCAGTCCCCCCAGCACCTTTCCCTGTCCAGAGGCCCTGGAACCCGGCACCTACCGAGGCCCAGGCCCCCTGGCACCTGCCCCCGTCCAGAGACCAAGGACCCCTGGCACCTACCCGTCCAGAGACCCAGGCCCCCTGGCACCAACCACCGTTCAGAGACCTAGGCCCCCGGCACCTGCCCCTTCCAGAGACCCAGGCCCCCCAGCACCTACCCCTATACAGAGACCAAGGCACCTGCCCCTTCCAGAGACCCAGGCCCCGCAGCACCTACCCCTATCCAAAGACCACGGCGTCCCGGCACCTACACCTGTCCAGAGACCCAGGCCTCCGGCACTTACCCCTGTCCAGAGACTCAGGACCCCGGCACCTACCCCTGTCCTGAGACCCGGGCCCCCGGCACCTCCCCTGTCCAGAGACTCAGGACCCCTGGCACCTACACCTGCCCAGAGACACCCGCCCCCAGCAGCTACCCCTGTCCAGAGACTCAGGCACCCCGGCACCTAGCCCTGTCCAGAGGCCCTGGACCCCGGCATCTACCCCTGTCCACAGACCCAGGCCCCCCGGCACCTACCCCTGTCCAGAGACCCAAGCTCCGGGCACCTACCCCTGTCCAGAGATTCAGGACCCCCGGCACCTACACCTGTCCAGAGACCCAGGCCCGCCGGCATCTACCCCTGTCCAGAGACCCAGGCCCTCCGGCACCTACCTCTGTCCAGAGACATAGGCGCCCCTGCATCTGCCCGTGTGAAAAGACCGATGCCCGCGGCACCTGAACATGTCCAGATGCCCTGGACCCTGGTCAGGGTACCCCTGTCCGGATACCCATGCCCCCCGGCCCCTGTACCTGTCAAGAGACCCGGGCCCCCCGGCACCTACCCCTGTGCAGAGACCCGGGCCCCCCGGCACCTACCCCTGTGCAGAGACCCGGGCCCCCCGGCACCTACCCCTGTGCAGAGACCCGGGCCCCCGGGCACCTACCCCTGTGCAGAGACCCGGGCCCCCCGGCACCTACCCCTGTCCAGAGACCCAGGCCCCCCGGCACCTACCACTATCCAGACACCCAGCCCCTCCGACACCTACCACTGTCCAGACACCCAGCCCCCCCGGCACCTTCCCCTGTCCACAGACCCAGGCCCCCCCGGCACCTGCCCCTGTACAGAGACCTAAGCCCCGGCACCTGCCCCTGTTCAGAGGCCCTGGACTCCGGCACCTACCAAGGCCTAGGCCCCTCGGCATCTGCCCCTGTCGAAAGACCCCAACCCCCGGCAGCTGCCTCTGTCCAGAAGCCCAGGACCCCGCACCTACCCCTGTCCAGAGACCAAGGTCCCCCAACATCTACCCCTGTACAGAGGCCGAGGTCCCCCAACACCAACCCCTGTCCAGCACCCCGCACCTACCCATGTCCAGAGACCCAGGCCCCCAGGCACCTACCCCTGTCCAGAGACCCAGGCCCCCGGCACCTACCCCTGTCCAGAGACCCAGGGCCCCCGGCACCTAGCCCTGTGCAGAGGCCCTGGACCCCGGCACGTACCCCTGTCCAGAGACCCGGGCCCCCCGGGAACCTACCCCTGTCCCCAGACCCAGGCCAGCCAGCACTTATCCCTGTCCAGAGACCCAGGCGCCCCTGCATTTGCCCCTGTCAAGAGACCCAAGCCCCCCGGAACCTGCCCGTATCCAGAGGCCCTGGATCCCGGGACCTACCCATGTCGAGTCCCAGGCCCCCAGGCACCTGTCCCTGTCCAGAGACCCAGGCCCCAGGCACCTACCCCCGTTGAGAGACCCAGGCCCCCGGCACCAGCCCCTGTCCAGAGACCCAGGCCCCCGGCACCTACCCCTGTTCAGAGACCCAGGCCCCACGCCACGTGACCCTGTCGAGAGGCCCTGGACCCCGGCACCTGCCCCTGTCCAGTGGCCCAGGACCCCACACCTACCCTTGTCTAAAGACCCAGGTCCCCCAATACCTACCCCTGTCCAGAGGCACAGGACCGCAACACCTACCCCTGTTCAGCGACCCAGGACCCCGACACCTAACCCTTTCCAGAGAACCAGGCCCCCAGCCCCTACCCTGTCCGGAGACCCAGGCCCCCGTCACCTACCTCTGTCCAGAGGCCCTGGATCCCGGCACCTATCCCCGTTCAGAGACCCAGGCCCCCGGCACCAGCCCCTGTCCAGAGACCCAGTCCCCCCAGCACCTTTCCCTGTCCAGAGGCCCTGGAACCCGGCACCTACCGAGGCCCAGGCCCCCTGGCACCTGCCCCCGTCCAGAGACCAAGGACCCCTGGCACCTACCCGTCCAGAGACCCAGGCCCCCTGGCACCAACCACCATTCAGAGACCTAGGCCCCCGGCACCTGCCCCTTCCAGAGACCCAGGCCCCCCAGCACCTACCCCTATACAGAGACCAAGGCACCTGCCCCTTCCAGAGACCCAGGCCCCGCAGCACCTAGCCCTATCCAAAGACCAAGGCGTCCCGGCACCTACACCTGTCCAGAGACCCAGGCCTCCGGCACTTACCCCTGTCCAGAGACTCAGGACCCCGGCACCTACCCCTGTCCTGAGACCTGGGCCCCCGGCACCTCCCCTGTCCAGAGACTCAGGACCCCTGGCACCTACACCTGCCCAGAGACACCCGCCCCCAGCAGCTACCCCTGTCCAGAGACTCAGGCACCCCGGCACCTAGCCCTGTCCAGAGAACCAGGCCCCCGGCAGCTACCCCTGTCCAGAGACCCAGGCCTCCCGGCATCTACCCCTGTCCAGAGACCCAGGCGTCCCCGCATCTGCCCCTGTCAAGAGACCCATGCCCCTCGGTACCTGCACCTGTCCACATGCCTTGGACCCAGGCACCTGCCACTGTCCAGAGACCCAGGTCCCCCGCCCCAGAACTGTCCAGAGAGCCAGGCCCCCTGGCAACTACCCCTGTCTAGAGGCCAAAGCCCCAGGCACCTACCCTGTCCAGAGACCCAGGACCCCGGCACCTAACCCTGTCCAGGGACCCAGGTCCCCGGCACCTACCCCTGTCCAGAGGCCCTGGACCCCGGCAGCTACCCCTGTTCAGAGACCCAGGCCCCCAGCACCTTTCCCTGTCCACAGGTCCGGGCACCAGGCACCTACCCCTGTCCAGAGGCCCAGGACCCCGCCACCTACCCCTGTCCAGAGACCCAGGCCTCCAGCACCTTTCCCTGTCCAGAGGCCTTGGACCCTGGCACGTACCCAGGCCCAGGACCCCCGGCACCTACCCCCATCCAGAGACCCAGGACCCCTGGCACCTACCCCTGTTGAGAGACCCAGGTCCCCGGCACCTGCCCCTCCAGAGAGTCAGGCCGCCCGGCACCTACCCCTGATCAGAGACCCAGGCCCCCTGGCACCTACCCCTGTCTGGAGACCCAGGAGCCCCTTCATTTGCCCCTGTTAAGGCACCCGGGCCCCTGGGCACCTGCCCCTGTCCAGAGGCCCTGGATCCCAGCACCTGCTCCTGTCCAGAGGCCCTGGATCCCAGCACCTGCCCCTGTCCAGAGACCCAGGACCCCGGCACCTGCCCCTGTCCAGAGACCCAGGACCCCGGCACCTACCCCTGTCCAGAGACCCAGGCCCCCCTGTACCTACCCCTCTCCATAGACCCAGGGCCCCCGGCACCTACCTCTGTGCAGAGACCCAGGCCCCTATGCACCTACCCCTGTCCACAGTCCCAGGCCCCCGGCACCTGCCGCTATCCAGAGACCCAGGCCCCCCGGCACCTCCCCCTCTCCAGAGACCCAGGCGCCCCGGCACCTGAACCTGTCCAGAGACCCAGGCCCCACGGCACCTACCCCTGTCCAGAGACGCAGGCCACCCAGCACCTGCCCCTGTCCAGAGGCCTTGGACCCCGGCACCTGCCCCCGACCAGAGACCGAGGCCTCCCGGCACCTGCCCCTGTCCAGAGACCCAGGCCTCCCGGCACCTGCCCCTGTCCAGAGACCCAGGCCTCCCGGCACCTGCCCCTGTCCAGAGACCCAGGCCTCCCGGCACCTACCCCTCTCCAGAGACCCAGGCCCCCCTGCACCTACCCCTGTCCAGAGAACCAAGTCCCCCAAACCTACCCTGTCCAGAGACCCAGGCCCCCGGCACCTACCCCGTCCAGAGATGCAGACCCCCGGCACCTACCCCTGTCCAGAGACCGAGGCCCCCCGGCACCTACCCCCGTTCAGAGACCGAGGCCCCTCGACACCTGCCCCTGTGCAGAGGCCCTGGACCCTGGTACCAACCCAGATCCAGGCCCCCTAGCACCTACCCGTGTCCAGAGACGCAGGCCCCTCGGCATCTACCACTGTCCAGAGACCCAGGACCCCGGCACCTACCCCTTTCCAGACCCCCAGGTCCCCGGCACCTACGCCTGTCCAGAGACCCAGGCCCCCGGCACCTACCCCTGTCCAGAGACCCAGTCCCCCGGCACCTACCACCATCCAGAGACCCAGTCCCCCTGGCACCTATCCCTGACCAGAGACCCAGGACCCTTGGAACCTACGGCTGTCCAGACACACAGGCCCCTGGCACCTACCCCGAGACCTAGGACCCCGGCACATACCACTGTCGAGACACACAAGACCGTGGCGCCTACCCCTGTCCAAAGACCCAGGCCCCCCGACAGCTACCCCTGTCCAGAGACCAGGCCCCCCGGCACCTACACTTGTCCAGAGACTCGGGACCCCAGCACCTACCTGTGTCCACAGATGCAGGCCCCTGGCACCTACCCGTATCCAGAGGCCCTGGACCCCGGCATATACCCAGGCCCAGGCCCCCCGGCACATACCCTCGTCCAGAGACCCAAGACCCCTGGCACCTACGCCTGTCCAGAGACCCAGGCCCCGTCACCTATCCCTCTCCAGAGACCCGGGCCTCCCGGCACCTGCCCCGGTCGAGAGGCCCTGGACCCTAGCACATACCCAAGCACAGACCCCCCGGCACCGAACCCTGTCCGGAGACCCAGGGCGCCCGGCACCTACCCCTGTCCAGAGACCCAGGTCCCCGGCATCTACCCTGTCCAGAGACCCAGTTCCCCGGCATCTACCCTGTCCAGAGACCCAGGAACCCGGCACCTATCCCTGTCCAGAGACCCAGGCCCCCGGCACCTACCCCTGTCCAGAGGCCCTGGACGCCGGCAGCTACCCCCGTTCAGAGACCCAGGCCCCCAGCACGTGACCGTGTCCAGAGATCCAGGCCCCCCAGCAACTGCGCCTGTCGAGACACACTGGACCCTGGCATCTACCCACGCCCAAGCCCCCCGGCACCTACCCCCGTCCAGAGACCAAGGAACCTTGGCACCTACGCCTGTCCAGAGACCCAGGCCCCGGACACCTACCCCTTTCCAGAGACACAGGTGCCCCTGCATCTGCCCCTGTCAATAGACCCAGGCCCCACGGCACCTGCCCCTGTCCAGAGGCCCAGGACCCCGCCACCTACCCCTGTCCAGAGACTCAGGCCTCCAGCACCTTTCCCTGTCCAGAGGCCTTGGACCCTGGCACCTACCCAGGCCCAGGACCCCCGGCACCTACCCCCATCCAGAGACCCAGGACCCCTGGCACCTACCCCTGTTGAGAGACCCAGGCCCTCGGCACCTACCCTGTCTAGAGTCCCTGGACCCCGGCACCTACCCCTGTCCAAATACCCAGGCCCCCTCACACCTGCCCCCGTTCTGAGACCCAGGTCCCCGGCACCTGCCCCTCCAGAGAGTCAGGCCGCCCGGCACCTACCCCTGATCAGAGACCCAGGCCCCCTGGCACCTACCCCTGTCTGGAGACCCAGGAGCCCCTGCATTTGCCCCTGTTAAGGCACCCGGGCCCCTGGGCACCTGCTCCTGTCCAGAGGCCCTGGATCCCAGCACCTGCTCCTGTCCAGAGGCCCTGGATCCCAGCACCTGCCCCTGTCCAGAGACCCAGGACCCCGGCACCTACCCCTCTCCATAGACCCAGGGCCCCCGGCACCTACCTCTGTGCAGAGACCCAGGCCCCTATGCACCTATCCCTGTCCACAGTCCGAGGCCCCCGGCACCTGCCGCTATCCAGAGACCCAGGCCCCCCGGCACCTCCCCCTCTCCAGAGACCCAGGCGCCCCGGCACCTGAACCTGTCCAGAGACCCAGGCCCCACGGCACCTACCCGTCCAGAGACGCAGGCCACCCGGCACCTGCCCCTGTCCAGAGGCCTTGGACCCTGGCACCTGCCCCCGACCAGAGACCGAGGCCTCCCGGCACCTGCCCCTGTCCAGAGACCCAGGCCTCCCGGCACCTGCCCCTGTCCAGAGACCCAGGCCTCCCGGCACCTACCCCTCTCCAGAGACCCAGGCCCCCCTGCACCTACCCCTGTCCAGAGAACCAAGCCCCCCAAACCTACCCTGTCCAGAGACCCAGGCCCCCGGCACCTACCCCGTCCAGAGATGCAGACCCCCGGCACCTACCCCTGTCCAGAGACCTAGGCCCCCTGGCACCTACCCCCGTTCAGAGACCGAGGCCCCTCTACACCTGCCCCTGTGCAGAGGCCCTGGACCCTGGTACCAACCCAGATCCAGGCCCCCTAGCACCTACCCGTGTCCAGAGACGCAGGTCCCTCGGCATCTACCACTGTCCAGAGACCCAGGACCCCCGGCACCTACCCCTGTCCAGAGGCCCTGGACCCCGGCACCAACCCCTGTCCAGAGACGCAGGCTCCCGGGCACCTACCCCTGTTCAGAGACCCAGGGCCCCTGGCACCTAGCCCTGTGCAGAGACCCAGGCTCCCGGGCACCTACCCCTGTCCAGAGACCCAGGGCTCCCGGCACATAGCCCTGTGCAGAGGCCCTGGACCCCGGCACCTACCCCTGTCCAGAGACCCAGGCCCCCCGGCACCTACCCCTGTCCAGAGACCCAGGCCAGCCGGCACGTACCCCTGTCCAGAGGCTCATGCCCTCCGGCACCTATCCCTGTCCAGAGACCAAGGCCCTCCGGCACCTACAGCGGTCCAGAGACCCAGGCCCAAGGCACCTACATCTGTCCAGAGACATAGGCGCCCCCGCATCTGCCCCTGTCAAGAGACTCATGCCCCCGGCACCTGCCCCTGTCCAGATACCCAGGCCCCCCGGTCCCTGCACCTGTCCAGAGACCCAGGCCCCCCAGCACCTACCCCTGTCCAGAGACCCAGCACCCCCGGCACCTTCCCCCGTCCAGAGACCCAGGCCCCCGGCACGTACCCCTGTCCAGACACCCAGCACCCCCGGCACCTTCCCCTGTCCAGAGACCCAGGCCCCCGGCACCTACCCCTGTGTAGAGACCCAGGCCCCCCAGCACCTACCCCTGTCCGGAGAACCAGGCCCCTGGCACCTGCCCCTCTCCAGAGACCTAAACCCCCGGCACCTGACCCTGTTCAGCGGCCCTGGACCCGGGCACCTACCCATGACCAGGCCCCTCGGCACCTGACCCTGTCCAGGGACCCAAACCCCTGGCACCTGCCTCTGTCCAAAGGCCCAGGACCCTGCATCTACCCCTATCCAGAGACCAGGGTCCCCCAACACCTATCCCGGTCCAGAGGCCGAGGTCCCCCAACACCTACCCCTGTACAGCACCCCGCACCTACCCCTCTCCAGTGACCCAGGCCCCCAGGCACCTACCTGTGTCCAGAGACCCTGGCCCTCCGGCACCTACTCCTGTCCAGAGACCCAGGCCCCGGCACCTACCCTTTCCAGAGACCCAGGACACCGGCGCCTACCCCTGTCCAGAGACCCAGGCCCCCCGCACCTACCCCTGTCCAGAGTCCCTGGACCCTGGAAGCTACCCCCGTTGAGACCCAGGCCCCCGACAGCTGCCCCTGTCCAGACATCCTGGACCCCGGCAATTACCCAGGCCGTGGCCCCCTGGCACCTACCCCGTCCAGAGACCCAGGACCCCTGGCACCTACACCTGTCCAGACACCCAGTCCCCTGGCACCTACCCCTGTCCAGAGGCCATGGACCCTGGCACCTATCCCTGTCCAGAGACCCAGGTACCCCGGCACCTTCCCCCGTTCAGAGACCCAGGCCTCTGGCACCTGCCTCTGTCCAGAGACCCTGGACCCCGGCACCCACACAGGCCCAGGCCCCCCGGCACCTACCCCTGTCCAGAGACACAGGCCCCCAGGCACTTACCCTTGTCCAGAGATCCAGGACCCGGGCACCTACCCCTGTCCAGAGACACAGGCCCACGGCACCTACCCGGTCTGGAGGCCCAGGAACCCTGGCACCTACCCCCGTCCAGAAATGCAGGCCCCCGGGACCTACACTGTCCAGAAGCCCTGGACCCCGGCAGCTACCCCCGTTCAGAGACCCAAGCCCCCAGCACCTACCCCTGTCCAGAGAACCAGGCCCCCAGCACCTGCCCCTGCCCAGAGGCCCTGGACCCCGGCACATACCCCTGTCCAGAGACCCAGGCCCCCAGGCACCTAACCCTGTCCAGAGACCGACCCAGGCCTTCCGGCACCTGCCCCGTCCAGAGGCACTGGACCCTAGCACCTACCCAGGCACAGGGCCCCAGCAACTACCTCTGTCCAGAGACCCTGGGCTCCTGGCACCTAGCCCTGTCCAGATGCCCTGGATCCCGCCACCGAACCTGTGCAGAGAACCAGGCCCCCGGCACATTTCCCTGGCCAATGACCAAAAAAAAAACCACACATGATTATCTCAATAGATGCAGAAAAGGTCTTTGATAAAATTCAACACCCTTTCATGCTAAAAACTCTCCATAAACTAGGTGTTGACAGAACTATCTCTAAATAGTAAGAGCTATTAATGACAAACCCATAGCCAGTACCATAATGAATGGGCAAAAGCTGGAATCATTCCCTTTAAATCCAGCACAAGACAAGGATGCCGGCTTTCACCACTCCTATTCAACATAGTATTGGAAGCTCTGGCCAGAGAAATCAAGCAAAAAAAAAGAAACAAAGTGTATTCAAACAGGAAGAGAGGACATCAAATTGTCTCTGTTTGCAGACAACGTGAGTGTATATTTACAAAACCCCATCATCTCAGGCAAGCAGAGAGCCAAACCTTGAGTGAACTCCTCCCATTCACAATTGTTACAAAGAAAATAAATTACCTAGGAAGACAACTTACAAGGGAAGTGAAGGACCTCTTCAAGGAGAACTACAAGCTACCGCTCAAAGAAATAAGAGAGGACACAAACAAATGGAAAAACATTCCACGCTCGTGGGTCGAAAGAATCATTATCGTGAAAATGGCCATACTGCCCAAAGTAATTTGTAAATTCAATGCTATTCCCCTCAAGCTACCACTGATTTTCTTCACAAAACCAGAAACAACTACTTTAAATTTCATGTGAAACCAAAAAAGAGCCCGGATAGCCAAGACAATCCTAAGTCAAAAGAACAAAGCTGTAGGGATCACACTACCTGACTTGAGACCGTTCTAAAGAGACACAGTAACCAAAACAGCATGGTACCGGTACGAACTAAATATGTAGACCAAAGGAACAGAACAGAGACCTCAGAAATAATACCACGCGTCCACAACCATCTGATCTTCCACAAATCTGTCAAGAACAGGCAATGGAGAAAGGGTTCCCAGTTTAATAAATGGTGCTGGGAAAACTGGCTAGCCATATGCAGAAAACAGAAACTAGACCCATTCCTTACATCTTACACAAAAATTAAGATGGATTAAAGACGCAAACATAAAAACTAAAACTATAAATACCCTAGAAGAAAACCTAAGCAATCTCATCCAGGACATAGGCAAGGGCAAAGACTTCATGACGATAACAGCAAAAGCCATTGCAACAAAAGCCAAAATTGATAAATGGGATCTAACGAAAGAGCTTCTGCTCAGCCAGTCTCTGCCCCTGTCGAGAGACCCAAACCCCCGGCACCTGCCCCTGTCGAGAGGCCCAGGACCCCCGGCACCTAGTCAGTCCCAGGCCCCCCGGGACTGGACATACCCCTGTCAAGAGACCCAGGCCTCTGGCACGTGTCCCGTCCATAGACCCAGGACCCTGGCACCTGCCCCTGTCCAGAGGCCCT
This sequence comes from Aotus nancymaae, assembly GCF_030222135.1. NCBI lineage: Eukaryota > Metazoa > Chordata > Mammalia > Primates > Aotidae > Aotus > Aotus nancymaae. Next base: position 61,858 of record NW_026988635.1, on the reverse strand, counting down.
GGACCCTGGCACCTACCCAGGCCCAGGTCTCCCGGCACCTACCCCCGTCCAGAGACCCAGGACCCCCGGCACCTACCCCTGTCCAGAGACCCAGGCCCCCTGGCACCTGCCCCCGTTCAGAGACCCAGGCCCCCCAGTACCTGCCCCTGTCCAGAGGCCCTGGACCCCGGAACCTACCCAGGCCCAGGCCACCCGGCACCTACCATCGTCTAGAGACCCATGCCCCCAGAACCCACCCCCGTTCAGAGACCCAGGCCCCAGCACCTGCCCCTGTCCAGAGACCCAGGCCCCCCGGCACCTACCACTGTCCAAAGACCCAAGACCCCTGGCACTTACCTGTGTCAAGAGACCCAGGCCCCCCGGCACCTGCCTCTGTCCAGAGACCCAGGTCCCCCGGAACCTACCCCTGTCCACAGAACCAGGCCCCCCGGCACATGCCCCTGTCCAGAGGCCCTGGACCGCGACACCTACCCAGGCCCAGGCCCCCGGGCACCTACCCCTGTCCAGAGACCAAGGCCCCCTGGCACCTGCCCCTCTCCAGAGACCTAAACCCCCGGCACCTGCCCCTGTTCAGAGGCCCTGGACCCCGGCACGTACCCAGGCCAAGGCCCCTCGGCACCTGACCCTGTCCAGAGACCAAGGCCCCTCGGCACCTACAGCTGTCCAGAGACTCAGGACCCCAGCACCTGAACATGTCCAGATGCCCTGAACCCCGGCACCTGCCCCTGTCCAGATACCCAGGCCCCCGGTCCCTGCACCTGTCCAGAGACCCAAGCAATTAGGCACCTACCCCTGTGTAGCGACCCAGGCCCCCCAGCACCTACCCCTGTCCGGAGACCCAGGACCCTGGCACCTGCCCCTCTCCAGAGACCTAAACCCCCGGCACCTGCCCCTGTTCAGAGGCCCTCGACCCCGGCACCTACCCAAGCCAAGGCCCCTCGGCACCTGACCCTGTCCAGAGACCCAAACACGCGGCACCTGCCTCTTTCGAGAGACCCAGGACCCCGCACCTTCCCCTGTCCAGAGACCAAAATCCCCAAACACCTACCCCTGTCCAGAGACCCAACATCCCCAAACACCTACCCCTGTCCAGAGACCCAACCCCCAGCACCTACCTTTTCCAGAGACCCAGATACCGGCGCCTACCCCTGTCCAGAGACCCAGGCCCCCGGCACCTACCCCTGTGCAGAGGCCCTGGACCCCGGCAGCTACCCGCGTTCAGAGACCCTGGCCCCCGACAGCTGCCCCGTCCAGACACCTTGGACCCCAGCAATTACCCAGGCCAAGCCCTCCCGGCACCTACACCTGTCCAGACACCCAGGCCCCCTGCACCTACCCCATCCAGAGGCCATGGAGCCAGGCACCTATCCCTGTCCAGAAACCCAGGCCCCCCGCACCTGCCCCTGTCCAGAGACCAAGGCCCCCTGGCACCTGCCCCTATCCAGAGGCCCTGGACCCCGGCACCTACACAGGCCCAGGCCCCCCGGCACCTATCCCTGTCCAGAGGACCAGGCTCCCCGGCACCTACCCCTATCCGAAGACTCAGGCCCACGACACTTACCCTGTCCAGAGACCGAGGACCCCTCCACCTACCCCTGTCCAGAGACCCAGGCCCATGGCACTTACCACGTCCAGAGACCGAGGACCCCTGGCACCTACCCCTGTCCAGAGACTCAGGCACCCCGGCACCTAGCCCTGTCCAGAGGCCCTGGACCCCGGCATCTACCCCTGTCCAGAGACCCAGACCCCCTGGCACCTACCCCTGTCCAGAGACCAAAGACCCCCAGCACGTGCCCGTGTCAAGAGACTCAGGCCCCACAGCACCTGCCTCTGTCCAGAGACCCAGGTCCCCCGGAACCTACCCCTGTCCACAGACCCAGGCCCCCCGGCACATGCCCCTGTCCAGAGACCCTGGACCGCGACACGTACCCAGGCCCAGGCCCCCCGGCACCTACCCCTGTCCAGAGACCAAGGCCCCCTGGCACCTGCCCCTATCCAGAGGCCCTGGACCCCGGCACCTACACAGGCCCAGGCCCCCCGGCACCTATCCCTGTCCAGAGAACCAGGCTCCCTGGCACTTGCCCCTATCCAGGGTCCCAGGCCCACGACACTTACCCCGTCCAGAGACCGAGGACTCCTGACACCTACCCCTGTCCAGAGACCCAGGCCCATGGCACTTACCACGTCCAGAGACAGACGACCCGCGGCACTTACCCCTGTCCAGAGACCCAGGCCCCCACGGCACCTACCCCTGTCCAGAGACTCAGGCACCCCGGCACCTAGCCCTGTCCAGAGGCCCTGGACCCCGGCACCTGCCCCTGTCAAGGGACCCAGGCTCCCCGGCACCGGCCCCTGTCCAGAGACCAAGGCCCCCCGGAACCTACAGCTGTCCAGAGACTCAGGACCCCGGCAACTGAACATGTCCAGATACCCAGGCCCCCCGGTCCCTGCACCTGTCCAGAGACCCAAGCACCTAGGCACCTACCCCTGTGTAGAGATCCAGGCCCCCCGGCACCTACCCCTGTCCAGAGACCAAGGCCCCCTGGCACCTGCCCCTCTCCAGAGAGCTAAACCCCCGGCACCTGCCCCTGTTCAGAGGCCCTGGACCCCGGCACGTACCCAGGCCAAGGCCCCTCGGCACCTGACCCTGTCCAGAGACCAAGGCCCCTCGGCACCTACAGCTGTCCAGAGACTCAGGACCCCAGCACCTGAACATGTCCAGATGCCCTGAACCCCGGCACCTGCCCCCGTCCAGATACCCAGGCCCCCGGTCCCTGCAGCTGTCCAGAGACCCAAGCACCTAGGCACCTACCCCTGTGTAGCGACCCAGGCCCCCCAGCACCTTCCCCTGTCCGGAGACCCAGGCCACTGGCACCTGCCGCTCTCCAGAGACCCAAACACCCGGCACCTGCCTCTTTCGAGAGACCCAGGACCCCGCACCTTCCCCTGTCCAGAGACCAAAATCCCCAAACACCTACCCCTGTCCAGAGAACCAACATCCCCAAACATCTACCCCTGTCCAGAGACCCAACCCCCAGCACCTACCCTTTCCAGAGACCCAGATACCGGCGCCTACCCCTGTCCAGAGACCCAGGCCCCCGGCACCTACCCCTGTGCAGAGGCCCTGGACCCCGGGAGCTACCCGCGTTCAGAGACCCTGGCCCCCAACAGCTGCCCCGTCCAGACACCCTGGACCCCAGCAATTACCCAGGCCAAGGCCCCCCGGCACCTACACCTGTCCAGACACCCAGGCCCCCTGCCCCTACCCCATCCAGAGGCCATGGAGCCCGGCACCTATCCCTGTCCAGAAACCCAGGCCCCCCGGCACCTACCCCTGTCCAGAGACCCAGGCCCCCCGGCACCTACCCCTGTCCAGAGACCCAGGCTCCGGGCACCTACCCCTGTCCAGAGATTCAGGACCCCCGGCACCTACACCTGTCCAGAGACCCAGGCCCGCCGGCATCTACCCCTGTCCAGAGACCCAGGCCCTCCGGCACCTACCTCTGTCCAGAGACATAGGCGTCCCCGCATCTGCCCGTGTGAAAAGACCCATGCCCGCGGCACCTGAACATGTCCAGATGCCCTGGACCCTGGCCAGGGTACCCCTGTCCGGATACCCAGGCCCCCCGGCCCCTGTACCTGTCAAGAGACCCGGGCCCCCCGGCACGTACCCCTGTGTAGAGACCCGGGCCCCCCGGCACCTACCCCTGTGCAGAGACCCGGGCCCCCCGGCACCTACCCCTGTCCAGAGACCCGGGCCCCCCGGCACCTACCCCTGTCCAGAGACCCAGGCAACCCGGCACCTACCACTATCCAGACACCCAGCCCCTCCGACACCTACCACTGTCCAGACACCCAGCCCCCCCGGCACCTTCCCCTGTCCACAGACCCAGGCCCCCCCGGCACCTGCCCCTGTACAGAGACCTAAGCCCCGGCACCTGCCCCTGTTCAGAGGCCCTGGACTCCGGCACCTACCAAGGCCTAGGCCCCTCGGCATCTGCCCCTGTCGAAAGACCCCAACCCCCGGCAGCTGCCTCTGTCCAGAAGCCCAGGACCCCGCACCTACCCCTGTCCAGAGACCAAGGTCCCCCAACACCTACCCCTGTACAGAGGCCGAGGTCCCCCAACACCAACCCCTGTCCAGCACCCCGCACCTACCCATGTCCAGAGACCCAGGCCCCCAGGCACCTACCCCTGTCCAGAGACCCAGGCCCCCGGCACCTACCCCTGTCCAGAGACCCAGGGCCCCCGGCACCTAGCCCTGTGCAGAGGCCCTGGACCCCGGCACGTACCCCTGTCCAGAGACCCGGGCCCCCCGGGAACCTACCCCTGTCCCCAGACCCAGGCCAGCCAGCACTTATCCCTGTCCAGAGACCCAGGCGCCCCTGCATTTGCCCCTGTCAAGAGACCCAGGCCCCCCGGAACCTGCCCGTATCCAGAGGCCCTGGATCCCGGGACCTACCCATGTCGAGTCCCAGGCCCCCAGGCACCTGTCCCTGTCCAGAGACCCAGGCCCCAGGCACCTACCCCCGTTGAGAGACCCAGGCCCCCGGCACCAGCCCCTGTCCAGAGACCCAGGCCCCCGGCACCTACCCCTGTTCAGAGACCCAGGCCCCACGGCACGTGCCCCTGTCGAGAGGCCCTGGACCCCGGCACCTGCCCCTGTCCAGAGGCCCAGGACCCCACACCTACCCTTGTCTAAAGACCCAGGTCCCCCAATACCTACCCCTGTCCAGAGGCACAGGACCGCAACACCTACCCCTGTTCAGCGACCCAGGACCCCGACACCTAACCCTTTCCAGAGAACCAGGCCCCCAGCCCCTACCCTGTCCGGAGACCCAGGCCCCCGTCACCTACCTCTGTCCAGAGGCCCTGGATCCCGGCACCTATCCCCGTTCAGAGACCCAGGCCCCCGGCACCAGCCCCTGTCCAGAGACCCAGTCCCCCCAGCACCTTTCCCTGTCCAGAGGCCCTGGAACCCGGCACCTACCGAGCCCCAGGCCCCCTGGCACCTGCCCCCGTCCAGAGACCAAGGACCCCTGGCACCTACCCGTCCAGAGACCCAGGCCCCCTGGCACCAACCACCGTTCAGAGACCTAGGCCCCCGGCACCTGCCCCTTCCAGAGACCCAGGCCCCCCAGCACCTACCCCTATACAGAGACCAAGGCACCTGCCCCTTCCAGAGACCCAGGGCCCGCAGCACCTACCCCTATCCAAAGACCAAGGCGTCCCGGCACCTACACCTGTCCAGAGACCCAGGCCTCCGGCACTTACCCCTGTCCAGAGACTCAGGACCCCGGCACCTACCCCTGTCCTGAGACCCGGGCCCCCGGCACCTCCCCTGTCCAGAGACTCAGGACCCCTGGCACCTACACCTGCCCAGAGACACCCGCCCCCAGCAGCTACCCCTGTCCAGAGACTCAGGCACCCCGGCACCTAGCCCTGTCCAGAGAACCAGGCCCCCGGCAGCTACCCCTGTCCAGAGACCCAGGCCTCCCGGCATCTACCCCTGTCCAGAGACCCAGTCGTCCCCGCATCTGCCCCTGTCAAGAGACCCATGCCCCTCGGTACCTGCACCTGTCCACATGCCTTGGACCCAGGCACCTGCCACTGTCCAGAGACCCAGGTCCCCCGCCCCAGAACTGTCCAGAGAGCCAGGCCCCCTGGCAACTACCCCTGTCTAGAGGCCAAAGCCCCAGGCACCTACCCTGTCCAGAGACCCAGGACCCCGGCACCTAACCCTGTCCAGGGACCCAGGTCCCCGGCACCTACCCCTGTCCAGAGGCCCTGGACCCCGGCAGCTACCCCTGTTCAGAGACCCAGGCCCCCAGCACCTTTCCCTGTCCAGAGGCCTTGGACCCTGGCACCTACCCAGGCCCAGGACCCCCGGCACCTACCCCCATCCAGAGACCCAGGACCCCTGGCACCTACCCCTGTTGAGAGACCCAGGCCCTCGGCACCTACCCTGTCTAGAGTCCCTGGACCCCGGCACCTACCCCTGTCCAAATACCCAGGCCCCCTCACACCTGCCCCCGTTCTGAGACCCAGGTTCCCGGCACCTGCCCCTCCAGAGAGTCAGGCCGCCCGGCACCTACCCCTGATCAGAGACCCAGGCCCCCTGGCACCTACCCCTGTCTGGAGACCCAGGAGCCCCTGCATTTGCCCCTGTTAAGGCACCCGGGCCCCTGGGCACCTGCCCCTGTCCAGAGGCCCTGGATCCCAGCACCTGCTCCTGTCCAGAGGCCCTGGATCCCAGCACCTGCCCCTGTCCAGAGACCCAGGACCCCGGCACCTACCCCTGTCCAGAGACCCAGGCCCCCCTGTACCTACCCCTCTCCATAGACCCAGGGCCCCCGGCACCTACCTCTGTGCAGAGACCCAGGCCCCCTTGCACCTATCCCTGTCCACAGTCCCAGGCCCCCGGCACCTGCCGCTATCCAGAGACCCAGGCCCCCCGGCACCTCCCCCTCTCCAGAGACCCAGGCGCCCCGGCACCTGAACCTGTCCAGAGACCCAGGCCCCACGGCACCTACCCCTGTCCAGAGACGCAGGCCACCCAGCACCTGCCCCTGTCCAGAGGCCTTGGACCCCGGCACCTGCCCCCGACCAGAGACCGAGGCCTCCCGGCACCTGCCCCTGTCCAGAGACCCAGGCCTCCCGGCACCTGCCCGTCCAGAGACCCAGGCCTCCCGGCACCTGCCCCTGTCCAGAGACCCAGGCCTCCCGGCACCTACCCCTCTCCAGAGACCCAGGCCCCCCTGCACCTACCCCTGTCCAGAGAACCAAGCCCCCCAAACCTACCCTGTCCAGAGACCCAGGCCCCCGGCACCTACCCCGTCCAGAGATGCAGACCCCCGGCACCTACCCCTGTCCAGAGACCGAGGCCCCCCGGCACCTACCCCCGTTCAGAGACCGAGGCCCCTCGACACCTGCCCCTGTGCAGAGGCCCTGGACCCTGGTACCAACCCAGATCCAGGCCCCCTAGCACCTACCCGTGTCCAGAGACGCAGGCCCCTCGGCATCTACCACTGTCCAGAGACCCAGGACCCCGGCACCTACCCCTTTCCAGACCCCCAGGCCCCCGGCACCTACGCCTGTCCAGAGACCCAGGCCCCCGGCACCTACCCCTGTCCAGAGACCCAGTCCCCCGGCACCTACCACCATCCAGAGACCCAGTCCCCCTGGCACCTATCCCTGACCAGAGACCCAGGACCCTTGGAACCTACGGCTGTCCAGACACACAGGCCCCTGGCACCTACCCCGAGACCTAGGACCCCGGCACATACCACTGTCGAGACACACAAGACCGTGGCGCCTACCCCTGTCCAAAGACCCAGGCCCCCCGACAGCTACCCCTGTCCAGAGACCAGGCCCCCCGGCACCTACACTTGTCCAGAGACTCGGGACCCCAGCACCTACCTGTGTCCACAGATGCAGGCCCCTGGCACCTACCCGTATCCAGAGGCCCTGGACCCCGGCATATACCCAGGCCCAGGCCCCCCGGCACATACCCTCGTCCAGAGACCCAAGACCCCTGGCACCTACGCCTGTCCAGAGACCCAGGCCCCCGTCACCTATCCCTCTCCAGAGACCCGGGCCTCCCGGCACCTGCCCCGGTCGAGAGGCCCTGGACCCTAGCACATACCCAAGCACAGACCCCCCGGCACCTAACCCTGTCCGGAGACCCAGGGCGCCCGGCACCTACCCCTGTCCAGAGACCCAGGTCCCCGGCATCTACCCTGTCCAGAGACCCAGTTCCCCGGCATCTACCCTGTCCAGAGACCCAGGAACCCGGCACCTATCCCTGTCCAGAGACCCAGGCCCCCGGCACCTACCCCTGTCCAGAGGCCCTGGACGCCGGCAGCTACCCCCGTTCAGAGACCCAGGCCCCCAGCACGTGACCGTGTCCAGAGATCCAGGCCCCCCAGCAACTGCGCCTGTCGAGACACACTGGACCCTGGCATCTACCCACGCCCAAGCCCCCCGGCACCTACCCCCGTCCAGAGACCAAGGAACCTTGGCACCTACGCCTGTCCAGAGACCCAGGCCCCGGACACCTACCCCTTTCCAGAGACACAGGTGCCCCTGCATCTGCCCCTGTCAATAGACCCAGGCCCCACGGCACCTGCCCCTGTCCAGAGACCCAGGCCCCCCGGCACCTACCCCTGTCCAGAGACCCAGGCTCCCGGCACCTACCCCGTCCAGAGACCCAGGTCCCCCGGCACCTAACCCTGCCGAGAGGCCCTGGACCCCGGCACCTACTCAGGCACAGGCTCCCCAGCACCTACCCCCGTTCAGAGACACAGGCTCCCGGCACCTGTCCCTTCCAGAGACAGAGGCCCCCGGCACTTGCCCCTGTCCAGGGACCCAGGTTCCCAGCATCTGCCCCTGTCCAGACGCCCTGGACCCCGGCTCCCACCCAGGCCCAGGCAGCCTGACACCTACGGCCGTCCAGAGACCCAGGACCCTGGAATCTACCTATGTTCAGAGACCCAGGCCCCCAAGACCAGACCCTGTTCAGAGGCCCTGGACCCCGGCACCTACCCAGGCCCAGGCCCTCAGGAACCTACCCCTGTCCAGAGACCCAGGCCCCCCAGCACCTACCCCTGTCCAGAGACCCAGCACCCCCGGCACCTTCCCCCGTCCAGAGACCCAGGCCCCCGGCACCTACCCCTGTCCAGACACCCAGCACCCCCGGCACCTTCCCCTGTCCAGAGACCCAGGCCCCCCAGCAACTAGCCCTGTCCAGAGACACAGGCCCCCGGCACTTACTCCGTCCAGAGACCCAGGACCCCTTGCATCTATCCCTGTCCAGAGACCCAGGTCCCAGTCACCTACCCCTGTCCAGAGGCCCTGGACCCCGGCACGTATCACTGTCCAGAGACCGAGGCCCCCCGGCAACTACCCCCGTACAGATATCCAGGCCCCCGGCACCTGCCCCTGTCCATAGAACCAGGCCCCCCGGCACCTGCCCCTGACCAGAAGCCCTAGACTCCGGCACCTACCCAGGCCCAGGCCCCATGGCACCTATCCTTGTCCAGAGACCCAGGCCCCCCGGCACCTACCTTTTTCCAGAGACAGAGGCACCCAGGCACCTGCCACTGTCCAGAGGCCCCGGACCCCGGCACCTACCCAGGCCCAGGCCCCCAGGCACCTACCCCTGTCCAGAGACCCAGGCCCCTTGGCACCTGCCCCTGTCCAGAGGCCCTGGACCCCGGCACCTACCCAGGCCCAGGCCCCCCAGCACCTACCCCTGTCCAGAGACCCAGGACCCTGGCACCTACCCATCCACAGACTCAGGACCCCCGGCACCTACTCCTCTCCAGAGACCCAGGATCCCTGCACCTACCCCTGTCCACAGACCCAGGCCCCCCGGCACCTACCCCTGCCCAGAGACCCGGGACCCTGGCTCTTATTCCGTCCAGAGACACAGGACCCCTGGCACATACCCGTGTCCACAGACCCTGGACCCCGGCACCTGCCCCTGTCCGGAGACCCAGGCCCCCCGTACCTACTCCTGTACAGAGACTCATTACACCGGCACCTACCCCGTCCAGAAACCCAGGCACCCTGGCACCTACCCCTGTCCAGAGACCCAGGCCCCCGGCACCTACGACTATCCAGAGACCCAGGCCCCCGGCACCTGCCCCCGGCACCTACCCCCGTTCAGAGTCCCAGGACCCCGGCACCTGCCCCTGTCCAGAGACCCACTCCCCCCGGCACCTGCGCCGGTCCAGAGGCCCTGGACCCCGGCACCCACCCAGGCCCAGGCCCCCCAGCACCTACATCGGTCCAGAGACCCAGGCCCCCCAGCAGCTGCCCCTGTCCAGATACCCAGGGACCTCGGCACCTACCCCTGTACAGAGACCCAGGATCCCCCCACCTACCCCTGTACAGAATCCCTGGACCCCGGCACCTACCCCCATCCAGAGACCCAGGCCCCCCATCACCTACCCCCGTTCAGAGACCCAGGGCCCCGGAACCTGTCCCTGTCCAGAGACCCAGGCCACCTGGCATCTACCCCTGTCCAGAGACCCAGGCCACCTGGCACCTACCCCGTATAGATGCCCTGGAGCCCGGCACCTACCCCTGTCCAGAGACCCAGGCCACCTGGCACCTACCCCGTTCAGACGCCCTGGACCCTGGCACCTACCCTTGTCCAGAGACCCAGGCCCCCAGACACCTGACCATGTCCAGAGACCCAGGCGCCCCAGCACCTGACCCTTTCCAGAGACCCAGGCCCCCCGGCACCTGACCCTGTCCAGAGGCCCTGGACCCAGGCACCTGCCCATGTCCAGAAACCCAGGCCCCCCGGCGCCTGCCCCCGTCCAGAGACCCAGGCCCCCCATCACCTACCCCCGTTCAGAGACCCACGACCCCGGGCACCTACCCCCGTCCAGAGACCCAGGACCCCTGGCTCCTAAACCCCTCCAGAGACCCAGGACCCCCCGCACCTACCCCTGTCCAGACACTCAGGACCCCTGGCACCTAACCGTGTCCCGAGACCCAGGACCCCCGACACCTAGCCCTGTCCAGAGGCCCTGGACACCAGCACCTACCCCTGTCCACAGACCCAGGCCGCCCGGCACCTGCCCCGTCCAGAGACCCAGGCCACTCTGCACCTACCCCCGTACAGAGACCCACGACCCCGGGCACCTACCCCCGTCCAGAGACCCAGGACCCCTGGCACCAAAACCCCTCCAGAGACCCAGGACTGCCCGCACCTACCCCTGGTCCAGACACTCAGGATCCCCGGCACCTAACTGTGTCCCGAGACCCAGGACCCCCGGCACCTAGTCCTGTCCAGAGGCCCTGGACACCGGCCCCTACCCCTGTCCACAGACCCAGGCACCCGGGCACCTATCCCTGTCCACAGACCAATGCCCCCCGGCACCTACCCCTGTCCAGAGACCCAGGCACCCCGGCACCTACCCCTGTCCAGAGAACCAGGCCCCCGGCAGCTACCCCTGTCCAGAGACCCAGGCCTCCCGGCATCTACCCCTGTCCAGAGACCCAGGCGTCCCCGCATCTGCCCCTGTCAAGAGACCCATGCCCCTCGGTACCTGCACCTGTCCACATGCCTTGGACCCAGGCACCTGCCACTGTCCAGAGACCCAGGTCCCCCGCCCCAGAACTGTCCAGAGAGCCAGGCCCCCTGGCAACTACCCCTGTCTAGAGGCCAAAGCCCCAGGCACCTACCCTGTCCAGAGACCCAGGACCCCGGCACCTAACCCTGTCCAGGGACCCAGGTCCCCGGCACCTACCCCTGTCCAGAGGCCCTGGACCCCGGCAGCTACCCCTGTTCAGAGACCCAGGCCCCCAGCACCTTTCCCTGTCCACAGGTCCGGGCACCAGGCACCTACCCCTGTCCAGAGGCCCAGGACCCCGCCACCTACCCCTGTCCAGAGACCCAGGCCTCCAGCACCTTTCCCTGTCCAGAGGCCTTGGACCCTGGCACCTACCCAGGCCCAGGACCCCCGGCACCTACCCCCATCCAGAGACCCAGGACCCCTGGCACCTACCCCTGTTGAGAGACCCAGGCCCTCGGCACCTACCCTGTCTAGAGTCCCTGGACCCCGGCACCTACCCCTGTCCAAATACCCAGGCCCCCTCACACCTGCCCCCGTTCTGAGACCCAGGTCCCCGGCACCTGCCCCTCCAGAGAGTCAGGCCGCCCGGCACCTACGCCTGATCAGAGACCCAGGCCCCCTGGCACCTACCCCTGTCTGGAGACCCAGGAGCCCCTGCATTTGCCCCTGTTAAGGCACCCGGGCCCCTGGGCACCTGCCCCTGTCCAGAGGCCCTGGATCCCAGCACCTGCTCCTGTCCAGAGGCCCTGGATCCCAGCACCTGCCCCTGTCCAGAGACCCAGGACCCCGGCACCTACCCCTGTCCAGAGACCCAGGCCCCCCTGTACCTACCCCTCTCCATAGACCCAGGGCCCCCGGCACCTACCTCTGTGCAGAGACCCAGGCCCCTATGCACCTACCCCGTCCACAGTCCCAGGCCCCCGGCACCTGCCGCTATCCAGAGACCCAGGCCCCCCGGCACCTCCCCCTCTCCAGAGACCCAGGCGCCCCGGCACCTGAACCTGTCCAGAGACCCAGGCCCCACGGCACCTACCCCTGTCCAGAGACGCAGGCCACCCGGCACCTGCCCCTGTCCAGAGGCCTTGGACCCCGGCACCTGCCCCCGACCAGAGACCGAGGCCTCCCGGCACCTGCCCCTGTCCAGAGACCCAGGCCTCCCGGCACCTGCCCCTGTCCAGAGACCCAGGCCTCCCGGCACCTACCCCTCTCCAGAGACCCAGGCCCCCCTGCACCTACCCCTGTCCAGAGAACCAAGCCCCCCAAACCTACCCTGTCCAGAGACCCAGGCCCCCGGCACCTACCCCGTCCAGAGATGCAGACCCCCGGCACCTACCCCTGTCCAGAGACCGAGGCCCCCCGGCACCTACCCCCGTTCAGAGACCGAGGCCCCTCGACACCTGCCCCTGTGCAGAGGCCCTGGACCCTGGTACCAACCCAGATCCAGGCCCCCTAGCACCTACCCGTGTCCAGAGACGCAGGCCCCTCGGCATCTACCACTGTCCAGAGACCCAGGACCCCGGCACCTACCCCTTTCCAGACCCCCAGGCCCCCGGCACCTACGCCTGTCCAGAGACCCAGGCCCCCGGCACCTACCCCTGTCCAGAGACCCAGTCCCCCGGCACCTACCACCATCCAGAGACCCAGTCCCCCTGGCACCTATCCCTGACCAGAGACCCAGGACCCTTGGAACCTACGGCTGTCCAGACACACAGGCCCCTGGCACCTACCCCGAGACCTAGGACCCCGGCACATACCACTGTCGAGACACACAAGACCGTGGCGCCTACCCCTGTCCAAAGACCCAGGCCCCCCGACAGCTACCCCTGTCCAGAGACCAGGCCCCCCGGCACCTACACTTGTCCAGAGACTCGGGACCCCAGCACCTACCTGTGTCCACAGATGCAGGCCCCTGGCACCTACCCGTATCCAGAGGCCCTGGACCCCGGCATATACCCAGGCCCAGGCCCCCCGGCACATACCCTCGTCCAGAGACCCAAGACCCCTGGCACCTACGCCTGTCCAGAGACCCAGGCCCCCGTCACCTATCCCTCTCCAGAGACCCGGGCCTCCCGGCACCTGCCCCGGTCGAGAGGCCCTGGACCCTAGCACATACCCAAGCACAGACCCCCCGGCACCTAACCCTGTCCGGAGACCCAGGGCGCCCGGCACCTACCCCTGTCCAGAGACCCAGGTCCCCGGCATCTACCCTGTCCAGAGACCCAGTTCCCCGGCATCTACCCTGTCCAGAGACCCAGGAACCCGGCACCTATCCCTGTCCAGAGACCCAGGCCCCCGGCACCTACCCCTGTCCAGAGGCCCTGGACGCCGGCAGCTACCCCCGTTCAGAGACCCAGGCCCCCAGCACGTGACCGTGTCCAGAGATCCAGGCCCCCCAGCAACTGCGCCTGTCGAGACACACTGGACCCTGGCATCTACCCACGCCCAAGCCCCCCGGCACCTACCCCCGTCCAGAGACCAAGGAACCTTGGCACCTACGCCTGTCCAGAGACCCAGGCCCCGGACACCTACCCCTTTCCAGAGACACAGGTGCCCCTGCATCTGCCCCTGTCAATAGACCCAGGCCCCACGGCACCTGCCCCTGTCCAGAGACCCAGGCCCCCCGGCACCTACCCCTGTCCAGAGACCCAGGCTCCCGGCACCTACCCCGTCCAGAGACCCAGGTCCCCCGGCACCTAACCCTGCCGAGAGGCCCTGGACCCCGGCACCTACTCAGGCACAGGCTCCCCAGCACCTACCCCCGTTCAGAGACACAGGCTCCCGGCACCTGTCCCTTCCAGAGACAGAGGCCCTGTCCAGAGACCCAGGAACCCGGCACCTATCCCTGTCCAGAGACCCAGGCCCCCGGCACCTACCCCTGTCCAGAGGCCCTGGACGCCGGCAGCTACCCCCGTTCAGAGACCCAGGCCCCCAGCACGTGACCGTGTCCAGAGATCCAGGCCCCCCAGCAACTGCGCCTGTCGAGACACACTGGACCCTGGCATCTACCCACGCCCAAGCCCCCCGGCACCTACCCCCGTCCAGAGACCAAGGAACCTTGGCACCTACGCCTGTCCAGAGACCCAGGCCCCGGACACCTACCCCTTTCCAGAGACACAGGTGCCCCTGCATCTGCCCCTGTCAATAGACCCAGGCCCCACGGCACCTGCCCCTGTCCAGAGACCCAGGCCCCCCGGCACCTACCCCTGTCCAGAGACCCAGGCTCCCGGCACCTACCCCGTCCAGAGACCCAGGTCCCCCGGCACCTAACCCTGCCGAGAGGCCCTGGACCCCGGCACCTACTCAGGCACAGGCTCCCCAGCACCTACCCCCGTTCAGAGACACAGGCTCCCGGCACCTGTCCCTTCCAGAGACAGAGGCCCTGTCCAGAGACCCAGGAACCCGGCACCTATCCCTGTCCAGAGACCCAGGCCCCCGGCACCTACCCCTGTCCAGAGGCCCTGGACGCCGGCAGCTACCCCCGTTCAGAGACCCAGGCCCCCAGCACGTGACCGTGTCCAGAGATCCAGGCCCCCCAGCAACTGCGCCTGTCGAGACACACTGGACCCTGGCATCTACCCACGCCCAAGCCCCCCGGCACCTACCCCCGTCCAGAGACCAAGGAACCTTGGCACCTACGCCTGTCCAGAGACCCAGGCCCCGGACACCTACCCCTTTCCAGAGACACAGGTGCCCCTGCATCTGCCCCTGTCAATAGACCCAGGCCCCACGGCACCTGCCCCTGTCCAGAGACCCAGGCCCCCCGGCACCTACCCCTGTCCAGAGACCCAGGCTCCCGGCACCTACCCCGTCCAGAGACCCAGGTCCCCCGGCACCTAACCCTGCCGAGAGGCCCTGGACCCCGGCACCTACTCAGGCACAGGCTCCCCAGCACCTACCCCCGTTCAGAGACACAGGCTCCCGGCACCTGTCCCTTCCAGAGACAGAGGCCCCCGGCACTTGCCCCTGTCCAGGGACCCAGGTTCCCAGCATCTGCCCCTGTCCAGACGCCCTGGACCCCGGCTCCCACCCAGGCCCAGGCAGCCTGACACCTACGGCCATCCAGAGACCCAGGACCCTGGAATCTACCTATGTTCAGAGACCCAGGCCCCCCAGACCAGACCCTGTTCAGAGGCCCTGGACCCCGGCACCTACCCAGGCCCAGGCCCTCAGGAACCTACCCCTGTCCAGAGACCCAGGCCCCCCAGCACCTACCCCTGTCCAGAGACCCAGCACCCCCGGCACCTTCCCCCGTCCAGAGACCCAGGCCCCCGGCACCTACCCCTGTCCAGACACCCAGCACCCCCGGCACCTTCCCCTGTCCAGAGACCCAGGCCCCCCAGCAACTAGCCCTGTCCAGAGACACAGGCCCCCCAGCAGCTGCCCCTGTCCAGATACCCAGGGACCTCGGCACCTACCCAACGTACAGAGACCCAGGCCCCCCAGCACCTACCCTTCTCTGGCTGCCTGCCCTCGGAGAAAAGCTGCGCTCCCTCAAGCTCCAGGGATCCGGGGGCCTGCCGCCGCCCTTTCCGGGCGCGCACCTGGAAGTCCCGAGCTGGGGCCCCGCCTTAGTCGCCTACTCCAAAGCCCCGCCCCGCCGCGCTTCACCGCGCCTGCGGCGCTGCTCCACCGCCCCGTCTCGCTACACCGCGCCTGCGCCCCACTCCATCGCCCGCTCCCGCTCCACCGCGCCTGCGCCTCGCTCCACGGCCCCGCCCCGCTCCGCGGCGCCTGCGTCCTGCTCCACTGCGTCTGCGTAGCGAGCGCCAGTGTTGCAGTTGCAGTCCGTCGGGGGCAGTGCGCGGGTCGTCTGGCGGTTGCGGAGTCGTTGGCGGTTGCGGAGTCGTTGGCGTCCGCCGCGAGGGAGCGTCGGCGTGGAGGCGCCTTCTGGCTCGGGCTGGGACCGGCTGGAGCGCGAACGAGTAACGGCGGCAACTGCGGGCATGTGGACGGCGGCCTCAGCGGCCAGCAGGTAAGCTCCGAGCGGGGGAGGGTGGGTCTTGCAGGCCCCTGACGGGGTGCGGGTTGCGGGCGTGCCAGGGTTGCGGCGGCCTGGCCGAGGGTGTAGGCGAGCGCGGCCTGCGCGGAGTCCGTTCGGGAATTGTCCTTCCGGCGGCGCCCGCACCGCGCCCACTGCCGGCCGGCCCTCGACGGGGACCCGGGCGGGGCGGGCCTCGGTCTCGGGGCGGGCGAGCGCTCCTTCTTCGCCGGCCCGTACTCCTCCGTCTTCCCATTTCCTCCGCACCCAGCCAACGTGGCCGCAACTCTCCTGTCTCCACTTACTGGACGTTGCCGGCCTCTTTGCCAGGGGGCCTGGGCCTCGGTAGGTGCCGGGTTCCAGGGCCTCTGGACAGGGAAAGGTGCTGGGGGGACTGGGTCTCTGGACAGGGGCTGGTGCCGGGGGCCTGGGTCTCTGAACGGGGATAGGTGCCGGGATCCAGGGCCTCTGGACAGAGGTAGGTGACGGGGGCCTGGGTCTCCGGACAGGGTAGGGGCTGGGGGCCTGGTTCTCTGGAAAGGGTTAGGTGTCGGGGTCCTGGGTCGCTGAACAGGGGTAGGTGTTGCAGTCCTGTGCCTCTGGACAGGGGTAGGTATTGGGGGACCTGGGTCTTTAGACAAGGGTAGGTGTGGGGTCCTGGGCCTCTGGACAGGGGCAGGTGCCGGGGTCCAGGGCCTCTCGACAGGGGCACGTGCCGTGGGGCCTGGGTCTCTGAACAGGGGTAGGTGCCGGGGGCCTGGGTCTCTGGACAGGGGCTGGTGCCGGGGGCCTGGGTCTCTCAACGGGGATAGGTGCCTGGGGCCTGGGTCTCTGGACAGGGACAGGTGCCTGGGGGCCTGGGACTCGACATGGGTAGGTCCCGGGATCCAGGGCCTCTGGATACGGGCAGGTTCCGGGGGGCCTGGGTCTCTTGACAGGGGCAAATGCAGGGGCACCTGGGTCTCTGGACAGGGATAAGTGCTGGCTGGCCTGGGTCTGGGGACAGGGGTAGGTTCCCGGGGGGCCCGGGTCTCTGGACAGGGGTACGTGCCGGGGTCCAGGGCCTCTGCACAGGGCTAGGTGCCGGGGGCCCTGGGTCTCTGGACAGGGGTAGGTGCCGGGGGCCTGGGTCTCTGGACAGGGGTAGGTGCCTGGGGGCCTGGGTCTCTGGACATGGGTAGGTGCGGGGTGCTGGACAGGGGTTGGTGTTGGGGGACCTCGGCCTCTGTACAGGGGTAGGTGTTGGGGGACCTTGGTCTCTGGACAGGGGTAGGTGCGGGGTCCTGGGCTTCTGGACAGAGGCAGCTGCCGGGGGTTGGGGTCTTTCGACAGGGGCAGATGCCGAGGGGCCTAGGCCTTGGTAGGTGCCGGAGTCCAGGGCCTCTGAACAGGGGCAGGTGCCGGGGCTTAGGTCTCTGTACAGGGGCAGGTGCCGGGGGGGCCTGGGTCTGTGGACAGGGGAAGGTGCCGGGGGGGCTGGGTGTCTGGACAGTGGTAGGTGTCGGAGGGGCTGGGTGTCTGGATAGTGGTAGGTGCCGGGGGGCCCGGGTCTCTGGACAGGGGTAGGTGCCGGGGGGCCCGGGTCTCTGCACAGGGGTAGGTGCCGGGGGGCCCGGGTCTCTGCACAGGGGTAGGTGCCGGGGGGCCCGGGTCTCTGCACAGGGGTAGGTGCCGGGGGGCCCGGGTCTCTTGACAGGTACAGGGGCCGGGGGGCCTGGGTATCCGGACAGGGGTACCCTGGCCAGGGTCCAGGGCATCTGGACATGTTCAGGTGCCGCGGGCATGGGTCTTTTCACACGGGCAGATGCGGGGGCGCCTATGTCTCTGGACAGAGGTAGGTGCCGGAGGGCCTGGGTCTCTGGACAGGGGTAGATGCCGGCGGGCCTGGGTCTCTGGACAGGGGTAGGTGCCGGGGGTCCTGAATCTCTGGACAGGGGTAGGTGCCCGGAGCCTGGGTCTCTGGACAGGGGTAGGTGCCGGGGGGCCTGGGTCTGTGGACAGGGGTAGATGCCGGGGTCCAGGGCCTCTGGACAGGGCTAGGTGCCGGGGTGCCTGAGTCTCTGGACAGGGGTAGCTGCTGGGGGCGGGTGTCTCTGGGCAGGTGTAGGTGCCAGGGGTCCTGAGTCTCTGGACAGGGGAGGTGCCGGGGGCCCGGGTCTCAGGACAGGGGTAGGTGCCGGGGTCCTGAGTCTCTGGACAGGGGTAAGTGCCGGAGGCCTGGGTCTCTGGACAGGTGTAGGTGCCGGGACGCCTTGGTCTTTGGATAGGGGTAGGTGCTGCGGGGCCTGGGTCTCTGGAAGGGGCAGGTGCCTTGGTCTCTGTATAGGGGTAGGTGCTGGGGGGCCTGGGTCTCTGGAAGGGGCAGGTGCCGGGGGCCTAGGTCTCTGAACGGTGGTTGGTGCCAGGGGGCCTGGGTCTCTGGACGGGTAGGTGCCAGGGGTCCTTGGTCTCTGGACGGGGGCAGGTGCCAGGGGGCCTGGGCCTCGGTAGGTGCCGGGTTCCAGGGCCTCTGGACAGGGAAAGGTGCTGGGGGGACTGGGTCTCTGGACAGGGGCTGGTGCCGGGGGCCTGGGTCTCTGAACGGGGATAGGTGCCGGGATCCAGGGCCTCTGGACAGAGGTAGGTGACGGGGGCCTGGGTCTCCGGACAGGGTAGGGGCTGGGGGCCTGGTTCTCTGGAAAGGGTTAGGTGTCGGGGTCCTGGGTCGCTGAACAGGGGTAGGTGTTGCGGTCCTGTGCCTCTGGACAGGGGTAGGTATTGGGGGACCTGGGTCTTTAGACAAGGGTAGGTGTGGGGTCCTGGGCCTCTGGACAGGGGCAGGTGCCGGGGTCCAGGGCCTCTCGACAGGGGCACGTGCCGTGGGGCCTGGGTCTCTGAACAGGGGTAGGTGCCGGGGGCCTGGGTCTCTGGACAGGGGCTGGTGCCGGGGGCCTGGGTCTCTCAACGGGGGTAGGTGCCTGGGGCCTGGGTCTCTGGACAGGGACAGGTGCCTGGGGGCCTGGGACTCGACATGGGTAGGTCCCGGGATCCAGGGCCTCTGGATACGGGCAGGTTCCGGGGGGCCTGGGTCTCTTGACAGGGGCAAATGCAGGGGCGCCTGGGTCTCTGGACAGGGATAAGTGCTGGCTGGCCTGGGTCTGGGGACAGGGGTAGGTTCCCGGGGGGCCCGGGTCTCTGGACAGGGGTACGTGCCGGGGTCCAGGGCCTCTGCACAGGGCTAGGTGCCGGGGGCCCTGGGTCTCTGGACAGGGGTAGGTGCCGGGGGTCTGGGTCTCTGGACAGGGGTAGGTGCCTGGGGGCCTGGGTCTCTGGACATGGGTAGGTGCGGGGTGCTGGACAGGGGTTGGTGTTGGGGGACCTTGGCCTCTGTACAGGGGTAGGTGTTGGGGGACCTTGGTCTCTGGACAGGGGTAGGTGCGGGGTCCTGGGCTTCTGGACAGAGGCAGCTGCCGGGGGTTGGGGTCTTTCGACAGGGGCAGATGCCGAGGGGCCTAGGCCTTGGTAGGTGCCGGAGTCCAGGGCCTCTGAACAGGGGCAGGTGCCGGGGCTTAGGTCTCTGTACAGGGGCAGGTGCCGGGGGGGCCTGGGTCTGTGGACAGGGGAAGGTGCCGGGGGGGCTGGGTGTCTGGACAGTGGTAGGTGTCGGAGGGGCTGGGTGTCTGGATAGTGGTAGGTGCCGGGGGGCCCGGGTCTCTGGACAGGGGTAGGTGCCGGGGGGCCCGGGTCTCTGCACAGGGGTAGGTGCCGGGGGGCCCGGGTCTCTGCACAGGGGTAGGTGCCGGGGGGCCCGGGTCTCTGCACAGGGGTAGGTGCCGGGGGGGCCCGGGTCTCTGCACAGGGGTAGGTGCCGGGGTCCTGGGTCTACCTAAACCCCCGGCACCTGACCCTGTTCAGAGGCCCTGGACCCGGGCACCTACCCATGCCCAGGCCCCTCGGCACCTGACCCTGTCCAGGGACCCAAACCCCTGGCACCTGCCTCTGTCCAAAGGCCCAGGACCCTGCATCTACCCCTATCCAGAGACCAGGGTCCCCCAACACCTATCCCGGTCCAGAGGCCGAGGTCCCCCACACCTACCCCTGTACAGCTCCCTGCACCTACCCCTCTCCAGTGACCCAGGCCCCCAGGCACCTACCTGTGTCCAGAGACCCTGGCCCCCCGGCACCTACTCCTGTCCAGAGACCCAGCCCCCGGCACCTACCCTTTCCAGAGACCCAGGACACCGGCCCCTACCCCTGTCCAGAGACCCAGGCCCCCCGCACCTACCCCTGTCCAGAGTCCCTGGACCCTGGAAGCTACCCCCGTTGAGACCCAGGCCCCCCACAGCTGCCCCTGTCCAGACATCCTGGACCCCGGCAATTACCCAGGCCGTGGCCCCCTGGCACCTACCCCGTCCAGACACCCAGGACCCCTGGCACCTACACCTGTCCAGACACCCAGTCCCCTGGCACCTACCCCTGTCCAGAGGCCATGGACCCTGGCACCTATCCCTGTCCAGAGACCCAGGTACCCCGGCACCTTCCCCCGTTCAGAGACCCAGGCCTCTGGCACCTGCCTCTGTCCAGAGACCCTGGACCCTGGCACCCACACAGGCCCAGGCCCCCCGGCACCTACCCCTGTCCAGAGACACAGGCCCCCAGGCACTTACCCTTGTCCAGAGATCCAGGACCCGGGCTCCTACCCCTGTCCAGAGACACAGGCCCACGGCACCTACCCGGTCTGGAGGCCCAGGAACCCTGGCACCTACCCCCGTCCAGAAATGCAGGCCCCCGGGACCTACACTGTCCAGAAGCCCTGGACCCCGGCAGCTACCCCCGTTCAGAGACCCAAGCCCCCAGCACCTGGCCCTGTCCAGAGACTCAGGCCCTCCGGCACCTACCCTTGTCCAGAGACTCAGGTCCGCCGGCCCCTACCCCTGTCCAGAGACTCAGGCCCCCCGGCCCCTACCCCTGTCCAGAGACCCAGGCCCCCCGGCACCTACCCTGTCCAGAGACCCAGGACACCGGCACCTACCGCTGTCCAGAGACCCAGGCTCGGGGCACCTACCCCTGTTTACAGGCTTTATACCCCGGCACCTACCAACGTTCAGAGACCCAGGCCCCCGGCCCATGGCCATGTGAACAGATCCAAACCCTAGGCACCTGCCTCTGTCTAGATGCCCTGGACCCAGGCACCTACCCAGGCCCAGGCTCCCTGGTACCTACCCCCGTTCAGAGACCCAGGACCCCTGGCACCTACACCTGTCTAGAGACCCAGGTCCCCGGCACCTACCCTGTCCAGAGACACTGGACCCTGGCACCTACCCCTATCCAGAGACCCAGGCTCTCGGCACCTATCCCTGTCCAGAGACCCAGGCCTCCCGGCACCTGCCCCTGTCGAGAGGCCTTGGACCCCAGCACCTACCCAGGCACAGGCCGCCCGGCACCTACCTCTGTCCAGAGATCCAGGGCCCCAGGCACCTAGCCCTGTCCAGAGGCCCTGGACGCCGGCATCTACCCCTGTCCAGAAACCCAGGCCCCCCGGCACCTACCCCTGTCCAGAGATCCAGGCCCCCGGGACCTACCCTGTCCAGAGGCCCTGGATCCCAGCAGCTACCCCCGTTCAGAGACCCAGGCCCCCAGCACCTGGCCCTGTCCAGAGATCCAGGCCCCCCGACACCTGACCCTGTCCAGACACCCTGGACCCTGGCAGCTACCCAGGCCCAGGCCCCCCGGCACCTACCCGCGTCCAGAGACCCAGGACCCTTGACACCTACGCCTGTCCAGAGACCCAGGACCCCGGCACCTACCCTGTCCAGAGACCCTGGGCCCCGGCACCAACCCCTGTCCAGAGACCCAGGCTCCCCGGCACCTACCCCTGTCCAGAGACCCAGGCCCCCCGGCACCTACCCCTGTCCAGAGACCCAGGCTCCCGGCACCTATCCCGTCCAGAGACCCAGGACCCCTGGCACATACCCCTGTCCATAGACCCTGGACCCCGGCACCTGCCCCTGTCCGGAGACCCAGGCCCCCCGGCACCTACCCCTGTCCGGAGACCCAGACCCCTGGCACCTACTCTGTCCAGAGCCCCGGGACCCCTGGCAACTACCCGTGTCCAGACATCCAGGCCCCAGGCACCTACCCCGTACATGCGCCCTGGAGCCCGGCACCTACCCCTGTCCAGAGACCCAGGCCCCCCTGCATTTGCACCTGTCCAGAGACCCAGGCGCCCCAGCACCTACCCCTGTCCAGAGACACAGGGCCCTGGCACATACCCCGTCCAGAGACCCAGGACCCCTGGCACCTACCCCTGTTCAGAGACCCAGGCCCCAGGCACCTAGCTCTGTCCAGAGACCCAGGCCTTCGGGCACCTACCCCTCTCCAGAGACCCAGGCTCCCCGGAAACTAGCCCTGTCCAGAGGCCCTGGACCCTGGCACCTGCCTCTGTCCACAGACCCAGGCCCCCCGGCACCTACTCCTGTCCAGAGACACAGGGCCCCGGCACTTACCCCGTCCAAAGACCCAGGACCCCTGGCACCTACCCCTGTCCAGAGACCCAGGCCCCAGGCACCTAGTCCTGTCCAGAGGCCCCGGACCCTGGCGCCTATCTCTGTCCAGAGACCCAGGCTCCGGCACCTACCCGCGTTCAGAGATCCAGGCCCCCGGCACCTGTCCCTGTCCAGAGAACCAGGCCCCCGGCACATGCCCCTGACCAGAGGCCCTGGACCCCCGCACCTACCCAGGCCCAGGCCCCCCGGCACCTACCCTTCTCCAGAGACCCATGCCCCCCGGCAACTTGCCCTGTCCAGAGGCCCTGGACCCCGGCACCTACCCATGCCCACCCCCCGGAACCTACCCCCGTCCAGAGACCCAGGACCTCTGGCACCTACCCCTGTTCAGAGACCCAGGCCCCCAGCACCTACCCTGTCCAGATGCCATGGACACCGGCACCCACCGCTGTCCAGAGTCCCAGGCCCCCCGACACCTACCCCTGTTCAGAGACCCCACCCAGCACCTGCCCCTCCCAGAGACTCAAGCCCCTCAGCACCTATCCCTATCCGGAGACCCAGGCCCCCTGGCACCTACCGCTGTCTGGAGTCCCAGGCCCCCCGGGCCCCTGCCGCTGTCCGGAGGGCCAGGCAAACCGGCCCATGCCCCTGTCCGGAGGCCCAGGCCCCCCGGCACCTGCCCCTGTCCGGAGGCCCAGACCCCCTGGCAACTGCCCCTGTCCAGAGACTCAGGACCCCGGCACCTATACCGTGCAGAGGCCCTGGACCGCGGCACCTACCCTGTTCACAGACCCAGGCCCTCGGCACCTGCCACTGTCCAGAGATTCCGGCCTCCTGGCACCTGCCCCTGTCCAGAGGCCCTGGACCCCGGCACCTACCCAGGCCCAGGCCCCCCGGCACCTACCCCCGTTCAGAGACCCAGGACCCCCGGCACCTACCGAGGCTCATGCCCCCCGGCACCTACCCCTATCCAGAGACCCAGGACACCGGCACCTACCCTGGCTGAGGCCCCCCGGCACCTACCCCCATCCAGAGACCCAGGCCTTCCGGCTTCTACCCCCGTTCAGAGACCAGGCCCCCGGCACCTACCCCTGTCCAGAGACCAAGGCCCCCCGTGTCCTGCCCCTATCCAGAGGCCCTGGACCCCGACACCTACCTAGGGCCAGGTCCCATGGCACCTACCCCCGTCCAGAGACCCAGGACCCCCGGCACCTACCCCCGTTCAGAGACCCAGGACCCCCGGAACCTACCCCCGTTGAGACACCCAGGCCTCTGGCACCTGCCCCTTCCACAGACCCAGGCCCCCCGGCACCTACCCCTGTCCTGAGACCCAGGCCCCCGGGAACCTAGCCCTGTCCAGGGGCCCTGGACCCCGGCACCTACCCCTGTCCAGAGACCCAGGCCCCCTGCACCTACCCCTGTCCAGAGATCCAGGCCCTTCGGCACCTACCCCTGTCCAGAGGCCCTGGACCCCGGCACCTACCCAGGCCCAGGCCCCCAGCACCTACCCCTGTCCAGAGACCCAGGACCCCGGCACCTACCCCTGTCCACAGACTCAGGACCCCCGGCACCTACTCCTGTCCAGAGACCCAGGATCCCTGCACCTAGCCCTGTCCACAGACCCAGGCCCCCTGGCACCTACCTCTGTCTAGAGACCCAGGACCCTCGGCACCTACCCCTGTCAACAGACTCAGGGCCCCCCGCACCTACCCCTGCCCAGAGACCCGGGACCCCGGCTCCTATCCTGTCCAGAGACACAGGACCGCTGGCACATACACCTGTCCACAGACCCTGGACCCCTGGCACGTGCCCCTGTCCGGAGACCCAGGCCCCCGGAACCTACCCCGTACATGCGCCCTGGAGACCGGCACCTACCCCGTCCAGAGACCGAGGCCCCCCGACACCTAACCCTGTCCAGAGACCCAGGCGCCCCGGAACCTGACCCTGTCCAGAGACCCAGGCCCCCCGGCACCTACCCTTGTCCAGAGACACAGCCCCCCCGGCACCTTACCCTGTCCAGAGGCCCTGGACCCCGGCACCTATCCCTGTCCAGAGACCCAGGCCCTCCGGCACCTGCCCTGTGAAGAGGCCCTGGACCCCGGAACCTTCCCCTGTCCAGAGACCAAGGCCCCCCTGCACCTGCTCCTGTCCAGGGACCCAGGCCCCCCGGCACCTACCCTGTCAAGAGACCCAGGCCCCCTGGCACCTACCCCTGTCTAGAGACCCAGGACCCTCGGCACCTACCCCTGTTAACAGACTCAGGGCCCCCGGCACCTACCCCTGCCCAGAGACCCGGGACCCCGGCTCCTATCCTGTCCAGAGACACAGGACCGCTGGCACATACCCCTGTCCACAGACCCTGGACCCCGGCACCTACCCCTGTCCGGAGACCCAGGCCCCCCGACACCTAACCCTGTCCAGAGACCCAGGCGCCCCGGAACCTGACCCTGTCCAGAGACCCAGGCCCCCCGGCACCTACCCTTGTCCAGAGACACAGGCCCCCCGGCACCTTACCCTGTCCAGAGGCCCTGGACCCCGGCACCTATCACTGTCCAGAGACCCAGGCCCTCCGGTACCTGCCCCTGTGAAGAGGCCCTGGACCCTGGAACCTTTCCCTGTCCAGAGACCAAGGCCCCCCTGCACCTGCTCCTGTCCAGAGACCCAGGCCCCCCGGCACCTACCCCTGTCCGGAGACCCAGGCCCCCAGGCACCTGCCCCTGTCCGGAGGCCCTGGACCCCGGCACCTACCCAGGCTCAGCCCCCCGGCACCTATCCCTGTCCAGAGACGCAGGTCCCCCGGCACCTACCCCTGTCCAGAGACCCAGGACCCCGGCACCTACACCTGTCCAGAGACCCAGGACCCCGGCACCTGCCCCTGTCCAGAGACCCAGGCTCCCTGGCACCTACCCTTGTCTAGAGACACAGGCCCCCTGGCACCTTGCCCTGTCCAGAGGCCCTGGACCCCAGCACCTATCCCTGTCCAGAGACCCAGGCCCTCTGGCACCTGCCCCTGTGAAGAGGCCCTGGATCCCGGCACCTTCCCCTGTCCAGAGACCCAGGCCCCCCGGCACCTACTCTGTCCAGAGACCCAAGCCCCCCGACACCTACCCCTGTTCGGATACCCAGGCCCCTTGGCACCTGCCCCTGTCCGGAGGCCCTGGACCCCGGCACCTACCCAAGCTCAGCACCCCGGCACCTATCCCTGTCCAGAGACGCAGGACCCCGGCACCTACCCCTGTCCAGAGACCCAGGACTCCGGCATCTACACCTGTCCAGAGACCCAGCCTCCCCCGCACCTGCACCTGTCCTGAGGTCCCGGACCCCGGCACCTACCCAGGCCCAGTCACCCCGGCACCGACCCTTGTCCAGAGACCCAGGCCCCCCGGCATCTACCCTTGTCCAGAGACCCAGGCCCCCCGGCACCTAGCCCTGTCCAGGGGCCCTGGACCCCGGCACCTACCCCTGTCCAGGGGCCCTGGACCCCGGCACCTACCCCTGACAAGAGATCTAGGGCCCCCGGCACCTACCGCTCTCCAGAGACCCAGGCCCCCCGGCACCTACCCCTGTCCAGAGACCCAGGCACCCCGGCACCTAGCCCTGTCCAGAGGCCCTGGACCCCGGCACCTACCCAGGCCCAGGTCCCCCAGAACCAACCCCTGTCCAGAGACCCAGGCCCCCCGGCACCTACCCATGTCCACAGACCCAGGCCCCCCGGCACCTACCCCTGTCCAGAGATCCAGGCCCACGGCACCTACACCTGTCCAGAGACCCAGTCCCTCCGCACCTATCCCTGTCCAGAGACTCAGGACCACTGGCACCTCCCCTGTCCAGAGACCCAGGCCCCCGGCAGCTACCCCTGTCCAGAGACCCAGGCCCCCCCCGGCATCTACCCCAGTCCAGAGACCCAGGCCCTCTGGCACCTACCTCTGTCCAGAGACATAGGCGCCCCAGCATTTGCCCCTGTCAAGGGACCCATGCCCCCGGCACCTGAACATGTTCAAATGCCCTGGACCCCGGCACCTGCCCCTGTCCAGATACCCAGGCCCCCCAGTCCCTGCACCTGTCCAGAGACCCAGGCCCCTCGGCACCTACCCCTGTCCAGAGACCTAGGTCCCCCAGCACCTACCCCTGTCCAGAGGCCCAGGCCCCCAGGCACTTACCATTGTCCAGAGATCCAGGCCCCCGGGCACCTACCCCTGTCCAGAGACCCCGGCCCCCGTGACCTACCCCATCCAGAGGCCCAGGACCCCTGGTACCTACCCCTGTCCAAAAACCCAGGCCCCCGGGACCTACCCTGTCCAGAGGCCCTGGACCCCATCAGCTACCCCCGTTCAGAGACCCATGCCCCCGGCACCTGGCCCTGTCCAGAGATCCAGGCCCCCCGGCACCTCACCCTGTCCAGACACCCTGGACCCCGCCACCTACCCAGGCCCAGGCCCCCCTGCACCTACCCGCGTCCAGAGACCCAGGACCCTTCACACCTACGCCTGTCCAGAGACCGAGGCCCCCGGCACCAACCCCTGTCCAGAGACCCAGGCTCCCGGGCACCTACCCCTGTCCAGAGACCCAGGGCCCCCGGCACCTAGCCCTGTCCAGAGGCCCCGGACCCCAGCACCTACCCCTGTTCTCAGACCCAGGCCAGCCGGCACCTACCCCTGTCCAGAGACCCTGGACCCTGGCACCTACCCCTGTCCAGAGACCAAGGCCCCCCGGCACCTACCCCTGACAAGAGATCTAGGGCCCCCGGCACCTACCGCTCTCCAGAGACCCAGGCCCCCCAGCACCTACCCCTGTCCAGAGACCCAGGCACCCCGGCACCTACCCCTATCCAGAGACCCAGGCGCCCCGGCACCTACCCCTGACCAGAGACTCAGGCGGCCCCCCGGCACCTACCCCTGTCCAGAGACCCAGGCCCCCCGGCACCTACCCTGTCCAGAGACCCAGGCGCCCCGGCACCTACCCCTGTCCAGAGACTCAGGCCCCCCAGCACCTACCCCTGTCCAGACACCCAGGCCCCCCGGCACCTACCCTGTCCAGAGACCCAGGCCCCCCCGGCACCAGCAGAGCAGTCAGTGGAAACCTGGAGCATGGCAGCATCGCACTCCAGGGAGCCTGCTTACTCGCCCGAGGGCCTTCCCGGCCTCCAGGCGGCGCCCGCAAGAGCGGGGCTCAGAGCCCTTTCTCCGCGGTGCGGGTAGGGGTACGGTGCGGGGGGAGGGGGTTCTCTCCGTCATTGGCTGTCAGCGCGCGCATGCGCCAGCCGGCTGGCTGTTAACGGGCACATGCGCGCGCTGGTGCCTACCGGCTCTGCTCGGCTAGACGCTGCTTTCAGAGGCTGGAGACTCGAGTGTCCCTGGCGGCGGTTGTGGCTGGAGCTGATTACCTCCGGGTGCTTTGGTCCAGAGCGGCGGAAAGCCAGTAGGAATTGAATTATCTTGAAGCCAGTCCCTTAGCCTGGGCGATCTTTGGTTTCAGGATGAGGGTCGGGGAGTGGTTCCTGAGGGCCTGGAGGAGACACGTGGCTAGATGGAGGAAGAATCATCACAAGGATGGCGATGGTTTCTCGAACACCCGGTACCGCATCCGGCCGAAGGATCTAGGCATGATCCACAGAGCTGCCATCGCAGGTGATGTCAACAAGGTGGACCAGATCCTCTTACTCCAGGTCAATGAGATAAACGACGGAGACAAGAAGAAGAGGTAATGGCCGGGGTCGGGGGCTGCTAAGGGAGGCCTGGGGAGAGGGGAGAAGCCCCCATTCCTGGTTTTGGGGTAGAGGAGATATGGTGCGGGTGAAGGCATGGGTGGGGTGGAAGTCAGGCTGGGGGTGGAGTTGGGTGGGCGATGGGGGGACTGTGGTGGGGGTAGAGTTGGGTGAGGGACTGTGGTAGGAAGTGGAGTTGGGTGGCGTTGGATGTGGGGGACTATGGTGAGTGTAGCGTTGGTGACGGACTGGTGGGGAGTGGAGTGGAGTAAGGGTTGAATGGGATGAGGAACTGTGGTGGAGGGTGGGTGAGGGCATTGGATGTGATGGGGACTGGTCAGGAGTGGAGTGGAGTGAAGCTTGGATGGGGTGTGGAGTGGTGTGGGGGGTTGAATGGGATAGGGTTGGATGGAGTGGGGGCACTGGTGAGGGATAGAGTTGGGTAGAATGTGGGTGGAATGCAAGGTGGGGGTGAGGTGAGTGCTGTCATAAAGGGCACTGGGCTCTCTACCCTTGGCAGGTTCAGTAGCACTTGGGATGTGGAAACTTTGCCATGGGGCTGGAGCACCCAAGCCATCTTTCTCAGCAGCAAAACAAAAACAACGCTTAGCTGGTTTCTGATCTACTCATCATTCCCCTTATAGAGCACTTTATAAACCATTTTAAAGTGATTTAACAAAATTAAGTATATACATCACTTTATTTTTCTGTTTTTATGTTCTTTTTTTATTGCATTTTAGGTTTTGGGGTACATGTGAAGAATGTGCAAGATTGTTGCATAGGTACACACATGGCAGTGTGATGTGCCGCCTTCCTCCCCATCACCTTTATCTGGCATTGCTTCCCATGCTATCTCTCCCTAACTCCCCACCCCCCGCTGTCCCTCCCCCATTTCCCCCTGTCAGACCCCAGTGGGTGATGCTCCCCTTCATGTGTCCATGTGTTCTCATTGTTTAATACCCACCTATGAGTGAGAACATGCAGTGTTTGATTTTCTGTTCTTGTGTCAGTTTGCTGAGACTGATGGTTTCAAGGTTCATCCATGTCCCTACAAAGGACACAAACTCATCGTTTTTGATGGCTGCATAGTATTCCATGGTGTATATGTGCCACATTTTCCCTGTCCAGTCTATCATCGATGGGCATTTGGGTTGGTTCCAGGTCTTTGCTATTGTAAACTGTGCTGCATTGAACATTCGTGTGCATGTGTCCTTATAGTAGAATGATTTATAATCCTTTGGATATATACCCAGTAATGGGATTGCTGGATCAAATGGAATTTCTATGTCTAGGTCCTTGAGGAATCGCCACACTGTATTCCACAATGGTTGAACTAATTTACACTCCCACCAACAGTGTAAAAGTGTTCCTATTTCTCCACATCCTCTCCAGCATCTGTTGTCTCCAGATTTTTTAATGATCACCATTCTAACTGGCGTGAGATGGTATCTCAGTGTAGTTTTGATTTGCATTTCTCTAATGACCAGTGATGATGAGCATTTTTTCATATGTTGGCCTCATATATGTCTTCTTTTGTAAAGTGTCTGTTCATATCCTTTGCCCACTTTTGAGTGGGCTTGTTTGTTTTTTTCTTGTAAATCTGTTTTAGTTCTTTGTAGATTCTGGATATCAGCCCTTTATCAGATGGGTAGATCGCAAAAATTTTTTCCCTTTCTGTTGGTTGCCAGTTCACTCTAATGACTGTTTCTTTTGCTATGCAGAAGCTGTGGAGTTTGATTAGGTCCCATGTGTCTATTTTGGCTTTTGTTGCCAATGATTTTGGTGTTTTGGTCATGAAGTCCTTGCTTACACCTATGTCCTGAATGGTTTGCCTAGGTTTTCTTGTAGAGTTTTTATGGTGTTGGGTCTTATGTTTAAGTCTTTAATCCATCTGGAGTTAATTTTAGTATAAAGCGTCAGGAAGGGGTCCAGTTTCTGCTTTCTGCACATGGCTAGCCAGTTTTCCCAACACCATTTATTAAACAGGGACTCCTTTTCCCATTGCTTGTTTTTGTCAGGTTTGTCAAAGATTGGATGGTTGTAAATGTGTGGTGTTGCCTCAGAGGCCTCTGTTCTGTTCCATTCGACTATATCTCTGTTTTGGTACCAGTACCATGCTGTTTTGATTACTGTAGCCTTGTAGTAAAGTTTGAAGTCCGGTAGTGTGATGCCTCCTGCCTTTTTTTTTTTTTTTTTTTTTTTGCTGAGAATTGACTTGGCTATGCGGGCTCTCTTTCGGTTCCATATGAAGTTTAAGGTGGTTTTTTCCAGTTCTGTGAAGAAGGTCATTGGTAGCTTGATGGGGGTAGCATGGAATCTGTAAATTACTTTGGGCAGTATGGCCATTTCCACGATATTGATTCTTCCTAACCATGAACATGGAATGTTTCTCCATCTGTTTGTGTCCTCTCTTATTTCCTTGAGCAGTGGTTTGTAGTTCTCCTGGAAGAGGTCCTTTACATCCTTTGTTGTATTCCTAGATATTTTATTCTCTTTGTAGCAATTGTGAATGACAGTTCGTTCTTGACTTGGCTCTCTTTGAGTCTGTTATTGGTGTATAGGAATGCTTGTGATTTTTGCACATTGATTTTGTATCCTGAGACCTTGCTGAAGTTGCTTATCAGTTTCAGGAGATTTTGGGGTGAGATGATGGGGTCTTCTAGACATACAATCATGTCATCTGCAAATAGAGACAATTTGACTTCCTCCTATCCTATTTGAATACACTTTATTTCTTTTTCTTGCCTGATTGCTCTGGCTAGAACTTCCAATACTGTATTGAATAGGAGTGGTGAGAGAGGGCATCCTTAACTAGTGCCAGATTTCAAAGGGAATGCTTCCAGTTTTTGCCCATTCAGTATGATATTGGCTGTTGGTTTGTCGTAAGTAGCTTTTATTATTTTGAGATACGTTCCATCAATACCTAGTTTATTGAGGGTTTTTAGCATAAAGGGCTGTTGCATTTTGTCAAATGCCTTCTCTGCATCTATTGATATAATCATGTGGTTTTTGTCTTTGGTTCTGTTTATGTGGTGAATTACGTCTATAGACTTGTGTATGTTGAACCGGCCTTGCGTCCCTGGGATGAAGCCTACTTGATCATGGTGGATAAGCTTTTGGATGTGCTGTTGCAGTCAGTTTGCCAGTATTTTATTGAAGATTTTTGCATCTATGTTCATCATGGATATTGGCCTGAAGTTTTCTTTTCTTGTTGAGTCTCTGCCAGGTTTTGGTATCAGGATGATGTTGGTCTTATAAAATGATTTGGGAAGGATTCCCTCTTTTTGGATTGTTTGGAATAGTTTCATAAGGAGTGGTACCAGCTCCTCTTTGTATGTCTTGTAGAATTCGGCTGTGAACCCATTTGGACCTGGGCTTTTTTTTGGTTGGTAGGCTATTAGTTGCTGCCTCAACTTCAGACCTTGTTATTGGTCTATTCAGGGTTTCGACTTCTTCCTGGTTTAGGCTTGGGAGGATGCAAGTGTCCAGGAATTTATCCATTTCTTCCAGGTTTACTAGTTTATTTGCATAGAGTTGTTTGTAATAATCTCTGATGATGGTTTGTATTTCTGTGGAATCTGTGGTGATATCCCTTTTATCGTTTTTTATTGCATCTATTTGATTATTCTCTTCTTTTTTTTTTTTTTTTTTTTTTTTTTTTGCGACGGAGTTTCGCTCGTTACCCAGGCTGGAGTGCAATGGCGCGATCTCGGCTCACCGCAACCTCCGCCTCCTGGGTTCAGGCAATTCTCCTGCCTCAGCCTCCTGAGTAGCTGGGATTACAGGCACGTGCCACCGTGCCCAGCTAATTTTTTGTGTTAGTAGAGACGGGGTTTCACCATGTTGACCAGGATGGTCTCGATCTCTTGACCTTGTGATCCACTCGCCTTGGCCTCCCAAAGTGCTGGGATTACAGGCTTGAGCCACCACGCCCGGCCTCTCTTCTTTTTTGTTATCTGGCTAGTGGTCTATTTTGTTGATCTTTTCAAAAAATCAGCTCCTGGATTTATTGATTTTTTGAAGGTTATTTTTGTGTCTCTATCTCCTTCAGTTCTGCTCTGATCTTAGTTATTTCTTGTCTTCTGCTAGGTTTTGAGTTTTTTTTGATCTTGCTCCTCTAGCTCTTTCAATTTTGATGATAGGGTGTTGATTTTTTATCTTTCTTTGCTTGTCATGTGGGCATTTATTGCTATATATTTTCCTCTAGACACTGCTTTAAATGTGTCCCAGAGATTCTGGTATGTTGTGTCTTCGTTCTCTTTGGTTTCAAAGAACATCTTTATTTCTGCCTTCATTTCATTGTTTATCCAGTCAACATTTAAGAGCCAGTTGTTCAGTTTTCATGAAGCTGTGCAGTTCTGAGTTCGTTTCTCAGTTCTGAGTTCTAACTTGATTGCACCGTAGTCTGAGAGACTGTTTTGATTTCCATTCTTTTGCATTTGCTGAGGTGTGATTTACTTCCAATTATGTGGTCAATTTTAGGGTAGGTGTGATGTGGTGCTGAGAAGAATGTATATTCTGTGAATTTGGGGTGGAGAGTTCTGTAAATGTCTATTAGGTTTGCTTGGTCCAGATCTGAGTGCAAGTCCTGGATATCCTTGTTAATTTTCTGTCTCGTTGATCTAATATTGACAATGGGGTGTTAAAGTCTCCCGCTATTATTGTGTGGGAGTCTAAGTCTCTTTGTAAGTCATTAAGAACTTGCCTTATGTATCTGGGTGCTCCTGTATTAGGTGCATATATATTTAGGATCATTAGCTCTTCTTGTTTCATTGATTCTTTTACCATTATGTAATGTCCTTCTTTGTCTCTTTTGATCTTTGTTGGTTTAAAGTCTATTTTATCAGAGATGAGAATTGCATCTCCTCCTTTTTTTTTGCTCTCCATTTGCTTGGTAAATCTTCCTCCATCCCTTTCTTTTGAGTCTTTGTGTATCCTTGCATGTAAGATGGGTTTCCTGGATACAGCACACTGATGAGTTTTGGCTTTTTATCCAATTTGCCAGTCTGTATCTTTTGATTGGGGCATTTAGCCCATTTACATTTAGGGTTAATATAGTTATGTGTGAATTTGATCCTTCCCTTTTGAGGCTAGCTGGCTGTTTTGCCCATTAGTTGATGTAGTTTCTTCATTGTGTTGATGCCCTTTACGATTTGGTATGTTTCTGGAGTGGCTGGTACTGGTTGTTCCTTTCTATGTATAGTGCCTCTTTCAGGAGCTCTTGTAAAGCAGACCTGGTGGTGATGAAATCTCTGAGTACTTGCTTGTTCGTAAAGGATTTTATTTTTCCTTCACTTATGAAGCTTAGTTTGGCCGGATATGATATTGTAGGTTGAAAGTTCTTTTCTTTAAGGATGTTGAATATTGGCCTCCACTCTCTTCTGGCTTGTAGGGTTTCTGCTGAGAGATGTGCTGTGAGTCTGATGGGCTTCCCTTTGTGGGTGACCCGACCTTTCTCTCTGGCTGCCCTTAGCATTTTTTTCCTTCATTTCAACCCTGGTGAATCTGGCAATTATGTGCCTTGGGGTTGCTCTTCTTGAGGAATATCTTTGTGGTGTTCTCTGTATTTCCTGGACTTGAATATTGGCCTGCCTTGCTAGGTTGGGGAAGTTTTCCTGGATAATATCCTGAAGAGTATTTTCCAGCTTGGACTCATTCTTTCCATCATATTCAGGTACACCTATCAAATATATATTAGGTCTTTTCACATAGTCCCATATTTCTTGTTGACTTTGTTCATTCCTTTTTATCCTTTTTTCTCTAATCTTCCCTTCTCCTTTTATTTCATTGAGTTGATCTTTGACCTCTGATATCCTTTCTTCTGCTTAGTCAATTCGGCTGTTGAAACTTATGTATGCTTCACCAAGTTCTCGTGTTGTGTGTTTCAGCTCCATCAATTCACTTGTATTCCTCTCTAAGTTGTTTATTCTCGTTAGGATTTCATCAAATCTTTTTTCAAGGTTCTTAGTTTCTTTGCATTGGGTTAGAACATGTTCTTTTAGCTCACAGAAGTTTCTTATTACCCACCTTCTGAAGCCTGAGTCTGTCAATTCATCACACTCATTCTCCATCCAGCCTTGTTCCCTTCCTGGTGAGGAGTCATGATCCCTTGTAGGAGGAGAGGCGTTCTGGTTTTGTGTGTTTTCATCCTTTTTGCACTGGTTTCGTCCCATCTTTCTCGATTTATCCACCTGTCATCTTTGTAGTTGTTGACTTTCAGATTGGGTCTCTGAGTGGACATCCAGTTTGTTGATGACGAAATTATTTCTTTCTGTTTCTTAGTTTGCCTTCTAACAGTCTGGCCCCTCTGCTGTAGGACTGCTGAGGTCCACTCCAGGCCCTGCTTGCCTGGGGATCACCTGCAGCAGCTGCAGAACAGTAAGGGTTGCTGCCACTTTCTTCTTCTGCTATCTTTGTCCCAGAAGGATACCCACCAGATGTCAGTCTGAGCTCTCCTTTATGAGGTGACTCTTTGGATATACGGGGGTCAGGGAGTTGCTTGAGGAGACAGTCTCTCCTTTATCGGAGCTCAAGTGCTGATCTGTGAGCTCCATTGTTCATTCAGAGCTGCTGGGCAGGTACGTTTAAGTCTGCTGCAGCAGAACTCATAAACCCCCTTTTTTCTTCCCCAGGTGCTCTGTCCCAGGGAGTTAGGGCTTTATTTATGAGTTTCTGTTGTGCTGCTGCCTTTTTTCAGGGCTGGCCTGCCCAGTGAGGAGGCAGCCTAGTCACTGTCTGCTGCAGAGGTTTCACTGAGCTGCTGTGGGCTCCGCCCAGCTGCCATGTGAACTTCCCTGCAGTCCTGTTTATACGGGTATAGTTAGAACTGCCTTGTCAATGTTTGGCCACCTCTATAATGGCGAACTCTCTCTGTAATCGTGGGCTGCCTCGGCAATGGCGGACTACCTCCATAGTGGTGGACTGCCTCGGTAATGGCGGACGCCCCTCCCCAACTGAGTTGGGCCATCCCAGGTTCAGCTGTGCTTGCTGTGAAATTCTCAGTCCAGAGTGTTTCAGATTGCTGTTTTTTCTTGGGGGTGGGACCAGCTGAGCCTGATCACCTGGCTCCCTGCCTCAGAGCCCTTTTTTTTCTTTCTTTGTTTTTCAGTTGAATGTGTGACTCTGTCTCGCAGGTGTTCCAGTCGCCTGTTGAAAAGGCTCCGGGATCTGTGTGATTTCCCGTGCAGTTACCCACTGCGCCGGCTGAAACAGCCACTCTGAGATTCATGGCACTTTTTTGCCCAGGAATCTCCTGGCCTGGCTCCCTGTTTCAGCCCCCTTTTTTATCAGTTGAATGGGTGACTCTATCTCCCAGGAGCTCCAATCACCAGCTAAAATGGTGCCCAGACCCATGTATTTTGTGCGGAGAACCACAGCACCAGCCAAAACAGCCGTGCTGGTGACTCATGGGGCTCCTCTGCTTGGGAATCTCCTGGTCTGTGGGCAATAAAAATCCATCTGGAAATGCAGCATCCACTCACTCTCCATGCTTTCCCTGGAAGCTGCAATCCTGAGCTGCTCCTAATCGGCCATCTTGGAGCCATTCCTTGTAAAGGGGACATTATTATGTGTGCTTGTAGGTTTTTCTGCATACATTTTATTGTATATATAATTTTTATTATATAAAGGTTTATTACATATATGCAAACAATAATAATGAACTCCTCAGCTCTGTGTATTCATTCTTTCACTCCATTTATTTCTTCAACGTAAGCCAAATACCTTTCATGTAACAGACACATTCTTCCATCTTTCAGGACCCCCTTCCATCCTTAAAAGTTTCACTTACCTGCCCAGCCTGAGCAAGCTGAGAGATTTAAAATTGGACTATTAGGGTTAAATCTCAATTGAAGCTTTTATTCCCTTTTTTCAAATGAAAGTATTTCTGAAGCTAGGAAATATTTGTAAAAGATAACCTTTAAATACCCTTCTGAGAATTTAAATTTAGCTCACAGAAGTTTAAATACCAACAGTGTTAAACACTACTATTAATTTTTGGAATTACTTGATTCAATACATTCTATAAATCTAAGTATTAACAAAATAGATATTCCTATTCATTTGAATCCTGAGTTTTCTTTGGCTCTAAGTTTTCTGAAAAAGTAAGAATTACTTTGTTTTAAAAATGTGTTGTTATTTTCATTTCAGCCCTCTTTTTCTGTGGTACTTATAAGAATGAAAATGTATTTCGATACCAATCATATGAGTAGAGCTGCCTGTTCTATATACCATATCTCAGTGTAAGGCACTGTGAATTATGGGATGCCGCATTATTTTATGTATCAGTAAGAAAATGTTTAAAATACTGCCAATAGACTGGGCATGGTCCTCAAACCTGTAATCCCAGCACTTTGGGAGGCCAACGAAGGAGGATCACCAGAGGTCAGGAGTTTGAGACCAGCCTGCCTAACATGGTGAAACCCCATCTCTACTGAAAATACAAAAAATTACCCGGCCGGGGGCCTGGGTCTATGAACGGCGGTAGGTGCCAGGATCCAGAGCCTCTGGACAGGGGTAGGTGCCGGGGGCCTGGGTCTCTGGACAGCGATAGGTGCCGGGGTCCTGGGTCTCTGGACAGGGGGAGGTGCCAGGAGGCCTGGGTCTCTAGATAGTGGCAGGTGCCGGGGGCCTGGGACTGTGGACAGGGGTAGGTGCATAGGGGCCTGGGTCTCTGCCAGAGGTAGGTGCCGGGGGGCCTTGGTCTCTGGACAGGGTAGGTGCCGGACGTCTGGGTCTCTGGACAGGGGTAGGTGCCGGGGGGCCTGGGTCTCTGAAGGGGAATAGGTGCCAGGGAGCCTGGGTCTCCGGACAGAGGTAGGTGCCGGAGTCCATATCCTCTGGACAGGGTAGGTGTTGGGGGCCTGGGTCTCTGGACAGGGTTAGGTGCCAGGGGTCCTGGGTCTCTGGACGGGGGTAGGTGCCGGGGGGACATGGGTCTATGGACACGGACAGGTGCCGGGGGCCCGGGTCGTTGCACAGGGGTAGGTGCCGGGGGCTGGGTCTCTGGACAGGTGTAGGTGCCGGGCTCCTGAGTCTCTGGACAGGGGTAGGTGCCGGGGTCCAGGGCCTCTGTACAGGGCTGGGTACCGGGGGCCCTCAGTCTCTGGACAGGTGTAGGTGCCAGGGCCCTGGGCCTAGGTAGGTGCTAGGGTCCAGGGCCTCTCGACACGGGCAGGTGCCGGGAGGCTTGGGTCTCTGGACAGGTATAGGTGCCAGGGGCCTGGGTCTCTGGACAGGGGTGGGTGCTGGGGTCCAGTGTCTCTGGACAGGGTAGGTGCCGGGGGCCTGGGTCTCTGTAAAGTATAGGTGCCGGGGGCCTGGGTCTCTGGACAGGGGTAGGTGCTGGGGTCCAGGGCCTCTGGACAGCGGCAGGTGCCGGGGGGCCTGGGTGTTTGGACAGGGGTAGGGGCCGAGGGGACTGGGTCTCTGAAGGAGGATAGGTGCCGGGGGGCCTGGGTCTCCGGACAGGGGTAGGTGCCGGGGGGCCTGGGCCTGGATAGGTGCCGGGGTCCAGGACTCTGAACAGGGACAGGTGCCGGGGGTTTAGGTCTCTGGAGAGGGGCAGGTGCCATGGGCCTGGGTCTCCGGACAGGGGTAGGTGCTGGGGGGCCTGGGTCTCTACACAGGGGTAGGTGCCGGGGGCCTGGGTCTCTGGACAGGGGAAGGTGCCGGGAGCGCTGGATGTCTGGACAGGGGTAGGTGCCGGGGGGCCTAGATCTCTGGACAGGCTAGGTGCCGGGGGCCTGGGTCTCCGGGGTATGTGCCGAGGTCCTGGGTCTCTGGACAGGGGTAGGTGCCAGGGGGCCTGGGCCTCTGGACGGGGGTAGGTGCCGGGGGGACTGGGCTTGCGTAGGTGCCAGGGTCCAGGACCTCTGTACAGGGGCAGGTGCCGGGGGGCCTGGGTCTCTGGACAGGGGCAGGTGCCGGGGGGCCTGGGTCTCTGGACAGGGGCAGGTGCCAGGGGGCTGGGTCTGAACGGGGGTGGATGCTGGGGTCCAGGGCCTCTGGACAGGCTAGGTGCCGGGGGCCTGGGTCTCTGGACAGGTGCAGGTGCCGGAGTCCACGGCATCTGGACATGTTCAAGTGCCGGGGGCATGGGTCTCTTGACAGGGGCAGATGCGGGGGCGCCTATGTCTCTGGACAGATGTAGGTGCCTTGGGCCTGGGTCTCTAGAAAGGGGTAGGTGCTGGGGGGCCTAGGCCTGGGTAGGTGCCGGGGTCCAGGGCCTCTGGACAGGGGTAGGTGCCGGGGGACCTGGGTCTCCGGGAGGGGCAGGTGCCGGGGGCCTGGGTCTCTGAAGGAGGATAGGTGCCGGGAGGCCTGGGTCTCCGGACAGGGGTAGTTGCCGGGGGGCCTGGGTCTCTGGATAGGGGTAGGTACTGGGGGCCTGGATCTCTGGAAATGGGCAGGTGCCGTGATCCAGGGCCTCTGGACAGAGGCAGGTGCCGGGGGGCATGGGTCTCTTGACAGGTGCAAATGCAGGGGCGCCTGGGTCTCTGGACAGCGGTAGGTGCCGGATGGCCTAGGTCTCTGGACAGGGGTAGGTGCCGGGGTCCAGGGCCTCTGCACAGAGCTAGGTGCTGGGGGCCCTGGGTCTCTGGACAGGGGTAGGTGCCAGGGAGCCTGGGTCTCTGGACAGGTGTTGGTGCCGGGGTCCAGGGCCTCTGGACAGGGTAGGTGCCGGGGGCCTGGGTCTCTGAACAGGCGTAGGTGTCAAGGGTCCTGGATCTCTGGACGGGTGTAGGTGCCGGGGGGCCTGGGCCAGGGTAGGTGCCGGGGTCCAGGGTGTCTGGACAGGGTGAGGTGCCGGGGGGCCTGGATCTGTGGACAGGGCCAGGTGCCAGGGGCCTGGGTCTCTGAACGGGGGTAGCTGCTGGGGTCCAGGGCCTCTGTACAGGGTAGGTCCCGGGGGCCTGGGTCCCTGGACAGGGACAGGTGCCGAGGGGCCTGGGCCTGGGTAGGTGCCGGGGTCCAGGGCCTCTGATCAGGGAGAGGTGCTGGGGGTTTAGGTCTCTGGAGAGGGGCAGGTGCCAGGGGCCTGGGTCTCCGGACAGGGGTAGGTGCTGGGGGGGCTGGATGTCTGGACAGGGGTAGGTGCCGGGGGGCCTAGGTCTCTGGACAGGGGCAGGTGCCAGGGGCCTGGGTCTGAACGGGGGTGGATGCTGGGGTCCAGGGCCTCTGGACAGGCTAGGTGCCGGGGGCCTGGGTCTCTGGACAGTTGTAGGTTCCTTGGGCCCGGGTCTCTGGACCGCTGTAGGTGCTGGGAGGCCTTGGTCTCTGGACAGGTGTAGGTGCTGGGGGTCCTGACTCTCTGGACAGGCGTAGGTACCGGCGTCCAGGGCCTCTGGACAGGGCTAGGTGCCTGGGGGTCTGGATCTCTGCACAGAGGTAGGTGCCGGGGGGCCTGTGCCTGGGTACGTCCTAGGGTCCAGGGCCTCTCGACAGGGGCAGGTCCCGGGAGGCCTGGGTCTCTGGACAGGGATAGGTGCCGGGGGGCCTGGGTCTCTGGATAGGGGTAGGTGCTGGGGTCCAGTGTCTCGGGACAGGGTAGGTGCCGGTTGTCTCGGTCTCTGGACCGGTGTAGGTGCCAGGGGTCCTGGGTCTCTGAACAGGGGTAGGTGCCGCGGAGCCTGGGCCTGGGTAGGTGCCGGGTCCAGGGCATCTGGACAGAGGCAGGTGCCTAGGGGCCTGGACCTGTTCACATGGCCATGTGCCGGGGGCCTGGGTCTCTGAACGTTGGTAGGTGCCCGGGTATAGAGCCTGTAAACAGGGGTAGGTGCCGGGGTCCTGGGTCTCTGGACAGCGGTAGGTGCCGGTGTCCTGAGTCTCTGGACAGGGTAGGTGCCCGGGGCCTGGGTCTCTGGACAGGGGTACGTGCCGGGGCGCCTGGGTCTCTGGACAGGGGTCGGTGCCGAGGTGCCTGGGCCTGGGGAGGTGGTGGGGTCCAGGGCCTCTGGACAGAGGCAGGTGCTGAGGGGCCTGGGTCTCTGGACAGGGGCAGGTGCCGGGGTCAAGGGCCTCTGGACGGGGTAGTTGCCGGGGATCCTGGGTCTCTTCACAGGGGCAGGTGCCGGGGGGCCTGGGTCTCTTGACAGGGGCAAATGCGGGGGCGCCTGGGTCTCTGGACAGGGGTAGGTGCCAGGGGTCCTGGGTCTCTGGATGGGGGTAGGTGCTGGGAGGCCTGGGCCTGGGTACGTACCGGGGTTCAGGGCGTCTGGACAGAGGCAGGTGCCTGGGGGCCTGGACCTCTGGACATGGGCATATGCCGTGGGCCTGGGTCTCTGAACATTGGTAGGTGCCGGGGTCCAGACCCTCTGAACAGGGGTAGGTGCCAGGGGCCTGAGTCTCTGGACAGCAGTAGATGCCGGAGTCCTGGGTCTCTGGAAAGGGTAGGTGCCGGGGACTTGGGTCTCTGGACAGGGGTAGGTTCCGGGGGGCCTGGACCTGGGTAGGTGCCGGGGTCCAGGGTCTCTGGACAGTGGCAGGTGCCGGGGGCCTGGGTCTCTGGACAGGGGCAGGTGCTGAAGGCCTGGGTCTCTGAATGGGGGTAGGTGCCAGGGTGCCTGGGTCTCTGGACAGGGATAGGTGCCGGGGTCTATGGCCTCTGGACAGGGGTAGGTGCCAGGGTCCTGGGTGTCTGGACAGGTGTAGGTGCCAGGGGTCCTGGGTCTCTGGATGGGGTAGGTGCCAGGGGGCCTCGGCCTGGGTAATTGCCGGGGTCCAGGGTGTCTGGACAGGGGCAGCTGTCGGGGGCCTGGGTCTCTGAACGGGGTTAGCTGCCGGGGTCCAGGGACTCTGGACAGGGGTAGGTGCCGGGGTCCTGGGTCTCTGGAAAGGGTAGGTGCCGGGGGCTGAGTCTCTGGACGGGTAGGTGCCGGGGGGCCTGGGTCTCTGGACAGGGATAGGTGCCGGGGTCTATGGCCTCTGGACAGGGGTAGGTGCCAGGGTTCTGGGTGTCTGGACAGGTGTAGGTGCCAGGGGTTCTGGGTCTCTGGATGGGGTAGGTGCCAGGGGGCCTCGGCCTGGGTAATTGCCGGGGTCCAGGGTGTCTGGACAGGGGCAGCTGTCGGGGGCCTGGGTCTCTGAACGGGGTTAGCTGCCGGGGTCCAGGGACTCTGGACAGGGGTAGGTGCCGGGGTCCTGGATCTCTGGAAAGGGTAGGTGCCGGGGGCTGGGTCTCTGGACGGGTAGGTGCCGGGGGGCCTGGGTCTCTGGACACGTGTAGGTGCCTGGGGGCCTGGGTCTCTGGAGAGGGGTAGATGCGGGGTGCTGGACAGGGGTAGGTGTTGGGGGACCTCGGTCTCTGGACAGGGATAGGTGTTGGGTGACCCTGGTCTCTGGACAGGGGTTGGTGCGGGGTCCTGGGCCTCTGGACAGAGGCAGGTGCCGGGGGTTTGGGTCCCTGGACAGGGTCAGGTGCCGAGGGGCCTGGGCCTGGGTAGGTGCCGGGGTCCAGGGCCTCTGAACAGGGGCACGTGCCGGGCGTTTAGGTCTCTGGAGAGGGGCAGGTGCCAGGGGCCTGGGTCTCTGGACAGGGGTAGGTTCTGTGGGGCCTGGGTCTCTACACAGGGGTAGGTGCCGGGGGGCTGGGTCTCTGGACAGGGGAAGGTGCCTGCGGGACTGGGTGTCTGGACAGGGGTAGGTGCCGAGGGGCCTGGGTCTCTGGACAGGTGCAGGGACCGGGGGCCTAGGTCTCTGGACAGGGCCAGGTGCCGGGGTCCACGGCCTCTGGACAGCGGCAGGTGCCAGGGAGCCTGCGTCTCTGGACAGGGGCAGGTGCCGGGGCTTGGGTCTCTTGACAGGGGTAGGTGCCAGGGATCCTGAGTCTCTGGACAGGCGTAGGTGCTGGGGTCCTGGGTCTCTAGACAGGGGTAGATGCCGGGGAGCCTGGGTCTCTGGACAGGGGTAGGTGCCAGATCCCTGGGTCTCTGGTCAGGGGTAGGTGCCGGGGGGGGCTTAGGTCTCTGGAGAGGGGTAGGTGCCGGTGGGCCTGGTTCTCTGGACAGGGGTAGGTGCCGGGGGCCCTGGGTCTCTGGATAGTGGTAAGTGCGGGGGTCCAGTGCATCTGGACGGTGTAGGTACTGGGGGCCTGGGTCTCTGGACAGGGGTAGGTGCCAGGGCTCCTGGGTCTGTGGAAGGGGTAGGTGCCGGGGACCTGGGTCTCTGGACAGGGGTAGGTGCCGTGGGGCCTGAGTCTCTGGACAGGGGTAGGTGCCGGGTGGCCTGGGTCTCTGGACAGGGGTAGGTGCAGGGCGCCTGGGTCTATGGACAGGGGTAGGTTCCGGGGAGCCTGTGTTTCTGGACAGGGATAGATGCCAGGGTCCAGGGCCTCTAGTCAGGGGTAGGTACCGGGGGCCTGGGTGTCTGGAAAGGGGTAGGTGCCAGGAGTCCTGGGTCTCTGGACAGGGGTAGGTGCCGCGGGGGCCTCAGTCTCTGGACAGGGGTAGGTGTCGGGTTCTGGACAAGGGTAGGTGTTGAGGGACCTGGGCCTCTCTACAGGGATAGGTGTTGGGGAACCTGGGTCTCTGGACGGGGGTAGGTAAGGGGTCCTGGGACTCTGGACAGGGGCAGGTGCCGGGGGCCTGGGTCTCTGGACAAGGGTAGGTGCCGGGGGGCCTGTGTCTCTGGACAGGGGTACGTGCCGGGGGCCTGGCTCTCTGGACAGGGGTTGGTTCCGGGGGGCCTGGGTCTCTGGACAGGGGTAGGTGCTGGGGGCCTGGACCTGGGTAGGTGCCGGGATCCAGGGCCTCTGGTCAGTGGCAGGTGCCGCGGGGCCTTGGTCTCTGGACAGAGGTAGATGCCAGGGGACCTGGGTCTCCGGGAGGGGCGGGTGCTGGGGGCCTGGGTGTCTGAAGGCCTGGGTCTCTGGACAGGGTTAGGTGCCAGGGGTCCTGGGTCTCTGGATGGGGGTAGGTGCCGGGGGGCCTGGGCCTGGGTAGGTGCCAGGGTCAAGGGCCTCTGGACAGGGGTAGGTGCAGGGGGACCTGGGACTCTGGACACGGACTGGTGCCGAGGGCCTGGGTCTCTGGACAGGAGTAGGTGCCGGGGGGCCTGGGACTTTGGACTGGGGTAGCTGCCGGGGGCGTGGGTCTCTGGACAGGTGTAGGTACCGGGGTCCTGAGTCTCTGGACAGGGGTCGGTGCCGGGGGCCTGGGTCTCTGGACAGGGGTAGGTGCCGCAGGGCATGGGTCTCTGGACAAGGGTAGGTGCCGGGGTCCAGGGCCTCTGGACAGGGCTGAGTGCCGGGGACCCTGGGTCTCTGGACAGGTGTAGGTGCTGGGGCCCTGGGCCTAGGTAGGTGCTAGGGTCCAGGGCCTCTTGACAGGGGCAGGTGCTGGGAGGCTTGCGTCTCTGGACAGGGATAGGTGCCGGGGGCCTGGGTCTCTAGACAGGGGTGGGTGCTGGGGTCCAGTGTCTCTGGATAGGGTAGGTGCCGGGGGCCTGGGTCTCTGGACAGGCGTAGGTGCCAGGGGTCCTGGGTCTCTGGATGGGGGTAGGTGCTGGGAGGCCTGGGCCTGGGTACGTACCGGGGTTCAGGGCGTCTGGACAGAGGCAGGTGCCTGGGGGCCTGGACCTCTGGACATGGGCATATGCCGTGGGCCTGAGTCTCTGAACGTTGGTAGGTGCCGGGGTCCAGACCCTCTGAACAGGGGTAGGTGCCAGGGGCCTGAGTCTCTGGACAGCAGTAGATGCCGGAGTCCTGGGTCTCTGGAAAGTGTAGGTGCCGGGGACTTGGGTCTCTGGACAGGGGTAGGTGCCAGGGGGCCTGCGTCTCTGGACAGTGGTAGGTGCCGGGGCCCGTGGGTCTCTGGACAGGGGTCAGTGCTGGGGGGCCTGGGCCTGGGTAGATGACAGGGTCCAGGGCCTCTGGACAGGGGTAGGTGCAGGGGGACCTGGGACTCTGGACACGGACTGGTGCCGAGGGCCTGGGTCTCTGGACAGGAGTAGGTGCTGGGGGGCCTGGGACTTTGGACTGGGGTAGCTGCCGGGGGCGTGGGTCTCTGGACAGGTGTAGGTGCCGGGGTCCTGAGTCTCTGGACAGGGGTAGGTGCCGGGGGCCTGGGTCTCTGGACAG
Organism: Aotus nancymaae; assembly: GCF_030222135.1. Classification (NCBI taxonomy): domain Eukaryota; kingdom Metazoa; phylum Chordata; class Mammalia; order Primates; family Aotidae; genus Aotus; species Aotus nancymaae. The sequence continues at coordinate 17,526 of NW_026988635.1, read as the reverse complement.
GGGTAGGTGCCGCAGGGCATGGGTCTCTGGACAAGGGTAGGTGCCGGGGTCCAGGGCCTCTGGACAGGGCTGGGTGCCGGGGGCCCTGGGTCTCTGGACAGGTGTAGGTGCTGGGGCCCTGGGCCTAGGTAGGTGCTAGGGTCCAGGGCCTCTTGACAGGGGCAGGTGCTGGGAGGCTTGTGTCTCTGGACAGGGATAGGTGCCGGGGGCCTGGGTCTCTAGACAGGGGTGGGTGCTGGGGTCCAGTGTCTCTGGATAGGGTAGGTGCCGGGGGCCTGGGTCTCTGGACAGGCGTAGGTGCCAGGGGTCCTGGGTCTCTGGATGGGGGTAGGTGCTGGGAGGCCTGGGCCTGGGTACGTACCGGGGTTCAGGGCGTCTGGACAGAGGCAGGTGCCTGCGGGCCTGGACCTCTGGACATGGGCATATGCCGTGGGCCTGGGTCTCTGAACGTTGGTAGGTGCCGGGGTCCAGACCCTCTGAACAGGGGTAGGTGCCAGGGGCCTGAGTCTCTGGACAGCAGTAGATGCCGGAGTCCTGGGTCTCTGGAAAGGGTAGGTGCCGGGGGACTTGGGTCTCTGGACAGGGGTAGGTGCCAGGGGGCCTGCGTCTCTGGACATGAGTAGGTGCCGGGGCCTGTGGGTCTCTGGACAGGGGTCAGTGCTGGGGGGCCTGGGCCTGGGTAGATGACAGGGTCCAGGGCCTCTGGACAGGGGCAGGTGCCGGGTTCCACGGCCTCTGGCCAGGGGCAGTGGCCGGGGGGCCTGGGTCTCTGGACGGGGCAGGTGCCGGGGGTTGGGTCTCGGAACGGGGGTAAGTGCCAGTGTCCAGGGCCTCTGGACGGGGTAGGTGCCCGGGTCCTGGATCTCTGGACAGGATAGGAGCCGGGGGCCTAGGTCTGTGGACAGGGGTAGGTGCCGGGGGGCCTGGGTCTCTGGACAGGCTAGATGCCGGGGAGCCTGGGTCTCTGGAAAGGGTTAGGTGCCGGGGGGCTTGTGTCTATGGACACAGGCACGTGCCAGGGTCCAGGGCTTCTGGACAGAGGCAGGTGCCGGGGGGCTTGGGTCTATTGAAAGAGGCAGATGCGGGGGCGCCTGTGTCTCTTGACAGGGGTAGGTGCCGGGGGGCCTGGGTCTCTGGACAGGGGTAGGTGCCGGGGTCCAGGGCCTCTGGATAGGGCTATGCACCGGGGGCCCTGGGCCTGGGTATTTGCTGTGGTCCAGAGACTCTGGACAGGGGCAGGTGCTGGAAGGCCTGGGTCTCTGCATAGGGGTAGGTGCCGGGGGGCCTGGGTCTCTGGACAGGGGTAGGTGCCGGGGGGCCTGGGTCTCTGGACAGGGGTAGGTGCTGGGGTCCAGGGCCTCTGGACAGGGTAGGTGACGGGGGCCTGGGTCTCTGGGCAGGCATAGGTGCCAGTGGTCCTGGGTCTCTGGAAGAGGGTAGGTGCCTGAGGGCATTGGCCTGGGTAGGGGCCTGGGTCCAGGGCGTCTGGACAGGGGCAGGTGCCTGGGGACCTGGATCTCTGGACATGGCCATGTGCTGGGGGCCTGGGTCTATGAACGGCAGTAGGAGCCGGGATGCAGAGCCTCTGGACAGGGGTAGGTGCCGGGGGCCTGGGTCTCTGGACAGGGTAGGTGCCGGGGGGCCTGGGCCTGGGCCTGGGGAGATGCCGTAGTCCAGGGCCTCTGGACAGGGTTAGGTGCCAGGGGCCCTGGGTCTCTGGACAGGGACAGGTGCCGGGGCTCCTGGGTCTCTGGACAGGGGCAGGTCCCGGGGAGCCTGTGTCTCTGGACAGGGGGAGGTGCCGGGGGGCCTGGGTCTCTAGATAGCGCCAGGTGCCGGGGGCCTGGGACTGTGGACAGGGTCAGGTGCGTAGGGGCCTGGGTCTCTGCAGAGAGGTAGGTGCCGGGGGCTTTGGTCTCTGGACAAGGGTAGGTGCCGGGGGACCTGGGTCTCCGGGAGGGGCAGGTGCCGAGGGCCTGGGTTTCTGAAGGAGGATAGGTGCCGGGGGGCCTGGATCTCCGGACAGGGGTAGGTGCCAGGAGTCCTGGGTCTCTGGATGGGGTTAGGTGCCGGGGGGCCTGGGCCTGGGTAGGTGCCAGGGTTCAGGGCCTCTGGACAGGTGTAGGTGCAGGGGGCTGGGTCCTGGACACGGACAGGTGCCGGGGACCGGGGTCTCTGGACAGGGGTAGGTGCCAGGGGCTGGGTCTCTGGACAGGGGCAGGTGCCGGGGGCCTGGGACTCTGAACGGGGGTAGGTGCCAGGAGGCCTGGGTCTCTGGCTGGGGTAGGTGCCGGGGTCCAGGGCCACTGGACAGGGTAGGTGCTGGGGACCTGGGTCTCTGGACAGAAGTAGGTGCCGGAGGGCCTGGGACTGGGTAGGTGCCGGGGGTCCTGGGCCTCTCGACAGGTGCTGGTGCCGAGGGTTTGGGTCTCTGGACAGGGGCAGAGACTGGGTGATCGTTAGATCCCATTTATCAATTTTGGCTTTTGTTGCAATGGCTTTTGCTCTTTTAGTCATGAAGTCTTTGCCCTTGTCTATGTCCTGGATGAGATTGCTTAGGTTTTCTTCTAGAGTGTTTATAGTTTTAGTTTTTATGTTTGAGTCTTTAATCCATCTTAATTTTTGTATAAGATGTAAGGAATGGGTCTAGTTTCTGTTTTCTGCATATGGCTAGCCAGTTTTCCCAGCACCATTTATTAAATTGGGAACCCTTTCCCCATTGCTTGTTTTTGACAGGTTTGTGGAAGATCAGATGGTTGTGGACGCGTGGTGTTATTTCTGAGGTCTCTCTTCTGTTCCTTTGGTCTACATGTTTAGTTCCTACCAGTGAACTAACCATGCTGTTTTGGTTACTGTATCTCTTTAGAACAGTCTGAAGTCAGGTAGTGTGATCCCTCCAGCTTTGTTCTTTTGACTTAGGATTGTCTTGGCTATCCGGGCTCTTTTTTGGTTTCATATGAAATTTAAAGTAGTTGTTTCTGGTTTTGTGAAGAAAATCAGTGGTAGCTTGAGGGGAATAGCACTGAATTTATAAATCACTTTGGGCAGTATGGCCATTTTCACGATAATGATTCTTTCTACCCAGGAGCATGGAATGTTTTTCCATTTGTTTGTGTCCTCTCTTATTTCTTTGAGCGGTGGTTTGTAGTTCTCCTTGAAGAGGTCCTTCACTTCCCTTGTAAGTTGCATTCCTAGGTATTTTATTTTCTTTGTAACAATTGTGAATGGGAGTTCACTCAAGGTTTGGCTCTCTGCTTGCCTGAGATGATGGGGTTTTGTAAATATACACTCATGTTGTCTGCAAACAGAGACAATTTGATGTCCTCTCTTCCTGTTTGAATACACTTTGTTTCTTTTTTTTGCTTGATTTCTCTGGCCAGAACTTCCAATACTATGTTGAATAGGAGTGGTGAAAGCCGGCATCCTTGTCTTGTGCTGGATTTAAAGGGAATGATTCCAGCTTTTGCCCATTCATTATGGTACTGGCTGTGGGTTTGTCATTAATAGCTCTTACTATTTTGAGATAGTTCTGTCAACACCTAGTTTATTGAGAGTTTTTAGCATGAAAGGGTGTTGAATTTTATCAAAGACCTTTTCTGCATCTATTGAGATAATCATGTGGTGTTGTTTTTTTTTTTTTTTTTTTGGTCATTGGTTCTGTTTATGTGACGGATTACGTTTATTGATTTGCATGTGTTGAACCAGCCTTGCATCCCAGAGATGAAGCCCACTTGATTGTAATGGATAAGCTTTTTGATGTGCTGCTGGATTCGGTTTGCCAGTATTTTATTGAGGATTTTCAAATCAATGTTCATCAGCAATATCGGCCTGAAACTTTCTTTTTTTGTTGTCTCTCTGCCAGGTTTTAAAATCAGGATGATGCTGGCCTCATAAAACGAGTTAGGGAGGAGTTCCTCTTTTTCTATTGTTTGGAATAGTTTAGAAGGGATGGTACCAGCTCTTCTTTGTACCTCTGGTAGAATTTGGCTGTGAATCCATCTGGTCCTGGGCTTTTTTTGGTTAGTGGGCTATTCATTACTGCCTCAATTTCAGAAGTTCTTATTGGTCTATTTAGGGATTCGATGTCTTCCTGGTTTAGTCTTGGGAGGGTGTATGTGTCCAGGAATTTATCCATTTCTTCTAGATTTGCTGGTTTATTTGTGTAGAGGTGTTTGTAGTATCCTCTGATGGTAATTGTATTTCTGTGGGATCAGTGGTGATACATCTTTTATCATTTTTGTGTGTCTATTTGATTCTTTTTTCTTCATTAGTTTTGTTCGGGATCTATCTATCTATTTTGCTAACTTTTCACAAAACATTATCATCAAAGTGAACAGGTAGCCTACAAAATGGGAGAAAATTTTTGCAATTTATCCAGGCCTGGGCCTGGGTGGGTGCCGGGATCCAGGGCCTCTGTACAGGGCAAGGTGCCGGGGGCCTGGGTCTCTGGACAGGGATAGGTGCGGGGGGTCTGGGTCTCTGGCCAGGGGCAGGTGCCGGGGGGCTTGGATCTCAGGATAGAGGTAGGTGACAGGGGCCTGGGTCTCTGGACAGGGGTAGGTGCGGGGGGACTGGGTCTCTGGAAGGGGCAGGTGCCGAGGGCCTGGGTCTCTGAACGGGGGTAGGTGCTGGGGGCCTGAGTCTCTGGACGGGGGTCAGTGCCGGGGTCCAGGGCCTCTGGACAGAGTAGCCGCCAGGGGCCTGGGTCTCTGGACAGGGTTAGGTGCCAGGGGTCCTGGGTCTCTGGACGGGGTAGGTGACGGTGTACTGGGTCTCTGGACAGGGGTAGGTGCCGGGGGGCCTGTGGCTGTGTAGGTGTTAGGGTCCAGGGCCTCTCGACAGGGGCAGGTGCTGGGAGGCCTGGGTCTCTGAACAAGGGTAGGAGCCGAGGGGCCTGGGTCTCTGGACAGGGGTGGGTGCTGGAGTCCAGTGTCTCTGGACAGGGTAGGTGCCAGGGGCCTGGGTCTCTGGACAGGCGTAGGTGATAGGGTTCCTGGGTCTCTGGATGGGAGTAGGTGCCGGGAGGCCTGGGCCTGGGTACGTACCGGGGTTCAGGGCGTCTGGACAGAGGCAGGTGCCTGGGGGCCTGGATCTCTGGACATGGGCATATGCCGGGGGCCTGGGTCTCTGAACGTTGCTAGGTGCCGGGGTCCAGAGCCTCTGAACAGTGGTAGGTGCCAGGGGCCTGAGACTCTGGACAGCGGTAGGAGCCGGGGTCATGGGTCTCTGGAAAGTGTAGGTGCCGGGGGCTTGGGTCTCTGGACAGGGGTAGGTTCCGGGGGGCCTGAGTCTCTGGACAGGAGTAGGTGCCGGGGCCCGTGGGTCTCTGGACAGGGGTCGGTGCTGGGGGGCCTGGGCCTGGGTAGGTGGCAGGGTTGAGGGCCTCTGGACAGGGGCAGGTGCCGGGGTCCACAGCCTCTGGACAGGGGCAGTTGCCAGGGGGCCTGGTTCTCTGGGCAGGAGCAGGTGCCGGGGGCTTGGGTCTCGGAATGCGGGTAAGTGCCGGTATCCAGAGACTCTGGACGGGGTAGGTGCTGGGGACCTGGGTCTCTGGACAGGGTTAGGTGCCGGGAGTCCTGGGTCTCTGGACAGGGACAGGTGCCGGGGGGCCTGGGTCTTTGGACAGGGGCAGTTGACGGGGGCCTGGGTCTCTGAACAGGGGTAGGTGCCGGGGGGCCTGGGTCTCTGGACAGGGGTAGGTGCCGGGGTCCAGGGCCTCTGGATAGGGCTATGCACCGGGGGCCCTGGGCCTGGGTATTTGCTGTGGTCCAGAGACTCTGGACAGGGGCAGGTGCTGGAAGGCCTGGGTCTCTGCATAGGGGTAGGTGCCGGGGGGCCTGGGTCTCTGGACAGGGGTAGGTGCCGGGGGGCCTGGGTCTCTGGACAGGGGTAGGTGCTGGGGTCCAGGGCCTCTGGACAGGGTAGGTGACGGGGGCCTGGGTCTCTGGGCAGGCATAGGTGCCAGTGGTCCTGGGTCTCTGGAAGAGGGTAGGTGCCTGAGGGCATTGGCCTGGGTAGGGGCCTGGGTCCAGGGCGTCTGGACAGGGGCAGGTGCCTGGGGACCTGGATCTCTGGACATGGCCATGTGCTGGGGGCCTGGGTCTATGAACGGCAGTAGGAGCCGGGATGCAGAGCCTCTGGACAGGGGTAGGTGCCGGGGGCCTGGGTCTCTGGACAGGGTAGGTGCCGGGGGGCCTGGGCCTGGGCCTGGGGAGATGCCGTAGTCCAGGGCCTCTGGACAGGGTTAGGTGCCAGGGGCCCTGGGTCTCTGGACAGGGACAGGTGCCGGGGCTCCTGGGTCTCTGGACAGGGGCAGGTCCCGGGGAGCCTGTGTCTCTGGACAGGGGGAGGTGCCGGGGGGCCTGGGTCTCTAGATAGCGCCAGGTGCCGGGGGCCTGGGACTGTGGACAGGGTCAGGTGCGTAGGGGCCTGGGTCTCTGCAGAGAGGTAGGTGCCGGGGGCTTTGGTCTCTGGACAAGGGTAGGTGCCGGGGGACCTGGGTCTCCGGGAGGGGCAGGTGCCGAGGGCCTGGGTTTCTGAAGGAGGATAGGTGCCGGGGGGCCTGGATCTCCGGACAGGGGTAGGTGCCAGGAGTCCTGGGTCTCTGGATGGGGTTAGGTGCCGGGGGGCCTGGGCCTGGGTAGGTGCCAGGGTTCAGGGCCTCTGGACAGGTGTAGGTGCAGGGGGCTGGGTCCTGGACACGGACAGGTGCCGGGGACCGGGGTCTCTGGACAGGGGTAGGTGCCAGGGGCTGGGTCTCTGGACAGGGGCAGGTGCCGGGGGCCTGGGACTCTGAACGGGGGTAGGTGCCAGGAGGCCTGGGTCTCTGGCTGGGGTAGGTGCCGGGGTCCAGGGCCACTGGACAGGGTAGGTGCTGGGGACCTGGGTCTCTGGACAGAAGTAGGTGCCGGAGGGCCTGGGACTGGGTAGGTGCCGGGGGTCCTGGGCCTCTCGACAGGTGCTGGTGCCGAGGGTTTGGGTCTCTGGACAGGGGCAGAGACTGGGTGATCGTTAGATCCCATTTATCAATTTTGGCTTTTGTTGCAATGGCTTTTGCTCTTTTAGTCATGAAGTCTTTGCCCTTGTCTATGTCCTGGATGAGATTGCTTAGGTTTTCTTCTAGAGTGTTTATAGTTTTAGTTTTTATGTTTGAGTCTTTAATCCATCTTAATTTTTGTATAAGATGTAAGGAATGGGTCTAGTTTCTGTTTTCTGCATATGGCTAGCCAGTTTTCCCAGCACCATTTATTAAATTGGGAACCCTTTCCCCATTGCTTGTTTTTGACAGGTTTGTGGAAGATCAGATGGTTGTGGACGCGTGGTGTTATTTCTGAGGTCTCTCTTCTGTTCCTTTGGTCTACATGTTTAGTTCCTACCAGTGAACTAACCATGCTGTTTTGGTTACTGTATCTCTTTAGAACAGTCTGAAGTCAGGTAGTGTGATCCCTCCAGCTTTGTTCTTTTGACTTAGGATTGTCTTGGCTATCCGGGCTCTTTTTTGGTTTCATATGAAATTTAAAGTAGTTGTTTCTGGTTTTGTGAAGAAAATCAGTGGTAGCTTGAGGGGAATAGCACTGAATTTATAAATCACTTTGGGCAGTATGGCCATTTTCACGATAATGATTCTTTCTACCCAGGAGCATGGAATGTTTTTCCATTTGTTTGTGTCCTCTCTTATTTCTTTGAGCGGTGGTTTGTAGTTCTCCTTGAAGAGGTCCTTCACTTCCCTTGTAAGTTGCATTCCTAGGTATTTTATTTTCTTTGTAACAATTGTGAATGGGAGTTCACTCAAGGTTTGGCTCTCTGCTTGCCTGAGATGATGGGGTTTTGTAAATATACACTCATGTTGTCTGCAAACAGAGACAATTTGATGTCCTCTCTTCCTGTTTGAATACACTTTGTTTCTTTTTTTTGCTTGATTTCTCTGGCCAGAACTTCCAATACTATGTTGAATAGGAGTGGTGAAAGCCGGCATCCTTGTCTTGTGCTGGATTTAAAGGGAATGATTCCAGCTTTTGCCCATTCATTATGGTACTGGCTGTGGGTTTGTCATTAATAGCTCTTACTATTTTGAGATAGTTCTGTCAACACCTAGTTTATTGAGAGTTTTTAGCATGAAAGGGTGTTGAATTTTATCAAAGACCTTTTCTGCATCTATTGAGATAATCATGTGGTGTTGTTTTTTTTTTTTTTTTTTTGGTCATTGGTTCTGTTTATGTGACGGATTACGTTTATTGATTTGCATGTGTTGAACCAGCCTTGCATCCCAGAGATGAAGCCCACTTGATTGTAATGGATAAGCTTTTTGATGTGCTGCTGGATTCGGTTTGCCAGTATTTTATTGAGGATTTTCAAATCAATGTTCATCAGCAATATCGGCCTGAAACTTTCTTTTTTTGTTGTCTCTCTGCCAGGTTTTAAAATCAGGATGATGCTGGCCTCATAAAACGAGTTAGGGAGGAGTTCCTCTTTTTCTATTGTTTGGAATAGTTTAGAAGGGATGGTACCAGCTCTTCTTTGTACCTCTGGTAGAATTTGGCTGTGAATCCATCTGGTCCTGGGCTTTTTTTGGTTAGTGGGCTATTCATTACTGCCTCAATTTCAGAAGTTCTTATTGGTCTATTTAGGGATTCGATGTCTTCCTGGTTTAGTCTTGGGAGGGTGTATGTGTCCAGGAATTTATCCATTTCTTCTAGATTTGCTGGTTTATTTGTGTAGAGGTGTTTGTAGTATCCTCTGATGGTAATTGTATTTCTGTGGGATCAGTGGTGATACATCTTTTATCATTTTTGTGTGTCTATTTGATTCTTTTTTCTTCATTAGTTTTGTTCGGGATCTATCTATCTATTTTGCTAACTTTTCACAAAACATTATCATCAAAGTGAACAGGTAGCCTACAAAATGGGAGAAAATTTTTGCAATTTATCCAGGCCTGGGCCTGGGTGGGTGCCGGGATCCAGGGCCTCTGTACAGGGCAAGGTGCCGGGGGCCTGGGTCTCTGGACAGGGATAGGTGCGGGGGGTCTGGGTCTCTGGCCAGGGGCAGGTGCCGGGGGGCTTGGATCTCAGGATAGAGGTAGGTGACAGGGGCCTGGGTCTCTGGACAGGGGTAGGTGCGGGGGGACTGGGTCTCTGGAAGGGGCAGGTGCCGAGGGCCTGGGTCTCTGAACGGGGGTAGGTGCTGGGGGCCTGAGTCTCTGGACGGGGGTCAGTGCCGGGGTCCAGGGCCTCTGGACAGAGTAGCCGCCAGGGGCCTGGGTCTCTGGACAGGGTTAGGTGCCAGGGGTCCTGGGTCTCTGGACGGGGTAGGTGACGGTGTACTGGGTCTCTGGACAGGGGTAGGTGCCGGGGGGCCTGTGGCTGTGTAGGTGTTAGGGTCCAGGGCCTCTCGACAGGGGCAGGTGCTGGGAGGCCTGGGTCTCTGAACAAGGGTAGGAGCCGAGGGGCCTGGGTCTCTGGACAGGGGTGGGTGCTGGAGTCCAGTGTCTCTGGACAGGGTAGGTGCCAGGGGCCTGGGTCTCTGGACAGGCGTAGGTGATAGGGTTCCTGGGTCTCTGGATGGGAGTAGGTGCCGGGAGGCCTGGGCCTGGGTACGTACCGGGGTTCAGGGCGTCTGGACAGAGGCAGGTGCCTGGGGGCCTGGATCTCTGGACATGGGCATATGCCGGGGGCCTGGGTCTCTGAACGTTGCTAGGTGCCGGGGTCCAGAGCCTCTGAACAGTGGTAGGTGCCAGGGGCCTGAGACTCTGGACAGCGGTAGGAGCCGGGGTCATGGGTCTCTGGAAAGTGTAGGTGCCGGGGGCTTGGGTCTCTGGACAGGGGTAGGTTCCGGGGGGCCTGAGTCTCTGGACAGGAGTAGGTGCCGGGGCCCGTGGGTCTCTGGACAGGGGTCGGTGCTGGGGGGCCTGGGCCTGGGTAGGTGGCAGGGTTGAGGGCCTCTGGACAGGGGCAGGTGCCGGGGTCCACAGCCTCTGGACAGGGGCAGTTGCCAGGGGGCCTGGTTCTCTGGGCAGGAGCAGGTGCCGGGGGCTTGGGTCTCGGAATGCGGGTAAGTGCCGGTATCCAGAGACTCTGGACGGGGTAGGTGCTGGGGACCTGGGTCTCTGGACAGGGTTAGGTGCCGGGAGTCCTGGGTCTCTGGACAGGGACAGGTGCCGGGGGGCCTGGGTCTTTGGACAGGGGCAGTTGACGGGGGCCTGGGTCTCTGAACAGGGGTAGGTGCCGGGGGGCCTGGGTCTCTGGACAGGGGTAGGTGCCGGGGTCCAGGGCCTCTGGATAGGGCTATGCACCGGGGGCCCTGGGCCTGGGTATTTGCTGTGGTCCAGAGACTCTGGACAGGGGCAGGTGCTGGAAGGCCTGGGTCTCTGCATAGGGGTAGGTGCCGGGGGGCCTGGGTCTCTGGACAGGGGTAGGTGCCGGGGGGCCTGGGTCTCTGGACAGGGGTAGGTGCTGGGGTCCAGGGCCTCTGGACAGGGTAGGTGACGGGGGCCTGGGTCTCTGGGCAGGCATAGGTGCCAGTGGTCCTGGGTCTCTGGAAGAGGGTAGGTGCCTGAGGGCATTGGCCTGGGTAGGGGCCTGGGTCCAGGGCGTCTGGACAGGGGCAGGTGCCTGGGGACCTGGATCTCTGGACATGGCCATGTGCTGGGGGCCTGGGTCTATGAACGGCAGTAGGAGCCGGGATGCAGAGCCTCTGGACAGGGGTAGGTGCCGGGGGCCTGGGTCTCTGGACAGGGTAGGTGCCGGGGGGCCTGGGCCTGGGCCTGGGGAGATGCCGTAGTCCAGGGCCTCTGGACAGGGTTAGGTGCCAGGGGCCCTGGGTCTCTGGACAGGGACAGGTGCCGGGGCTCCTGGGTCTCTGGACAGGGGCAGGTCCCGGGGAGCCTGTGTCTCTGGACAGGGGGAGGTGCCGGGGGGCCTGGGTCTCTAGATAGCGCCAGGTGCCGGGGGCCTGGGACTGTGGACAGGGTCAGGTGCGTAGGGGCCTGGGTCTCTGCAGAGAGGTAGGTGCCGGGGGCTTTGGTCTCTGGACAAGGGTAGGTGCCGGGGGACCTGGGTCTCCGGGAGGGGCAGGTGCCGAGGGCCTGGGTTTCTGAAGGAGGATAGGTGCCGGGGGGCCTGGATCTCCGGACAGGGGTAGGTGCCAGGAGTCCTGGGTCTCTGGATGGGGTTAGGTGCCGGGGGGCCTGGGCCTGGGTAGGTGCCAGGGTTCAGGGCCTCTGGACAGGTGTAGGTGCAGGGGGCTGGGTCCTGGACACGGACAGGTGCCGGGGACCGGGGTCTCTGGACAGGGGTAGGTGCCAGGGGCTGGGTCTCTGGACAGGGGCAGGTGCCGGGGGCCTGGGACTCTGAACGGGGGTAGGTGCCAGGAGGCCTGGGTCTCTGGCTGGGGTAGGTGCCGGGGTCCAGGGCCACTGGACAGGGTAGGTGCTGGGGACCTGGGTCTCTGGACAGAAGTAGGTGCCGGAGGGCCTGGGACTGGGTAGGTGCCGGGGGTCCTGGGCCTCTCGACAGGTGCTGGTGCCGAGGGTTTGGGTCTCTGGACAGGGGCAGAGACTGGGTGATCGTTAGATCCCATTTATCAATTTTGGCTTTTGTTGCAATGGCTTTTGCTCTTTTAGTCATGAAGTCTTTGCCCTTGTCTATGTCCTGGATGAGATTGCTTAGGTTTTCTTCTAGAGTGTTTATAGTTTTAGTTTTTATGTTTGAGTCTTTAATCCATCTTAATTTTTGTATAAGATGTAAGGAATGGGTCTAGTTTCTGTTTTCTGCATATGGCTAGCCAGTTTTCCCAGCACCATTTATTAAATTGGGAACCCTTTCCCCATTGCTTGTTTTTGACAGGTTTGTGGAAGATCAGATGGTTGTGGACGCGTGGTGTTATTTCTGAGGTCTCTCTTCTGTTCCTTTGGTCTACATGTTTAGTTCCTACCAGTGAACTAACCATGCTGTTTTGGTTACTGTATCTCTTTAGAACAGTCTGAAGTCAGGTAGTGTGATCCCTCCAGCTTTGTTCTTTTGACTTAGGATTGTCTTGGCTATCCGGGCTCTTTTTTGGTTTCATATGAAATTTAAAGTAGTTGTTTCTGGTTTTGTGAAGAAAATCAGTGGTAGCTTGAGGGGAATAGCACTGAATTTATAAATCACTTTGGGCAGTATGGCCATTTTCACGATAATGATTCTTTCTACCCAGGAGCATGGAATGTTTTTCCATTTGTTTGTGTCCTCTCTTATTTCTTTGAGCGGTGGTTTGTAGTTCTCCTTGAAGAGGTCCTTCACTTCCCTTGTAAGTTGCATTCCTAGGTATTTTATTTTCTTTGTAACAATTGTGAATGGGAGTTCACTCAAGGTTTGGCTCTCTGCTTGCCTGAGATGATGGGGTTTTGTAAATATACACTCATGTTGTCTGCAAACAGAGACAATTTGATGTCCTCTCTTCCTGTTTGAATACACTTTGTTTCTTTTTTTTGCTTGATTTCTCTGGCCAGAACTTCCAATACTATGTTGAATAGGAGTGGTGAAAGCCGGCATCCTTGTCTTGTGCTGGATTTAAAGGGAATGATTCCAGCTTTTGCCCATTCATTATGGTACTGGCTGTGGGTTTGTCATTAATAGCTCTTACTATTTTGAGATAGTTCTGTCAACACCTAGTTTATTGAGAGTTTTTAGCATGAAAGGGTGTTGAATTTTATCAAAGACCTTTTCTGCATCTATTGAGATAATCATGTGGTGTTGTTTTTTTTTTTTTTTTTTTGGTCATTGGTTCTGTTTATGTGACGGATTACGTTTATTGATTTGCATGTGTTGAACCAGCCTTGCATCCCAGAGATGAAGCCCACTTGATTGTAATGGATAAGCTTTTTGATGTGCTGCTGGATTCGGTTTGCCAGTATTTTATTGAGGATTTTCAAATCAATGTTCATCAGCAATATCGGCCTGAAACTTTCTTTTTTTGTTGTCTCTCTGCCAGGTTTTAAAATCAGGATGATGCTGGCCTCATAAAACGAGTTAGGGAGGAGTTCCTCTTTTTCTATTGTTTGGAATAGTTTAGAAGGGATGGTACCAGCTCTTCTTTGTACCTCTGGTAGAATTTGGCTGTGAATCCATCTGGTCCTGGGCTTTTTTTGGTTAGTGGGCTATTCATTACTGCCTCAATTTCAGAAGTTCTTATTGGTCTATTTAGGGATTCGATGTCTTCCTGGTTTAGTCTTGGGAGGGTGTATGTGTCCAGGAATTTATCCATTTCTTCTAGATTTGCTGGTTTATTTGTGTAGAGGTGTTTGTAGTATCCTCTGATGGTAATTGTATTTCTGTGGGATCAGTGGTGATACATCTTTTATCATTTTTGTGTGTCTATTTGATTCTTTTTTCTTCATTAGTTTTGTTCGGGATCTATCTATCTATTTTGCTAACTTTTCACAAAACATTATCATCAAAGTGAACAGGTAGCCTACAAAATGGGAGAAAATTTTTGCAATTTATCCAGGCCTGGGCCTGGGTGGGTGCCGGGATCCAGGGCCTCTGTACAGGGCAAGGTGCCGGGGGCCTGGGTCTCTGGACAGGGATAGGTGCGGGGGGTCTGGGTCTCTGGCCAGGGGCAGGTGCCGGGGGGCTTGGATCTCAGGATAGAGGTAGGTGACAGGGGCCTGGGTCTCTGGACAGGGGTAGGTGCGGGGGGACTGGGTCTCTGGAAGGGGCAGGTGCCGAGGGCCTGGGTCTCTGAACGGGGGTAGGTGCTGGGGGCCTGAGTCTCTGGACGGGGGTCAGTGCCGGGGTCCAGGGCCTCTGGACAGAGTAGCCGCCAGGGGCCTGGGTCTCTGGACAGGGTTAGGTGCCAGGGGTCCTGGGTCTCTGGACGGGGTAGGTGACGGTGTACTGGGTCTCTGGACAGGGGTAGGTGCCGGGGGGCCTGTGGCTGTGTAGGTGTTAGGGTCCAGGGCCTCTCGACAGGGGCAGGTGCTGGGAGGCCTGGGTCTCTGAACAAGGGTAGGAGCCGAGGGGCCTGGGTCTCTGGACAGGGGTGGGTGCTGGAGTCCAGTGTCTCTGGACAGGGTAGGTGCCAGGGGCCTGGGTCTCTGGACAGGCGTAGGTGATAGGGTTCCTGGGTCTCTGGATGGGAGTAGGTGCCGGGAGGCCTGGGCCTGGGTACGTACCGGGGTTCAGGGCGTCTGGACAGAGGCAGGTGCCTGGGGGCCTGGATCTCTGGACATGGGCATATGCCGGGGGCCTGGGTCTCTGAACGTTGCTAGGTGCCGGGGTCCAGAGCCTCTGAACAGTGGTAGGTGCCAGGGGCCTGAGACTCTGGACAGCGGTAGGAGCCGGGGTCATGGGTCTCTGGAAAGTGTAGGTGCCGGGGGCTTGGGTCTCTGGACAGGGGTAGGTTCCGGGGGGCCTGAGTCTCTGGACAGGAGTAGGTGCCGGGGCCCGTGGGTCTCTGGACAGGGGTCGGTGCTGGGGGGCCTGGGCCTGGGTAGGTGGCAGGGTTGAGGGCCTCTGGACAGGGGCAGGTGCCGGGGTCCACAGCCTCTGGACAGGGGCAGTTGCCAGGGGGCCTGGTTCTCTGGGCAGGAGCAGGTGCCGGGGGCTTGGGTCTCGGAATGCGGGTAAGTGCCGGTATCCAGAGACTCTGGACGGGGTAGGTGCTGGGGACCTGGGTCTCTGGACAGGGTTAGGTGCCGGGAGTCCTGGGTCTCTGGACAGGGACAGGTGCCGGGGGGCCTGGGTCTTTGGACAGGGGCAGTTGACGGGGGCCTGGGTCTCTGAACAGGGGTAGGTGCCGGGGGGCCTGGGTCTCTGGACAGGGGTAGGTGCCGGGGTCCAGGGCCTCTGGATAGGGCTATGCACCGGGGGCCCTGGGCCTGGGTATTTGCTGTGGTCCAGAGACTCTGGACAGGGGCAGGTGCTGGAAGGCCTGGGTCTCTGCATAGGGGTAGGTGCCGGGGGGCCTGGGTCTCTGGACAGGGGTAGGTGCCGGGGGGCCTGGGTCTCTGGACAGGGGTAGGTGCTGGGGTCCAGGGCCTCTGGACAGGGTAGGTGACGGGGGCCTGGGTCTCTGGGCAGGCATAGGTGCCAGTGGTCCTGGGTCTCTGGAAGAGGGTAGGTGCCTGAGGGCATTGGCCTGGGTAGGGGCCTGGGTCCAGGGCGTCTGGACAGGGGCAGGTGCCTGGGGACCTGGATCTCTGGACATGGCCATGTGCTGGGGGCCTGGGTCTATGAACGGCAGTAGGAGCCGGGATGCAGAGCCTCTGGACAGGGGTAGGTGCCGGGGGCCTGGGTCTCTGGACAGGGTAGGTGCCGGGGGGCCTGGGCCTGGGCCTGGGGAGATGCCGTAGTCCAGGGCCTCTGGACAGGGTTAGGTGCCAGGGGCCCTGGGTCTCTGGACAGGGACAGGTGCCGGGGCTCCTGGGTCTCTGGACAGGGGCAGGTCCCGGGGAGCCTGTGTCTCTGGACAGGGGGAGGTGCCGGGGGGCCTGGGTCTCTAGATAGCGCCAGGTGCCGGGGGCCTGGGACTGTGGACAGGGTCAGGTGCGTAGGGGCCTGGGTCTCTGCAGAGAGGTAGGTGCCGGGGGCTTTGGTCTCTGGACAAGGGTAGGTGCCGGGGGACCTGGGTCTCCGGGAGGGGCAGGTGCCGAGGGCCTGGGTTTCTGAAGGAGGATAGGTGCCGGGGGGCCTGGATCTCCGGACAGGGGTAGGTGCCAGGAGTCCTGGGTCTCTGGATGGGGTTAGGTGCCGGGGGGCCTGGGCCTGGGTAGGTGCCAGGGTTCAGGGCCTCTGGACAGGTGTAGGTGCAGGGGGCTGGGTCCTGGACACGGACAGGTGCCGGGGACCGGGGTCTCTGGACAGGGGTAGGTGCCAGGGGCTGGGTCTCTGGACAGGGGCAGGTGCCGGGGGCCTGGGACTCTGAACGGGGGTAGGTGCCAGGAGGCCTGGGTCTCTGGCTGGGGTAGGTGCCGGGGTCCAGGGCCACTGGACAGGGTAGGTGCTGGGGACCTGGGTCTCTGGACAGAAGTAGGTGCCGGAGGGCCTGGGACTGGGTAGGTGCCGGGGGTCCTGGGCCTCTCGACAGGTGCTGGTGCCGAGGGTTTGGGTCTCTGGACAGGGGCAGAGACTGGGTGATCGTTAGATCCCATTTATCAATTTTGGCTTTTGTTGCAATGGCTTTTGCTCTTTTAGTCATGAAGTCTTTGCCCTTGTCTATGTCCTGGATGAGATTGCTTAGGTTTTCTTCTAGAGTGTTTATAGTTTTAGTTTTTATGTTTGAGTCTTTAATCCATCTTAATTTTTGTATAAGATGTAAGGAATGGGTCTAGTTTCTGTTTTCTGCATATGGCTAGCCAGTTTTCCCAGCACCATTTATTAAATTGGGAACCCTTTCCCCATTGCTTGTTTTTGACAGGTTTGTGGAAGATCAGATGGTTGTGGACGCGTGGTGTTATTTCTGAGGTCTCTCTTCTGTTCCTTTGGTCTACATGTTTAGTTCCTACCAGTGAACTAACCATGCTGTTTTGGTTACTGTATCTCTTTAGAACAGTCTGAAGTCAGGTAGTGTGATCCCTCCAGCTTTGTTCTTTTGACTTAGGATTGTCTTGGCTATCCGGGCTCTTTTTTGGTTTCATATGAAATTTAAAGTAGTTGTTTCTGGTTTTGTGAAGAAAATCAGTGGTAGCTTGAGGGGAATAGCACTGAATTTATAAATCACTTTGGGCAGTATGGCCATTTTCACGATAATGATTCTTTCTACCCAGGAGCATGGAATGTTTTTCCATTTGTTTGTGTCCTCTCTTATTTCTTTGAGCGGTGGTTTGTAGTTCTCCTTGAAGAGGTCCTTCACTTCCCTTGTAAGTTGCATTCCTAGGTATTTTATTTTCTTTGTAACAATTGTGAATGGGAGTTCACTCAAGGTTTGGCTCTCTGCTTGCCTGAGATGATGGGGTTTTGTAAATATACACTCATGTTGTCTGCAAACAGAGACAATTTGATGTCCTCTCTTCCTGTTTGAATACACTTTGTTTCTTTTTTTTGCTTGATTTCTCTGGCCAGAACTTCCAATACTATGTTGAATAGGAGTGGTGAAAGCCGGCATCCTTGTCTTGTGCTGGATTTAAAGGGAATGATTCCAGCTTTTGCCCATTCATTATGGTACTGGCTGTGGGTTTGTCATTAATAGCTCTTACTATTTTGAGATAGTTCTGTCAACACCTAGTTTATTGAGAGTTTTTAGCATGAAAGGGTGTTGAATTTTATCAAAGACCTTTTCTGCATCTATTGAGATAATCATGTGGTGTTGTTTTTTTTTTTTTTTTTTGGTCATTGGTTCTGTTTATGTGACGGATTACGTTTATTGATTTGCATGTGTTGAACCAGCCTTGCATCCCAGAGATGAAGCCCACTTGATTGTAATGGATAAGCTTTTTGATGTGCTGCTGGATTCGGTTTGCCAGTATTTTATTGAGGATTTTCAAATCAATGTTCATCAGCAATATCGGCCTGAAACTTTCTTTTTTTGTTGTCTCTCTGCCAGGTTTTAAAA